>NC_090930.1:979759826-980384826 GCF_040938575.1 Ambystoma mexicanum | reverse complement strand
GGCTGCATCCATTCCACCTCACCAGCAGCTTCCATCCAACTCCCTCGTTTAAAACACAACATTCTTTGAGCTCTTGGCCATTGTGAAGCTCTCTGTGACATCCACAGGTGATGTAGAATTCTACACATGTTTAAGCAACTATGTACACAGATGACACTTTAACTGTATACACTATATAACAAGTTACTTATAGCATTCTTAATTTTTTGAAAACATGTGATCATTTGTCCTGGCCACATGAGTGATCCTTTACCATTCTGTGCTTCTTTAAGTCCTTGCAACAAAGGCTTTGTGTAGATAGAGTAGTCAAAAATCCACATTCTACAATAATTACAAAATCCTAGAAACCATTGCATCTCTTTCACAGTGGTAGGCTGTGGTGTGTTTTGTACTGCAGCTGCTCTCTCTGGGGTCTCACTTGCCGAGGATGTAATTTACCCTAACTATATCACTTCCTTCTGACAAAACAGCATTGTGTCCTTGTCCACTTTGTACCCCTTTTCTGCTAGTAATGTCAACAGTGTCAGACTACACGCTAGGAGGTCATCTACGTACTGAATGATGATACTTTAAATGTGTATGTTACCCAAATCCATATGCAACACTCTTAAAAATACTGGGGGCCTCACAGTACCCCAGAGGAAGCCTTGTGTGTTAAAATCACTGCTCGGGATACATAAAAGCGGTGAGATACTGAGTCAAATACTTGGCCCCAGTGGGTATTTTATAAGCGATTGTGGCGGGATTCAGTACTTCCAGGAATTCTGCTACTACAATGTTATTCAAAGGGCAGAGATCATGTATCATTCTCCAACTTGAACCATTTGCTTTCTTGACAGGATATATAGCCGTGTTGCAGGGGGATTCTGATAGTCCTATTATGCCCTGCTGCCATAATGACACAATGGTGTGATACATTCCTTAATTTGCCTCTCTGCATAATGGTTATTGTCATACTCTATATAATACTTGTGAAGGGTCAGAAATGAAAGCCAGATACAAAGTTGTCATGTTTTTGGTTAAAGACCTTTATTCATTTAAATGGGTTGGGAAAATGCCGCTCATGCCCTGCCCTAAGTGGAATGCCCTACCTAAAACCAGAAACTACAGAACTGTCTATGGGCCTCATTACGACCCAGGCGTTAAGGGTTAACGCCGTCGTTAACCGTTAACGCCTGATTCCAATTTTAACGGCTGCTTTTAGCAGCCGTTAAAATCCATGGCGCTAACCCGCCATGATGCTAATTACGCCACCGTAATTTACGGTGGCGTAATTAGCGCCTTCCCCACTCCCATTATGCCCTATGGGGCAAAAATGGGAATGGGGAAGGGAAAATGGGAAATGGGGATTTACCGCCCCACTCACCTTGGAATGGGGCGGTAAATCCGCCATCCACCGTAAAGTTGGCGTAATTACCGCCTGGTTCGTATGCCAGAAATCAAAAGCCACCCTTGTGTCTAAACGTTATATCATGACCCTCACAATGCAAACAAAATAACAAAGTGATAAGGGAAATGTCTTCAACCTGATATTGAAAAAATAAAATTCATAAATAAAAATAGAATAGCTCTGATGTAATTGTTCTTCCATGTGGGAAAACCTGGACGCCAGAAGGTGACTCCCTTCCCCTGGATTTTTCAATGCTTGCAAAATGTATTTTCGTCTAACAGTTCCTTGTGTCTTTTCTTGGCCCACAATAATCCTGTTAGGTAAAACGTTCTGTAGCCTAGTCAGTGTTTCTTTAACACAAGTTTCTTCTTGGTTCAAAATACTGTCATGTCCAACTGCCTGGTGTATTCTTCTGCCAGGACGTCTCTTATACTTACAGATGCCTGCTATACTCTCCTGCCAGGACTTCCTTTGTGTATTGTCATGTGCCTGGTGTGCTTCTCTTGCCAGGACTTCTCTCTCGTGCTTCACAATTTCTCTTTACTTTCACAATTAAATATACCCTTTTTGGCTTGGTATATCTTTTTTAGGCTTCCCCACACATTTGCAATTCATATGCTCATATGTAATTTGGGGTTGAGTTGACTTTGTGCCCTTTTCACTTCCAAATTCTTCTTTTTGCCTCTGTAGCTTTACAACATTCAGTTTGTCGTTGGCGCAGTCGCTGAAATACCCTGGGGTCCACACCTGGGCTGGCTCTTCCCAGCATCTTTGGTCCCTTTTGCGCTCACACAGCGTTCCTCTGCCACTTGCTTAACATTCCGGGTAACTCTGACGTGTCTCCGACTTTCTGCGAGACTGCGCTTCTGCATGCCTGTTTCCGGTCAGGTTCCGGTAGGGACAATGCTGCCACTTGAAGCTGCCGAGAACACAGAAATCTTATCTTGACTCCTGGCATCCGTTCATCACTTTCCGCTTGCACAACATGGCTTCCCTTCTCTGCGGTCGAGCTTCTCTGCCTCATCACACCAGCTTGTGTCTCCAGCATTTGCTTTCCTCTCCGGGAGATCCGACATCTTCCCCTGTGCTGTTGCTCATAATTTGGTTGACATTTTTAAAGGTTGTGCATACCTGTGCTTTTTCCAAACAACTAGTATTTTCAGTGAGCTTAAGGCTCTCGTTGTTTTGCATCAATTCTTTCATCCTTCTCATCCCAGTACTTAGGTGGTTATAGGAATCAAAGTCCATAGATGTTACTAGATGCATGATATTTGAAGAGTCTCTTTTAAGGACTTTATATAACAATGCCGTTCTTCTTGATGGGAAATCAAAACAAAAAAGGTGTTCCTGGAACTTTTAGAAAAGGTTTTCTTGGAGTTTTTGAAGAAGTATTTTTATCACTTTTACTTCTTAGAAGAGAAATGGGAGATTGGTCTGAAAGGTGCTAGGAATAGGTTAATCTTCTTTCCCTAAAGGGGGACAGAGACAATGCAATAGGCCATTAGGGTATTTGGCATTAATTTTTCTCCATGGGTAAGGGGTGCATACATCTCATCATCTGATGGAGCCATGCTATCCCCCCAGTAGTTGTCTCCTCCCATGTTTTCCTCCCTCATATAGCTGCCCCGAGGGACAGGATAAGCTAGCGGCTGCCATCCCCTGGCCATATGGGAGGAGATTACCACCAAGGAATATGTGATGACTCCATTGGATTCATCACATTCTGCACCTTGCTTCATCTTTATGTGAACGGCCCCTATGCTCTTCAATAACCCTACGTCGTGGGGGTTACTAGTCCACACAGTGTTGGTACTTTTGCCATGTCATCCTGTAAGTCAGAGGGTACTGGTCTAGCAATAAGTTTAGATTGCAGTATTTCTCTGTGCTGCACCTAGACCTGACAAGGGATACATATTTCAAAAATAATTTCTCCATCATTTTCAACATCTTCAAACAACTCATCATCAGACAACCCCTTTAATGGCTAGGTGGGATCAATACACAAAACCGTGCCCCACTCCCCTCCTTCCTGGTCAGTCCCTAACACCACTACCTTGTCTTTTATGATTATTACTGCTTCTAGAAGTAGTGTGAGGATGTACCTGGGACATGTTCCCGAGGGACTTCTGGCCTAAACAAAAACTCTACTGCACTCTCCACATTTTGTCTTTTATTCCTGGCACCCATCCCACCAATACTGCTACTCCATATTGGAACAATCCTGTACGGTTCTCCCTCCTCTCTTGCCTTTTGCGACAACCATTCAACCTGGTTGTGTCCTAAGCTCTTTACTCTCAGTGTTGGTACCGGTGGTATCTCAGCCTCCTCATTATCTCCCTGCTCATTGTCTGATATCCTATCATCTTCCTCCTCTGAGACCTACGTCTCTGGCCATTCGAATTGAGTCATAATCTACACTTACGGCATGCAGTGGGCCCTCTGAATGCCCCCCAGCATTGGGGTTATCTTTGCTTGCAGCTACCTGCACATCCCTAATCACTCTACTATCAATTTGAAACAGAATGTCACCTGCTCTCCATTCGTGTGCACCTATCATCACTCTCGGCTCCTCGCCCTGCTCGCGCCAGCTCTGCCTCTGTTCAGTGGAGAGCCGCTTTAATTCTATCTGTGCCCTATTTTTTACTTCCATAACCAATGGGTCTCATGTAGCGTCTTCTAAATACCCAACCATTCTCCAGAGTTCGAGCATACCCTGCCTACTTCTCAACTTTCTCCCTTTATACTTTGCAGCCAGATACATATACGTATGTTCCAACACATCCCTGTTATTTGTGCCCTCTTCCGACCACGGCTTGTACATTCCCCCTTTTGTATCCATGACCCACACACAATCGTATTTGAGAATCTTATCGTACTACCGCGGAAGCACAATACACATATACTCGAGTGGGGTGCTCATAACTCTTCCCACTTCTCTCCTTACCAAA
Source organism: Ambystoma mexicanum (assembly GCF_040938575.1). Classification (NCBI taxonomy): domain Eukaryota; kingdom Metazoa; phylum Chordata; class Amphibia; order Caudata; family Ambystomatidae; genus Ambystoma; species Ambystoma mexicanum. Next base: position 980,380,488 of record NC_090930.1, on the reverse strand, counting down.
AATACTTATTTCTTAGAAAGCTGATCCACCGACACCGTTCCATCCCACCTTCCAAATGCTGCACACACTTCCCACTTCCCCTTCCAATGTTCCTTCAACCTAAACCAAACACCCCTTGTCCGTTCCCACACACACATGCACACCACCACACACCCCTATTCATACAACTGGGTAACCATCACCCCACACCACAACAATTCTATATACACATTAAACCGCAATTAATACCCAAAACATTGTCAAAATAAAAGTACACTTTTTATACAATGGTTTAGACTCTTCCTTTGTCTCCTTGCCTTGAGACGAGGGAATTTCTCCTCCTCACTCCCCCTTGTGCCGGGCAGAGGGATCGCTGGCCCTCTATATGATGGACCACTACTCTACTTGCAGCGCTGCTTTCCTCTTGTATGAGGGGATCCCTTTTCCTCTCTTCTCTTTTGTCACTGTTAAACTACTTTGAATGCCCAGTTTTCTCTCACCAGAACAGATCCCTCTGGCCACTATTATAAAACCAATATATCGCCACGTGGTCTGCACTCTTCACACACTCACATACCCTCAACTTCACATTTCTTCTACCCCTGTTGTTTTCTCCCGCAAAGGGCACCATAACCCAGGAAGCATGGCAGGGAAACCCCCAGCCTCACAGAGAGTCTGGGATCATGTCGGGGTCACCAATTTTGTAGGGTGAATGACCCAAAATCCCACTGATAAAAACAATCCCAAATAGGCCAAAGTATTGATACATACACTACTTGCAAGGAAAATAAAGTTTTATTACATACAAAAGTATCAGACGGTCCCGAAGAACCAAACTAATACAGAGCTGCCCACACCCAAAGAAGTTCCATCTTTTATAGTGAAAAACTGCAAATGAACAGTACTATGCATAGCAAAGATTACAACATGGTCCTGCACTCCCCATTGTCTAACCTCCATACACAATTGTAATTATACCCCATTATCCATTACTCTATTGGTCATCCATTATCTAAACACATTCCCCTAAACACTTGACCTACTATATCGTCACTATGAAATATAGGAGTTGATTAACTATCAGATACATTGTTACCATAGTACATTTCTTTAATGAGTAAAATATTCTTGACCATCACGTGATGTGCACCCCTCTGTTGGATCCTGATCAAAGTGTGAATAGCAAGGTCAACTCTGCTTTGATAATACAATGACCCATGTGATGGGTCAGAAATGTGAGGTGGACAACTTGGTACAAGGTTTTCACAAAAAGCCATTTTTTTAACTCAAGAGGGTTCGATAGACGCCTCACTATCCCTAACCTAACAAGGGTTTCCCTGCCTGTCAAAATAACTAATGTAAACACTCTACAAAAGGAATCTGTCCCTAACAATTAAATATATATCAAACCCATAAAGGAAATACATGGCAATTCAAATGTAACCTGACTAACTGTTAAGTTCAGCTTAGACCCAATATCTGTATATCCTTGTAACCTGGGTAATTTCCCCATCCCCAGATTCAAAGCAGGAGTTTTACTTGAGAGTTCAAATAAACAAGTTTGGATTATGAAGTTCTTCAGGCTACAAACGTTCTCCACTTCAACTTTAACCAATAGTTCAATTTGATGACAAGTCTTTGGACCTCATCAGGAGTCTGGCGGTATACCGTTGGTAACACTGCCGCGATCCTTCAGGTGCAAATAGTGTTACCACTTCGGTCCGGCGCTGTTAGCACCGGATCACGAGTCGTGGTTGGGCGGTTATTGCCCATTCCCCATTGGGTCCAAAGGACCCAATGTGGTTGGGGGCGCTATTACTGCTGGCGTAATTGTGCCCAAAATGGACAAAAACAGGCAGTAAGTGGCCATTTGTACCTTCAGCTTTTTGCTGGAGGTAAAACTCCAATTTACCGGCCAACTCAAGATTGGGTCAGTCCTTAAATGCAGCAGTAAAAGCGTTACCGCTGCATTTAAGGGCTAGTGGCCAACTCGTGATGAGGCCCTTTGTCTTTTCACTTATAGCAAAAAGTTCAACACAACTTCTTCTTGAAAAACTAAAATACTTGTATACTTCCTCTGTATCAAATAAAGTCAGGATAACACCACAACCACTCATGAAACACTCTAATGACTTTTGAAAATTCTTCTTTAACCACAAATCCTTCTACCACAGTACAGTACTTTAAATGACTTCTTCCTGGTCCCCTAACCTGACAGGACTAGTACTAAAAGATCCCTTTTCTGGTATACTCGCCTATTAACAATGTTTCTTTCTTGGGGGGCGCTGTTGCACACGACTGTGATGGTTGCCTGATACGAATGCTCCAGCCCGATCTACATCCGTGTGACCATTAATCCTACTTTCGGAGCTTCCTGCGGGGTGGCGAGCGGAGGACGAGGTGCAGTAAGGCACGGTGCACGCACATAAGAAATCCTGGCGACAGAGGTGCTGTGCTTCCCGAGTTGCACCGTGTGACGGTTTGACCGAGACCAGGCCGGAGGGCGGGCCATGCTGGACAACCAGGGTCCTGGTGCCCAGCGCCGCTGACACTCTAGGCTGTCAGAACATAGAGAGGAGGAGCCCGCGGTGCCGAGGCGCGAAGCACTGGCGGTCGAGAGGGCTGTGCTAGAAGGGGACGGATTCCCCTTGTTGCCTTACATCCAGGGCTGAAACGCGGTGGAACGAGAGGACCGCCGCAATCGTGTGACCGGGACTGGCTTATTGGGGCCGCCCTGCGCAAGGTCTGCGAAAACGCACTCAGACAGTCGCGGCTGCCAGGGGCCCCGGCTGGGCTGAGCAGGCGCTCCGTGCCCCGGGCAAGGTGGGTGCCCGCTGCACACCGCAGGGATGCCAAGCGGACTGCCACCGCCCATGGTGGAAGCCCCCCACCCTCTCCAAGTGAAGGCATGCAGTGAAAGCGAGCGGAGGGATGCTCAGCCTGGACAAATCCGGACTACAAACCACGGTGTAACAGAGAGAATGAAATATCTGTAGTCCTCAAAGAGCGTGTTACAACAAACACTGAACAACCCTACAAAAGAGTGAGGAGCGAGCAACGACTACAGGAATATGCGCGCAAACTAAATCGTGAGTCATACATGCGTTGGCAGCACATTGAGCCATTGGAACACTGTTAAATCAAACCATATGCTGGCTGGAATACATTACATTTAATAAGTGCATACGCTGGGAGCACGGTCCATTTCACCCATTACACAGGGCCCCGGAGACTGGGCCTACTAGCCCTGCAAACAACGTGGGATGCCACAGAATCTGCGTGCACACTAAAATGTAATAGTGCAAATGTAAACAGTGTGGTAGTCGCGTGCTGGAGCTGTTGAGATACAAGTAAACTAAGCCATATCCTGGCTGGATCACATTAAATTGGCTGGGTGGATACGTTGGAGAGTACAGTCCATTGGCCCTACCACGCAGAGATCCCGGCGACTGGGCCTGCTAACAGAACAACAACGTGGACCGATCACAACAATGTGCGCCCACACTAAAACATAGTCATGCCTGTGTGATCAGAGGTACGACCGCATGCTAAAACCATTGAGACACTGTTAAGTATGTCTTACACTGTCTGGAACTCTTAAAATTCACTGAGTGCATATATGAGAGAGCACAGTCCATTGCCCCCATCACGCAGGGAGCTCTGTGTCTAGGCCTGCCTGCACTGGGAACTAAAGATTCAAGCGTGAGGTTCAGGGACTTGAGTGCTAGTGTCCAAGTGACCCCCTGCGTAGCAATTGCCCAACGGCTCCCGTGCGGTGCGCATTGGCCGGACAACACCTGTGTGGCCTGTAAGGGTTTGGGACCCACTTGTCTGAATTGTTGATTTATAGACATTATAACCTCCAGGAAGGTTGCAGTGGGGTTCCTGCTGCTGCGGCTGCCATGGGGAACACACGGAAACAAGACAAAATGGCGGAGGGAACAAGCGCCAAGAAGAAGGGGCCGATGGACTCATTCACCAACAGTAGGCAGTGGGTCATGAACATGAGCTACCAACAGCATCAGGCTCCAATCCCGACATAGATGGAGGCGACAGGGTGGAGCGCCTGACCACCATAGTGCAAAATGGCTTCCTATCCATTAATGTTAAACTGGATGACATTGTTACCACCATTGGGGCAGTAAAAACGAGAGTGGACAAGGAAAGCCTGAGACTCACTGCGGCAGAAAACAGGATTGGCATTAACGCAGATACCATCGCACGTCATGACCGCGACAAAGCCCAGCTCAGAGAAGGCATGGCCAAGATACAAAATAAATGCGAGGATCTCGAATCGCGCTCCCGAAGAAACAATGTTCGTATTGTGGGAGTATCCGAAAAATGTGGCAAGGGCGCAATGGAGCAACAGGTGGAGTCACTCCTTAAAACATTTTTTGGAGCAAACTCCTTTTCGGACCACTTCCTGGTGGAACAGGCTCACCGCACTCTGGCTCCTGGGCGGAAACCTGGGGCTCCGCCACGTATGATAATTGCACGGCTCCTCAATTATAGAGATAGAGACACAATCCTTAGGATGGTGAGAGAGCTTGGGACACTACATTACGAAGAAAGCCGCATTCATATCTACCTGGACTTTGCTGCAGGAGTGCAGGCAAGCTGCAGATCGTACGAACCGGTCAAGAGACTCCTGAGAGACTAATATTCCCGGCCAAGATGCGAATTCAATATGGAAGAAGGGCACATTTTTTTGAAACCCCAGCCGCTGCCTTGGCCTATGTTGAGGCTACCTTACCTTTACCCCCCCAGAGGCCGTGGGACAGTCCAGAACGGAGGACCCTCACCTGCAACGAGGGGCCAGGACCCTGCTGAATGACCTGACTTGCATCTATATCCGTTTTGATTTGTAACAGTGGTCGGCTCCCGTAGGGGGCTCCATGTGACGTTAAAGGCGGGCCATGAGCCCGATCTGGTGGCCTCGTGATGGCAACATGGCACCCTCAGGAAAGTTCCTACAAGTTATAAGGGTTCATCGTCAAGTTGGGGCAGATGATGTGGATGGGGGTTGGGTTTTGGGGTTTGGGGACGTTGTAGACTGTTGGTGTTACTTGGACAAATTGGGGTTTTGGAGGGAAGGTTGGGTGAATAAAGGTTCTAGGTTGGCAGAAATGTGGTCTCTCAGATACTGGTGCTGCTCGTGTCATGTAGGTACAAGGACTATTGGAAACAGTGGTCTGTTACAATGCATATGCATTAAGGGCGGGTGACGGATTAAAGATAATTTTACTATCCTAGAATGTCCGGGGGTTAAACAACCTGGTGAAAGCTAGAAAGGAACTATGTCACCAGGCATGGGCCGCAGATTCTAATACTCAGGCTGACACACGTCCTCAAACCAGCGAGGAGATGGAGAATGCCTAGGGGAATATTAGGAGACTCAAATGTGGTGGAGGCCTTGCATGTCGAGATAACCAACTTTTTTACAGCCTATGTGGGGACAGTGGATCTGGTCTCCACAGTATGGGAAAACTTCAAGGTCTGGGTCAGGGGAGACCTGATGTCGAAATCCACAGGCCTCCTGAACTCGAAGGGGTGGAGAGGGAATAGTAGGGGACACCCTGGCCGAAATACACAAACTCCTTAGAGACTTTGACAATCTGGCCATAAGAGACATACGGTATATAGCGGCACGCAGGTACGGAGAGGGAAATAAAGCGGGGAGAACATTGGCCAACCTGATAAAACACGAAAGGCAACGGAACCCAGTTACTAATATCCAAATGGGACAAAACAAAATAATCATGTACGAACAAGGTATAAACGATGAATTTGTTCAATTCTATAAGGGACTCTATGCGAATAAAGACAGAAAAACCCCCACTGATATAAACACGTACCTAGCCATGCTTAATCTCCCGACGATCCCAGATGAAAATAAAATGGCTCTCGATTAGCCTGTCACTGCGGAGAAAATTGCTGGAGCAATAAAAGATTGTTCATCTGGTAAGGCACCGGGGTCAGACGGACTGGGTGTCAAATTCTATAAAGAGTTCCATGAGGAACTAGCCCCTATACTGCTAAAACACGTGGGAGGAAGCCCTAGAGAAAAACATAGTGCCCCAACAATGAGAGAAGCTATAATTACCATATTACCCAAGCCTATTACCCAAGCCCCAACGTCCGCCACATGATATGTCATCTTACAGACCCTTGTCACTCATAAACAGTGACACGAAGATATTTGCGAAGGTGCTGGTGAATCGAATGCTACCCATAGTATCTACGTTGGTTCACCCCGATCAGAATGGATTTATCCCTCAGAGGTCCACCGCCTTAAACCTATGCAGGCTGTTTGGTATAATGGCACAAATAGACCCGGACAGGCACGCAGTCATTGTGTCCCTTGATGCCAAAAAGGCATTCGACTCGGTTTCATCGGTATACCTTTTTTCATTATTAGAAGCATTCGGAGTGGGACCCAATTTCATTAGATACGTTAGGCTGGGACACGAGTGTGTACTAATAGGACCATTTCTGAATTGTTTGAATTAGGTGGGGGCACTAGGCAGGGCTGCCCGTTCTCACCCATTCTATTCGCCTTAACGATAGAACCCATGGCAGCGGCCGTCAGACTGCGACACAGGGATAAAGGTATTACAATGAAAGGCTTCACCCAATTAATTTCACTATACGCAGACGATACACTATTATATGTCAGGGAACCCGACAAAAACATTGCTCCTATAATGGCAGACGTACACGAGTTGTTACTCTGGTTATACCGTAAACAATGCTAAATCCGAAATATTCCCACTTACCCCCTCTATAAAATGGCCAGATTCAACATGTGGACTGAAATGGTCGGAACAACATATTAGATACTTGGGGGTACTGGTCTCCAGGAGCAGGCACACCATCTATAGCGAGAACCATGATCAGGCATTACAATCACTTAATACAAAATTACAGGTCTGGAGACACCTCCCTATCTGGCAGGATTGCGGTTCTTAAAATGATTGTTCTCCCCAAGCTATTGTATTTATTTGTGAATGTCCCCATATGGCCTGGTAGGGATTTCTTTACCAAGTTATGATCAATGGCAGTAACATTTCTTCGGAATGTGAAAACGGCCAGAATAGGGTGGGAAAAGATGACGGAACCATACTGCACTGGTGGCATAGCTGCCCCGGATTTTGAGCTCTACTACTTAGCGGCTCAGGCGCAATTTGCAAAATATTGGTACGACAAAACAGATAGTTCGCCCCAAACATGGATAGAAACACACACCACTTCACCCACGGACATACGATCGGTCATCTTTGACCTCCGGCACAGAGAAACATGTGAATACGACCCTGTGAGCTGTACTGTTCGAGCCTGGGGGGCGATATGTAAGAGACTGAAATTAGAGACACCCTATAACCCGGAGATTCCCTTGTGGAACTTCCCAAACATCCCCCCTACGTTTGATGCAGGTATGCAGGAAACCTGGGACCCTAATGGAGAAATGAATGTGGGGGACATGTTTATAGATGGGAAGTTTGCATCTCTGCCAGACTTTACGAGAGCTATAGGTGGAGGGCCGCTCCAGACACTCCAATACCATCGGATGAGGTCTGCATTCCAGGTGTGATGGCCACTCTTCCCTGACGAACCCCTTCAACACCCATGCCTACAACTGGTCATGACTAAAGGAGGGCTGGGAATTTCCAAACTGTATGTGTCGGTGCAGACCCACACCCCCATGACAAATCGGGTTAAGGAAAAATGGGAATCAGACATGCAGACGCCTATTCCGGATGAGAAATGGGACAGATATTGCGCGCTTACGAAAAAGGTATCACTCAATGCAGGCTTGCGCCTGATCCACTTCAAAATCCTGAATAGACTGCACTACACGCCAGCTAAGATAGCCAAATTTGCACCAGATGGCTCAAGCGATTGCCCCAAATGTGGTTCTCCGCAGGGGGGACCTTTTCATATGTACTGGCAGTGCCCCGTTTTGGTGCGGTTCTGGGGGATGGTGGCTGGAATGCTTGTGGAGTTTACGCAAATACCCCCGCATTTGACTCCTCAAAAGTGTTTATTCGGGGATATTGGCAAATGTTCTGATTATTAATGAGATGATTATTCAATGTTTCATGTGCTGTCGCAAAGAGGTCTATACTACAGGCTTGGAAAAGCCCCACGCCGCCAAGTATGAACACTTGAATTGACGTATGTTAATGAATGTGAGGAGCAGTATGTTCTGACTCAACCAGCCGACCAAAAGACATCTGGGGCCCTTTCAGGGTGTACCTATGTGAAATGCTTTCGAACAATGACACCACCATGTAACCTATATATTACCACTGTAACTATAAGATGTACCATTATATGATGTGCTCGAAGTGATGTTGAGAAGGTGCTTTTGTATCTGTTGTGACCACTAATAAAAAAAAGACGTTTAAACAATGTTTCTTTCTTATACCTGCTTCTGTTTGGCTTAGGCAATGCTTGTCTTTATTCTGCTTGACTACTGCCTGTTCCTTAGGTTGGCAACAACAATTGTTCAGGCAACATGAATTATAAGCTCTGTAAATGAGTGCCCCTGTTTACTTTGGCAATGCTGGTTCTGATTGGCTTGCTTCTGTATTGCCCCTTCTTTTCTTTGAAAATGCTGTTTTCTAATTAAGGGGCTTTCGGCAATACTGTATCTGATTATCTTGCTTTTGTATTGCCCTTTACCTGCTTTGGTAAACATGCTGACTTTTATAACAATAGTTGTAACTTTCTCTGCTTGTCTCTTTGCAAACTTTGTATTTCGCCAACTTGCTTTCTTTATATTAGTTCGGTATTCAAAACAACGGTCAGAAGTCAGCGGTCGCATAAAGAGCACCGGGATTACATTTCACTGGTAAACTCACCGGCTTTGCTTTACACTTCTGCAAACCATTGACACAGCTCACTCTACTTCTTCCTCCGCCTCTGTTTGCTCGGCAGACTGCTTCCTGCTTCCTGCGGCGTATGCCAAAACAGGAAAGCAGCTTCCCTCATTCCTCATGTCTAACGGTGCTCGCCAGCCACCAGGACACTGCACACCAAGAGGAGAGCCTCTCTCCCTAAAGGAAAGCTTGCCGTAATGCCGCTTTCCGATGCGCAACCTCTGCAATTTAAGTTATAATCTTGGGAGACCCTTTCAGGACATCATCCGCTTTGCCAATAGCGGCGGGGCCTACCGTCTCCTCTCCTCTCCCACTTCTGCTTCTCCTGCAACTGCAATGGGTAGTTTCTGCAACCCCATCCTCTTGTTCTAATGGACTGCACCTGGGGGGGCCTTATATATTCAAAGGTCCCGCTCAGGTATGGGTCATTAGAACCACTAGACTGCATCTTGCAGTCTAGTGTCTCTGAGCCCCTATTTCTATTCCCAGCACTTAGGGCATTGTAGGACTTGACGTTCCCAATGTGATTTTCACTTCTTCCTTCCAAAGGAAGCGCTTCAATATTATTGGGTTTACTCTGTTTATTAAATGAACTGTTAGAAAAAGGTTTTAGGGAATTAGATGTTTGGTGCATATTGAAGGAATACTTCTATATATCAGAAGCCAATGTATTAATATTTTGCTTCCCAATGATATCTTTTCTCTGGTATTCATACAAGTCTTTTATATCCCCAATTGGGATATCTTTGTGAAAAGAAGTCTGACTCTGACAACTAGCCATCAAATATTCTAACACCATATAAATCTCCCTCTCTCAAGAAAACAAATACTGTGTCTCTCCTATCGGAATCCTCTCACTCCCTGGGGGACTCTCTCCTCCCAGGTCATCCAACAGGCTAACACCACCCCCAGGGTTAGGATCAGGTAGCAGCTGCATTCCCCTGGCCACCTGGCAGGAAACTTTAGGCAGGGTTTTTGTGAGTATTTCGCAGGATTCATCACACCCTCCTCATTACACCAGATACTGTGGCACGCACAAACAGCTCCCTAATCTTGTATATACATTTATTGGCATCGCCTCTGCTCCGCCCGTCCAAAATCATGGTACAGCCCTAGCATGTCTCCACCTTATCTCTCTGGGAAATCAGGTGCCCGTGAATGATTTGATCGGGGCACCACTCTTATGTCTGAATTTCACTTATTTATTTGTCCATAGAGCGCAGCGCCTGCAGTTCAAATAGGATGACTGCTCTTCGGGTGAGGACAATAGTGCTCTAAACCTTCACCAAGCCTCTTGGCATCACAGAACCCCAAGCCATGCTCGCATGAATTTAACCTTCAAAAGGCACTTCCCTACCCCTTCCTCCCTGGACCTAACATTCCGTTCCCAAGCTCTGCAGCTTGACTCAATTAACTGTTAATGACACAGCGCGGCTGCCTGTGACCATGACATCATAACCTCTCTCTGGGGGAAGGAAGAGGGACTTATCTCAGGACTAACTGGACAGAGACTCAGTTCCACATTGAGCCTTTTTCTCATACTTTCAAAAACACATCCTGTAACATGTTCCAAAATCCAACATGGTGGAACTCTTGCTACCTTAGCCCCTGGACCTCGCCTTTACCACAACAATTCTCTGACTCCATCTCATATGCCTACCTATGTCTGCTACCTGCTCACATATCCCTTCAAACATAACATTGTACACTCGCGCTGAATGCAAGATACATCACCCTATCTTTAACCTCTGCAACCGCAATGTGAATACATTGTTACTCTTTCTGCATGGGTATATGGGGCCTCATTAAGACCCTGGCGGTAGCCGTGCTGGTAAAAACAGAACGGCTGCCGCCGTTGTCGTTTTTTTCCCGGCACCTGGCAATGGGGAATTACCGGGCATTACAGCCCCAGTGGTCCCGGTAATTCCAATTGCCAAAAAAAATTACTCCCCATTCCTATTCGAGTCCCATAGCACTCAATGGGAATGGGGAGGGCAGACAGCACCGGCACCATTAATAATGGTGCCGGTGCTTCTGTCAAAGTCTGAGAGCGGGTACCTGGCGGGAGGGACAGCACCCACCCGCAGAACTCGGAGTGTGCCGGTCCGGTAACAACGGTGCCGCTAGCTTACCGGCACCGTTGTTACCGGACCGGCATACTCATAATGAGGCCCATGGTGTTAGTAATATGTGTCAAAGCTAACTACAAATGGCTACATGCACATTCTGCCACTCCCAACGAGAACTGCTTGAACTAGTACACCTGTTAATATATTTTCCGCAGTCTAAATCTCTTGCCTTACTAGGACGTTGCACTTACATCCCAACTGTATTTAAAACAGATATAACAACAGTTTTTCCAATTCCCATGTAGGCAGAAAATGTTCCCTGGACTAGGAGTTCCTTATCAGAATGAGAGTCCTTGTCCTGAAGAGAGAAGTCACTCCCAGTGAGGTCCCTTGCCCAGAGGGTCTTGCTTAGCGGGGTCACCTCCCTACCCTCAAAGGGGGTGGCTTCTCTTTCAGGAGAAGGAATGAATTCCCTAGATTGGACACATCACATTAAAGTGAACTCTAACTTTGGTGAGTTTTCAATATGTGCAAGAGGCATACATGACTTTAACAGTTCATACTTGTATGCAGTTTACATCTCCTGAATACTGACTTCAAGGTCAGCCATGCCTTTGATGTTTGGTTTCAGGAGATGTAAATTGCTTAAGGTACGAACTGTGCAACTCACACACCTCTTTGTACAGTTCATAACAACATGCACATTTATTACATCTCCTCAGAACTGACATCAAAGTCAGCCCTGAGTTTAATGTTAGTTTTTAGGTAATGTAAATAATGTACGAACTGTGAATCACTTATTCCTCAAATATAGATATATTTTAAAACATGAATATCTCAAAATTGGCCAGATGCATTTTCAAAAATCTTTTTCAGTTCACCAATTCGCCAGCGCCATGGCATAATATATTCTCAACAGGTTTTGGAAGCAATTCAACCTTAACTGTGGGCCCCCTGTTGCACAGTCTATCACCACGATGATGGCATCACTGGTGATATCACTTATGAGAAAATCAATAACATCACTGTTTAGCTATAGGTACATTTAGTCATGTATTCAATATTTTTAAGAGATATGTTATGTACTTTATTTTTGCATTTTGTATGACCTCAAGTAGCTAGCTTTTCAATGAAAGCGCTATATATTACTAAGTAACCTTTATTCATAAAGCTTCTCAGATAGCATGTTATTTTGGAAAATATCTTGAGTTTTGCTAAGTAATTTTTTCATAGATTAATAAACTTTTACTAGTACAATTAGCAGCGTGCATAGTATGCATTTAAATTTTATATCGTGTGTATCTCCAGTTGAAATGGATTTTGTGTACATTACCCTTTTATGCATTTTAAAGCATAATATGTACATGCTATCAGAAGTAAATATAAAGCGAACACTTGTAGTAGTACTGTTTCTTTGTATTTTCACATTGTAGAAGCTAAATATTCATAATTACACATATATTCTCTTGTGTGTTTTAGTTTTTTTCAAAATGACTCATATGAAAGTTCCATTGAACTCATCGTACTTCTTAACATATTAAACTTTGAAATACTATTGTGTGCATTTTCATGAATGAGACCATTTATTACAAAATTCATTTTTTTGTATGTATTTAGATTACCAGTGTTCTTTTCCTAAAGATTTCTATCACATTCCTCATGTCACAAATGAACCATTTGCAGTAAAATATGATACATGAACCAAATAATAGTTGTATTTATGGTGACTACCTACTAGTGATTGGTCTTGCATGTTATTATACTGTCAAGTTTACATGATGTCAGTGTAATCATTTCTTTAATCATTTGTTTGTATTTTGCATATTCCATTGTCTCGATGTTTCCCTTGTTACTTTCCCTTGTCCTATGGGCACTTTGAAACACAATTTTCTTGATGTATATACACCTTACAAATGTCCAATAAAATAAATAAAACCAAGTAAAGAGTTATTAAGAAAAGGTATTTTCTGAAACTCCATGGACAAATGTTCTTAATTAATTAATTAATTATGCCATGGTACAATTAGCAGCGTGAAAAGTATGTATTTCAATTTTATATTGTGTGCGTCTCAAGTTGAAATTGAGTTTGTTTACATTTCCATTTTATGTATTTTAAAGAAGCATAATATGTACATGCTATCAGATGTAAATATAAAGTGAACATTTGCAGGAGTACTCTTTCCTTGTATTTTCACATTATAGAAGCTAAATATTTATAATCGCACATATATTCTCTTATGTGTGTTGTAGTTTTTTCTAAATGACTCATATCAAGTTCCATTGAACTGTAAAAGTATATTTTGCATGAATACCGCCTGATAGTAAACGATTGGCCTAAGAACATTCGCATCGCTCTATAAATTGCATTGAATGAACCTGAAACAGGCTGACTACGCCGCCATTTTGAGTTATCCGCCATTTTGATTGCCTCTTGCTTTCTTTCCCATGTTTAGAATTGTGTTTTCGGCTCCAGCAGAGCAAAATTAACTTTGTACTGTTTCCATTATATCAGCGTAGATAAGAATGTTGAAGTTGCTAAAGTGGATTGTTTGTCCTACACTGAGATACCTTGGAGTTAAACAAAAGCCGTACTAATCAGTCATTTAGATACCATCTGTTCCAATATTGCCTTCCCCGTTCAAACAGTAAAGTAAAATAGTTGAACATGCTTTTCTGCAGAAATCTTTGTTTTCGCTCCTTGAAACTAAGCTGACTTTAAACTCAAGAACAAATGATAGACAAATATAAGTGAGCAAAATAAGGAATGTTACCTTTGTGTCTTATATTTGGAAAACATGTGAAATGTTGAAAGGAAAACAACAAACTATTCAAAGATGTTTCAAAGATGTTTAAGCATGACTGTCATGGCCACGGGCCCCAGAACACAAAAACCACAACATCTAGTAACAGGGGCAATGCGTCACTTGACTCACTTATGTCCCTTTGGGGCGCACAAACACAGGGGCCCTGGCTGGTCTCAGTCCTGGCATATTTGGTGCCAGGCTCATATAGAGATGTGAGCAGGAACACTTTATTTCAGTGCAGGAGTGCTTTTATTTTACTTCAGTGCATACTTTATTTCAGTGCAGGAGTGCTTTTATTTTACTTCAAGAACTTTCCAGATCCTGAAAGCCTTTATTCCAGAGAACATCCCCAATGTGCTGACTCATCGGGCGTGGCTCCCTAGGTCTGGTCTTCAGGTGCTGACTCATCAGGTGTGGCAGGGCGTGGCAGCAGGCAGGCCAGAGCTACTGGGCGTGGCTGGGAACAAGACTATATAAACCCACTGATCCCTCAAGCAAACGCTTCGCATTACTTTGCATCTCAGTGCAACGTGACGCTCACTGCCGCCTGGAACAGGTACTTGCCTCGTGATCCTGCAACAACAGCATCCTTACTTGGACCCTGGCTCGCATCTCACAGCAACGCTCCATCTTCTTGGCAGATCCCGAATCGATGCCGCAGCACCTGCGCTCTCTGTCCCACGAAGCCGAAGTCCTGAAATGAGAAAAGAAGACAAGGCAAGGTTAGAACTCCCAAAAACACCCAACTCAGGGTTGCGCCGCATTTAAAACCCAATGCGCACCCTAAGGCACCCTAAGGCACCATTAGAGGCTACTTACCAGCTGTCGGACCATCTCAGCCCTGCTCCTCCGTACCGCCGGCTCTGCTTCAGAGAAAAGAGACATTACATACAAAGGACAGAGAACGAACTTTACAAATACAATTACAACAGTCGGTAGACAAGCGGGCAAGTGGAAACAAGGGAAACACTTACCTACAAGAGAAGTGGACTAGTCACAGCTGGCCTGGACTTCCACGACAAGGGACCAGTGAAGGAACTCAGTTCCCTTCAACAAGCGCCCCTGCCAGAAGCAGCAGGACGGAGAGCTCATCATCATCATTCAGCAGGTGAGCCTCAAGACTAGTGCAACCCCAGGGAAGCCACATCCAGGGAGAAGAGGTCTGGAGAAGGAGTCAGGGACCACAGGCTCCATACTCATACGACCACCTTATATTCACGCAGGAACCACACTACTCATCACCGCAGTTCCCCACACATACGCAGAGTGAGGAACAGACAAGAGGTGTTTCATCCCTGGGAGAGCTGCGACCGTGCCCCAACACCTCTGCAGAGACCAGGTGAGCATAACAGAACGCGAAGCCTTCTACGAATCTTTGCCTGGGCATTATGGAAACTTCAGAAATGGACCAGTTGGCCCAGTTACTGGGAGAGTTACGGGCTGAAGTTCATGCCTCAAGACAGGAAACCAATGCCTTAAGGAGGGACCTCATTGTGAATCGAGAACGTACAAACGATTTAGCAAGGCAGATGCTCCAAGCACAGGCTAGCCAAGCCCCATTACCGGTGCTGGCCCACCCTATTCTACCACCACAGTCAACGCCAACGCCCGTACAGGTGGTTCTTCCAGGGGCGGTTCTCTTAGCTCCGCCCAAACGCTTCACTGGTGATCCAAATGCAGCCTTAATTTCCTGTGCAGACCTGGGGCCTTCCCGAACAATCAATCTCGGGTGACATTTGTACTTTCATATTTGGGAGGAAGTGCAGTGGACTGGTCTATACCCTTGGTAACTCAAGATGACCCCTTGCTTTGGGACTTTGGGGGTTTTCAGAGCGAAATTGAGAAACTATTTGCACGGCATGCCCAAGGTAAGGCTCTGGACAACAAATTATTGTCACTCCGGCAGAGGGAAAAAGAACTACGCTCTTTCACCGAGGATTACGAGGAGAGCTTAAGGACGTTCTAGCCTAAGTAGTAAATCCCCCGGAGGGGTGTGCTGAATATATTGACCTAACAGTTCAACTCGATCATAGATTGCAGAATTGGAAAATGGATAGAGCCAGAGCTGAAGGGCGGTCGGTCTATGTGCGACCCTGTGAGAATCAGGCCAAGCCGCATGAACGGTTGGAACCAATGCAGATCGGGAGCTTGCAGAGCCCTCTCACCATGGCGGAAAGAGAAAAAAGAAGACAGCAACAGCTCTGCTTGTATTGTGTCAAAGCAGACCACTTTCTCCGAGAATGTACTGTGAAACCATCCAGGAGAACCGTTGCAGCAACTGACAAGAGTGAAGAAGAAGAACTGGACTCGGGAAACTCCAACGCCCGGCAAGCATAGGGGTCCACTTGTCGAGCTGTAAAAAGGAACCAATACACACCTCACACCTAGTCATCCTGGTGCTCTTGGTAGACCACAAACACCCATCGAAAATTCATGTTTTAGAAGCATATATTGACAGTGGAGCTGTGGGGAATTACATTGACCAAGATTTGGCTATCCGGATAGGTCTTCCTCTCTGACAGAAGCAGAGATCAGAAAATGTTACAGCGGTTGATGGAGCTCAGTTATCATCTGGCCCAGTGACGAATTATACCGAAAAAGTTACGCTTCTGTGTCAGGGAGGTCACCAAGTGGACATCACCTTCGATCTCATTGGCGCTCCTCAGTTACAAATGATATTAGGGATGCCTTAGCTGGAAACCCATAATCCCAAAATCGACTGGCATACAAGAGTTCTGACTTTTCCCCCAGACTTTGCTAACACCTGTTTCAACAAAGAATGCTTAGTGAAAGATCCCACTAAACCAAGTTCAAAGAAAGGAATTGTATTAGGCTTCATTCGCCCGTCAAAATCCACTGCTTCCTCCACCTTTTTTTTCGTGCCTAAGAAGGAGGGGGACCCGAGAACTTGCATTGACTACAGAGCCCTCAATCAAATCACGGTAAAAAACTGGTACCCGTTGCCATTCATTAGAACTTCTGGATCAAGTAAAAAACTTGAAAATGTATACTAAATTGGATTTACGAGGGGCCTACCATCTGTTAAGAGTCAAAAAGGGGGATGAGTGGAAGACATCCTTTCGCACAAAATATGGCCTTTACGAATATCAGTTTATGCCCTTTGGGCTAACTAATGCCCCTGCAGCATTCCAATATTTTATGAACGATGTGCTCTGGGAACTATGGGACGTGTGAGCACCCGTCTATATCAACGACAACTCAATTTACTCAACCACCATGGAGGATCATGTCAGACATGTCTGGGCTGTTTTAGAAAGACTTCGACAACATCGGCTGTACGCCAAGTTGGAGAAATGCTTCTTTCATGTGACAGAGGTTGAATTCCTCTGGCTTATACTCACACCGCGAGGGGTACACATGGACACGCACAAAGTAGATACCATCCTCCAATGGCCCTCATCATCTTCCACAAAAGGTGTGCAAAGTGTGCTCGGGTTTGCCAATTTTTATCATCAGTTCATCCCAGGATTCTCCCAGATTGTTCACCCCATCACGTCCCTGCTGCGAAAGAACAAATGATTTCAGTGGACCACAGAAGCAGAAGAAGCCTTCCAGGCCCTAAAATGAGCATTTACATCAGCACCCATTTTACGGCATCCCTGACCCGAATTGCCATACGTCGTCGAAACCGATGCTTCCAACGTAGCAATGGGAGTGGTTTTGTCTGAGCGAGATCCCGAAAAAAGACAATTACATCCTGTGGCTTTCTGGTCTCGTAAATTCTCCGATCCCGAATTGAACTATGCGATCACAGATAAAGAAATGCATCATTCAAAGCATGGGAGCATTACCCTCTTGGAGCCAGGCACACAGTCTGTCCTGTTTGGCCGATTCCGCTAACTCCCGTTCCTCCCCGCTCTCCTCACCTGATTCAAAGTCCTCTGGTTGCAGTTGCCTGTGAGAGAGATAGTCCTTCTCCTTTTTGTGTTGAAAGTATCTGTCTCGAGAGGAAGTCACAGTGAGTGCTAAAGTATAGCAAACCTGGGGCCCCCTTCCCGAGACCAGACAGTACGAAGGGAAAAAGCCTGTTCAGGCAGAAAAAACCCTCTGAGGAGTGCAGCGGTTTGAGAGGATCTGGAGCAAGCAGTTGTAGTGGAGTTCTTGAGGCAGGTAGCTGATGGAAGCAGGCGAAGCCGGACATCCAAAGCAAAGAAGGATCCGGAGAGAAAGAGAGCCACCGGAAAGGGTACCAGCAGAGAAAACAACTCCGGAGCAACAGGAACCAGGGCGGCTGAATGACAGCGCAGCCGAAAGGTAAGGCAGAGAAGGCGGGCGTGGAGAACAGCGCACCGTAGAGCTGAGAAAAGAGGCGAGGCGAGGGAAGGGAGAGAGAGAGAGAGGTAGTCCGGGGAAGGCGGACCGAAAGTACAGATAAGTGACCGAGGCGGTCAAGGCTGGAAAACTAGCGTGTAAACCCAAAGGAGCGAGCTAGCGCAGTAAAGGGGGTTGCAACGCGGCGATCGCTGGGAGAGGAGGAAAGAAATACTACCAGCGGCGCCATGTTGGAAAACCACTAGACCGTAGGGTGCGTAACAGAGAAATCACGTAGCGGAACCTCCGCACGCCCTTCCAGCGCGTAACCGCCAACGCGGATACAAACGCCAAACAGGACGGCGAATGACACAGTCACCATCATTACGGACTATCGTAACCTACAATATCTGAAAACCGCAAAAGCACAATCATCACTTCAACTCCGCTGGGCTCTCTTTTTTGCGGAATATGACTGTCATTACCTACAGACCCGGAGTACGCAATGGAAAAGCGCCCTATCACGATTGAGTGAAGACGAAAAGGCGTTCACCACACCAGACCCCATGGCAATCATTCCTGAAGAACGAATCCTATCACGATTGTAGCACCTACCACTTTGGAAGACCTAAAAATTGACCTTCAACACTTGATGAACCAATCAGAACAGCAGGAATGGCTGTCAAGAGGAGACCAATACACTATCGTGAACAATCTACTGCACTTTCAAGGGAGATTGTACGTTCCGGATAAAGACCTGTAAAACCAAATTATAGCAAACTACAATGACTCTTTAATAGAAGGACATCCAGGAATGGCTAAAACTCAAGCTAAGATAAAAGAAATGTACTGGAGGCCCACTTGGCAAAAAGATATTGCCCAGTTCATCGCGACCTGTGGTGTTTGCGCTCAGCACAAGTCTCAAAAACACAGTCCTGCAGGCCTTCTACGTCTTTTGATGGTGCCGCCGGCCACTTGACATATGCTGTCTATGGATTTTATTACTGATCTCCCCCCGTGCAACGGATACAACACCAACCTGGTCATCGTGGATCTGTTCTCTAAGATGGCCAATTTCATTCCTCTAAAAGGGGTCCCGACGGCCTCTATTCTGGCCACCGTCTTTTTGGAACAAATTGTCCGACTACAGCGATTCCCATCAATATTGATATCAGACCCCGGAACTCATTTTGTCTTAGCTCTCTGGAGGAGATGTTGCAGAATCACCAAAATCGACTTTCGGTTGTCCAGACTGTACGGACCAATCAAACTCTAGAGCATTACTTAAGGTGCGTGTTAGAACAAACCAAAGATACCTGGAAGGACATACTCTGGTTGGCCGAATATGCTTACAACAATTCCATCCACACCGGTACAGGACAAATGCCATTTTACAGAGTATATGGTCGACATCTAAGAACATCTGTCTTTGATTCGTTTGAAGCACTGGAGATGCCAGAGGTAATGACCTTACATGAATCCATCACTCGAGTCCTTAAGCAGGGAGCAGAACATTTGACCAGAGCCAAAGAAAATCAGAAACAGTTTGCAGACCGACACCGAAAGGACGCTCCAAATTATTAGGTCGGGAACAAGGTTTGGTTAGCTTCCAAAAACATTTCTCTGAAGGGGCCACAAATCTTCCGTCCCAGGTACCTAGGAGCCTATTCCATCAAAGCCGTGATCAACCCTGTGGCCATGAAATTAGAATTACCAGCCCACATGCGGATCCACCTAGTGTTTCATGTCTCCCTCCTAAAACCATTGAGACCAGGTACGTGGATCAATACTCCACTGGATCCCGAAATAGTTGAAAGAGAACCAGAATACGAAGTTAAAAGGATCTTAGACTCTAAGATGGTCCGGTCCAAGCTATACTACCTTATAGACTGGAAAGGTTATGGACCACAAGATCGGACCTGGGAACCCAGTGAACATGCCCACGCTCCACGACTAATCAGGCAGTTCCACCGCAACAACCCCACTAAAGCAGGGCCAGGGGGGGAACCCACCTTGAGAGAGGCCTTGAGAGGGAGTGCTGTCATGGCCACGGCCCCCAGGACACAAAAACCACACCATCTAGTAACACGGGCAATGGGTCACTTGACTCACTTATGTCCCTTTGGGACTCATAAACACAGGGGCCCTGGCTGGACTCAGTCCTGGCACCTTTGGCGCCAGGCTCATATAGAGATGTGAGCAGGAACACTTTATTTCAGTGCAGGAGTGCTTTTATTTTACTTCAGTGCACACTTTATTTCAGTGCAGGAGTGCTTTTATTTTACTTCAGTGCTGGAGTGCTTTTATTTTACAAGAACTTTCCAGGTGCTGAAAGCCTTTATTCCAGACAACATCCCCAATGTGCTGATTCATCGGGCATGGCTCCCTAGGCCTGGTCTTCAGGCGCTGACTCATCGGGTGTGGCAGGGCGTGGCAGCAGGTAGGCCAGAGCTACTGGGCATGGCCGGGAACAAGGCTATGTAAACCCACCGATCCCTCAAGCAAACGCTTCGTAAAGGGCTGCAACCGTGCCCCAATGCCTCCGCAGAAACCAGGCGAGCGTAACAATGACTTAGTTATGGGGAAAAGCTATGAACCCTAGGTAAAGTATTACACAAAGAGGGGCTGGACGATGTGTCCGGGATTGTGGAAAACTTGTATAAATACTTGTGATTTTGAAATGTTCAGCACTCTCTCATCTCACGGTGTCTGCTTGCACAAATTGCGGGGTGTTGAGAGCCAGACACCTGCCTGTTAATAAATGTACATGGTACTTTTGGACTCGTGACTGGCGTATTTCTATTATGTGGTATTAAGCCTCAAAATTCTTTAATCTTTCAGAACTCATAGTACTTCTTAACATATTATTAAACTTTAAATGCTATGCTGTAAGTTTTCATGAATGAGACAATTTATTAAAGCAATATGACCTGAGCGGCGGGGGCATTACTGACTCAGGTAATGCCCTGGGGCCCATAGTTAATGAAAGCCCCACGGCATTACCTGAGTCGGTAATGCCCCCACCGTGAGGGTCATATAGCTATTAGTACCCTGGCCCGCAATATGTGCATGACCAGGGCACTAAAAGCATTTTTTTTCTGTCCCGAAACGCTGCAGCGTTTCGGGACGGAAAAAAAGAAAAAGGAAACGTCCAAGAAAATGGCCGCCGAGAAAGGGAAAACAAAGTCCGTTTTCCCTTTCCATGGTGGCCATCGGGAGCGGACGCGCTGGGAACAGAAGTGTTCCCAGCGCGTCTGCTCCTGACAAAAAGGAGCAGAAGGTAAGTGGGGTTGGGAGGGTGGGAGGGGAAGAAAAATAGTTTTTAAAAAAAGATTTACCTGCGTCCCCGGCGGGGGATGATGGAAGCCTGCACACGGCTGGAGGCTGCCATCGTCCCCCACTGGGGAAAAAGGAGCAAGAAGGTAAGTGGGGGCTGGGAGGGCAGGGAGGAGGGAGGAAAGGAAAAAAAACAATAAAAAAAGCCTCAAAGGATTCTCGGCCTGGTAACAACCCGGCGAGAGCCAATCAGAATACGTGTTGCATTCTGCTTGACTCTCGCCGGGTACTAATACAAAATAATTTTTTTTGTATGTATTTAGATTTTAAGTGTTGTTTTCTATCACATTCTTCGTGGCCCAAATGAACCATTTGCAGTAAAATATCATAAATGAACCAAAAAATAGTTGTGTTTATGGTGACTACCTACCAGTAATTGGTCTTCCATGTTATTATACTGTCAAGTTTACATGATGTCAGTGTAATAATTTCTTTAAGAATATGTAGTATGATTACTAACACAATTCATCAATACAGGTCTGTGGACATTGTAAGCACACAAAGTGTCACTATTGATGTCATACTATGCAGTAGAATTCTACAATACGGATTCGCAGAGGCCTATAGGTGCAGGGCTTGCTCCATATGGGATGCCAGGCCATTGGTCTGTCTTCATCTGTCCATCTCTGTTTACGTGGGTGCTGCTGGGCTCATCATTCGCGGTGAGCTGGCCTAACAATTAATTAGCTACTCTGACACACAATGGGCCTCATTACACGGATGGCGGTAAGGATTTACCGGTACCGGTAAAATACCGGTACCGGTAAATCCTTACCGCCTTACTACGAGGTCCCTTTGCGGGTTGGGGGATTTAACGCCTGCTTTTTGCAGGCGTTAAAATCCAACCCGCTAAGGGACCTCGGAGCTAATTACGGCACTGCTAAATTGCGGTGCCGTAATTAGCGCCTTCCCCATTCCCATAGAGCCCTATGGGGCAGAAATGGGAATGGGGAAGGGCAATGGCGGAAAGGGGATTTACCGCCCCTCCAACCTTGGAATGGGGCGGTAAATCCCCTTTCCGCCAAGGCGGTGCCGGTATTTTACCGGCGTGAGCCATGGCGCTAATAGCGCCATGGCTCACCACCTACCGTGTAATGAGGCCCAATGTTATTCATATGCTTGTAACAATGCACCTGGCAGATACAGGGATGGGCTTGGGAGAACCAAAGTCACTAACTAACACACACTTCACTTGTTCCAAGACAGATCAGCAACTCCCAAGGTCCTCCACCTTAGGTTTGAGCTATAATTCTGATGCCACCCTGCACAATCATGTGACCCATTGTTGAAGGAGCGATAGCCTTGCCTTCTGATCTTAGTGGTCAATCCAGGGGTGCAAAAGTTTCATGGTCGGTGGTCTGTGTTTGAATGGTACTGTGGCATGCAGGTGTCATGGGATGAAAGCATGACAATGCTGTATTTCTTATGTGGGGATCATTGGGTGCAGGAGGGCCTTTCTATCTGCTTCAAGGGATGGTACTGTCAAGAGGCGCTCTGCTTCCTTCTCATGATCTTGCAGGGTGCATTCTTCCAGGGCACGAGGGCCTGTAACTCTGCGAACAATGGAGGAGGTTATGGATTTCTGAGACCTGGCCAGGACGGAAGTGGTGTTCGCGCTCATACAAGGGGCCTAATACTAATACACAAATCGATGTTCGCTGTGTTTGGGTCTAACTTCTAAGATGGCGCTGCCGCTTGCCAAGATGGTGTTCCCACCTGCATCTACCATATTGTTAGACCAGAAATGACCCTATAGTATGTATAGTATGTTGGCCTGAAACCAATCGCATCATGTGACAAACATCGCAAACCTAAGAATCATCAATGTAACCAGAGGGCGTCCATTTTGCAAAATGTCAGCCATTTGCTTTTTCCTTTCTGTCAAAACGCTTTGCAAATATATTCAATGCTTCGAACTCACACACAATGCGAAGCCACGGCCTGAATGCTGAAATACTAACACAGACAGGAATGTCAAACTGTGCAGAAAGACAGTGGGCCTCATTACGGGCCGGGACGTCCGGAAATAACAGTGGCGGTAAACCCGTCGCCACTGTTAATTCCGGACCGCCCGATCCCGACCCCTGCAGGCGGACGTGTAAACGCCAGCACCATCACGAGATGGTGCCGGTGTTTCCACTTTCCCATTCCCATTGAGTCCTATGGGACTCAATGGGAATGAGGATTAACAACATTCCGCCTCCGTGACTCCCGGGACACCGGGGCTGTAATGCCCTGGTAATTCCGGGAGTCACGGAGGCAGAATGGTAATACGAGTCCGGCGGTAACCAGGCGGTTTTACCGCCACGGTTACCGCCGGACTCGTAATGAGGCCCATTGTTTTTCTCTCTCACTAAATCCTTGAAGTCGAGCAGAAGCCGCATCTAATCAGTAGTCCAGGTGCCGGCTTGTCTTGAAAACGCTGTTGTAAAAGGCAGTTAAAACATGAATTATATTCTTCTAGAGGTGCTCCTTCGCGGAGAATGGTATTTTCTGCTTCAGAACTATCTGACACTTAGCTCACGAACCGAGACACACAGATAACGTAGTAAAGAATGTTTCCCTGCTAAGAACATGATATCCTTGCCGAGCTAGAGCTCCATGTTCCCCATAACAGAAAGCTGTCTCTGCTGCCTTTGCTAGAATAACTATGTTTAAACTGAATGAAGACTTGTCATAATGTCTCATAATTGTTATAATTGTCAATCACTGAACCCTAGCCTGTATGATATGTATGTGGGCGGATCAAATTGCCTTCGCAAAGATTATGTCTAATGTATCTATATTGCTGCTTCAGCGCTGCTCGCTCTCTCTCACATCTCACGGTGTTTGGGAACACACATCGTGAGGCAGTGAGACCCGGTCTGCCGACTGAGGATACTTTGAAATAAACCAGACTTGTTTGGAAAAAGCACCTTGTGTCTGACGTGTCACTTTAGAATATGGTTATTGTGCCTTAGTTTACATATGCAATCTTTATGGCCTAGCAAATATGGCGCCAGAATAGGGACCCTCCCACTAATGCTCCATCGTATACGTTGAAGTTGAAGTAGGTAAAAACGTGTCGAGGACGAAGCCGTCGAGCCCGGATCGGAAGGTGCACAGCAGATCCCTGATCGACGAGCAGCGCCCAGAGAGCATCAAGGCAAGGGTCCTGGAACGTGGCAGATTGAGCCAGACATGCAGTCACAACGATTCTTGGTTGCGTCTGTATACGGATGAATTGCGTCCTGAGTGACGAATTGGTTGATCAGGTGACTCGTGCCCCGATTCTTAAACGTCCTAATGTTGGCTGAGTGTTGCTCTTGCAGGATCAAACGCCCAGGGTAAGAAAAGGGTAAGAATTAACCATGCCTGGTAAATTGTCTTCCTGTTTAGTGAGTTTTTTTCACTGCGGTAGACAATCTTTGGAAACTGACAGGTCGCGCCACCCGAAGGGTCACCAGCACATGAAATGAATATCAAGTACGGTATAGGGGCAATAGTGTTTAATGCGATTTGGCATAGGCAGACCAGACGTGTGTCAGACCTTTAGTGGCCTAATAATGGGAGCTTTGAATTAGCACGTATAGAACACCTAGAATCAGTATTGCTACACGAAAAGGCCCGACCAGCAGCATTCAATGTTGTAAGAGACTGGAGGAAGGAAGCTAATCTCCGATTGAGAAGTAGCGAGAAACATGCGCGCAGACATAAAACGAATGTAGATAAAGCGCTAGAGCATGATCAGCATCAGCAGACAGAAGCCATTAGGAACATGGACAGGGCTTTCCAATAAGATGTACAGAAAATATATCCATCGCAAGATTTGCATACATCAGATGAACTAATAAACAAAATATTGAATGAACGAAGAAATTAACATCAAAGTGCTGACCCAGTTGCACCTCCTCCTTATGTACCTCCCATTCCTGTTATTCCATCTGCACCTGCAGTAAGCAGTTCCTCTCCCCCTGTGCCTGTGACATCATTTCCTCCACCGCCTCCAGAGCATGAGTTAGCTGTTTTAGCAGGGTGTTCTACAGAGATGGGGCCTGCGCAAGGAAGTATTAGACAGACTCGTAGCACGATTAGCAAAGAAAGGAAAGAAGAACTGAAAGAATGGGCCGAAGCGTATATTGATGATGACAATGAAGTGGTTGTGCAAAGTTCCATATCTGATCATAGAGGCATTGGTGACACAGTGGTTATTGTTAGAATGCATGGGGAATTATCTTGTGAAAATGTGGAGTGATTTGACCGATACAGTGGTACCGCAAGAGTTGCGTGATTTGGTTGTTCTTTCAAATTTGTGAGATAATGCGACGAAAGTACGAGAACACGTAGGCCAAATATTTGTGTTTGAGCGAGAACCTGATCGATTGCTTAAAGAATTAATGAAAAAAGATAAACCGCATATGCCGTATGTCCAGCAACGGTTTATTCCACCGTTGAAACCTGTTAGTGAAGAGATGCGAATTTGTACGCGAGATGTGCTTAGATGGATTACAGATGCCGCCATTTCCCCAACTGAAGTGCATGATACGTTTAGTCAGTATACATCAGAAATGCAGAGAAAGGTATTACAGGTTATGGTAGAGTACCTACAGGATAAATGTATGAAGAATAAGATATGTTGTCCCGCTGATTTAAACGACAATTTACAAAAGAGCATTTTCTCCGGAAACTGGAACGACTGCTTTTTCTCTTGATTTAGCTTTGTTGCTTAATAGACGAACAAATCTAGAATCGCCTAGTTTGCAATTACCCATGAGGGAAGTGCCTCCCACGTTTGTCCTGAAAGTAGAAGTTGCTGCTGTTGGAGGAACTCCAGCGCGAACGATAGAAGCTCATTATATCGCACAGTTTGTACATGTCCCTTTTTCGAGGCAAGAGGTAAATACTATAAAGCAGACGATCCCTGATATTAGGAAGAACCGCCAAGATTCTATAAGGAAATTGAATCTGTTTTTGAATTCATCTGGTTTTACATTGAGTGACATTGATTTATTGTTTCCCATGATTCTTCCTGTAGACATATGGAAAAAGGTTAGAAATATAAATGACGCGCCGATGTTAGGTGATACATGGGAGAATTTGACTAGAATTGATAGTGAGAGAAAGGATGGAGAGAAGCCACCGCAAGTAATGTTGGCTTTACCATCGTAAATAGTAGAGAAATTGAAAACTTTGGTACCCGAAAAAAGAATAGTTTGGGATAAATTGACTGGTTGTTTACAGGGCAAAGAAGAAGGAGAAACATATTGTTTTTTGCAGATTTGAGTGGTCAAGATTTAAGTACTGAACCTGGGAAGAGATTGTTTGTTGATAAGTTTGTGCGAGGGTTGCTACCGAAAATTCAAAGTTTAATAATGACATCTAAAAGTGCATGGCAAGCAAAAACACAGTGAAGTATTACATATGGCCTAGTATTATGAGAAAAGAGTAAATTCAGAAAAGGACAAGGAACTAAGGGACAAAGGGAATTTGAAAACAAGAGTATTGTTGCAGCAAGTAGCAAACAATAATAGAGGTGGTGGGAACGCACCATCCAGAGTCCAATTTGCGTTAACGTCCAATATGCAAGGTGGTCCAATAGGGATTAATCAATGTGCCATTGTAGACAAGAAGGCCATTGGCGAACACAGTGCCCGCATATACAGTATCGAAATGGGACTTTCCCGAGAAGACAGAATAGAGGTTGTTGAAGAAATTGAATGCAGTCATTTATTGTTCTCCGACAATCTCACCACAAAAGACTCCTGTATCACAATTTGTATCTAAGCCACTACCGACTGAATTGAGTAAAGTACCGGCTTGTATATGGGCAATGAACGACAATGATGTTCGGTGTTTGAAAGTAGAGCCAGTAAAAATTGTTTTGAAAGACGGAATTACATTGCTGCGTATTCCGCAATATAACATTTCGGCCGAGGGAGAAAAAGCGTTGAAATGCATTGTATCAGATTTGATTAAAAGAAACGTAATTGAAGAAACTTCTGGTAGTACTTGCAATAGTCCGATTCTTCCGGTTTACAAGAAAGGAGATAATGATATACCTTACCGTTTTATAATTGTTTTACGCGGAGTGAATAAAGTGGTTGATCCGCAATTTACATTAGTCCCGGATGTGACTACAATTTTGACCATGATTCCAGCCTCTGCATCATACTTTAGTGTAGTTGATTTGAAAAATGAATGTTTTAGTATCCCAGTGCATCCAGATAGCAGATATTTGTTTGCTTTTATTCTAGGAGGACGTTCATTTACATTCACACGAATTCCGCAGGGCTACACTGAAAGTCCAAGTATTTATAGTAGAGCATTAAAGGAATAACTAGATATGCTAGGACTACCAGCAGGCTGCATGTTATTACAATACATAGATGATCTATTAATAGCGGCAGATACAGAAGAAATTTGTAAAGAGAGTACAGTTGCATTATTGACACATTTAGCAGCACATGGACACAAAGCTTTGCTAAAGAAATTCCAGTGGTGTCGAAAGGATGTGGCCTACTTGGGCTACCTCCTTTCGAAGGAGGGAAGAAGATTGTCACCAGAAAGAATAGAAAGCATCTCTGATATGCCTATTCAAAATACGCAGAAAGAAGTCAAGGCTTTAATTAGCATGGCTTCGTTTTGTAGGCAGTGGATCGCTAATTTTTCTATGATCGTGAAACCAATAGTGGCATTGACAAGGAAGAATGTTACCTTAGCTTTGCCATGGAACATGGAATGTCAAGAAGCATTTGACCTGCTCAAGGCTGCATTGTGTTCAGCTCCAGTTTTGGGCACGACTAAATTACGACAAGAGTTTTAAGTTATTTGTGCATGAAAATAATGGATGTGCTTTGGCTGTTTTGACTCAGGAAGAAGGAGGGAGAAATAGACCATGCGGCTACTTCTCTTCCACGTTGGATCCTGTTGCATGTGCTTTGCCGCGCTGCTTGTGAGCTGTTGCTGCAGCAGCTGCGTCAATAAAAGAAACCGAGGGAATGGTTTTAGGTCACGCTTTAACCGTAATGGTACCTCACTCAGTGCACGTTCTTTTAAATAGAACGCAGACAAAACACCTTACATCAGCCAGATTAACAAGTTATGAAATAGTTCTATTTGCACCACATATCCAAATTATGAGGTGTTGCACTTTAAATACGGCCGAGTTAATGCCTCCTCCCGATGGAAAAGAGGGTGAAAAACAATTCCCCCATGATTGCTTAGTGGTTACTGAACAAGAGACAAAAGGAAGAATTGACCCGATACCCCACAGAAAGAGCCAGATGGAGAACTGTTTTGTGACGGTTCTTGTTTTAAATTACCATATGGCATATCAACTGTTGCTTATGCCATCACTACACTGAAAAGTATTATAGAAAGCAAAAGAATCCCATATAACTCAGCACAGGCTGCAGAAATAATAGCGTTAACAAACACATGTGCAATTTCTGCAAACCTCAATGTAAACATATATACTGACAGTCAATATGCCTTTGGGGTGGTATACAATTTTGGTTGATTATTGGCTGAAAGAGGTTTTCTGACATCACACGGGACTAAATCCAACATGGCACTTTGATAGAGAGACTGTTGTCAGCACTTGCGCTTTCCAAGCAATTAGCGATAATGAAATGTGAAGCACATAAAAAAATAACATGTAATGTTGGAAAGGGAAACACATTTGCAGACAAAATTGCGAAACTGCCACTGATTTACACACAAAAATGTATGTTGAAAAAATAGAAGAAGTACCCTGCATGACAGAGAATGGAATTGCAATAGTTAAGGAAATGCAAGCAGAAGATACTGTAGATGAAATAAAAAACTCGTCTGAGGGTCCAGCAGAATTAGATTCTGAAGGTTGTGGGTGGACAAGAAAAATAACCGATGGATGTTACCAAATGCCTATGTGATGGCTATGGTTACCATGACCCACAGCCTGACATACATATGTGCTAGAAAAATGATTCAACACTTGGATTCTGTATGGCAGAATCCACACATTAGAAAAACTGCTGAAAGATTGGTCCAGAGTTGTATGACTGGTTTACAACATAACATTGGAAAGGGAACAGTGACGCCAGTAGGAAGTTTTGGCCCACTGTCTATGCCGTTTGAAGTCATCCATTTTGATTTCATAGAAATGGAGAGGTGCCGTTTTGGGCTCTCCCGTGTCATATGGTCGGATAACGGCCCGCACTTTATTGCGGCCTTGATATTGCAAATTTGCGCAGGTCTCCAAATTGATAAATCATTCCATTCGGCCAGACACCCGATGAGTGCCGGTTTGGTTGAAAGCCAGAACGGTATCTTGAAAAACAAGATCAGCAAAATATGTGCAGGGAGCAATTTCAAATGGCCCGATGTATTACCACTAGCTTTACTTTGCATGCAAACAACTGTACAGGCGAGGACTGGTCTCTCCCCTTACGAAATCATGATGGGGAGACCAGCGAATGTTTGGAATGCCCCTCGGTCTAAACGGTTGAGGGATATAGAGTACCCATTACTTATTGAATACTGTAAGTTGACTCAAAACTTGCGTTTGATTCATCAGCAGGTGCAGAGGGCTCTTTCTTTCAGATATATCGCCCAGGACATTGTCTGCAGCCTGGAGACTGGACGCTTGTGAACATTTTTGAAAGAAAGTCTTCACTTGCACCGCGCTGGACGGGACCCTTCCAGGTGCTACTGGCTACGCAGACTGCAGTCCGAGTAAATGGACGAAAGCATTGGATCCACGCAACACACACGAAAAAAGTTCTGTTTCCTTTGCCACATGAGAAAGAGCTTGATGATCCTGACGTTGAAAGAAAGACAGCTGCACTTGATCATAAAGATATCATCACCAGTACTATGTCAGAAGTCTTTCCTAAGCCCGAGAAAGGGCCTGGGAAGATTTCAACGAAGATCGAAAAGCGAAAGGTGCCTCAAATTTGTCCGACTGCTGCCTTGTCATCATCACGCAGTGCATCTCAAGCTGGCACTGATCCTGCATCTGGAAATGAGAGTGCATTGTTCATTGACCATACTGTACCTGGAGCTGTGAGGTACAATCTACGTTCACGAAATCGGAAGTGATCAGCTTTTGTTTTGCCTTTGTTCCTAGCTCACGGATGAAGCTGGGAATGGAGGCCTAGGGACAAAGAGCGTATGAGCTGTATCAAGTATTATATAGCTGTATTAAATTAAAAGCTCTGACATACAGTTTCCCGGTGCTACCATTGAAAAGTGAAGGACCATTGCAACCTAGCACGGACAAGCAGGGCATATGGTACCGACACTATCAGATTGATACTTGCTCCTGTCTTTTTGGAGCTCTGTACAGCTTGCTGTCATCTGTTAAGCAGACCAACCTGAACTGGCCTGAACGTTTGCTGTAAACGTGTGTTGCTGTAGAGAACTTTCCCGACGGACACTGAAAACTTTTCCTGAGATAAACATTACAGACAATGCCTATATTTGCTCCTGCTCCCTCCTGCACCGATGTTTATTTCTTTATTTATTTATTCACATTTGTTAAGGGCACAACAGCCCGTGGGCATTGTGGCGCTGGTTACAGTAGAAGTTCATATCTTAGTTACAGTAGTCACGTAAACACATACAGTATGTGTAACGCTCACCTGACTCCCACGGAGGCGCTGGTCTAGTCTGGGTTGCTGTGGCCTCTTCGAGAGTGATGCGCAGAACTCGGAACACCGACTGAATAGGACCCTCAAATCTTGCTTGTCTGGCCGGTAGGAATATTCTTCTGCAGATGAGAAAGGGGATTAACAGTCTGCAGAATAGTGTGCTTGCTCCCCTCTTCCCCCCATTCGTTCTTCTCTAATTTCCTCCGAAATCCCCGGTTGAAGCTCACCTTATGGTTTGAAAGGATGAACTCTCCATCCTGCTTCTGGTGCAGGGGCGCGTGTTTGTCCAGTTACTTCACTGGTTTTCAGAATGGCGCTGGTAAAATCCACTTGACTTTTCCGAGCGGAACGCCGTAAGTATGAAGATTACAAAAGTTCAAGTGTAGAGCCTCCTTTTCTGTTGCCTTCCTAACCTGTGATCTGTCCTTTATTTCAGGTGCAGAATGAAGGCGATGCGTTGAGGGATTGAATTGCCGATGGTAAACTCAGGTGAGTTAGCGATGGGGGCGATCCCTCTTAATGTCTTTATATTCCTCCAGTAATGTCTTTTGTCCTTTCCCCATAGGGGCCGGGGTGCGGTAACTGCCAACAAAGCGGCGTCGACCCGAAATGAGGAATGGTCCACCAACAGAAGACCGGCAAGTGTTATGGCGGAAAATTAGGCTTTCCTCATATGTTCCTTCTGCTCACCTTTTGTCTCTTCTTCTCTCCCCTAGGCGCAGAGATGTGGCGACCGGTGCAGACAGTCGCAGTGGGGCAAGAAGAA
Organism: Ambystoma mexicanum; assembly: GCF_040938575.1. Classification (NCBI taxonomy): domain Eukaryota; kingdom Metazoa; phylum Chordata; class Amphibia; order Caudata; family Ambystomatidae; genus Ambystoma; species Ambystoma mexicanum. The sequence goes on along the minus strand of NC_090930.1, from coordinate 980,348,769 downwards.
CTCCCGAGGACAGGTGAGTGAAGCGCGGCGCTGCAGCGAGCAACGCGGTGCTTTTAAATGAAAGTCTTTTCTCAGGAACGCTGGCGTGAAGGTTCCAGATGCAGGTAAGAAGTTTGATAAAATTCTTGGTTTTCACCTTTCTCTTCTCTTCTTTCCTTACAGGTGTTCCAGGATCGAGGCGGGCGTGGCTGGAGACCAGATGCAGGAGCAGACACGGTGAGCGTTCAGCTGCTTGGATGCAGAACAACGCGAAGCGTGAGCTACTGTCTGGGCGTGGCTTAAATAGCCTCCAAAGTAGTTCCAGGTAAGTATCCTTCCCTGGCCACGCCCGAGTGGCAAAATAGTCCCAATGAAAAAATAGTCCCTTTCAGGACTCAGGGAGGCCTGAATCTTGCAGCATGGTCTGCATCAGGTAAGTGCACAAAACACCTTCCTTTATGAGCCTGGCGCCTGTGGTGCCAGGACTGATGTCCAACATGAGCCTGGCGCCAATGGCGCCAGGACACAGTCCAAAGAGCCCCTATAAGGGGCCGCTGGGCTTTTACCCGGGGGCATGATGCCTGCTCCCGGGGGTGCTGGCCTGGCCTGGTGCTCCAGGGGTAGGCATCATGACAGCATGAGGTGGCATTGTGGCGCTTGTACAATAGGTGCAGAGAGCATAGCTGTGAGCAAGTACATACGGTGAGCTAACAGCTAATTGAAGAGTGTCATTTTTAGATTTTTGCGGAAGGCATGGAGAGAGGTTTCAGCTCTGAGGGCGGTGGGTAGCGTGTTCCAGAGCTTAGGTGCCAGGTATGGGAATCCTATTCCTCCTGCTTTGACCCTTGTAATTCGTGGCACTGTGAGTTGGTTGGTGTACTCTAGTTTGGTGGGTCTGGTGGATTGTGTTCTGACTAGAGTGTCTGATAAGTAAGGTGATGCGGTAAGGTTGATGCATTTGTGTGCGGTGGAGAGAATCTTAAAGTGATTCGGTCTTTAACTGGTAGCCAGTGAGCATTTTTTCTTGCTTGAGAAATGTGATCTCTTTTAGGAATACTGAGAGCTGCTCTGAGGGAGTTATTTTGAGTGGTTTGGAGTCTGGCTAGGTTTTTTTGATGTACCAGCTAGGAGTGAGTTGCAATAGTCCAGTTTGGCTCCTGTGGTGGCTCTCACAATGGAGAGGCAGTTATCTTTTGTTAGAAACGGTTTTATGGCATTGATCAGTTTGGTACTCAAAGCGGAGGCCAATACAATGGCGCTAACTTGTTTATCCATAGATAGTGTAGCATCAATGTGGACTCCGAGCGTTTTAACTGAGGATAGGACTGGGATGACACAGTTGTCAATGCAGAAGTTTTGATAGGTCGGACCCAATTTGGCTAGTGTGGATTTTTGACCGAGGATGAGGATTTCAGTTTTATCCCCGTTGAGGCATAAGCCATTGGTGGCCATCAAGGCTTGGATTGTGGAGTAAATTTGTTGAAGGGTAGAAGCGTCTTGGAGATAGCTCCCAGTTAGGGGAAGGAGCACCTGGGTATCATCAGCATAGTTTGTGTATGTGATCCCAAGTGCATCCAGTTTATCAAAGAGTGGCTTTGTGAATAGATTGTAAAGCGTTGGGGCAGTACAGGATCCCTGGGGAACACCACAGTGTATGATAGTGGCGTTTGCTATATTGGAGAACACTTTCATGGCTCTGCCTTCTAGGAAGGAAGTGATCCACGTTGCTGTGTGATTGGAGAAGTGCGCTGCATGCGTGAGGTGGTTGGTGAGGGTGTTATGGTCGACAAGATCAAACGCTGCTGAGAGGTCTAGGATCAGATCTAGTAAGGCGGTTTCCGTTCCGTGTCCTTTGCGGAACCCTAATTGTCTCTTTCCAAGGATTGAGTTGGTTTCGAGGTACAGTTGGATTTGCCTGTGGGCAGCCTTATCTAATATTTTAAGAAGAAATGGGACAGTTGTAATTGGTCTGTAGTTATTAGGTTGAGAAGGGTCTAATGTAGGTTTTTTTAGGAGTGGACGTACCCAAGCCTCTTTGAGGCAGTTGGGGACTATACCTGTTTTGAATGAGGTGTTTATGAAGGCGGTAATTAGAGGAGCGAGTTGCTTAGCGCATTCTTTGATGATTTTAGGGGGGCATACATCACCCTTGCATAGCGATGGTTTGAGATGTTTTAGGATGTCTAAGACATCTATCTCAGATATTTCAGCGAAGGAGAATTTAGGAGGGTTATTACCTGTGCGCTGAAGGTGGGTTTGCTTCTGGATTTTCTGTTTAGGTAATGCTTTGTAATGGTCAGAGATTTTGTTCTGGAGGATGTCTATTTTTTTTAGCATGGCAGCTTGTATGCTGGCCCACCAGGCTTCATCTTTAATGATTTCGTCAGTGCAGGTGGGAGGTACTGTTCATTCTTTAAATGTGGTTAAGAGTTCTTCAGATTGTGAATTGGCCGAGGAGATTCTATTGTTGTAGGATTCTGATTTGGCTTTGAATATGGAGTCTTTGTATTTTTTTGCGATGGTTCGGAAGATATCTTTAGTGGTGTCACAGGGGTTAGCCTGCCAAGTTTTTAGCGCCTGACGTTTGGAGTTGCCCAGATTTAGGAGCTCTTCTGTGAACCACGAGTTGGAGTGGAATGATTTCTTTTCTTTTTTGTTTTCTAACGGGGCGACTGTGTTGATGGCGCTGGTCAATGTGTCTCTGAATAATTCCAGTAGTATGACGGGGTCAGGTGAGAATGGTGGTGCTACGTATGGGAGATTGAAATAGGCTCTGATGCTCTCTGCAGTGAGTTTCTTTGCGCTTCTGGCTGCTGTAGCCGGTGCTGGAGTGGTGGGCTTGGTGCATGGAGTTATGGGGATGGTGAATTGTAGGCAGATGTGGTCTGTCCATGGGAGGGCAGTATTGGAAACCATGTTTGTGTCACAGTTGTGGCCTATAATCCAATCTAAGATGCGACCTTTCGTGTGTGTGTGAGATTTGACTTTCTGAGAGAAGCCAAGGATGCTCTTGATGATATAGAGATAGAGACTAAGACTGCTCTTAGAAAGACTTGGTTCAGAAAGAATAATATGCTAATGAATATGATACCACTTTGCATTTTCATTACACTGGTTCCAATATTTTGGTATCTAGAAACTGTGCATCCTTTGAACTCTCTCTGGACTGCTACCAATGCTTCTACCATGAGCAGCCCAGTGCATGTGCTCTCTTACACTCTCCCCTTACAAGAAGTGAAACATAGAAAAGGGTATGACAATAATACATTGCTACTGATTATGAATATGACCCATGCTATCTTGAATAGGTCCAATTGTTGGGTCTGTTCTCATTTACCCCAGCACGGGGAAAGAGGAATGAGTTGGTATGTACATCCTTTGCCACTTAATACCACCTGTTATGCATCATTAAGAGCGCTATTTTTCAGAAAATTGAATGATAGTGTGACTGGTCAGTTTCATGGAACAAACATAAATGAATTTGAAAAATTGATATTGGAACCGTTGGGTTGTTCCGTATTTACAAGCAGAAGCAAAGTAAACGCGGTAACAACAAGTCCAGTAGATAGGCTCGCTAGGCCTTACAACTCCCTAATCACTTTTAAAATGGCCCCGGTAGGAAATAAAGATGCTGTGCCTCCCTCTCATACTATTAATCATAGTCTGCGTTCTGTCCCATTTTGCTTGCGGAAAAAAGATTCCTATCCAGTGGGAAAATTCACTAGGTGCATGAATATTGCTGTACTTGAGCAAGAAGAAAAACCATTATATATAGAAGGTTCTGTCTATTTTATATGTGGAGATCAGGCCTAGCCATGGTTACCTAGAACTTGGGAAGGGACCTTTTATTTAGGTATACTTTTACCTGGTGTATTTCTTTCAAAAACTTCTGAAATAGCAAAACTATATAGATCTCGGCCACGTTGAGATGATACCGCAGGACAGATCGTAGGGGATATAGCGAAATCATTTATACCATTTTGTGGACAAGCAATAAGTTCATGGAATATAAGGAAACTGTCCAGGGTGTTGGAAAATAACGATAAATGGAACTACAGATATACTCTATAATATGACACTGGAACAAAAAGCAATCAGATTTATTGCCCTTCAGAATAGAATGGTGCTTGATATAATTTTGGCTGATCGTGGAGGAGAATGCGAATTGGTGGGGTCAGCGTAAGTGACTCCTCCCCCATGATATTTGAAGCAATTCAAAAATTGCATGTCCTAAGTTTTGAAATTCATGTTCCCATAGGTGGTTGGAATCTGAATATAAGTTCATGGTTTTGGGCACTGCTGCGATCATGGGGATGGAAACTAATTGCAATCTTGGTTATGATATTTGGAATCCTCATGTTCTGCTGTTGTTGCATACAATGCCTACCAGTCCTCTGCTCCCAAATTACAAATGATTGTGTACATGCGATTAAAACAAAACCTCCTTGCATGTTAAGTGAAGGTGCACAACACGAAAATGAAATAATTAAAGAATTTATGGCAATTCATATTTTTGATGACGATTACAGCAGTATGGGTAGTTCGGAATTGGACACGTGGCCCGATGAAGACGCGATGTATGGATGATGCTATTGGCCTATGGCCAAAAGGAGGGTTTGTTAGACCAGAAACAACCCTATACTATGTATAGTATGTTGGCCTGAAATCAATCGCATCATGTGACAAGCTGTCATGATCACTGCTTCCAAGGAGCTAGGACCAGCCCAACGTCCTTGGAAGCAGGCCCCTAACCTTCATCCTAGGCACCAGCCGGTCCCCACTGGGACCTTGTCCTGGCGCCGGTGGCACCAGGCTCATCAAAGTCACTGGTCCCGGCACTGGAAGCGCCGGGCTCATAATTTGTATGAAGATGCTTGGGTGGACTTACCTGCAGCAGACCATGCTGCTTACTTACCAGCCACATAGGAATCCTCTGTGAGCCGGGACTACTTTCTTACCTGGGCGGGGGAAGCTCCACTCCCTGGATACAACACTGGAACTCTTCTGGAACAGGAACTCTTGTCTTACCTAGGCGAGGCCGTGGAGGAAGACGCCTCATCACTCCAAGGCTATTTAAACCACACCCGATTGATGAAACGTGCTTCGCGTTATTCTGCATCTTCAGCAGAACGCTCACCGTGTCTGTTCCAGTTTTCTTCTTTCCGATCCTGAACCTGCAAGAACAAACGCTTACCATTCCTGTATCCAGCCTTCGGTAGCACCTGCAAAGACAAGAAACAACAGGTTAGCACGGCAACCTTCACGCGCAGCGCTTTCCTCACCTGATCCATCGGCAGCTACCATCTCTTCATGCTGCTCCTCCGCCTGTGAAGACAAAAGCATAGTTATTCCTGTGTGGAATTACTTACCGTCACTCCGCGAATTCCGGTTTTCTTCAACGCTGCAATCCTGCACCTGAAAGACAAAAGAAGAGACATTAGACAGGTATTTTACTTACGCGCCATTGCGCCCGCCACAATAGGGCGCCTGCAAATACTCTGGCGTTTCCAGCGTCTCTTCAACACCCGAACTCACAACTGCAAGGGAAAAGAGACAGTTAGCGAGCTTTTGAAAAGCAGGCAACCGGCATTTACTTACGCATTTCCAACCGCTTCATTCCAAGACTCTGGCTCGAACTTCGGCTTTCTTCACACCATCTTCTACCTCAAGAGCCCTGCAAGACAAATAGAAAAAGCATTATACAGAGCCCTGTTCCACATTAACGTGCCCACGCACCTAAAGACTGTAAGGACTTAAAAGGTGTCCGGAAACTCACCGTTCGTGCAGTTAACGACGGTAGCAATCCTCTGATGTCAAGAGGCCTACGTTTCACCCAGTGAAGGAACTGGCAACGGCACCCTGCACCAGACGCAGATGGAGAGTCCAGCATTCACCTATCTAAGGTGAGCACGTTGACCTTGGGGCTCCACGGAAAAGCGAGGAAGGGAAAGGGAGAGAGATACCCGACAACCCCAGATCATTAACCCCATATTCTTTCACCTGCAGATATCTCACTCTTCGAGTTAGACACACAGTGCGAAGAGGCTCAGCCCCGGAAGCCAATCGAGTCCTGCACTTCACTTTTCGAGTCACAGACACCATCCTGCCAAGACCGGCGCCTCCGTGGGAATCAGGTGAGCGTTACAGAACGCGAAGCCCACCGCAAAACTCCTACCCAGGCGCAATGGAAACCTCGGATACTGATCAATTGGCCCAGTTGCTTGGGGAACTAAGAGCAGAAGTACATGCAGCTCATCAGGAAACAAACGCTCTAAGAAGAGAGCTGATAATATCCAAGGAGCGAACAGAGGACCTCGCTAGGCAATTGCTACAAACGCAGGCAGGACAAACACCTTTGCCCGCTCCAGGAGGAAATTATCCTTCAGCATCCTCCTCAAATCCAGTGCAAATCAATCTACCCGGTAATGTGCCCTTGGCTCCGCCCGAACGCTTTTCTGGTGACCCAAAGAGATTTGCAGTGTTCATTAACCAGTGCCGCCTACACTTCTTATGTAGACCAGCTGCCTTCCCAACAGATCAGGCCAAGGTGGCTTTTGTGCTTTCTTATCTCAGTGGCAGTGCCACAGATTGGTCGATCCCTTTAGTCACTCAGGATGATCCGGTTCTTCATGATTTCCAGGCCTTCCAGTCCAGCATGGAGAAACTGTTTGCAAGACATGCACAAGGGCAGGCCTTGGACAATGAACTCCTTTCGTTACGACAGGGTAATCAAGACCTCTTGACTTACATTGCCTCATTCAACAGACTTATAGTGGAAACTCAATGGCCTGAGGATAAAAGAATAACGCTTTTCTATAGAGGCCTGCGTGGAGAGCTCAAGGATGTGTTAGCTCAAGTTGTGAATCCTCCACAAGAATGCTCAGACTATATTGACTTAGTTGTTCAATTGGACCACAGATTACAGAACAGAAAGGCTGATCGTTCCAAATTTGATACCCGAGTGTTTTCTAAACCGCAGACCTCTACTAGGGGAGCTGACACCGTGGAACCCATGCAAATAGGGGGCATGAAAGGACCTTTAACCCAAAAAGAACGAGAAAGGAGAAGACAGCTGCAATTATGCCTCTATTGCGGAAACTCGGGGCACTTTCTTCGAGACTGTCCAGTGAAACCAGCTAAGAAGGCTGTAGGAGCCGCAGATACCTGTACCACAAATTCTGAGCAGGGAAACAACCTAGCCCAACAAGTGTAGAGGTCCTCTTGCCGAGCGTTAAAATCTGTTCCATGACCTCGCATTTCATGGTGCCTATGGTCCTCATTAGCCCTGAACGTCCGGATCGTTTGCATGCAATTGAAGCTTACATCGACAGCGGAGCAATCGGTAATTATGTGGACCGTGAAATGGTATCAAGGATGAATCTACCTCTTGTCCCTAAGGCAGTAAAAGACGTCATTACTACAGTGGATGGCACGGAGATAGCCTCCGGACCAGCAAGTCACGCCACCCAAGAAGTGACGTTAGTGAGCCAAGAGGGACACCGGGAGAAAATCGTGTTCGATGTGATCAAGGCCCCTCAGTTCCAGATCATTCTGGGAATTCCTTGGTTAGAGAAGCACAATCCTCAGATCGATTGGCGAGCAAAGACGGTTCAGTTTCCAGAATGTATCTCCACTTGTTATCCTCGGCCTGATGTTTCACTGGCGGCAATCTCTTCTGAGGTTCCCAAACTACCTCCCGAATACCAGGAATTCCAAGACGTCTTTCGGAAGGACCAAGCTAACACCCTGCCTCCTCATAGGTCTTACGACTGTCAAATAGATCTGATACCCAGAACAACTCCTCCTTGCAGTAGGATTTATGCCCTCACCGAGCCAGAGAATCTTCACCTCAGACAATATCTGGACCAATACCTAGCTAACGGATTTATCCGTCCTTCAAAATCTCCAGCTTCCTCGGCTTTGTTCTTCGTTCCGAAAAAGGAAGGAGACCTTAGGACTTGTATAGATTACCGCGCCCTTAATCAAATCACTGTTAAAAACAGATACCCGTTACCTTTGATCCCTGAACTCCTGGACCAAGTCAAAGACGCATGTATATATACAAAGTTGGATCTCAGAGGAGCCTACCACTTGGTACGAATAAAAGAGGGCGATGAATGGAAGACGGCCTTCCGCACCAAGTATGGGCTGTTTGAATATCAAGTTATGCCCTTTGGACTATGCAACGCTCCTGCCGCCTTCCAGTATTTTATGAATGATGTCCTTAGAGAACTCATAGATGTGTGTGTTGTTGTCTACATTGATGACATCCTCGTCTATTCATCATCTGAAGAGGAACATCAGAAACACGTTAAAGAGGTCCTCGAGAGATTACGTCAACATAACCTTTTTGCTAAGCTTGAAAAATGCGTTTTCAACGTAACTGAAGTTGAATTCCTGGGATTCATATTGTCACCAAACGGAGTCCATATGGATTCAAAGAAAGTTGATGCAATCATCAAGTGGCCTTCACCAACCTCTGTAAAAGGAGTTCAAAGCATGTTAGGCTTCGCTAACTTTTACCGCAGGTTCATTCCTGAATTCTCTCGAATAGTCCAGCCCATCACTGCTCTATTAAAGAAAAACAAACGTTTTGAGTGGTCTACCGAGGTGGAACAAGCTTTTCAGGACTTAAAAGCTAGATTCATCTCTGCACCTGTTCTAAAACACCCTCGCCCAGAACTCCCCTACATCGTAGAAACAGATGCTTCTTGTCTGACTACCTCGGGCCAGGGAAGACCAAGCCAAGTAGTTTTCCTTACCGCCCAGAGCAGAAGAAGTAATGGACGAAAGAAGTGCAAGCCGAACCCGGTGAGTTCACTAGTAATCTGTGTCCCTGCAGCACTATTAACCCCGACTGGCCAAGTACCAGGAGTTTTGAACATTTAACAATAGAAAGAAAGGTGAAATGGCAGAAATACAAATATTTTAAATGTCAAACTAATGTGAAGCAGAAAGATAATTATTTTAAGCACCAAGCTGATACTAAGTGGAGAAAGAGGCAATACAAAAACTTTGCGAACAGACCAGTCAAATGTTCTGGTGCTTTTGAAGGTCAGAATAACTATCAACAACACAAGAGGGCAATCTTGTTAGAAACCAATATAAACAACTGTTGCCAAAGCCAAAATAATGCTATAACCTATTCAGTTAAAAAGAACTGGCACTGCCAAAGCCAAGAGAAGGCCATTAAGAAGCTAGTTGTTTATAGACCATATTGTCAGAGGGAGAAAAAAGCAATAGGGCGAACTGACCTAAATAATCATGGCCTTGGCCAAAGAAGAGCAGGATTAAGAGAGAATCATTATCAGTACTTGGTGGGTGCAAGAGTGGGAAAACAAGAGTGGCAGGAAGGTTGCCCTTCTGACAGAAGGTGTTCAGGAGCATAACCTGCAATGCATGTGGCAATCAAAAACATTGAACAAACAGCACCAATGTGTCTCATGTTTTCCCAGGAGATGTAGTCCAATATGTTGGTGATCAAATCAAAAGACCTTTTGAAGTTGTGTGAAGAAAAACCACAGAAGTACTTGTAGAAGTAGTAGTAGTTTTACTGGTCCTGACAGGAGGGTACAACAGTACAAGGGAGTTTGCAGTATAGGCCTGGCAGGGCAGTAGACCAGGCAAAAGTCATAAAAATACTGTGGTCTGGTTAAAAGTGTTGATAAAGGAGAAGTGACAAGTACACAAAAACATATTATGAACAGTTGTGAAATCATCCTGACAAACCCCTATTGTTGATGCAAGGTTGTTGTGAACTGTTAAAGAATTATCCTTTCAGAAGCCTTTTGTTGATCTTGATGAAGTGTGGAACTATACTTATTTTCTGAAGAAAAGTTGTGTAGAACTTTCTGCCCCAAATGGAGAGAGCAAAGATTTGTTGAACATTTTGAACTGTTTGTCGAGTCCAATTACCAGTCTTATTGGAACTGTGTTACAAGACATGATTTCCTTATTCTTTTGAACTGTTGGTTGAAATCCTGTTTGAATCTGGGGAAGGGGAACTCACCCAGGTTACAATGAAAAAACAGTTACCTGGTCTTGAATAGAACTATATAATAATAATAATTTAGCATTTATATAGCGCTATACACCCTCAGGTATCTGACCACTGCTTATTATTACCCACGGTGTGTGGTGCTCATTTATCAACCTCGAAAGGATGAAAGGCTGCATTTGGCCCTGCCGGGATTCGAACCTGCATCAGCAGGCTCTGCACAGCTGTCAAAGCGAGCGCTCTACTCGCTGTGCTATCGGACCGGCATACCATATGTTACCTTGTTGAGTTTGTTGTATGTACAATTGTGAGGGACAGAATAGCCCAACGCACAGTCTAAAGTATATGAAGGTGTCAAACGCTGACACATCCCCCCTCACCTTAAATCCTTCTTGCGTCAGAAATTGCCAGTTTGGGAAGATATGCCGCCAGCATGAAAGGCCCAGTTTATCCATACATTGTGTGAAAATCTTCTCCCCCATCAGTGGGATCCCCGGTATGTGCTTGATGGGAAGAAGTGGGGAGTACAGAATCTCACTCTGTGTCCCCCCTCTCTATGCATCTCCAGGCCCCACAAGTAAGCTCAACCATATTACCAGCTCTTGCTATGCACTGCAGCAAAGTAAGGATAATTAGCCGTAGAAGTGCTGGGGCGACTATTGCCCTTTCAATCTGGACACGTGCCCTTTCGGGGACTGAGTCATACCAGTAAGCCACAAAGGGGGCCTGCACTCCAACCCAGTAGTCTTCAAAGTCAGGGAGCGCCAAGCTCCCTCTTTCCAGCAGAGCCACCAACCTACTCCATCACACTCACGCCTGCTCCGCTTGCCACACAAAAACCTTGTTATTGTGATGCTGGAAATGCATCCGAGGGCCAGGGCCTCTGTATCCTTGTCCTTTATTGCTTTTTATCATGTGTTATGTCTTGTTTTCCGCACAGGAGTTCATGTGGGACTCCTGGCAGTGCGGCTCTTCCTGTATTTGTTTTGGTGAACAGACCCTTGGGATACCCTTATGGCACCCATGGGTGGGAGTATGACCCTGTACTCCTAGTGTATGTTTTTGGGCACAGGTGTGTTGCCCACAGAGCAGGGTATGGGCTGGTGGCAGCTCCGTGCTGAATTGACAGGTGCCCTGAGCGTCCTCCATTTTGGGATGCCCAGGCCCTGTCATTGGAATCAGTGGATTCCTGATAGTAAAGAAGATGGCCCCTGTGGCCTCTTGCATTCTATTGCATGTTACCTTACTTTTCCCAAAGTCACGGGAAGCCCTGACTCTGTCCCTTCCCCCTGACTGGCTGTTGGGTGGAAGTTTCATATATGGTGCTGTGGGGAAGTCCAGACTGGCTGGAGCCTTCCCAATGACTGTATGTTGTGGGTACGCCCGTGGGGTGGGACCTGGGTGAATGGAGTGTGTGACGAAAATACACATTCTGTGTTATGGGTGTCTAGTATCTGGTGTTTGACAAAATGACTGAGACAACCCTGCCCGAAACTTGAATGAATGCAGTGGGTAGTGCTGAATGGCAGAGTCCTTGTCCGAATCCACATTCCGTGTTGTGAGTGTCTGGATGGAGAAGAATGGCCTGAATGCACTGTGCGCCTGATTGGCTGCCTGACTGCCTGTGTTACGCTCACCTGGCTCCCACAGGGGCGTCGATCTGAATTGGACAGCTGCGGCCTCCACCAATGTGACGCGTAGTGCCGAGATGATGGACTGGACTGGCCCACCTAGCTTCGTTTGCTTGGCCCGTAGGAATATTCTTCTGCAAATGGAGAAAGGGAATTAACCACCCGTGGAGTTGAGCATTAACCCTCCCCCACTCCCGCTGTTCTCCCCACTGATCAACTTTGATGTCCCCTCTTATAGCCTCACCTGATGGTTTGGAAAGATGAGCTCTCCATCCTGCATTGAGCGCAGGGGGGCGTTGATAACCAGTTGCTTCACTGGCTCGAAGGAATTGGTGAGTTCCAGAACAATATTGACTCTGAGATTCCCGGAGAGACGCCATAAGTATGTAGTTCGTAAGAGTTCAAATGTCTGACTATCACTCTTGTCCGATTCCTTGCAGGTTGCAGCTTGACCCTAGCGAAGAGTTCCTCGTGGCAACCGGTAATATTCAGGTAAGGATTTGTATTCAACACAGTTCGATAAAATAATGTCAATATATAACCTGTTGCTTTCTCCCTTATTTAGGCGCTGAGAGAAAATATGAAGTCTTGGGGAATAATGCCTCCGGCGGTAAAATCAGGTAAGTCTATTGTGGTGAGGAGTTTTCCCCTTGTTTGTCCCTTTGTTTCACCTTGCTGTCCTTTTGTTTCCCCTTAGGGGCTGGGGTTCGGCGAGGATGCAGTGGAAGCTGCGCCGACCCGTGAAGAGGAATAGTACCCCGGTGGTAAAATCAGGTAAGTCTATGGGGGGTAACTAATATTGCCTCTGTGTATTCCCTTGGCTCACTTTGCTGTTCTTGTCTTCCCCTTAGGTGCCGGAGTGCGGCGGGAGCATGCAGAAGGATGCAGTGGAAATGTGAAGATGCTACGAAGGCCGGTGAGTTCAGCGCGGCGCTGCTGCAGGCGAGGCGACGCGTATAAAATAACTTCTTTCTTCCAGCTCGAAGGCACGATGGATCGGGAACTCAGGTAAGGATCAAAGGTATTGCTCTTGTTCTAACCTTTTCTCCTTCTCTCCCCTTTTTCTAGGAGCTCCGGACTCGAGGCGGGCGTGGCAGAAGACTGGATGCAGACTTGCAGGCACGGTGAATGTTACGCTGCTGGATGAAGAATAACGCAAGCGTGTGCTGCTCTTCGGGCGTGGTTTAAATAGCCTCCAAAGTAGTCCCAGGTAAGTATTCCTCCCCAGCCCCACCCGAGTAAAAAATAGTCCCTTAGGTAAAGTAGTCCCTTCCAAGCCTCCTTTGGCTTGGAGCTCTTGCAGCATGGTCTGCATCAGGTGAGTTTGCAGCATGGTCTGCATCAGGTAAGTTTTATTCTATGAGCCTGGTGTCTATGGCGCCAGGACCGACTCTCCATATGAGCCTGGCGCCATAGGCGCCGGGGCTGCACCCAAATAGCCCCTAGCAGGGGTTGTTGGGTTTGCTTATTATAACTTGATGCCTGCTTCTGGGGTTGCTGGACTTGGTCTGGGTCCCCGAGGGTAGGCATCATGACAGCACTCCCCCCCAAGGCCCCTCCTAAAGTCGTTCTTCCCTGTGGTTTCGGTTTGTCTGGGAAATTTCGTGTGAATTTTTTCACCAATCAGGGTGCATGAACGTGGTCACTAGGTTCCCATGATCTTTCCTGTGGTCCGTAACCTTTCCAGTCGATTAAATAAAAAAGTTTTGACTTTATCAGCTTGGAGTCCAGGATGTTCTTGACTTCAAATTCGGGTTCCCCGTCTACAAGGATAGGGTCTGGTGGCTTGGTTAGTCTTGTCCCTGGTTGCACTGGCTTCAAAAGTGACACATGAAAGACGGGGTGAATTCACATATTAGCAGGTAAGTCCAACTTGACAGCCACTGGGTTGATAATGGCCTTAATAGAGTAAGGTCCCAAATATCTGGGGTTAAAGGTCCGTGTTCCCTTTAGAGGTATATGTTTTGTGGCTAACCATACTTGGTCCCCTATCTGGTATTGTAGAGTATCACTTCTATGCCGATCAGAATCTTTCTTGTATTTTTCTTTCGCCTTTTTTAAATGTTCAGTTGCTTCCTTAAAGGCTTGTGTAATCGTAGCGTGCAGATGGTCCACTGCGGGCATTTCTAAGTGTTGGGGTGAGTCCAGGTCTGAGGTTCGAGGATGGTGCCCATATAAGGTATAAAAGGGGCTTTGTCCAGTTCCAGAATGTACTGAATTATTGTATGCATATTCGGCGATCCAAAGAATGTCTTTTCAATTACTCTCAGTCTGATGTAACATACAACGCAGGTATTGTTCGAGAGTCTGGTTGGACCTCGCCGTTTGATCATTGGTTTGGGGGTGGTGACTGGTCGATAACCTCACATCGATTTGCGCCAATTGACAACATTTTTTCCAAAAATGTGAAATGAATTGACTGCCCCGGTCAGAGACCAATACGGACGGAAATCCGTGTATGCAAACAATGTTTTCGAGGAACTCTTTGGCCAGGATTGAAGGTGAAGGTAATCCCTTTAAAGGAATAAAGTGGGCCATCTTGGAAAAAAGATCCACAATAGCTAGAATGGTGTTAAATCCATTTCATGGGGGTAGGTCAGTAGTAAAGTATAACGATAAGGTGTGCCATGGTGTAGGTGGAATGTCTAAAGGTTGTAAGAGTCCAGCTGGTTTTTTCTTTTGACTTTTGTTTTGGGCGCAAATGCCACAAGACATCACAAATGATTTAATATCCTTTCGCCAGGTGGGCCACCAGAATTGTCTCTTAATCTTAGCTTCAGTTTTAGCAATACCTGGGTGCCCCTCCATTAGGGTATCATGATAACGGGAAATGACTAGCTCTTGTAGTTCCTTATGTTGCAGAAATAGCCACCCTTGGTAATAAGGCAGGTCATTGGAGACAGAGTATTCCGGGCCTTTCTTTACCCAGTCCTGCAGGGCTGTAGGATCAAAGAGTTGTTGGATCCTTCCCAGTCCTGCAGGGCTGTAGGATCAAAGAGTTGTTGGATCCTTACCTGAATGTCCTCTAGTGCCTGTAGAGTTGTCATGCCAAGAATCCTTTGTTCGGAAATTATAGGTACTGGTTCTGGGTTCACATCTGCCTCTCCCATCCCTATTCGGGATAAGGCGTCTGCTTTACCATTCTTACAACCTGGTCGATAGGTTATCACGAAATCAAACTCGGCAAAGAACAATGCCCATCGGAGTTGGCGTGACGATTGGGCCTTGGCTGTCTTTAAATACTGTAAGTTCCGGTGATCGGTGAACACAGTAATGGTATGCCTGGCACCGAGAAGATAGTGCCGCCAAGCCTTGAAGGCAGATTTAATGGCTAATAACTCCTTATCAGTAACTGCATAGTTTAACTCGGGTGCCGAGAACTTTCTGGACCAAAATTCTACTGGGTGAAGCTGGCCAGTTTCAGGGTCCTTTTGAGACAGGACAGCTCCCATGGCTAGACTGGATGCATCAGTTTCCACTATGTATGGAAGTTCAGGGCACGGGTGCTTTAATACAGGTGCAGACGTGAATTTCGCTTTCAGCTCTTGGAAGTCATTTTCAGCTTCTTCAGTCCACATAAAGCGCTTATTTTTTCGCAAGAGTGCTGTGATGGGATTAACAACATGTGAAAAATCCGGGATAAATCTGCGGTAGAAATTGGCAAAGCCAAGCATGCTTTGTACTCCTTTAACTGAACTTGGTGATGGCCACTTAAGAATTGCGTCCACCTTTCGTGAGTCCATTCGGACTCCTCTTGGGGTCAGGATAAACCCAAGGAATTCAACTTCTGTGTCCAGTTTTGCATATAGTTTGTGCTGGCGCAATTTCTCAAGGACTGCTCGGACATGCTTCACATGGTCAGATTCTGAAGAGGAGGATATTAGAATATCATCGATATATACGACAACACAAATGTCAATGAGTTCACGAAGGACATCGTTCATGAAGTATTGGAAGGCTGCTGGTGCATTGCACAACCCGAAAGGCATCACCTTGTATTCGAATAACCCATACTTAGTGCGAAAAGCAGTCTTCCATTCATCGCCCTCTTTTACACGTACCAGATGGTATGCCCTCCGGAGATCTAGCTTAGTGTATATCAGGGGTGCACAACTGATTTTGACAGAGGGCCGAAAGTACCTTACATGAGGGCTATAGTGGGCCGAAAAGTAAATGTGCGCGGGGCGGTAGGCGGGGTGTGGCAGGAGGCTTTTTAAACCCCCAATTTGTACTAAACACATGGAAAAAGAATGTTTTTGAGGGGTAACGATTTTTATTTGCATTTCAAACTTACATTGTGTACTACACATTTTCCATTGTTATAATTTATTTCTATTTAGTTATTGTATCTCGCCTGTTTAATTAACTTATATATATTTTATTGACCCTAGATTGGATATGCCGTTATTTTGGACTGCTACAGTTTGCTATTTGGGTTGCCCAAGAGGAGTATGGCCTTCGTTGAGTCAGGTTTCCTCAAAAAGCCAAAGATGAACATCTCCTAACTGTGCCTGTTTTAGGTTTATTATTGGGTTCACTCTTGGAGTGCAACACTATGCCCCATGGCCCCCTCTCCCCCAACCAAACACTATGCCCCATGTCCCCCACCCCCAACCAAACACTATGCCCCATGGCACCCTCACCCCCAACCAAACACTATGCCCCATGGCCCCCTTAACCCCAACCAAACACTATGCCCCATGGCCCCCTCACCCCCAACCAAACATTATGCCCCATGTCCCTCACCCCCAACCAAACACTATGCCCCAGGGCCCCCTTACCCCCAACCAAACACTATGCCCCATGGCCCCCTCACACCCAAACAAACACTATGACCCATGGCCCGCTCACACCCAACCAAACACAATGCCCTATGGCCCCCTCACCCCAACCAAACACTATGCCCTATGGCCCCCTCACCCCCAACCAAACACTATGCCCCATGTCCCTCACCCCCAACCAAACACAATGCCCCATGGCCCCCTCACCCCCAACCAAACACTATGCCCCATGGCCCCTCACACCCAACCAAACACTATGCCCCATGGCACCCTCACCCCCAACCAAACACTATGCCCCATGCCCTCCTCACCCCCAACCAAACCCCCCACCCCATGGCCCCCTCACCCCCAACCAAACCCCCCACCCCCCAAATCAGCACACACAAACCAGCACCAATACAGACCCGAACCCCCACCCCCCAACTCAGCACACACACAAACATGCACCCATAAAGACCCAAACCCCCCACCCCCCCAACTCCAAACCCCCCACCCCCCAACTCAGCACACACACTCTCAAGCATGCACCCATACAGACCCGAACCCCCCACCCCCCAACTCAGCACACACACAAACATGCACCCATACAGACCCGGACCCCCCACCCCCCCAAATCAGCACACTCTCAATCAAGCACCCATACAGACCCGAACCCCCACCCCCCAACTCAGCACACACACAAACATGCACCCATAAAGACCCAAACCCCCCACCCCCCCAACTGCAAATGCCCCACCCCCCAACTCAGCACACAAAAAACATTCAAATCAAAACATTCATACACATCCGACAACCCCCCCACCCCCGCATCTCAACATACACACAAAAAACATTCAAATCCAAACATTCATACACATCCGCCACCCCCCCACTGCATCTCAACATACACACAAAAAACATTAAAATCCAAACATTCATACACATCCGACACCCCTCCACCCCCACATCTCAACATACACACAAAATACATTCAAATCCAAACATTCATACACATCCGACACCCCCCAACCCCCGCATCTCAACATACACACAAAATACATTCAAATCCAAACATTCATACACATCCGACACCCCCCCACCCCCGCATCTCAACATACACACAAAATACATTCAAATCCAAACATTCATACACATCCGACACACCCCCCACCCCTGCATCTCAACATACACACAAAATACATTCAAATCCAAACATTCATACACATCCGACACACCCCCACCCCCGCATCTCAACATACACACAAAATACATTCAAATCCAAACATTCATACACATCCGCCACCCCCCCACTGCATCTCAACATACACACAAAAAACATTAAAATCCAAACATTCATACACATCCGACACCCCTCCACCCCCACCTCTCAACATACACACAAAATACATTCAAATCCAAACATTCATACACATCCGACACCCCCCCAACCCCCGCATCTCAACATACACACAAAATACATTCAAATCCAAACATTCATACACATCCGACACCCCCCCACCCCCGCATCTCAACATACACACAAAAAACATTAAAATCCAAACATTCATACACATCTGACACACATCCGACACCCCCCCACCCCCGCATCTCAACATACACACAAAATACATTCAATTCCAAACATTCATACACATCCGACACCCCCCCACCCCCGCATCTCAACATACACACAAAATACATTCAAATCCAAACATTCATACACATCCGACACACCCCCCACCCCTGCATCTCAACATACATACAAAATACATTCAAATCCAATCATTCATACACATCCGACACACCCCCCCACCCCCGCATCTCAACATACACACAAAATACATTCAAATCCAAACATTCATACACATCGGACACACCCCCATAACCCCCCATCGCAACATACACACACAAACATAAAGCAAAACAAACCCGACACACAAACACAAACAGACCACTTACCGGAGACGTGCTGGAAGGCAGGTAAGCGGCAGGTAAGCTGGAACGCTGGAATCTTACTACGGCTGGCGTGGTCCAAGGCTGAAATGCCTTCCGGCATGAAGCCTTATGGACCACGCCAGCCGTAGTACTGGCCCTCCATTGGTGCAGCACACACGCATTACGTGGCTCGTAGGAGCGACGTGGTGCGTGTGTGTGCTGAGCCAATGAGGGCCAGTGTTTTGTCCGGCCCGGAAGACAACAAAGACTTTCCTAATGGAGAACGGCCGCGGGCCGCCCTCCATTAGGAAAGTCTTTGTGCCTCGCGGGCTGGACAAAAGAGCATGGCGGGCCGCGACTGGCCCGCGGGCCGTATGTTGTGCACCCATGGTGTATATGCAAGCGTCATTCACTTGGTCTAGTAGTTCAGGGATCAGAGGCAATGGGTATCGGTTCTTAACAGTTATCTGGTTCAATGCGTGGTAGTCTATGCACGTTCTGAGGTCACCTTCCTTTTTGGGCACGAAGAACAAAGCTGAAGATGCAGGGGACTTGGATGGGCGAATGAAGCCATTAGCAAGGTACTGGTCTAAGTATTGTCGTAGGTGAAGGTTCTCAGGTTCCGTAAGGGCGTAGATCCTGCTACAAGGGGGTTGTGCACCGGGTATGAGATCGATTTGACAATCGTACGATCTGTGAGGTGGTAAGGTGTTTGCCTGTTCTTTTTGGAAGACATCCAGGAATTCTTGGTATTCTGGAGGTAGTTGCACGACTGCTGTGGTTACTGGGGCCAGGCCTGCGTTCAGATTTTTCTTTGGGTAACAGGTTTGTGCACAATCCGGGAAGGTTATTCTCTTCTCTCGCCAATCAATACAAGGATTATGTGTTTCCAACCAAGGTATCCCCAGTATTATTTGGAACTGTTGGGCTTTGATTAGATCAAACACAATAGTCTCTCGATCCCCATCCTGACCCAATAGTGTCATCTCTGCGGTGGAATGAGTTACAGGCCCAGAGACAATTTCAGTTCCATCGACTGTGGTGATGACATCTGAGGTGGTTTTTCGGCAGAGAGGTAGATTCATCCTGGAAGCCAATTCGTAGTCCACATAGTTTCCTATGGCCCCGCTATCAATGTATGCCCTTACTGCGTGCATACGTGATGGCTGCCTTGGATCTACGAGGACCATTGGTATGATGAAATGCGAGGTCTGAGTATCCTTCTTCAAGCTCGGCAAGCGGACCTCTACGCTTGTCGGGCGTGGTCGTTTCCCGAGTCTGACTCCATATGGGTTTTATCAGCAGCTCCTACCACCTTCTTGGGTGGTTTTACAGGGCAATCCCGTAGAAAATGCCCAGAAGTTCCACAATATAGACACAATTGCATTTGCCGTCTCCTTTCTCTTTCCTTCTGGGTTAAGGGTCCTTTAACCCCTCCGATTTGCATGGGTTCTGAAGCATCTGCTTCTTTGGGCTTAGCGTGGGTCTTGACCAACACCCGATTCTCAAACTTGGCTCAATCAGCCTTTCTGTTCTGAAGTCTGTGATCTAACTGGACCACTAGGTCTATATATTCAGCGCAGTCTTGAGGTGGGTTCACGACTTGAACCAAGACATCCTTGAGTTCTCCTCGAAGCCCTCGATGAAATAACATGATTCGTTTTACCTCAGGCCATCCAGTTTCCACTATCAACCTATTAAAGGTCGCGATGTAGGATAGAAGGTCCTGGTTACCTTGTCGTAGGGACAAAAGTTCGTTATCAAGGGTCTGTCCTTGGGAGTGCCGGGCAAATAGTCTTTCCATGCTCATTTGAAAGCCCTGAAAATCCAGAAGAATTGGGTCATCCTGAGTAACTAGTGGAATTGACCAATCAGCTGCACTGCCGCTGAGATATGACAATACGAAGGCTACCTTGGCTTGATCGTTTGGGAAGGCTCCGGGTCTGCATAAAAAGTGCAAGCAGCATTGGTTCATAAACACGGCAAACCTTTTGGGATCTCCGGCAAAGCGTTCGGGCGGAGCTAATGCAATACTTCCTGGTAGGTTTATTTGCACAGGGTAGCTTGATGACACAGGAGCTGGATTCCCCCCGGGACCTGGTAGGGGTGCTTGTCCAGCCTGGCTTTGCAGTAGTTGCCTAGCAAGGTCATCAGTTCGCTCCTTTGACAAAATCAGTTCTCTCCTAAGAGCATTGGTTTCTTGACGGGCGGAATGCACTTCAGCCCTCAGTTCCCCTAGTAATTGGGCCAATTGGTCAGTTTCTGAGGTATCCATAACGCCCGGGTGGGAATTTGTGGGTAGGCTTCGTGCTCTGTTATGCTCACCTGGCTCCCAAAGGGGCGTCGATCTGAACTGGAAAGCTGCGGCCTCCACCAATGTGACGCGTAGTGCCGAGATGACGGACTGGACTGGCCCACCTTGCTTCGTTTGCTTGGCCCGTAGGAATATTCTTCTGCAAATGGAGAAAGGGAATTAACCACCTGTGGAGTTGAGCGTTAACCCTCCCCCACTCCCGCTGTTCTCCCCACTGATCACCTTTGATGTCCCCTCTTATAGTCTCACCCGAGGGTTTGGAAAGATGAGCTCTCCATCCTGCATTGAGCGCAGGGGCGCGTTGATAACCAGTTGCTTCACTGGCTCGAAGGAATTGGTGAGTTCCAGAACAATATTGATTCTGAGATTCCCGACAAGACGCCGTATGTATGTAGTTCCTAAGAGTTCAAATGTCTGACTATCACTCTTGTCCGATTCCTTGCAGGTTGCAGCTTGAGCCTAGCAAAGAGTTCCTTGTGGCAACCGGTAATATTCAGGTAAGGATTTGTATTTAACACAGTTCGATAAAATAATTTCAATATGTAACCTGTTGCTTTCAACCTTATTCAGGCGCTGAGAGAAAATATGAAGTCTCGGGGAATAATGCCTCTGGCGGTAAAATCAGGTAAGTCTATTGTGGTGAGGAGGTTTCCCCTTGTTTGTCCCTTTGCTTCACCTTGCTGTCCTTTTGTTTCCCCTTAGGGGCCAGGGTTCGGCGAGGATGCAGTGGAAGCTGCGCCGACCTGTGAAGAGGAATAGTACCCCCGGTGGTAAAATCAGGTAAGTCTATGGGGGGTAACTAATATTGCCTCTGTGTATTCCCTTGGCTCACCTTGCTGTTCTTGTCTTCCCCTTAGGTGCCGGAGTGCGGCGGGAGCATGCAGAAGGATGCGGTCGAATGTGAAGATGCTGCGAAGGCCGGTGAGTTCAGCGCGGCGCTGCTGCAGGCGAGGCGACGCGCATAAAATAACTTCTTTCTTCCAACTCGAAGGCGCGATGGATCGGGAATTCAGGTAAGGATGAAAGGTATTGCTCTTGTTCTAACCTTTTCTCCTTCTCTCCCCTTTTTCTAGGAGCTCCGGACTCAAGGCGGGCGTGGCAGAAGAATGGATGCAGACTTGCAGGCACGGTGAGCGTTACGCTGCTGGATGCAGAATAATGCGAAGTGTGTGCTTCTCTTCGGGCGTGGTTTAAATAGCCTCCAAAGTAGTCCCAGGTAAGTATTCCTCCCCAGCCCCACCCGAGTAAAAAATAGTCCCTTAGGTAAAGTAGTCCCTTCCAAGCCTCCTTTGGCTTGGTGCTCTTGCAGCATGGTCTGCATCAGGTGAGTTTGCAGCATGGTCTGCATCAGGTAAGTTTTAATCTATGAGCCTGGCGCCTATGGCGCCAGGACAGACTCTCCATATGAGCCTGGCGCCATAGGCGCCAGGACTGCACCCAAATAGCCCCTAGCAGGGGTTGTTGGGTTTGCTTATTATAACTTGATGCCTGCTTCAGGGGTTGCTGGACTTGGTCTGGGTTCCCGGGGGTAGGCATCATGACAGCCTGACTGCCTGAATACCCTTCTGAGTGATTGGTTGCCTGTTTGTGACACAGCAGGGTGAATGGGAGATCAACAGTATATCTGGGGGCCTCTCACTGCTAGAAATTGTTCAGAAGCTGAAGTTGATACTTGATGCTTACTCTCAAAGCCGAGCCAGAAGAAGAAGGTGAACCGCTGTTCCCTTTATGGCAATCTGAAAGCTGCTGTGCCTTGAAGAACTGATCCAAGAGAGGACCTGGCTAGAAGACTTCTTCCCGAGCTATGAGGGACCATCGTGCACCAGCTGATCTTTGCCAAAGCTCCCTGGTAGACAGACCTACAAAAGGGAGCCGACCAGAGAAGGGGACCGCCGAGGAAAACGGCGAGATGCACCGGACAGCCACCATCGCTAACCGCTGTCGCCGACCGGAGCCATAGTGCTCCCTTTGCCTAAGAACATTTGATCCAAGGACTCCCTTGTTCACCCTCGTCGACCGCTTTCGTCCTGCTAGAGAGAGAAAGTCAAGGCCGCCGACGACCGAGGAGAATCCGCAGGTGGGTTTCCCACCACCCGAAGACCTCAGAGACGGCGACAAAGCTACTGAAGCCAGCAGTGCTCACGTCCCGTTCGCCGATGCCAGACGCCGACGACTCGACACCCTTGCTGAGCCAAAATTCTTCCTTGACTCTTTGCGGCAAAGAACCCTCGTCATCGAGGTGCACTGCATGCCACTTCTTCACAGGACGTTCACGAGCTTTCGTCAATGAGCACTGCGACGATCGACACTGTTCCCTCTATGACAACATTTGCCTGTTTCTTCACCGAATCTCGATGACCCGCGGTTCCTGCCTTAAAGGGCATATGCTCAAGAAGGGCCTGTCAACGACTCATCAAAGAACTCTACGAAACCAGGTACTTTGGGGCAGTAGAACTTTTTTTGAAGGAGATAAGACACTCATAGACAATATATAGACTGGGCTTGTAGTGCATCTTCATTTACAGGTTGCCCAGGTGGTGGTCTCCTCATACAGAACTGTGTCTAGGTATCGGGCCAGTATTTTGCCAATTGTCTAACCAACTTGTCTTCCTCCTAAGTCTATGGTTGATATCGTTTTACTGTGTTGATACGCATGCTATTTGAACTGACTACAGTCGATGCATTTTAATGGAATCAGAGTAATATTGGTACCACCTAAAACTGTATATATTTACCATTTTAGAATTGTCGGAGCACAAAGTGTGTTATTGTGATTGTGTATATAATGTGAACGTTATTTGCTGTATTTTAACTAACAGTGTGTGGACATTCCCTTGTGGGTGCTTGGGGACTACACTGTACTTAAGACCCAGTCCGCATCACCTCCTGAGAGCTAAGCCTTGATTTCTCGACCATAGTTACTGAAATAGAGAATCTTGGCTGGGGTCCTATGTGCCTCTCCTCTGCCATATAGAGAGCAGGAGTACAGACGCCCCCCACCGGTGGTTGCTTTACACTGGTGGAAGCCGTGGAGTGCTTATGGTTTTAAGAATCAGTCTGTAACCTTGCCACTTACAAAATATCTACACTTAGTTAAATTGAGGTTTAGTTGTGTACAAGATAACTACATTACAAGCAATGGAATCTATTGCAAATGGTTAATTGACTCAGATGAGCCTAGAGGCTCTCCAGAGTGCTTGTGTAGCCAGGGATAGCTGCCCTGGTGGACTACCAGAATGATTGTGAAGCTCTTGAAGAGGGGGGCGGGGTATAACCAATGAGGGCCCTACCCATGGGGGTGTTGTTGAATCTGATTCAGGGAATGCCACCATTCCTGCTGCCTCTGTTCCGAACCCCAGCACTGCTCTTCAGGGGGAAGTCCTGAAGATTGAACTTTTAAAATTGGAGCTACAACGAGAACAGTTAGCCTTTCAACACAAAAAATTGGAAACAGAAGCTGAGTTTAAGAAAGAGGAGTTGGCACAACAATTGATCCTTAAAGCCAGGGATCTGGAACTAAAGGATAGGGATCCTGAACTCAAAGGAAAGGACCTTGAACTTAAAAACAAGGACACTGAATGTCAGAAAATCCAGCTCGAGAAAGCTAGAGTGGAGATTTCAGCGAAACCAGTTGAGAGTCTCAGGTCCCCATCCACCAAGTTTATGAAAAATTTGGTTGGTGTGTATGCAGAGGGTTCTGATATCCTCCAATGGATTGAAGCGTTTGAGAGGGCTTGTGCAATTCATGATGTTGATAAAAGAGATTGGGCTAAGTGTTTGTTAAGCAGAGTGCCTCAGACTTGATATGACTGTATTCTGAAACTGAGTGTGGAAGAAAGGGGTAAGTATGAGTGGATGAAGTCTGCTTTGATTGCCAAGTTTGGCAAGACACCTACCCAATACCTTAAAGGTTCAGGGAATTTAAGAAACGAGAGAATGTTTCTTGGGTTGACTGGGTGAGTGCTGCGCCCATGAACATGATGGGGTGGATTGATGGTTACAAAGTGAAAAAAGTTTGTTGAATTATCAAACCTTGTGTTTTATGAGCATTTTTCGGAAAACCTGTTCACCGGAGCTGCGTCAGTATGTTGCTGACCAGAACATTTTAGATCCCTTTAAGCTGGCCATGCTGGCTAACAAGTGGGTCTCCCACCGGGTGTCCCCTAAGGACTCCAGTGGGAAGCACAAGGACAAAGAAAAGGGGACCTCTCAGAAGGCTGAGGAGTCCCATAAGCAGTCACAGTTGAGTAAATCGAAACCTTCCTCTCCTAAGACCCAAAAATCTAGTGGGGATAAGACCTATGTGGGTGAGAGTAAGAGTATTGGTCCACCTGCTGCAAAGCAGGCTCCCAGTGGTTCCAGTACCGTACCCCACATTCCTGACACTTGTTGGTAATGTGGGGTTCTGGATCACAAGAAGGGTGACCCCAAGTGTAAAGGTAAGGCACTTGGAGTCCAGGCTTCCAGCCTGACCTACCTTTACCCCATGCCTGAGGTGGAGGCCACTGTCCTCGCCTCCTCTACCGGGATCACATTCAGTGCTGCCGTAGAGATTTCCCTAGTGTCCCTTGGGGCCTGGGACCAATACGCAGAAGTACTGGCGACAATCCCACAGAACACCCGTAGGTTTTTGAGAAGTGTCCTCTTGAATGGCCAGCCTTCTACTAGCTTGAGAGACACTGGGGCAAGCATGACATTGGTGTACAGGACCCTGCACAAGCCAGAGGACTATGTAGGTGCTCCTCTGTGAACCACCTGGTTAGCTGGTGGGCCTCCCAAATTATCGCTAGTAGCCTTAGTCAACATTACGATTGGAGACAAGACAGCAAAGCTTCCTGTCCTGGTTCAGGACAACGTGCCTGCTAACATTTTGTTAGGAAATGATTTGGTAGAAATGGGGATGATCTCGGATGGTCTACCCATGGCTGCTGCGGCGGTCACCTGATTACAGGTCACACCGGGTCCAGCTGCGAGTCCGGTACCCTCGCTGACGGGGAAACCCAAGGCACGAAGAAGGAAGAACAAGAAGGCCGCCTCTGCGAAAGGGATTCATGCTCCGGACGGGCTGCATCCAGTGATAAACCCAAACTCAACTCCTAAGGGAGACGAGGCAGAAGACCCTCCTGCGGGAGAGTGCTCAACCCAGAGGACCACACCGACCTTCAATGCCTGTTGGCTGAAAGGGGACCCTCCCGGGCAGACTTCTGTAAGGATCAGAGAGAGTGCAACTCTCTCGATGGTCTGAGGAAACAGGCCCTGTCCCAGGCACAGGGAGAAGTGCCTAGGACATTCTGGATTTATTGGGAGGGTGAGTTCCTTGTTAGTGAGCCCACTAAGTCTGAACCTGGTGCACTCAAGAGGTTGGTGGTGCCCCAGGTTTACAGGCCCTTCCTACTGCAGTTGGCGCATGAGGTGCCTTTGGCTGGCCATCTTTGGACCAAGAAGACTAAGCAGATGCTCTATGCCCATTTCTACTGGCACCGGATGGGAGTAGAAGTGGAGTCCCACTTTAGAACCTGTCCAACTTGTCAGTTGTCTGGCAAGACTGGAGGCATTGTCATTGCCCCACTGCAGCCATTGCCTGTGGTTGGCACCCTGTTTGAGAGGGTGGGCATTGACACTGTCAGTCCTCTTAACCCTCCCACTTCAGGTGGACATCGTTCATCCTGGTCTTGGTTGATCATGCCACCAGGTACCCTGAGGCTATACCCCTTTGGACTGTTACTGCCAAGGTGGTTGCCAGGGCTCTCCTGGGCATTTTCACCCGTGTTAGATTCCCTAAGGAGGTTGTCTCTGACAGAGGATCCAACTTCATATCAAGTTACATGAAAACCACTTGGAAAGAGTGCGGGGTAACCTACAAGTTCTCCACCTCTTACCATCCCCAGACCAATGGTCTGGTTGAGAGATTTAATAAAACTCTCAAGAGCATGCTTGGTGCTTTGTAAGATCCGCTAAGGAGGAAATGGGATCCCCTCCTGCCATGCCTGCTGTTTGCTTAAAGAGAGGTACCTCAAGAGGATGTTGGTTTCAGCCCCTTTGAGTTGCTCTTTGGCCATCCAGTGAGGGGGCACTTTGCCTTGATCAGAGAAGGTTTGCAAGCCACCCCTCCAGGTCCTGCCAAGCAAGTGGGAGCTATGTGTTAGGCCTCAGACAGAGGATGACACAAATGATGGGCCAGGAGACAGCGAATCTCAAGGCCAGCCAGGAATTGAACAAGTACTGGCATGACCTTAAAGCCTTGAAAAAGGATTGGACTCCAGGACAGGAGATCCTTGTTATGGAGCCTACCAAGCCTTGAGCTTTGGCAGATAAGTGGACTGGACCCTTCAGGATAATCGCCAAGATGGGCGAAGGCAATTATCTGGTTGACATGGGAGTCCCTGGTTTAGCCCCACAGGTATTCCATGTTAACACGCTCAAGCATTTCCATAGGCGAGCCAAAGTCTCATGTCTCTTGCTGGCATCAGAGCAAGAAGAGGATGAGAGTGAGCTCCTTCCTGATTTGCTGCATAGCAACCCTCAGGGTGGCTCAGTGGAGGGATTGCATCTCTCTCCAGATCTGACGACAGAGCAGCAGAGGGCCTGCATGGCTTTGCTCCGGCAGTATGCCTCTCTGTTCTCACTGACACCAGGTCTTATGCTGTGTTGCAGGCACAAAATTGACACTGGTGACAGTGTTCTTGTCAAAAGCAGGTGCTATCCTATGTCAGATACAGTTAAGAACCACATCCAGGCTGAGGATGCCAAGATGTTGGATCTGGGTGTTATCGAACCCTCAACCACTCCCTGGTCCAGTCCAGTGGTTCTTGTCCCCAAGGCAGGCACCAAGGATTGGCGGTTCTGTGTGGGCTACAGAGGGGTCAATGCCGTCACCAAAACTGACGCGCACCCATTGCCCATGGCTGATGAGCTTGTGGACACCATAGGTGTAGCCAAATTTGTGAGCAGCTTTGACCTTACCTCAGGTTATTGGTAAATAGCTCTGTCGTAAAGCCAAGATCAAGTCTCCGGGGGAAGCACAAGTGTAAGGTAGTTGCTAGTACATTGGGGGGAGTTCACTAAGCAGATGCCATCTTTGCCCCTTTTGTAGGTGTACTTGGTATGGCAGCAAAATACTCCCAAGAGGCAAAACCCAGTAAAAACTATGTTTCCCAGCAGCCCCGTATCACAAAACTACAGCCACTGCAGCCCGGATTCCTTTTTGGACGAAATCAGCCACACAGAGTCTGCAAACAACCCGGGGGATGCCCAGACTAACGCCCAAAGCAACGCGCATGCGCGAGAGGACTAATGCGCATGCGCGATCCTTGAACGCTTGTTCGTGCTCCATGCTACTGCCGAGTGGACGCATCCTGAAGAGCCCAAGCCAAGCATTACGCGGGGCCGCCCTTGCTGCTGGAAAACTATCCTCTGGCCCCGTGGCACTTAAGATAAGTGATCTATTCTAAACTAACATTACGGAGCATGTTACGAATACTTACCAGATAGACTAAAGCTCATAAGAGGTTCCGGTTGACTGCTTGACAGCCGTGAGAGCTGCGAAAAGCACATTAGGGGAAAGACTACGAGGATAACCGGAACACTAACAAACTGTGTGCCGAGTTACGCTCGCCAGTTGCGGTTGCTTTTGAGTTATCTGATGAGCATGT
This sequence comes from Ambystoma mexicanum, assembly GCF_040938575.1. Classification (NCBI taxonomy): domain Eukaryota; kingdom Metazoa; phylum Chordata; class Amphibia; order Caudata; family Ambystomatidae; genus Ambystoma; species Ambystoma mexicanum. The sequence continues at coordinate 980,320,501 of NC_090930.1, read as the reverse complement.
AAAAGGCATACGCTAATTGTTTCCTTTCTTGTCAGGGGCATTCTGTCTGCCATATCGCTTTGATTCCCACGGGCCTAAAGACTGCAGAGGCGGCGGGCGGAAAGAGACTCAATGGGAAGCCAGAGCTAAGTGCTTTCTTGTATTATATGTAATGTGTTGCTAGATGCTTATGCCTGCATACCACAGCGAGTGTTAGTGTACTACGCTGCAGCTGTCTTTGAACTCTTGTTGCAGCACAAAAGGTCTGCTATTGTTAATGTAGCTAAAGAGGCATAACTCAGTGCAAATACTAAACTGAGTGCTGAGCCACATCAAGGGTAATGCATGGATGAGATATCACCTAAAGGGGCATAACTCAGTGCAAATACTAAACTGAGTGCTGAGCCTGACCAAGGGTAATGCATGCATGAGATGTGAATGTATGTATGGACGAGTGTGTGTAATTGCTGGGGTCCAAGAAGAACTTCAGCATCACTGCCACCAGAACAGACTCACTAAGGTCGAAGCCAAGGAGCATGCCTTTCCTATTAACCCCTTGCCTGTCCATAACCTCTTCCTAACCCTCAACCCGGTTTCCCTACTACCCCAACCTATCCAATCCGTGGACCCTAACCCTCTTTCCCCGTGTGGGTCGCAGTGGCCTGCGTTCATCCAATCCAGGCGCCAAGACCACCAAGGCGAGGAAGGAGTTTGTGCTGCTTCTGCATTGGGACGGACCTCGCCTTGACAAGCTCTGACGGACCATGCCAAGGAAAAGACTGCATTCTGAACACCTGAGGGGCTCTACCAGTTTAGAGTCATGCCTTTTGGGTTGAAGAATGCACCTTCCACTTTCCAACGTTTAGTCAATCATGCACTCATTGGGCTGGAGGTCATTTGTGTGGCCTACTTAGACGTCTACATTTCCACTTGGGAGGAGCATTTGACTCACTTGGATAAAGTGTTGCATGCCTTGAAAAGGGCTAACCTCACTATCAAGGCCACCAAGTGCCAGATAGCTCAGGGGAAAGTCACATATCTTGGTCATGAGGCAGGAGGGGGTCAAATCCAACCTCTCCCCAGTAAGTTACAGGATGTACATGACTGGGAGACTCCCACTACCCAAACCCAGGTGAGAGCCTTTTTGGGCCTCACTGGGCATTTTCCCAATTTCATGGTGGATTATGCAACCATAACTGCCCCTTTGACAACTCTGACTTCGACCAAACAACCAAGGAAGGTTAATTGGACAGAACACTGTCAGCGGGCCCTTGTTGGCTTGAAAGAAAGTCTGTCTAGGGCACCTGCGTTGTGTGTGCCTGATTACCCCAAGTCCTTTATCGTCCAGACGGATGCCTGCGACACCGGAATTGGAGCTGTCTTGTCCCAGTTAGATGATAAAGCAGGGAACATCCGATCATATTCATCAGTAGACAACTCAAGGGTAGAGAACTTAGGTGGGCTACTGTTGAAAAGGAATGTTTCAGTATAGTTTGGAGCCTTAGGCGTTTTAGGCCCTATCTTACAGAGTCTACCTTCAAGGTCCAAACAGACTATAAACCCCTGAAGTGGCTTATGCAGATGAATGGTGAAAACCCGAAACTGCTCAGGTGGTCCATTAGCCTGCAAGGGCTAGACTTCACCATAGCATAGACCAGGGAAGAGTCATGATAATGCAGATAGCCTTTCCAGAAGGTATGTTGACCGTCTGGATGAGAGCGTCAATCGTGTGGGAGATTAGACGCCCTAACCTCAGTCTGGGGGGTGACTCTGATGCTGGAAATGCATCAGAGGGACAGGGCCACCGTATCCTTGTCCTTTATTGCTTTTTATCATGGGTTATATCTTGTTTTCCACGCAGGAGTTCATGTGGGACTCCTGGCGGTGCGGCTCTTCTGTATTTGGTTTGGTGAACAGACCCTTGGGATACCCTTATGGCATCCATGAGTGGGAGTACGACCCTGTACTCCTAGTGTATGTTTTTGGGTACCTGTATGTGGCCCACAGAACAGGGTACGGGCTGGTGGCAGCTCCGTGTGGAATCGACAGATGCCATGAGCGTCCTCCATTTTGGGATGCCCAGGCCCTGTCACTGGAATCAGTGGATTCCTGATAGTAAACAAGATGGCCCCTGTGGCCTCTTGCTTTCTATCGCCTGTTACCTTACTTCCCCAGAAGTCCTGGGAAGCCCTGACTCTGTCCCTTCCCCTTGGCTGGCTGTTGGGTGGAAGTTCCATATATGGTGTTGTGGGGAAGTCCAGGCTAGACTGGCTGGAGCCTTCCCAATTACTGTATGTTGTGGGTATGCCCTTTATTGCAATCTGAAAGCTGCTGTGCCTTCAAGAACTGATCCAAGAGAGGACCTGCCTAGGAGATTCTTCCCGAGCTACGAGGGATCATTGTGCACCAGCTGATCTTTGCCAAAGCTCCCTGGTAGACAGACCTACGAAAAGCTGCTGACCGGAGAAGGGGACTGCCAAGGAGAACGGAGAGAATCACCGGACAACTGTCCACCGTCGCCGTCTGCTGTCGACTACCGGAGCCGCAGTGCTCCCTTTGCCTAAGAACATTTGATCCATGGACTCCCTTTTTCACGCTCGTCGACCGCTTTCACCCTGCTGGAGAAAGTCAAGGCCGCCGACGACCGAGGAGAATCCGCCAGTGGGTTTCCCGCCACCCGAAGATCTCTGAGACGCTGACGAAGCTACTGAAGCCAGCCGTGGTCACGTTGCATTCGCCAATGCCAGACGCTGATGACTCGATGCCCTTGCTGGGCCAAAGTTCTTCATTGACTCTTTGTGGCAACAAACACTTGTCGTAGAGGTGCACAGCACGCCTCTTCTTCAAAGGACGTTCACAAGCTTTTGTCAATGAGCACCACGAAGATCGAAGCTGCTCCCTCTACGACAATGTTCGCCTCTTTCTTCACCGAATCTCGACGACCAACGGCTCCTGCCTTAAAGGGAGTGCGCTCAAGAAGGGCCTGTCGACGACTCACCTAAGAACTCTACGAAACCAGGTACGTTGGGGCAGCAGAACATTTTTTGAAAGAGATAAGACTCTCATATACAATATATGGACTGGGCTTGTAGTGCATCTTCATTTACAGGTTGCCCAGGTGGGGGGCTCCTCATACAGAACTGTTTCTAGGTATCGGGCCAGCATTGTGCCAATTGTCTAACCAACTTGTCTTCCTCCTAGGTCTATGGTTGATATCGTTTTACTGTGTTGATTCGTATGCTATTTGAACTGAGTACAGTTGATGCATTTTAATGGAATCAGAGTAATAGTGGTACCACCTAGAACTGTATATATTTACCATTTTAGAATTGTCGGAGCTCAATGTGTGTTATTGTGATTGTGTATGTAATCTGAACCTTATTTATATATATATATATATATTTTTATAAATATAAATGTATATATTTATATTTTATTCGGCTGTGCTGAACTTGTTAGCGTTTCCTTGGCCGCTGGAGTCAAGGACAGTACCTCGATGGCAACCGCATCTCCCCGCCCTGACTATCAGTGCAGGAGGGTTCTATGTACTGCTGACATCCGTCACACCAGTCGCCAGCTGAGATTCCCGATCTTATGTTTCCTTTGTTGGTGGCTTTGCGGGTCTGGGTTGAAAAGGGAAAGGACAACTCCCTCCTTGACGTCCTTTCAGGTCTTACCACCTTTCTCCTCCATTTGAACTGTTGCCCTGGAATAGCTGTTTCCTCATGCTTTCGGCCTTGATCAGAGTGTGCTCTCATGCTCTGCCTTTTATCCCTATGGGGACGGAAAAGGGCAGTCAGGTGTGTGTAGTTGTCAGCAGTTGCCTGACTCTGCCTGACCCTTGTGTTGGGACATGTCAGCTAAATGGCTCTGGCCTTAGTCCGTTGTCGCTCACGGTATGAGAAAATGTTTGTGTAGGAAAGGGGGGATAGAGTTTCTAAATATCCTATTTGGCGGGAAGGGGAAAAGGTGTCATAAGGAAGGGGATACCGCGTCTCACCCTTCGGTGTCCCACTTCCACTCCCCGAAGACCCCTCAGCCAGCTACTCCTCCCGCAGTAGTCTACCCCCAGGAACTGGATACAATAGGTATGGCCGTGTCCTGGCCACCTGGATGACAGATCCCTGGGGACTAGTGAGTGAGACACCTTCAGGTTTCTCACATACCCTACCTCCATGCGATGTAGATGCATCTGTTTCACAGGGGAACCAGAAAAGGAAGTCTACATTCCCCTGGTCCTTACCTTTCTGGTGTTCCACAGTGAAACAGTAGGGTTGTATGACACAAGGTTTGGAGTATTTGCGTTGGCTAATCCAAACTAGTAGATAATGGTCTGTGACGAGTGTGAACTTCCTTCCTAAGAGGTAGTATCTAAGGTGGATAATGGCCCACTTGATAGCCAAATCCTCTAGTTCCAGCACATAGTAATTCTTTTTACATGGGAATAGTTTACAACTTGTAAACAAGATGAGATGTTCTAATCTATCACACATTTCAGACAGGACTGCTCTTAACCCTCGAAGGGAGGCGTCTGTTTGTCTGTTTGCAGTATGAACTCTTTAGAGAAATCTACTACATAGGATTGGGTTCTGGCAGAGGGTTTGTTTTAAGGTGTTATAACATATATCACTCTTGTCCGTCCAATTATGTTTCTGGGGTTCGGCATTCTTTTTTTTTTTTAAACTTTTATTTCATGGCAGGAGGTCAAGACAGGTACAGTATACATTTCACAGAGATATATAAAAGCGGCACGAACACAGTTAGGCATCATGTCAAACAATATCTTCAATCAGTGCAACCAGCGGGGGGAGAGGGCCTGCAGCCCGCAGGACCATACGAAACTCAGTGTCTATGGTGCGTCAGACGGACACGGTGGGGGGGTGGAGCTCCACTCCACTTCGTCTCTGTTGTTTAAATAGCTGCAGAACTCAGTCCACACATTCTTGGGGCGGGATGTCATGGGGAGGGAACCAATGTATTCCTCCTCACACATTTGTACTCAGGTGAGGGATTTTAGCCACATCTCGAGGGTGGAGGGGGAGCAGCACTTCAGGCATTGTAATATACATCGTTTGGCGACAATGGCACTCACATTTAGAAATTTAGAATTTTTTGTTGTATTCCCGTCAGTCCATATTCCGAACAACAGAGCTAGTGGGTCGGGCTCCACTGGGGATCCAATGATCTCTGATAGCGCCTTCGTCACTTTCATCCAGAACTCGCTCAGTGCAGCGCAGGACCAGAACATATGTATGTGATCAGACTTACACTTTGGACAAGTTCGTGTCGAGGTTTGTGTGAATTTCGCTACTCTGAGCGGTGTGTAGTAAAGTCTGTTGAGGAGTTTATATTGTATGCACCAGAATCTGGCGTTAAGTGAGATTTTGCGCGTATGTGCGCACATTTTTCCCACATCCCATCTGTGATTTCCAGTTCTAGGTCCCTAGCCCATGCTGCTCCTGGTTTGACGGATGCATCCAATGATTTTCCCTTCTGCATTTTATACAGAAATGATACTATACCTCTACTGCCTGCAGTGTTTGCTATGTACTGGAGTTCGGGTGTGTCTGGGGGCTCGTCTGGATAGAAGGGCCACATTTTGCGGACTGCTGCTCTTAGCCTGAAGTAATGCAGTAGCTCTATCACCGAGTTAGAGTGTTCAGGGCGCCAGGTCTGGGGGGTGATGAATTTACCGTCTGGGTATAAATCCGTCAGTGCTCGATATCCCAGGTTCTCCCAATGTCGCAGGATATGTTGGTCGTGTGTGGGGGAGAGTCCAGGAAAGTGCCAAATGGGGAGCCACTTGTAGTATAGGTATTGCTCGTGTTGCGGTTCCAACATGCTGCTCCACGCCCTGATCGTCGTGGCTACAGGGTCTGCAGGGGCGTCCGTTTTGAAAGTACAGTGTAATATTAGGGTCATGATGTTGGTCCGATCTCCTGCCAGTTTCTCAAGTTTGACGTGTGGCGGTGGATACAAATGTGCGTTCCAGTGTGTAGCATATTGGGCCTGTGCCGCAATCCAGTACAGTGTTAAATCTGGGGCTGTGAAACCCCCTTTCTCATAGGGTAGGGTCATGTGTTGCCACTTCTTGCGGACCGCCCCGGAGTGCCAAAGGAAATGGACGCACGCTGTATGGAGCATCTCGAAATATTGCTTCCCGGGCCATTTATTAGGGACAATCTGCCCGCAAGTGACAGTGGGAGGTTGCGCCATCTAATCATTTTGGATTCTATGAGCTGTGCTGTTGCCTCGTAGTTATCCGCCAGTAGGGAGGGTTTGGTAAGTGACACTTGGACCCCTAGGTACCTGATACCACCCGGAGACCAGCGAAGAGGGAATTCATAGGATGGTTGCTCAGTTGCTGTGGTGAGCGGGAATATTTCCGACTTGGAATAGTTGATGGTGAAGCCAGAGTACGTGCCTATTTTTGTGATATCGCGGATGATTGGGTCTAGGTGCGTGGAAGGGTTTCTGACATATAACAGTACAACTTCAGCATACAGAGAGATGATTTCTGGCGTGTCCTGTAGGCGAATGCCCTTGTGGGCGTGCCGGTCTCTGATGTGGTCCGCCATGGGTTCGATAGCGAGAGCAAAAAGGATGGGGGTGAACGGACATCCCTGCCGGGTGCCTCTGTGTAGCGCAAAGGGAGCAGACAGAAGAGAGTTAACTAGCACCCTGGCCATCGGTCCTGTATATAGCAGTTTTATGTAGGAGATCATGTTAGGTCCCACCCGCATTTTGGCCAGCACGGCCCATAAGTATTGCCCTGAGACCATGTCGAATGCCTTTTGGGCATCTAATGTGACCGCCACTGCATCCGCTTCCGGGTCAATTCTGGACATTACATTGAAAAGCCTGCGGATATTGAGTGCGGTAGAGCGGCCCGGGACAAATCTGCTTTGGTCAGCGTGGACCAAATGGGGCATGAACGGGTGGAAAATATTTGCTATTATTTTGGCAATTATTTTCATGTCGGTGTTGATAAGGGATAAAGGCCTATAGGAGCCGCATTCATCAGGGGGTATCCCCGGTTTGGGAAGGACGGTTATTAGGGCTTCCCTTAAGGAGGGAGGGAGGGTGGCTATCCGGAGTGATTCAGCCCAGACCACGTACATTATGGGAGCCAAGATGGCCACGTGTTCTTGATAAAACTCAGATGTGAGCCCGTCGGGGCCAGGGGCCTTGTTTTTTGGGAGATTTGAAATTGCCTGGACTATCTCCTCTAGGGTGAATGGGGCATCAAGTTGTCCGCTGGTGGTGTGGGAGATGAGGGACATAGGACTACTTTCTAGCAGCACGTCCAGGTCATTGGCTGTGTGTTCCTGCTGAGGGCCATAAAGGTTGACATAAAAGGTTGCAAAAGTGTCAATGATGGCCTGGTCCGACCAGTGCCGTGAGCCTTGCCCATCTAAAATTGAATCTATTCGGGACCTCCCTCCCTCAGCACGCATCAATTTAGCCAGGGTTCTTCCAGGTCTGTCACCCTCTCCATACTTTCTTGTGGCAACAGGTCGAGTGTAGTATCGCACCTCACTGAGGGCGTGAGACTCGTATAGTTCTGGTTCTGATCTGATCCCGACAAGGGTTGCCGGCGCAGGGGGGAAGGCGTATTCTCGTTCTAAAGTTTTAAGATTAGTTTCAGAGTTGTTTAGGGCCTGCCTTATAGCTTAGAGAACCCCCGCCTCCCTAGAAATGCACATCCCCCTGATGTATGCTTTAAATGCCTCCCAACGGGTCCCCTCAGGTGTATCATGTATGTTATTGTTCTCGAAGAAGGTGTTAGGATCTCGGCTTTGAAGACAATATCCGCTAAGGCTTCAGATTTAAAGTGCCAGGCAGGGCGGGAGGGCAGGGTAATTCCCAGTTGGATCTGCATCAGTACCAGGGAGTGGTCAGAGAGCCTGCATGCAAGAATCTTGACATCTGTCACCCTTCCCACCCGGCATCCCGACAGCAGGAACACATCTATTCTTGAGGAGCTATCATGTACTATTGAGTAGAAAGTATAGTGTCTCTCTTGGGGGTGGAGCGTTCTCCATATGTCGTGCAGATTTAGGGACTTCATGTGTGTATTGAGTTGTTTGGCGGCTCAGGACGTGGTTCTGTGGGTAGTGGTCAAGTATAAGATTCATGTCACCACCCCATATAATTGGGACTTCCAGTTATCTCATAAGGATGGTGATCACTGCATCTATGAATTCCGGGAAGTCATTGTTTTGGCCGTATGAATTTACGAGCAAGCATTCCTCGTTGGCCAGGGTGCAGTGGAGGATCACATACCTGCCCTCCGTATCGATGTGGGAGGTATGGAGTGTGAATTTTACAGATTTGTGGATCAGAGTTAAAACTCCCCTGGATTGGGTGGAATACTGGGTATAAAATCTGTTGGGGCCCCAGGACAGTGGTAGTTTTGCTGATAGGAGTTTCAGAGCATGTGTCTCCTGTAGTAGGAGTACCTGGACTCTGTATCTTTGAACATATGCTACGATTCTGCGAGACTTTGTGAAATTTGTCAGCCCCCGAACGTTCCAAGTCAACATTTTAATAGCCATGCAAATAGTTTATGGAACATCCCGGTTGAAGGATCTATCTCTGATCACCACCATGTGTGCTGTTGCGGAGTGCTCATTCCTGTCTACCAAACTAGCCCTCTCCCTCCTGCCGTTTTTAGCGTAACATCCCCAACATTCAAATCCCCCCACCCTCACCGCCCGGTCAAGTCTGGCGGTGTGATCGTACCAACCCCTGAACTGACCAACTGCGTGCCTACCCCAACTCGGCTGCGCTCGGTAGGCACCACCCATAACAGAAAATTCAGGGTGCCATGTCCAATCTGGTCGTTCCAACCCGATTGCCCAACAGGGGCGAAACTGAGAAACAAACAAGAGAACCAGTATTGCAATCGCAATGGGGGTCGCCACTGGCGTGAACCCAATTAAGCAAGTAATATGGCGCGAAAAAAACGCCTCCAGGGCAGCATCAGTGTTTCAGTGCACTGTGTTGCAGTGGAAGGATAGTGAAGGATGGTAGTAAGCAAGGAGAGATGTGGTCGACCCTGTAGGTTGGTGGTATAGGTGACCTCAATCGTTGTCCATCAGCTCGTTATCAGGTGCTTCCAATGGGATCTGTGATTCAATGAATTTGACTGCTTCATCCAGAACCGTGAAAAAGTAGAGTGTATTGTGGTAGGTGAATTTCAGGCACGCCAGGAATTACATTGCGTATTCGATGTTCCTTTCACAAAGCATTTTCTTCACCCCATTAAATTGTCTGCGCTCCGCCCGGACCCCCACTGAGAAGTCAGGGAAAATTCTAATTATTTGCGAGTCCATTCTCAGTTCGCCCTTCTCACGTGCAAGGCGCAATATATGGTCTCTGTCTCTATAGCTGAGGACTTTCGCTATTATTGGCCTGGGGAAATCACCTGGCTTGGGGTGAGGAGCGAGTGAGCGATGGGCCCGCTCGATTGTGAAGAATGGTGAAAGCGGAGGGTCGCCAAGGAGGTCTTTGAAGAGGGATTCGACTGCCAGCTCCATGCAGCCCTTGAGTGCAGACTCTGGAACCCCCACTATGCGGATATTGTTTCTGCATGATCTCGATTCGAGATCGTCGCACTTGGCTTTGACGCTCTTCATGTCGCGCACCAACACTGACACAGTATTTTGGAGGGTGAGTATGCGGTCCTCGTTTGCCCCTATTCTGGATTCGGCCTCAGTGATCCTGGTGCCATGCTGGTCCAGCTTCGACCTAAGTGAGGCAACATTAGCGTTTATATCATCTAACTTTTCGTGGAAGGAGGCGAAGTTCTTTGCCATGGACTCCATCATTGTTGTCAGGTTAGGTTGAGGGGGGTCCAGCGGGGTCCCCGCGTCAGCCCCATTCAAGGTGGTGGCGCTCTCGTGGTATTGAGTGGAGATAGAGGAAGGTGCCATTTACGCAGTTCGGGGGGAGGTCTGACAGGCCCGGGGGGGCGACAGAGCCAGGTGGAATGGGGGGTAGACACAGTCTAGGCGATAATGGGCGCTGACGGGGCTCCCCGCTGGGATCACCCCACTGTGGTCCGATAGGGGGTCAAGCGGGACCTGGCAGGTCAGGAGCAGGGCACTGTGTCCGGCCCTCGGGGTCAGCTGGAGAGCACTGGGCCCAAGCGTAGCAGAGTGGGGCCCCAAGGTTAGTCGATCTCATGGGGAGGGCAGAGTGGGCCTCAAGTTCAAGGTACGCTCAAGTGTGGGCACGTTAAGTGTGGCACAAGGGGGATCGCCCTGTTGGCGCTGCCTAGAGGGTATGGTGTTGCTCCGTGTCAGGGGGATGGGCCGTGGCTTAGGATCGAGGCCCCCACTGGTCGGTAATGATACTGTAGAAGCACTGATAGGTGCACGCACTTTATATGGAGCCGCGTTAGGTGTGAGGCTAGGGGGGAAGCCCTCTTCCAACAATGTGGTTGTTGCACGCTAAGAGGTGTCCGCCAGCCGGCCCACAGTTTCTCTTTGGCCACCCGGTAGAGGATACTGGCTGTTGTGTGGCTGCGTGAGTCCTGGATGTCAGGCAGTGGGGCCACTTCACACGCCGGAGGGGTAGGATCCTAGTGTAGCAACAGTAGTCGAGCGTGGGAGCTGGGGGCTGTGTGTTCGGGTAATGTGATTAAAGCAACTGTAGTGCTGCAGCCCCCCAGCTCTTCACCTCTGGCCACAGCAGTCCTGGTGGCGCACGATACGGACCCCGCAGCGGATGGAGCGGCCTCAGCACCCGCATCCGCACGGGGCACGGCGCGAGCACAGCCACTCGTCCTCAGCTGCCCGGAGTGTTGGGCCCAGCCCGCAGGCACATGGGGGGGGGGCGCGGGTGGCCGGCACTGGGCTGAGGTCTCCCACAGCACACCGCAGGGCAGAGCGCGAATCAACCCTCTGTCGGGGAGGGGACGCAGCTTGGCAGCCTGCGGCAGCCACGGGTGCAGCGGCTGTTGGGCGGATTCTCATCTGGCACTGCCGCTGGGTCCCTCGCGGAGGGGCTGGAGAGCCACGTAGGCAGGCGGACGCGCCTCAGGCGCCAGGAGCGAGGGCAGAGCGCGGGTCGGGGAAGGCCTCTCACGGCCCTCCCGGCGCAGAAGTCTGGGCGCCACAACTCGGCCTCCGAGGTCCGAAATTCTTTCAAAATTAGGCGTTGGTGTAGCTCAAGGACTGCGCTGCACTCGGCGAGTGTATTCGATACAGGGTATGATGTTTCGCCGCCGATGGAGTATGATGAAAAGTTGCTGGGCACGAAGCTCTTCAACTAGGCAGCCATTTTGTAGGCTGCTCAACAGCGCCACCCCGTGGTTCGGCATTCTTGAGTTTATCTGTCAGCCTAGCTGTTTTGTCTGAAAAGTTTGAGATAAGCCTATGGTAATATCATTTTAACCCTAGAAAGGCTGTAAGATCTCTCTTAGTTCTGGGTGTTGGCGTATCTAGGGCGGCTTTCACTTTCTCATGTTGAGCCTGTACGTTCCCATTCCCTACAAAGAAGCAGAGGTATTTCACGGCTGATTGGGCCAATCTGCATTAAGATAGATTAGCAGTTAGGTCAGCCTCTCTGATGACTTTCATAATAGTGTAAAGATGGAAGAGATGGTCCTCCAGGTTTACTATCAATGACGATATTGTCTTCTTATCTGGCCCATATACTGGGACTTGCCAGTACACTTTTAAGTCTAAGGTGAATAGAAAGTTGGTTGCTCTGAGTTTATCAATTAGGTCATCGATGCGTGGCATGGGATAGGCATTGAAGTCAGAAATTGCGTTAACTTGACGGAAGTCTATGCAAAACCTCCAGGAACGGTCAGCTTTAGCGACCAACACAACAAGGGAGGACCATGGGCTCGAAGAAGGCTCGATAATATTTGCTTTCAACATTTTATTTACCTCCTCAACTACTATCTGTTTACGGGCTTCCAGGAGTCTATATGGTTTTAAATGAAGCACCTTTACATTAGGTGTTATAATATAGTAGTAGGTGCCCTTCACTCTTCCTGGTTTTTCTGAAACTACATTGGGAAATGATGTAATGACATCTTTTAGAACATCTTGTTGTTGAATAGAAAGCTCTAAAGGAATTAACTGAAAATGGTCTATTTCTTCAGGAACCAAACAGGATAGTACTTTGGCATGGGTGGTTGACTGGTTCTCTTTCCACTCTTTTAAGAGATTTACTTGATACAAATGGACCTTCTGTTTCCTGTCCGGTTGGGCTACTTTATATGTACAGGCTCCCCTTTGTTCTAAAATTTTGCAAGGCCCATGCCACTTAGCGACAAGTTTGTTTTCTGAGGTGGTTAAGAGGACCAATATTTTCTGTCCTATGGCAAAAGATCTTAAGCTCACCTTCCTGAAATAAGTTTATTTTTGCTGACTGGGCTTTTTCCATATGAGTGCAGTCTAGATCTCAAACAAGTTTCAAATGTTCTCCCATTCTAGTAGCCTTTTGCGAGAGGGGAATGGGTCCCTCTTCTCGTTCTTTCCAGGTTTCCCGGAGCATGTCCAGGACATCTCTAGGCTCTCTACCATAAAGTAGTTCAAAAGGAGAGAATCCTGTAGAGACCTGAGGGGTTTTTCTTACTGCAAATAGTACCAAATTAGGTCCCAGTCTTTCCTGTCCTTATCTAACAAATTCCACAGGATTAATTTCAGTGTTTCATTGAATCTTTCCACCAAGCCATCATTTTGGGGATGGTACACAGAAGTTCGTAAGGTGGTAATATGGAACAGCTCTTTGACTTCTGGTGACATCGCATAGGCTGGAATGGTCTGTGTGGCGTCATTTCTGGGCCTTGCTGTGATCCATTACGCTCCTCACAAGATGGCGCCATGTGTGAAGTGTAATGTTTCAGGCATCCACAAGGTATTGACATTGCTAACACTACCCGGCATCAGCGTCTGTATTTCTGGAGTCCCAGACTGAGCAGATTGCCTTGTTACTTCAGTAGTTGCCACGCTTTGTAAGTTCGTCTTCGCCTAAGAGTACGCTTTACCATTTGTAGCAAATTGCAGGTGCACACACTTATGCTTCTTACTTTCTCTCTTCAGTCCCCTCTTGCTTTACACAGCGTTCTGATACCTCATCTCAGCTCCTCCCCTCTGGTGGCTTTTTCGAGAATCTTCCAGCTGCCGGTACGTTTTCTTTTTTCTCCTTCACGTGACTTTTTTAGAAAACACTGACACCCAGATTCATCCCCCTCCTCATTCCTAGATGCTCATTCCTAGATGCTGCCGGCATAACCTTTGGGTCTCCTGCCAACAGACACACTAGCCACTCGCTCAAGAACGTTCACTTTCTTCCTTCTCCAACTGCAGTTGCCGTGACACTCTGCATTGCTCCCCCACTGGCCAAACTCGGTAGGAGACCTTTCTTCCATCACGATATTCTCAGTACATGGGGTTTCTCTTCTCTCACCCTCCCTCTCATTGTAACGGACATACTTCTGAACAAACCAAGCATCGCTTTCCTTCCAGGGAAACACATGCAGTGTCACCAGCAACTCCAGTCCCAGTCTGCATACTAATGGTATTGATAACTCCTCTGCTCAAAGAAGACAGTTCTTTGAGCTAGGGCCTAGCGAAGGCTAGATCGAGATAGATAGGCTCTTCTCACTTTCTTTCTTCGATGTTAACCAGTTTATCAGCTTCCTCAAAGCCTAATGTACCTCTTTGTGTTTCGTCTGGTTCACTTTCTTTAAACTGAGGCAATAGACCTCTTTCCGAAATTCCTCTAACAATTTGATCCCCTCAACGTACTTCAAATGGGATTGCACCATGATTCTGTAAGAGATCATTTACGTCTCCCCGAGAGTCGGGATAGATGACACCTGCTAAAACGTCTATACCGAACTTCCATGCTAGGTCAAATTTTGGGGCCAACCTTATGTAACACCCTGCAGGGGTTATTAAAAACAAATCGGTAGAAATCATTCCTCTTTTCCCAGGGGTAACAGCCTCACTACTGCTATAGATATCGAAACGTATTGATTCTTTCATGGCAAGAGAGGGGCTAGAAGCTCTATGACTGAGTTTTTGAAATAGTAGATTTCCCCAATTAGTTTCAATTGAGTCACATCCCTCTATGACACCATATATAAGGAACACAGTATCAAAGCAAAACAGACACAAGTGATCACAGTTTAAGGGTGTTTATTAAACTGTAAAATGGGTGAGATAAACACCTAATCTAAACCTAAATCTAAGATGGGAGCAAGCTACGACCACCAAATAATAATAATACAGTCCTAGTGGAATCTAGTCTAAGAAAAGCAATTGTCAATCCTTACCGCTATGTTACAAAAGAGTGCGGGATAAACTCTTTTCTCATGCATAGACTCTTGCTTAAGAGGGCCTGATATGTTAAATCAACAAAACAAAAGTTAATTCGATCAATCTTCATGTTGGGTGATGACCCTTCACCCTTGGATCCCCCTCATCCAGGCTCCAATCCTTCTCTCAGCGTCAACCTCCCAGAGCACTTGCCAATTTAAACAGAGACTTCCAAAAGGCAATCCCATCTCGCTGGGTCACTCTGTTAGCCTATGGCAAATGCAGGATTTTACAAACTCACAGCTCGCAAACACCTCTTTCGCAAATTCCCTCTGTCGGGTCCACAATTTTACAATTATCAAAACATTCTGCAATGGGTCATGGACTTTCGATTGTATGACGGGTTTGGCTCTACTCTTGTATGACCACCTTGACACTTCATGCAGGCCTTCCCTATGGCCTCTTGGCACTTGTATTTCAGGAGAGGGGTACCAGCTACAGACGTACGATTGAGCGCCCACGTGGCACCGGACCACTCTATCTCTGGTACTAAGTTTGTTCACAATAAGACCTCTGTCTATAAATCTTCTTAATGTCACCACTGTAGCCTTGAGTCTCACACAGTCCGGTTCACTATCAGGATCTTCCGACTAACCGGCTGTGCTGAATTCATTGGCGTTTCCTTGGCCAATGGAGTCAAGTACGGTACCTCGATGGCAACAGCATCTCCCCGCCCTGGCTATTAGTGCAGGAGGGTTCCATGCACCGCTGACATCCGTCACACCATTCGCCAGCTGCAATTCCTGCTCTTATGTTTCCTTTGTTGGAGGCTTCACAGGTTTGGGCTGAAAAGGGCAAGGGCAACCCCCTCCTTGATGTCATTTCAGTTCTTGCCGCCTTTCTCCTCCGTTTGAACTGCAGTCCTGGATTAGCTGCTTCGTCGTGCATTCGGCGTTGCTCAGAGTGTGCTCTCATGCTCTGCCTTTTATCCCTATGGGGAAAGGAAAGAGCAGTCAGGTGTGTGTAGTTGTCAGCAATTGACTGACTGTGCCTGACCCTTGTGTTGGGGCATGTCAGGTAAACGGCTCTGTTATTAGTCCGTTGTCGCTCATGGTGTGAGAAAGTGTTTGTGTAGGAAAAGGGGGCCAGGGGGTAGGGTTTCCAAATATCCTATTTGGCGGGACGGGGAAAAGGTGTCATAAGGAAGGGGATACTGTGTCTCACCCTTTGGTGTACCACTTACACTGCCGAAGACCCCTCATCCAGGTGATCCTCCCGCACTGGTCCACCCCTAGGAACTGGATCCAATAGCGATGGCCATGTTCTGGCCACCTGGATGACAGATCCCCGGAAACTAGTGAGTGAGACACCTTCAGGTTTCTCACACCACTCAATCGAGTCAAACGCCTTCTCGGCGTCGAGAAGGGCTGCCTCCACTTGGGACTGCTGATCCAGAACTCAGAGAAGATCGAATATTCTGCAAAGCCCATACGAGGTGCACCTCCCAGGTATAGACCATGCCTGGTCTGCTAGGACACATCAGGGCATTATCGGGGCGATTATATTAGCAAGCGTCCTGGCCAAGATTTTGTTGTCTAGATTTATCAAGGAGATCGGTCGGTAGGATGAGCAGTTATCTGCATTCTTCCCATGCTTTAATAGCAGGGTTACCACTGCTTTGTGAACTGAATCGGGCAGGGAGCTCTCCCGCAGCGCCTGCTGGTACATATTTAACAGGTGGGGGACAAGAATATCTGCGTATGCTTTATAAAAGTCAGCTAAGAGCCCATCAGGGCCTGCTGCTTTCTGTGCGGGAAGTGCTTTATTGGCCTTGTATAGCTCTTGCTCTGTTAGCGGACTGTTCAGCCACTCCCTCTCCTCCTGCTCTACCCAGTACAACCCAACACGGTCTAGATATTTTTCCAGCGCCGCCTGCCTGATATTGGTCATATAGGAGTATAACGCTGTTTAGTAATCCATCACCGCCCCCCATTGACTCCTCATCGGTCTGCACAAGCCCCCCGGCAGGCGACTCTATTGCTGTTATATGCAACCTCACAGTCTCAGATTTGATCTTTCGCACCAACACATTTCCTGTATTCTGTCCCTCACATACTTTTCCACAGCCACCCGCCTGTTGATAAACCACACCTCTCTCTCTACCGAATCCTTAAACACCCCCAACTCCTTGTGGAATCGGGCCTGGCTCCCAGTGTTCATAAGAAACCCATTTTCTGCCTCCAGATGCCTCAGGTGGGTTTTGCTGGTGGGCAGCTCCGCTCGTATACACCTGAAATTCTCTGCTTCTTTGGCAATACATATCCCCTGAATCACACATTTGAATGCTTCCCAAAGAATAGCGTGAGATGCCATAGAGCCCTTGTTATCTTGGAAAAAATGAAGTATACCTCTTTAAATACTGAATCGCGCAGGCTCTCATTCTTAAAAAACTAGATCCTGCCCCCTTGCCATTTACCCAGGATAGTAAATGTGATTGGAGAGAGTATGCGTCAGGATTTTGCAGCATGTGACCCATCCTGACACTCTGTTAGAGACCAGAATAAAATCCAACCTTGACGCAGACCCATGCACTGAGGATCTGAATGTCTACCCTCTATCCGTCCTGTGACGGTCCCTCCACAAATCCACAAGCCCCTCATTATTGCAGATCTTCCGTAACTTGCTTGTGGCCCTCACTGTCCCCCTGTTGGGTCCCCCCGACCTATCCAGCAAGATGTTCATAACCGCATTGAAATCCCCTGTCCACCACACAATGTTCTCAGGGTCCCTCCTGATTTGCTCCTCAATTAACTCCAGCGTCTCGAGAGTGTCAGTGTTGGGGCCGTAGTAGTTCACAAAGGTGAATCCCTGCCCCTGTATCTGTCCCACAAGAACCAAGGCCCTACCCTCGGTGTCCCTTAGCACCCCCTGGTAGCGGAATCCCAGCATGCTCTTGACAGCTATACAGACCCCTTGCGAGTAGCTTGAGTATGAGGAAAAATACCTATGTCAGATGTAAGATTTAGCAAACACAGCTTCCCCAGAAGGTGAGCGGTGCGTCTCTTGAAGAAAAGCAACGTCTACCTGGTGATTCTGCATATATTATAGGACCTTTCTAGCTTTGGAGGGGCTATTCAGGCCTCTGACGCTCCAGGTCATAAAAGTGACTCCCCCATTAGCCATGCCGATTAAAGTGAAACATCCCTGAGACCAGTTTAGTATGAGGGCCCAATGGTCTCTGTGTGCCTACTCTTCCCCATGGAATCCTCAGGAGCCATCCACCATAGCCCATCATCCCACCTGGCCTCCCCCGGTGGTACTCCTAATTTTGACCTGAACCCATTATCATGGCCCACCGCCTAGCCCCCCCAACCCCAAGCTTATCGACCCGCGTCCCTCTGCGGAGCCACATAAAGGTCTTCCAGTCCTCCCTTCCTCTACTCAAACCTCCCCAGTGTTGTGTACCCTAAATGTGTCAGGGCCAGAGACCTGCGTGCCATCAACATCAACCTAACATCAACCAACTGAAACTACCCCTCCACATCACCCCTCCCCAACCCAACCCCAATCTGCCAATTAAAACCCCCCCATGACTTCCAACAGCCAATGTGTTAGGCAGAATTGTATGCAGTACCCTTTGGGAACACTACACACAATTAAGACTACAAGTGACAGTACAATTTCACCTTTGGTACAAGCCTGTACTACACAGTTATAGTGGTAGCAGTATCGGAGCAGCCATACTTATCTCAAGAGAAAGTGAGCAGTACAAATAGTTACACAAAGGACAGCAATTACTATGATTCAGGCAAACACTGACTCAAGGTTTCTAAGTAAAAGAATATATATTTATTTACTCAACAGTTGTATAACATTTCACTATTCTAAGTGAGATCAAAATCACAATCATAAATACACCACACCACTTCCCTTAAATTCCAGACAAGTTAAGCTCACAAAATGAAGTGGGAGGAAAATGGCACTCCAGCAATTTAAAAGGGAGGGAAAGACAAAGTTATTAGAAATTAGGCAAAACTAGCAGGTAAGTACTCAGGGCAATTGAAAAAGAGGGACTACAGTGAGGAGATCAGCTAGAAAAGGCTTAGGGCCAAAGTCAATGGGTCAAAAGTCTTTTGCTCAAGATCACACAGTTCAGGGTAGTTCGCGGTAAAGTTTGTGGCACAGATTCCGGACGAGGTTGGTTGGTAGAAAAGTTAGTTCAAAGAGAAGAGAAGGACAAGCCCTCGGATTGGAGAAAGATTTCTAACACTTTCACCACGGCTGAGCGAAACGCACAAACGGATTTGCACAGTACCTTAAAACGGAGAGGGGGCTGTAGCTGAGGCAGACGTTCCTGGTAGTTCCTGCAGGCTCACGGTTCCTGAAGCTACTGTCGGACTGATCAGAAGTAGGAAGACTGGAGGGTCCTGCACTACCCAGGGAAGAGACCAGCAGCAGCGCCAAACAACAAATAAAAGGTGCGCTCCTTAAAACCCAAGCAGGGTCTGACCTTCCTGCCTATCCGGCCCACTGTAGCTCTGTTCAGTGAATTTGACCAGAGGAGGGGTCATGGCTTGTAGTTTGAGCGAACTGGTTGGTCCCACCAGCTCAAGGGAAGAAGTTTCCTGGAAGATCCTCTCTGTCGTCAGATTTGGAGATTTGGACCTGCAGCAGGGCTTCACTGGGCGGTTCAGTCGTAGTAGGGGTCCTCTTCTTCCAGTTCCTCATTGGTTCTTTCGTTCCAGTGGCGACTCTCCTCTTCCAGTCCCAGAGACCTGCTTTTTATGCAGTTTTCCCCCATTCATACAGCCTGGCTGTCAATCACACAGCAGGGTGGCTGGCCTGGCAAGGCCAGTCCCCTTAGCCAATCAGACAAGAGTGCGACTTGGGTTACCAAGGGAACCCATGGCAGGGGTCCGAAGATCCCTCCTTCACATCTTGCCTACCTAGACTATGAGGCACCTTAAGGAGGGCTACTGTGCAGAAGCCCGCGAAAAGACAGCGAACAAAGGAGTCAACCCTGGTTTGGCCCGTAGAGATAAACACAAGAAAGACTTTAAAAAAAAGAAATGGCGACTAAACCCAGCCGGAACCAAAATAAAATGTATTTGGTCAAGCAGGTTTATGTTCGAGGCTAATATAATAGCATAAAACATTAACATGTTTATATAAGATAATCGCGGTAGAAAAGTTAGGGTAGATACCACTGCCACCAGCCAAGTCTTAATGTTAAGGGAGCGAAACAAGGCTCCAAGAGGTACAGACAAAACGGGATAAAAGTTAACCATTTCCAATAC
This sequence comes from Ambystoma mexicanum, assembly GCF_040938575.1. Taxonomy (NCBI): domain Eukaryota; kingdom Metazoa; phylum Chordata; class Amphibia; order Caudata; family Ambystomatidae; genus Ambystoma; species Ambystoma mexicanum. The sequence goes on along the minus strand of NC_090930.1, from coordinate 980,300,940 downwards.
TCCGTGTAAGATGGGGTGTACTGGGTCTGTGTTTTAAAGTGACTATATAAAGTTAATGGCAACTTTACCTGTTTCTGGGGGACAGTAGTCAGCCCCAGAAAAATGGAGTCAGGGCGAAGTCTCAAAGACAACCCTGTGTCACTGCACTGAAGGTGCTGTGTAACACACACAAAAAGTGGTGCACATGGAGTAGGTGAGGCTCCAGTGCCCAAGATCACACACAAAGTAGAAATATACATAGCAAAACACATGTAAGAGTGGGAAAAAAGGCTCACACTCTTACCAGGTGAAAAAAATAAATCCGAGAAATCCAGCAAAGCTGCTGGGGGACTCTTTAAGTAAGGGAAATCAACCATTTAAGAGAATTCTCCCTAACACTCGCCCCCCCCCCAAGACTAAGGGACAGGAGGATTTAATCCACTCCTGGATGAATCTCTACCTCTAGTCGTTATAAACAGCCTAGAGAGACCATCAGCATTTTGGTGGTGACATCCTGCTCTGTGCTCAATGGTAAAATCAAACCCTTGTAGGCAGATTGACAATTTTAGCAGTTTTGGGTTTTCCCCTTTCATTTGCATTAACCATCTCAAGGGTTGGTGGTCAGTTTCAATCACAAAAGTAGACCCATACAAGTATGGTCTAAACGTCTTCAAACTCCATAGAATGGCAAAGCATTAAAACTCTATGGTTGCCCACCTTGTTTCTGGTTCCTTCAGTTTCCTACTGATGAAGCAAATGGGGTGCTCCCTACCTTTCTCATCCAGTTTACTAAGGACTGTACCTATACCTATATTGGCGGCATCTGTCTGCACAATGAAGGGTTGGTGATAATCAGGAGCTCTTAGGACTGGAGCTTGACAAAGGGCTTTCTTCAGGCTTTCAAAGGCTTGAGTGCACTCTTCATTCCATATGACCTTTTTAGGGAATTTTGGAGAGGAGATCACATTCAAGGGAGACGCTATGGTCCCATAGTTATCAATGAAATTCCTGTAGTACCCAGTGAGACCTAGGAAAGCTCTCACTTGGGTTTGAGTAGTAGGCGTGGCCCAGTTTTGCACAGCTTGTACTTTGCTGGCCAATGGCCTTATCTCAAACTCCTCCTACCTCATGACCAAGGTAGACCACTTTACTCTGACCAATTTGACATTTGCTTGCCTTTATGGTCAGATGGGCCTGCTTAAGAGCCTGCAAAACATATCCCAGGTGATCCATATGTTCTTTCAATGTAGGGCTGAACACTGCAATGTCATCCAAGTATGCCATGCAGAAGTCCTCCATACCATTCAGAACTTGACTAACCATCCTTTGAAAAGTAGCAGGTATATTCTTTAGTCCAAAAGGCATTACCTTAAACTGGTAGAGGCCTGCTGGGGTAGAAAATGCAGTTTTCTCCTTGGCATGGTCTGTCAGTGCTATTTGCCAATAGCCTGAGTTTAGGTCAAATGTTCTCCAGTACTTGGCTGAACCAAGTCTATCCACCAGCTCATCTGTCCTTGGCAAAGGATGGGCATCGGTCTTAGTGACTGCATTTAGAGCTCTATAGCCCAGACAGAATCTTAACTCCTTGGATCCTGCCTTTGGTACTAGAACAACTGGACTAGACCATGGACTGGTAGAGGGTTCTATAACCCCGAGATCAAGCATCTTGTTGACCTCTCCTTTGATGTGGGATCTCACATGTTCTGACATTCTGTAACCCCTGCTTTTGACAGGTAAACAGTCACCAGTGAGAATATCATGCTGGCCCCAAGGGGTCAAGCCTGGTGATAGAGAAAACAGGGAGGCAAACTGATTCAACAGAAATGTGCACTCCTCCTGTTGTTCAGAAGTCAGCCGAGAAGAGTGATTAACTCCTTCTATCTGTTCATCTAAAGGTTGGCCACTGAGGAGGTCAGGTAGAGGTTCACTCTCCTCTTGAACTGAATCTAGAAGCAGAGCTTCTACATCTGGTCTCGAGACATAAGCCTTTAAACGGTTGGTGTGAAAGACTCTGGGAGCCTCCTTAGGTCTGCCTAAATCCACCAGATAGTTCACCTCTCCAGGTTTGCCCACAACCTTGAAGGGTCCTATGCACTTGTCCTGCAAGGCCCTCTGCCTTGTTGGCACCATAACTAGTACAAGCTGGTCTTGAGTAAACTCAACCATGTTGGCCTTCTGGTCATGCCAATGTTTTACCAGAGCCTTACCTGCTTTGAAGTTATCACTTGCTTCTGCCATCATATGTGACATTCTCCTCCGGAGGCCTATCACATAGTCAGTCACTCTGACTGGCTTGGGGGAAGGAGCACTCTCCAACCCCTCCTTGATCAGGGCCAATGGACCACTGACTGCATGGCCATAGAGAAGTTCAAAGGGACTGTAACCAACTCCCTCCTTAGGGACTTCCCTATATGCAAAAAGAATGCATGGCAGTAGAAGGTCCCACTTTTTCTTTAGGGGTTCCTCTAAAGCACCTATCATGCTATTCGTAATACGATTAAACCTCTCTACCAGTCCATTTGTCTGTGGATGGCAGGCTGTAGAGAACTTGTAAGTGACACCACAGTTTTTCCACATGGCTTGCATGTAGTGGGACATAAAATTGGATCCCCTGTCGGATATCACTTCCTTAGGAAACCCTACTCTGGTAAAAAGACCAAGTAGAGCCTTAGCCACAGCCTGAGCCATAACAGTTCTCATAGGTATGGCTACTGGGTATCTTGTAGCATGGTCTACTACAACCAGGATAAACCTGTTCCTTAAGATGTGGGAGGGTCAAGGGGACCGACAATGTCAATGCCCACCCTCTCAAAAGGAACTCCCACCACTGGGAGAGGCACCAGGGGTGCCACATTCTTGGCTCCACTCTTGCCAGAGGTTTGGCAAGTGTGACAGCTCCTACAGAATTTGTCCACTTCTGAACCCATTTTAGGCCAGTAGAAGTAGAGAGAGCCTTTCCTTGGTCTTCTTGAAACTCAAGTGACCAGCCAAAGGTATCTTGTGGGCTAACTGTAGGAACTGGCAAGGGGCACTACAATTCTTTTGCAGTCCACAGGGGTAGAATCAGTTGGGACACTGTAGAAGAGGCCATCTTCCCAGCTTAACCTGTGCTTTCCAACTTCTTGCCCATCAAGTTGGTTAGCAGCCTGCTGTCGAAGACTTTCAAGAGTAGGACACTCTCTCTGTCCTTTGCTAAAGTCTGCCCTGTTGGGTCCACCTTCTGCCGGTAAAGACTGCAGCTCATGATGTTCAACAGGGTCAAGATCTTCAACTAAGACAGTGGGCCTCATTACGAGTCCGCCAACCCGGACTTAACGCCACTGGTAAAACCATACCGCCATCGTTTCCGTGACTATGCAATCACGACCCACGGACCCGGAAAAACCACCACCACAAACCGCCGCCGCAGAGTTAAGGGATCCGTAGAATGCGACGGCAGCGAAACCACCCAGTTACTGGCAACACGAAACACCATGGGCATCACGAGTACCACAGACATGGAAATACCGCCACAAAAATGGCAGAAAAACCGTGGCCATGGAGGCGGTATCGACGCCACCATGAACATGACGTTAAACAGTACCAGGTGAGGTGAATCAGGCCACAGGTGCCCCAAATGAGGCCAGCCAGACCCAGCAGGTCACTGGGAGGCTACAAAAGGGCCCCAGCCACACCCAGGCCAACTCCAAACACAACAATGCAGGCAGCAGCATTGGGACTGGGACTATTGAACCTACAGGTAGCAGTGCACATGGTGGCAGCAATGGTGCAGAGGAGGATGAGGCGGAGGCGGAGGAGGCGCAGCCGTCAGTTAGCAAACCCTGCACCCATGACAAACCCAATTGCGCAGCCGGCACGACCCCGCAGGCAGCCTGCAATACCCCGCATCTGGGTCTCACCATGGAACCTGACCCCAGGACACATCCACACATTATACCGTCTGGACCGTCCAACAATCATGTACATCACCGCCATGTTTGAGGACGACATCAGCAGCCACACTGCCATCTCGACCGCAAACCCCTGCTTCCTGAAGGTGGTGTCACTACTGCATTTCCTTGGCACCGGAACTTATCAGCACAAAGTTGGTGAGCTGGACGGGCTCTCACAACCCTGTTTTTCAAAAATATTGGGACAGGTACTGGACGCTCTGCTGCGCCATGTGTCGGAACACATCGCCCTACCCCGTACACTTGCAGAGGTCATTGCAACCAAGTTGCCATTCCATACCATTCCAGCCATGCCAAATTGCATAGGTGCATTAGACTGCACCCACATAGAGCTGACAGTACCACGTGCAATGGAGATGGTATACCGCAATAGGAAACAGTACCACTCACTGAATGTACAGATGGTATGTGATGCCGGAATGCTGATTACACATTGCTGCGCACGTTTTCCGGGGTCAACACATGAGTCAATGGTCCTGCAGAATTCCACATTCCCACGCTACATGGAACGCTACGCTGGACAAAGCACATGGCTATTGGGTGAGTACAACTGCCAATGCATAGGCCCTGTTGAAGTGCGTTGAGTGCCCAGGCCAATGACTTGTGTAAGTGGGCTGCTATAACTTCACATGCATCACCCCCTGGCCCATGTAATGGACGGTCAGCATAACCCACACATCACATATCTACACATGACCGGTTGCCACAGTACACACCCTGCCTAAGGAGACATACGACCAAAGCTACCAACAGGCCATACAAGTTGATCCACTCAATCCAGCCACCCACACTTAGGACCACTTCCCCCCAAAGCACATGACGGCTGCACATGAGACATCCTGCAACAGCCAAATCATCACAGGCCATGGAATGACTCCCCCATGTGTGCTTGTCATTGCACAGTGCCTTACTTACCAACCACTATCGTGTATAAGGTCCACTTCATATGCACAGCAAGTAATAGTGCAATGTCCAAATGCCACCATCTACAACAATTACCCATGGATGGCAATCACCCTCCCTTCCGACCACGGCTAGGCCCATATGGATGAATGTATGATGACACAATATTGCATTGCATCAGATCGTGAGATGAACCACAAACACTGACATGTCCCACACATTTACATCCCATGTAGGTGATGCTGGATATGCACTCACGCCATGGCTGATGGCACCTGTACGGAGGCCAAGGAACAGGCATGAGGAGGCGTACAACAGGGCACACATCCGCACACGTGGCATGATTGAGAGGACATTTGGCCTACTGAAGGCCAGGTTCCGCTGCTTAAGCAGATCTGGAGGATCACTGCTCTACAACCCAGGAACATTCCGCTGCCCCCAGACACAGAAGATGAAGATGGGGATGGAGATGGGGATGGCGATGGTGATGGGGATGGGGTGGCAGCACAACCTCCCAGGGGTGCGCAAGATGGCCAACAAGCACGGGATGCACTCATTCAAATTTACTTTTGAGAGACTGTACATTGACAGCAAAGAATGGACATGACGATGCCAGTGAATAAATGATTTTTGTCTGCTGATGAAATGACAGATGTCCACTCATTATGGTAGTTTTCAAAGGTTTTGTATTATCAATTAAACAGGGAAGAAAGTGCATTGGGTAGGGAAGCTGTACACCAATGCCCACCCACCACCCAAACCACCCAAATGTTCCCATCCCCAACCAGGCCCCTACCAACTAACCACCTAATGGGCAACCCCCACCACCCCCACCACCCAAACGTTCCCACCCCTCCAACACCCATGGTGTCCCCAAATGTCATGTTGACTGGCATCCCCACATGCCACTATTTGCGGGGGTGCTTGTGCGCAGGTGTGTCCTTGCTGGTGGATCCAGTCAACCGACTTGAACGCCTCCGTGGGCTGCCAATGGCAGAGCTGGATGGGGTGATGCTGACTGAGGTGACTATCTGTGTAACTATGGGCAAGCATCCTTGCAATGCCTGCTGGGCTACCAACATTGACTCGGCAATGCTGGACTGCACACTGTTCCCTTCCCTGACATGGCGTGCCAGGGTGAGAATTGTGGCCCCAAATCGTCCAATCGACCTGGTGAGCCGACGCAGGCATTGCCCTCCCGCTGCAGCCTGGCCTCCTCCTGCTGCAGCCTGGCCTCCTCCCGCTGCAGCCTGGCCTCCTCCCGCTGTTGCATGGCCTCCTCACGCTGCAGCCTGGCCTCCTCCAGCTGTCTTTCCACCAGCTGCGTCAGGGTGGCCTGTTGTTGCTCGATGTGCTGCAATCGTGCACAGAGCTCGCCCATGGATGGAGTTGGGGAGCGCATGGGGCTGTGCAGTTCTGGGGAGCTGAACTGTAGGCCATGGATGGGTGACAGGCCATCCATGCTGTCCCCCTCACCCTGTTGTACTGTTTCAGCCTGCATGGCCGGGGCACTCCCATCACTTGATGCAGCCTCCTCAGCTGTGCAGATGGGTTGCGAATCATCATCCGGGGCCAGGGTGGGTGGCTGCATGGGGATGGTGTCGTCTGCTGGTGTGCCTGCTGCAGCCGGTGTGCCTGATGTTGCCGGTGTGCCTGCTGCAGCCGGGGCCTGTGTGCCAGAGCAGCTCGCATCATCCTCCTGGACATGAGTGCTGCATTGTGCGCCTGCAGGTGGCCGCTGCGTAGCCTCTTGTCTGTCGTCGCTGTCACTTGTCACGACTGTGGGGATACAGAGGGCATGCGGTTAGTTGTGTGGTTTTACGTAATGTGTCCATCACATGCATCAAACATCACAATCCATGTCTACTTGCAATTCAACACTTTTGAATATTGATACACACAGGTGTGTGTCTCTGCTTCCAGTCAGGCACGCACTGTGTGAATTTCGAGGGATTGTGCTTTGGGGATGTGATACTCATCGTTTGGCTAGTCAGTGGGTCCATTGTGTCACTCCTGCCCTGTTTGGGGGGGCAGCATTGGGAGTGGGTCCATTGGGTCACTCCTGCCCTGTTTGGGGGGGCAGCATTGGAAGTGGGTCCATTGGGTCACTCCTGCCATGTTTGGGGGGGCAGCATTGGGAGTGGGTCCATTGGGACACTCCTGCCCTGTTGGGGGGGGGCAGCATTGGGAGTGGGTCCATTGGGTCACTCCTGCCCTGTTTGGGAGGGGCAGCATTGGGAGTGGGTCCATTGGGTCACTTCTGCCCTGTTTGGGGAGGGGCAGCATTGGGAGTGGTTCCATTGGGTCACTCCTGCCCTGTTTGGGGGGGGGCATTGGGAGTGGATCCATTGGGTCACTCCCAATCACACGTATGGCTTTGTACTCTGTGCACTTACCAGCATCTGCAGGTGGGCTCACTCCTGCCTCTGCCTCTCCTATGCCGTGGATGCCTTCGAGGTGCATGACACTGCTGTAGCACTCTCCTCCCACGATTGCAGCTTCAGAGGGGATGCAGCGCCTCAACCAGTACCAGTGCTGTGTTGGCGGTGTGCTGTGATGAGGTTGCACAGCCGGAGCCTGAGGTCATCCCACCTCTTGTGGCACTCCTTCACTGAGCGTGTGGTCACGCCAACCGCTGTGCACTTGCGTGCTGCCTCTGCCCACACCTCCTTGCGGCGTTGCTGAGTAGCACGCCGCTGATCTGCACTAAAGAGCATTTCAGCATGCTCAACAATGTGCTCCACCAGTACTGTGAGCTCAGCCTCACTGAAGCACTGCTTTCTCTGTCTGCGTGCTGGTATCCTGGTGTTGGATGGTTTGTTAGTCTCAGGGAGGTGATCTGACCTGTGGTGTCTGAGGATGGCAGTGGATTGTGCTTTATATAATGGCCGCCTCTCTGTTTCTGGTGTTTCCATGTTGGCGGGGGCGGACACGGTTCTAGCGCCGTTTTCTGTGGCGCTAAATCCGCGCGTGTAGGTGTTTACTTGACGGCGGTGACTCCGTTTCCGCCTCGGTGTGTTGCGCGCGAACCACCTGCCGTAATCGGCCCTTCTTTCCGCAACCTTGCAGTCGCGGAAGCGGAATCACTGTCAACACAGAATCACCGCATTCCAGCAAAGCGGACTCGTAATGAGGCCCAGTGTCTTCTTCCAGATCTGACTCTTCAGATGCTGGTTCAACCACACAAGGTTGAACCTCATACTCTGCCTCAGCAGGTGGAACAGTCACAGGAGTGACTTTGGACAATCTTGATGATGTCCTTGTTTGTAGCACAGGGGTGCTGTAGGTCTTGGGTTTCCCCTTTGCCTCTGTTTTTCTAGAAATGGCAGTGTGCAACTCCCTTGGAGTGGGAGTGATATTTTCTTCTATCATCTCCTCTCGAGAGCCTCCAAGGTTCTCTCCCTTGCAGACCTGCTGAGCTCCTGTTTCCTTTTACTGGGAGGCATGGTGGTGCTTGACATAACTTCAAGGGTTTTAAGGTCATTACCCAACAGGACTCTCCCAGGCACTTCACTCTGCACACTAACAGGTTTCTTGACAGTCATATCATTACACTGGATGAGAGCTGGTAACTGGGAAGCATTTGCACAGGGCCTCCTGCTAACTTGGTGAGGCGTTTGGGTGCCTTAGCAACATCCTCCACCTTGAAAAATGATTCATCCACCACAGTTATGCTGGCTCCAGTGTCTCTGATGGCAGGGGTTTCCTGACCATTCACAAGAACACTATCTTTATAATACTCCTTAGTATTATCTGGGATGGAATTATAGACATCTAAATTCTGTTGTTCCCACAAGCCCAGGGACACTAAAGAAACACTGGCTGAGACTCTCATGGGTTCTTCAGCCAGTAGGTGAAAGTTTCCACTTGCCATAGGTACTTCGTCCTCTGGGGAGAAGGCTAAGGAGACAGTGTGGACCCCTGGAGGTTTACCCTTACATCTGGGATCCCCTTTCACATGGTCAGTTGACCCACAAACATAACATTTCCCAAATGTTTTGATGAATGGGGGTTTGTTCTGACCTCCACCTGGTTTGGATCCAGATGGTGCACTAGCCTGATTTGGTTTCCCTTGTGGTTTACCCTTATGTTGTTGTTTGTGGCCCTCTTTTGGATTGGAGGTATCAGAATTCTCTTTGTCGTCTTTCTTTGGTTGTTTCCACTCATCCTTTTTCTGAGTAGCCCCAGAATTCATGTGAGTAGCCCTGTTGGCAACCTACAAGTCAGCAGCCTTAACTAGCTTCTTTGTATCTATCTCCTTAGAATCAGTCAAGTGCTGTCTGAGCTCAAGAGAGCAGACATCAAAAATAGACTCCAACATAACAAGATTTCTCATTCCTTGATAAGTGTTTACTCTGTAACCCTTAATCCAACCATCTACGTTTTTCAAACATTCACATAACCAGGTAGCCCAAGGGGTACCATCATGCTTTTTGAGGGTCCTAAACCTCTTAAGGTACTGGGAAGGGGTCTCCCCAAATCTAGCAATTAAAGCTAGCTTCACACACTCATAATCCATCTTATCCACCTCCCCCAACTCCATCACAACATCAGATGCAACAGTGGGTAGCCTAGAGAAGAGCCAGGGAAGCAATTGATTCCCTGTGAGACCTTGAATCCTATGGTTATATTCAAACATTGCCAACCAATCTAAAATATCAAGCTTAACCTCATACACACCCACAATTTCTTTAGGCATACGGGGTCTCTTAGGACTGGAAGACCTAGAAGACTCTGGGAGAGAAGCATTTTCAAGAGACAATCTTTTCATTTCAAGTTCATGATTCAACTCCATTTCTCTGAGCTTAAGTTCTTGGTGTTTTTGTTCAGTTTGAGCATTTAAACGTTTGAATTCCAGTTCAGGCCTCATTTTCTCTAGAGCAATGAATTCAGGACTGAGGGTAGTACCTGTGGGAGTCCCAGTGGACAAGGGTTGAGGTTGCTGAACAGGCAAGGGGCCAGGGAAGCCTACATTAATAGACACATCTTCCTCTTCCAACTCATCATTAATAGACGTAGTATAATCCTCAATACTTTCCACATTTTCTAAAGAGTCAGGTATTTCAGACCCACTCCCTAGACTTTGGTTCTTTAGAAACATTTCAACTAATTCAATCTTTTTGCCTTTGGCAGAGAGTTTCCTTTCTTTATACATGTTTCTTGAATAATCCGCAGTGTAACTCAGGAGGGTCTCCTGACTGTGGCTTTCCATATCAGACATGATTAAGATTGCGTTTTAGTGATGTTAGCCTTGTGGTTAGTTGATCCAAGGTAATAGCAGCACTCTAAGTGTAATTACTATACTTTTATCCTCACCGCTGTACACCAGTGTTAGGCAGAATTGTATGCAGTACCCTTTGGGAACACAGACCCCTTGCGAGTAGCTCCAGTATGAGGGAAAAATACCTATGTCAGATGCAAGATTTAGTGAACACAGCCTCCCCAGAAGGTGGGCGGTGCGTCTCTTGCAGAAAAGCAAAGTCTACCTAGTGACTCTGCATATATTATAGAACCTTTCTAGCTTTGGAGGGGCTATTCAGGCCTCTGTTGCTCCAGGTCATAAAAGTGACTCCCCCATTAGCCATGCCGATTAAAGTGAAACATCCCTGAGACCAGTTTAGTATGAGGGCCAATGGTCTCTGTGTGCCTACGCTTCCCCATGGAAACCTCATGAGCCATCCACCATAGCCCATCATCCCACCCGGCCTCCTCCGGTGGTACTCCTAATTTCGACCTGAACCCATTATCATGGCCCACTGCCTACCCCTCCCCTCCAAGCTTATAGGCCCGCGTCCCTCTACGGAGCCACATAAAGGCCTTCCAGTCCTCCTCTCCTCAACTCAAACCTCCCCAGTGTTGTCTACCCTAAAAGTGTCAGGGCCAGAGACCTGCGTGCCATCAAAATCAACCTAACATCAACCAAACCATCAACTGAAACTACCCCTCCACCATCACCCCGCCCCCACCCAACCCCAATCTGCCAGTTAAACCCCCCCCTTGACTTCCAACAGCCAATGTGTTAGTCAGAATTTTATGCAGTACCCTTTGGGAACTCTACACACAATTAAGACTACAAGTGACAGTACAATTTCACCTTTGGTACAAGCCTGTACTACACAGTTATAGTGGTAGCAGTATCGGAGCAGCCGGACTTATCTCAAGAGTAAGTGAGCAGTACAAATAGTTACACAAAGGACAGCAATTACTATGATTCAGGCAAACACTGACTCAAGGCTTCTAAGTAAAAGAATATATATTTATTTACTCAACAGTTGTATAACATTTCACTATTCTAAGCAATATCAAAATCACAATCATAAATACACCACACCACTTCCCTTAAATTCCAGACAAGTAAAGCTCAGAAAATGAAGTGGGAGCAAAATGGCACTCCAGCAATTTAAAAGGGAGGGAAAGACAAAGTTATTAGAAATTAGGCAAAAGCAAAAGGTAAGTACTCAGGGCAATTGAACAAGAGGGACTACAGTGAGGAGATCAGCTATAAAAGGCTTAGAGCCAAAGTCAAAATATTTTGCTCAAGATCACACAGTTCAGGGTAGTTCACGGTAAAGTTTGTGGCACAGATTCCGGACAAGGTTGGTTGGTAGAAAAGTTAGTTCAAAGAGAAGAGAAGGACAAACCCTCGGATTGGAGAAAACTTTCAAACACTTTCACCGCGGCTGAGCTAAACGCACAACCGTATTTGCACAATACCTTAAAAGAGAGAGGGGGCTGTAGCTGAGGCAGAAGTTCCTGGTAGTTCCTGCAGGCTCACGGTTCCTGAAGTGACTGTCGGACTGATCAGAAGTAGGATGACTGGAGGGTCCTGCACTACCCAAGGAAGAAACCAGCAGCAGCGCCAAACAACGAATAAAAGGTGCGCTCCTTAAAACCCAAGCAGGGTCTGACCTTCCTGGCTATCCGGCCCACTGTAGCTCTGTACAGCGAATTCGACCAGAGGAGGGGTCCTGGCTTGTAGTTTAGGCGAACTGGTTGGTCCCACCAGTTCAAGGGAAGAAGTTTCCTGGAGGATCTTCTCTGTCGTCGGATTTGGAGATTCGGACCAGCAGCAGAGCTTCACTGGGCGGTTCAGTCGTTGGAGGGGTTCTCTTCTTCCAGTTCCCTGTTGGTTCTTTTGTTCCAGTGGCGACTCTGCTCTTCCAGTCTCAGAGACCTGCTTTTTATTCATTTTTTCCCCATTCATAAGCCTGGCTGTCAATCAGTCCCCTTAGCCAATCAGACAAGAGTGCGACTTGGGTTACCAAGGTGTTAAACGGTAATTGTATAGTGCCTCCTTAATATTTATATTGGCCTAAGCCTAGTCGCACTATACGGAAAACCACGTTGCAAAGTTCCGATTTTAGGTTAACTTCGCCGCCATTTTAAGATTCAACCGCCATTTTGATTTCTACTCGTGTGTTCTTTGCTCTAAAATGGTGGACTATGTTTTCAACTTGCAACCAAGCCTCCTGACCTTTGAGTCCTGTTAATGTTTAGGCTGTCCGAGAGCCGACTGTTTAGACTAGGCAATGAGACCTTGTACTGCATATGAACTGTTGTTTAAGTGTTGTCTGTGTTCACAAGACTCATTCTTGTATACACATTGGGACAATGTAGAACAAACTTAGACCGTGTGTTTTTGCTGAACTGCATTGTAGCGATTCTTGAAACAACTCTTAACGCGGGATCCGAGAACATACATCACCATTTTGCCTCCATGGAAATGCAAACCTATGTAATCCTTTGCATAATATTGTATAATCTGTATGTGAACTAGGCATGAACTCTGGACCACAAATTATTAACGTGAAGAGAGGCTGGACAATATTACTCGAAATTGTATAAAAGCACAAATGTTTAGATGCCCAGGACTCTCTCGCCTCTCTCTGTCGGGCTGGTACACATTGCGGGGTATTGGGAGCCAGATAGCTATCTGTGTTGCTTTGTAAACTGTACAGTAATAAAAGTACTCTGAATCTTTTTAGCCCCTTGATTGGTGTATTTCCTTTGTGGTACTCAGCCTCGATATTTCCTTGTTCTTTCAGATGGCGCCCGAATAGGGACCCTCAAGATTGATGCCATCTCGTTGAAGAGTTGACGCGGCTATCGGACCAGGATCGGGCGGTGATAAAGGGGGCCCTTTCTTGGATGAGACGCGACACCTCAACAGTACTGCGCAACCCGATCCCTGGACGGTGAGCTCGCGGTCCAAGACGGCATCTTGAGGAGGGTCCATATATCGGTTTTGCCGAAATCAGCAACCACGAGGGTCCTTTGTTGTCCTTTGTAATCCGATCGGACCTCCCTTAGACCTTTGAATCAGGTAAATCATGCCCCGATTCCTAAGTATCCTGATATTTGGTTGTAGTATTGTTTTTGTGAGCGCAATTGGTGCCAGGTAACACCAGTAATCTGATATGCCTGTGAAATCGTCTGCCTGTTTCAGGGTGTTATTCTGCAGAGACAGACAATCTTTGGAATTTGGCCGTCCGGCACCACAGCAGGGGTCGCCGGCATGTACTATGTACTGTAAGTACGGCATTGGTAGTATAGTATTCAATGATATTTTGCACAGACAAACTAGACATGCTTCCGAACTTCAGTGGCCAGTCAATGGTAGCTTTGAGATTTCCCGAATAGAGTATTTAGAAACCATATTGTTAAAGAAAAAAGCTAGACCTGCAGCATTTGATGTAATACAAAATTGGAAAAAGGAAGCTATGCAACAACTTAAGAGTAAAGAGAAGCATGCAGTCGGCATATGTCAAACTCTGAAATGGCATTATTATATGATCAACAAAAACAGTCAGAGTCTGTTAGAAACATGGATAGGGCTTTTCAACTTGGTATACAGAAAATATATCCATCTAAAGATTTTCATGCATCAGATGAACTAATTGATACACTCTTAAATGAACGTAGGCCTGGTGCCACTGCACCACCTCCTTATGTACCTATTCCTGCTGTCTTACCTCTTCCTGCTGTCGTTCCTCCTCCCGTAGCAATTCCTGTTTTTCCTATTGCTCCTCCGCCGCCAGCTATTGCTCCATTTCCTGTTGTTGTTCCTCTGTCCATACGTACATCTTTACCGACTGTTACGGTTCCAATAGATTTGTCTCTGGTGCCAGTGACAGTATCTCCACTACCTGTTATACAGCATTTGTCTACACTTTCTTTGCCAAGAGGTTCTGCTCCACTTGTAGCTGATAAAGGACCGAGTGTTGAATCAAAAGTTGTAAGTCGAAATACAGTTTCCAAAGAGAGAAAGAGAGACTTGAATGCATTGGCTAGACAATGTATAGAGAAAGGTGAATGATCTGCTGTCTTAGCTACACTCTGTAATCTAGAAAGTATTCCCGATCAGAATGTCTTTATTGAAGGGATGGGGATACATTTGACTGTAATGTGGAATAGATTGACGGACACAGATGTCCCACAGGGGTTGAGGGATTTGAATGTTTCAGCTTATTCAAGAGATACTGCGGAGAAAGTACATGAGCATGTCGAGAGGGTTTGTGAGTTTAGAAGGGAGTTAGAAAGGTTGCAGAATGATGAAATAGATGGTGATAGTTTGGATGCTTTTTACGTACAGAAACATTTCCTTCCTCTTTGTAAGTCGATGAGTGAAGAAACGAGAATTTGCACAAGAGATGCACTTAGATGTATTTCAGATATGTTGATATCTCCCGTAGAAGTATATGATACGTATAGTCAGTATACTCCAGAAATGCAGAGGAAAGAGATACATGTAATGGTAGAATACCAGCAGGATGAATGTATGAAGAAAAAGATTTGTTGTCCCACAGAATTATTGAATATCTATAAGAGAGATTTTGCATCTGACACTGCTTCCACCACTTTAGCGCTCGAATTAGCTTTGTTGCTTAGTAAGCATTCGGAGTTGCCTACTTCTCAGTTGCCTATGAGAGAGGTTCCTCTGACATTTGTTCCCAAAGTTGAAATTCCGGCTAATGCTGCAACGGCTGCAGCAGGCTATGATATTGAAGCTCATTATGTATCACAGTTTGTTCACGTCCCGTTCTCAAGACAGGAAGTGGATACTATTAGACAGTCAATTCCAGACATTAGGAAAAAACCGACAGGGTTTTACAAGGAAATAGAATCTGTCTTGCATTTGTCAGTTTTTACTCTGGGTGATATAGACTTGTTGTTTCCCCTCCTCCTACCTGCTGGTTTATGGAAACAGATTAGGACTGTAGATGATGCAGCAGAGTTAATTGGTACATGGGTTATCTTAGTTAGGCTATATAGACAAAGGAAAGCTGGTGAAAGACCACCACAGGTGATACTGACTTTTCCAGATAGGATAGTAGTGAAATTAAAGACTTAAATTCCTGAAAGAAGGATTGTCTGGGACAAACTCACTGCTTGTACCCAAGGAAAATCTGAAGATGCTACCGAATTCTTTAATCGGTTTGAATAATTATTCTCAGATTTTAGTGGACAGGATTTAAGCACAGAGTCAGGAAAAAGATTATTTGTGGATAAATGTGTGCGTTGCCTGATATCCAGTCACAAATTATGACTTCCGAGAGTGATTGGCAGCTAAATCACAGTCCGAAGTATTACATATGGCTCAGTATTAAGAGAATAGAGTCAATAATGAGAAAGAAAGGATTGAAAAGAAAAAAGGAGATCGGAAAACTAAGGTGTTATTGCAACAGATAGTTAGAGGGCCTAGAGGGGGTAGTACACACTTTCGAGGTCAGTTTGTTCCACAAAGTAATGTGTCGTTGAGTGCTGTGCACGTGAACCAATTCGCTTATTGCAGACAAGAGGGTCATTGGCGAGCACAATGCCCGATCCTCCAGCAAAGAACTGAATAACACATATGGTGTCATGGGTAGGCGATCCAGAGGCCGCCCTGGGGTAGGGGTCCCCGAAGAAGCCAGTTTGCTCAAAATTCTCAGTCTTTTTCGCAAGATAATCAGCAACCTAGTGTTGGTAGCAGAAATATCTTTGATAATCCTTCTACTGCCTATCTTTCTGAAGATCTTGTCTTTGACAATATATTGTTTCGTTAGGATAGCCCGAAGCAGGGTCTGGAACCAACGCCTATTCCCGTTAATCAGAAAGGTCCCTACGTTGAGATGATGGTGGGAATAGGAAGCATCTATTTTTAATAGACACAGGAGCACAGAAGTGTTCCATTGATCATTCACGGGTCTAGACATTCCACTATCAGGGCAGAATAACATTTCTGTAGTGTTTTCTGGTACGCCAGTGGTTAGTCTGGTTTCTTTGCCGTTACCGATTTCACTGGGTCCATTTACGGATCACTGTCCATTTCTTTTGACAACGAACTGTGGAGAGAATTTGTTGGGGTTGAATCTGTTGAAAGAATTAAATGCGGTAATTCATTGTTCTTCGGATGGAGTGCGTTTGACAATTTCACCACAGCAATTTTCTGCCTCACAGTTTCTGACTAGATCTTTTCGGTCAGAATTTAGTGAAGTTCCGGTGTGTTTATGGGCGATTGATGACAATGATGTTGGTATTTTGCAAATTGAGCCTGTTAAAATCGTTTTGAAACCAGGAGTTAAGTTGCCACAAATTCCACAATATAAAATTTCAGTTGATGGTGAGCAAGCTTTGAAGTGTATAGTTTCTGATTTTGTACATCGTGGAGTAATTGAAGAAATTGCAGGAAGTTTGTGCAATAGTCTGATTTTACCAGTGTATAAGAAAGGGGATAATGCAATTCCTTTCCGTTTCATTATTGATTTACGTGCTATCAATAAGATTGTTGCTCCACAATTTCTAATTGTGCCTGATGTGAAGACGATACTAACAATGATTCAGGCTCCTGCTGCTCATTTCAGTGTTGTGGATCTTAAGAATGCCTTCTTTAGCATTCCTATAAATGTGGATAGTAAATATTTATTCGCGTTCACCCTAGGGGGACGCTCGTTTACATTCACCTGTGCGCCACAAGTTGAGCTTCCCACTCAACTAGCAATTATGAAGTGCGCGGCACATCAGAAAGTAGTAGATGATGTAAGAAAAGGGAACGCTTTTGCTGACAGGATAGCTAAACAGACTGCTACTGATCTATACTCAGATATGTATGCTACAAAGGAAGCCACACACACTTGTATTATAGATGAAGGGATTGACTCGATAAAGAATATTCAAGCAGATGCCACTCTAGAAGAACTTATACAATGGGCTGAGGGTTTGGCAAGATTGGATGAAGAAGGGTGTTGGGTAGATAATTCAAAAGAAAGATGGATGTTACCCAATACATATGTCACCGCTATGATCACAATGGCTCATGGTCCCACTCATATAGGTGCTAGAAAGATCTGCAAAATGTTAGAATCTGTCTGGGAAAATATTAACATCTCTAAAAACTGCTGAGCGTTTTGTCCAGAATTGTATGGTTTGCTTACAGCATTATGCGGGGAAGGGTACGACGACACCGAGGGATAGTTTTGGTCCACCCTCTGTGCCTTTTGAAGTGATTCATTTTGACTTCATCGAGATGGAGCACTGTAATAACTATAAGTATGTCCTGGTAGTCATTTGTGCTTTTAGCAAATGGGTTCAAGCCTTCCCTGTGAAAGATGCCACAGCAATGACAACAGCGAAAACCATGCTTAAGGAATATTTTCCTAGGTTTCGTTTGCCAGGGGTCATCTGGTCGGATAATGGTCCACATTTTATCGCTGCTGTTATTCTGCAAGTATGCGCGGGATTACAGATCGATAAACGGTTCCATTCGGCTAGACACGCTCAAAGTGCTGGACTCGTAGAACGCCACAATGGTATTTTAAAGAATAAAATCGCTAAGGTCTGTGCCAGTATTCATTTGAAATGGCCGGACACTTACCCTATAGCACTACTGTCCATGCGAGCAACCCCACAGTCTAGAAAAGGGCTCTCCCCGTATGAAATCATCATGGCGAGGCCAGCTAACATTTGGAACCTGCCCAAGCCCAGATAGTTAAATGTAGAGCATTTGCTTCATTCTGAATACTGCGACCAGTTAACTCAAAACTTGTATTTGATTTATCAACAGGTGCGAGAAGCCCTCCCAGTTAAATACGAGGGGCCAGGTCACAGAATTCGACCCCGCGACTGGGTGCTCACGAAGTCATTTGAAGAGCATCCAGCCTCGCACCGCGTTGGAGAGGGCCATTTCAGGTCCTGTTGGCCACACAGACTGCCGTACGAGTAGCTGGGAAACAACATTGGATACACGCTACGCATGTCAAGATGATACCTTTCCCTTTGCCACACGACGGAGAAGATAAGAAGAAAACTACTTGCTCTGTTTCTGATGATCAATCAGTCTTGAACAACATCAAGGGTGTTTCGGAGACACTTCCTGAGCCCGCACGGCCTGGTGGGACTGCTGCTTTGTCTCTGAACTCTTCTTTGGATATTTCTGCACCCTTGCACGATTCTGTCGCTATTTCACCACTTCCATCAGGAAGCAACGACACACTGTTCGCAGATCACGCAGTACCTGGAGTCTTAAGGTACAATCTGCGTCCATGGCACTAGACTTACTGCACAGCACAGCTGTGCCCACAGGAAACAACTGTTGAGCTTGTCCTTTGCCACTTTTGCGCTGAAACATAAGCAAGTGGCTGGGGACCGGGAAAAGCTATCTTCAATCAAGAATCACGTTATCAGGAGATCCCCAGCAAACGGACTACGGTATAATTTTGTAGGAACTTTTCGTGAAAGAACTTTGAGGAACAATGCCTGTCGTTATCTCTACTCATACGGACCAACCTATTGATTGTGTGGTTAACAAAGACATTGGACAGACAAATACATGGTCCTTGAGGATGTTTTTGGTATATTGAAGGAGTGCATCCACTTGAAACATTTTTGCCTACTGAGAGTGTTCCCACTATGTCTACACCTTTCGTGCACCTGCACACTCTATCTCCTAGGGACTCTCAACACAGACAGAGCTAACACAACAACACCCTTCTGTTAATAATGAATGCGACTCATGCGATTCTGAATAGAACGAATTGTTGGATCTGTTCGCATTTGCCACAGCATGGGGAAAAAGGGTTGGGCTGGTATATTCACCCTTTGCCTCTAACTACTGCATGTTATGCCTCTCTAAGGGCACTATTCTTTGGTCGTTGGAATGATAGCATCTCAGGGAACTTTGACGGGACTAATTTAAATGAGTTCGAAAGGCGAGTCCTGACGCCTCTGGGATGCTCCCTTTTTGCAAATAGGAGCAAACTTAACGTTGCTTCTATTAGGCCTTCCGATAGACTATCTAGACCTTTTCAATCGTTAATCTCTTTCAAGATGGCTCCCGTTGGCAACTTTGATGCCACACCACCTTCCTATACTATCAATCACAGCCCCAACTCTGACTCCTTCTGCATACAAAGGAATGGTTCTCAGTCGATGGGTACTTTCGAGGGTTGTACCAATGCCGCGAACTTGACCAGTGAGGACAGACCTTTGTATGTAGGTGATCCTGTTTATTTCATTTGCGGTAATGAAGCTTATCCGTGGCTACCTAGGGATTGGCAGGGTACTTGTTATTTGGGTATCTTGCTACCAGGGCTATATGTAGCTAGTACCACTCAGGTCTCTAGGGCTCGTCCAAGGCGGGACAAGAACGGTGATACCACTTCAAAAGTCATGGGTGATGTAGCAAAATCCTTTGTACCATTTTGGGGACAGATCATGAATTCCGAGGATATTAGGAGACTGGCAAGAGTATTGGAAAGAACCATCAACCGGACCACCGATATACTCTACAACATAACTCTAGAACAGAGAGCAATTAGATTAGTGGCTCTACAGAACCGGATGGTGTTAGACGTCATCCTGGCTGAGCGTGATGGAGTATGTAAATCGGTGGGGTACGCTTGTTGTGTTTTTGTCCCTGACTCCTCCCCGACCATATTCAAGGCAATACAAAATCTGCACGTCCTAAGCTCAGAAGTGCATGTTCCTGAGAGAAACTGGGATCTTAGTACTTGGTTCTGGGACTTCTTACGGTCTTGGGGATGGAAGCTTCTTTCAGTCTTAATGGTAATCCTTGGTATTTTGTTGTTCTGTTGTTGTTGCATACAATGTCTTCCTGCCATATGTTCGATGTTAGGGGGATGTTGTGGGTAAACTCTAGGAACATTAGGACCGAAAATACACACACCTGAGAAGATGACTAATGCTTTTGTGATGAAGGATATTACTGTCAAAGATCTAATGGCAATTGACATATCAGATGAATGTGATTCAGGATGTATGGACTTTGAAACGTGGAGTTAAGAGTAAAGCGGCTATTTTTAGTAAAGCTCTTGGCTTAGGCCAAAAGGAGGGTTTATTAAACAGTAATTGTATAGTGCTTCCTTAATATTTATATTGGCCAAAGCCTAGTCGCGCTTTACGGAAATCCGCGTGGCAAAGTTCCGATTTTAGGTTAACTTCGCCACCATTTTAAGATTCATCCGCCATTTTGATTTCTATGCGGGTATTCTTTGTTCTAAAATGGTGGACTATGTTTTCAACTTGCAACCAAGCCTCCCGACCTTTGAGTCCTGTTAATGTTTAGGCTGTCCGAGAGCCGACTGTTTAGACTAGGCAATGAGACCTTATACTGCATATGAACTGTTGTTTTAGTGTTGTCTGTGCTCACAAGACTCATCCTTGTATACACATTGGGACAATGTAGAAAAAACTCAGACCCTGTGTTTTTGCTGAACTGCATTGTAGCGATTCTTGAAACAAGGCCTACCGCGGGATCCGAGAACATACATCACCATTGTGCCTCCATGGAAATGCAAACCTATGTAATCCGTTGCATAATATTGTATAATCTGTATGTGAACTATTCACAAACTCTAGACCAAGTATTATTAACGTGAAGAGAGGTTGGACAATATTACTCGAAATTGTATAAAAGCACAAATGTTTAGATGTCCAGCACTCTCTCACCTCTCTCTGTCGGGCTGGTACACATTGCGGGGTGTTGGGAGCCAGATAGCTATCTGTGTTGCTTTGTAAAACGTACAGTGATAAAAGATCTGTGAATCTTTTTAGCCCGTGATTGGTGTATTTCCTTTGTGGTACTCAGCCTTGATATTTCCTTGTTCAAACGGAACCCATGGGAGGGGTCCGAAGATCCCTCCCTCACATCCTGCCTATCTAGACTATCAGGCGCCTTAAGGAGGGCTTCTGTTCAGAAGCCCGCGAAAAGACAGCGAACAAAGGAGTCATCCCCAGTTTGGCGCATAGAGAAAAACACAAGAAAGACTTTAACAAAAAGAAATGGCGACTAAACCCAGCCGGAACCAAAATAAAATGTATTTGGTCAAGCGGGTTTATGTTCGAGGCTAATATATTAGCCTAAAACATTAACACGTTTATATAAGATAATCGCGGTGGAAACGTTAGGGTAGATACCACTGCCACCAGCCAAGTCTTTAAGGGAGCGAAACAAGGCTCCAAGAGGTACAGACAAAAAGGGATAAGAGTTAACCCTTTCCAATACTCCATGTAAGATGGGGTGTACTGGGTCTGTGGTTTAAAGTGACTAAATAAAGTTAATGGCAACTTTTCCTGTTTCTGGGGGACAGTAGTCAGCCCCAGAAAAATGGAGTCAGGGGGAAGTCTCAAAGACAACCCTGTGTCACTGCACTGAAGGTGCTGTGTAACACACACAAAAAGTGGTGCACATGGAGTAGGTGAGGCCCCAGTGCCCAAGATCACACAAAAAGTAGAAATACACATAGCAAAACACATGTAAAGTGGGGGAAAAAAGGCTCACACTTTTACCAGGTGAAAAATATAAATCCTAGAAATCCAGCAAAGCTGCTGGGGGACTCTTTAGGTAAGGGAAATCAACAATTTATGAGAATTCTCCCTAACACAATGCATGGAAGCTTCTCAAGGCCTAGCCACCCCTACCCGCCAAGATCACACTTATAGGCCTCGACAGTCGTTCACCCATCCTCTTTCAAAGACCACCAAAGAAGGGAGCGCTGACACACATCTGGAGATTTAGTCTGGATCTCTGTGCAAGGTCCTGCCCTGGTCTTTTCTGTTCCTTGCTGACCAGGTACCATTGTCTGTGGTGTCCAAATGTCACACGCCTCCTCAGGCGATTGGAAGAACAGGGCTTTGCCATTAGGTTCAACTCGCAGGCACGCCAGCAACAGCATTGCGTAGTTGTACCCCTTCGCATTGAGCCTCTTCACCTCTATGAAGCTCTTTCTTGATGCCTGCACCCTGTTTGAGAAATCTGTGAGGAGCCAGATCTGATCACTGTTGTAGCTGAGGGCACCCTACTCCCATGATCGACGCAGTGTGAAGTCCCTGTCACAGTAATTGACAAGCTTGGCGATGATGGGCCTGGGTGGCGCGTCCAGCATCAGTGGGTGCCCTCCTGGAATACAGTGAGCCCTGTCAACCACAAACGCAGTTGAATAACCAGATTCACTGAGTACTTCACGCAGCAGCGCCTCTACCTGCAGCTGCATGGGACCATTGATCGTTGCCTCAGGAACCCAAACTATCCTGAGGATGACTGCCCTCTTTAGTTGGACCACTTCCCGTGACGTTGCCGTGGCCTCATCTTCCATCTTGGACAGGCGTTGCTCTGCTTCATCCAGCCGGTCACCTTGTTTATTCAGTCTGATCTGCATGTGGTCGACTTTGCAGGTGAGGGTATCCAGTTTACTATAAAGAGAGTTGATACCGGACTCAAGCTGTTAGGATGTCCTTTATATCCCACAGGGTGTCTGAGGATGGTTCATTTCTAGATTCCGATCTCCATCTCTCTTGAGATCCCTGGTCTGCTTGTTTTGTCTGTGATGGTGTGGTATATAAGAGCTTGGACTGGGCCTTCTTGTTTTTCCCCATCCTGCCACCGTCCAGGGCAAACTCTTAGGTTGTTGTGGAGGCATCTGACTAGGATCAGCCCTGTGTGGCCCCGCTACAACCAACTCCCACAATGAGCAGAGACCCCCTTCTTCAGTCAGGAGCAGTCCACAAGCCGAGACCCCAACGCCAGTGTCTCCAGACCAGGCCATTATATGGGAACTGTTTCCACTCCTTGAAGCCCAGGGTCCTGTTATCCAAGGGTTAATATCTGCCTGCCACTGATACTCCATTCACAGGCCTGCATGCAAAAGAATCAGGCCTAAATCACCTATCGTAAGAGCACCCCCTTCCTGTAGTCCTCTGGTTGCAGCTCAATGCAGCGAGCAGTGGATCCCCGCTGCCACCATAGGTCGCCAGTCCACCCCAGACAAATGTATGAGTCTGGTGCTCCATGGGTAATGGCCACCACCCACCTGACCCTCCTGGGCCTCTATATTTCACTTAACGGCCTGTTGCTGTGAGCGGGGCTGCCTTTTTCAAGGACTCATAGGTGTTATTTATATGGGGGCCAATCCAGCAGGCAACAGTTACCGGTCACCGGCAATCAGGGGTTTCACCTCCTTGTATATTCCGCCTGGGTTCCAGTGCTAACGGTTGACTGAATGCTGCGCCACTCACAAGACCGAGTGACCCACCCAGGTAACAGATTGAGCTGGCAAGCAGGTCACTGCTCCACAACTTACAAACAGGATATTGCAACAAGGAGGCGAGGGTGACTCTCGCTCCTCTGGACCATCCACCGTCACTACGACAGGTTCTCTGCAGATCCACGAGGCAGGCAGATAAGCCCCTACTGCTATGTCACTATCGCACGGTTCGGTGACCCGCCCGGGCCCCAGGGCGCTCACCCAGTTCAGTGTCTGCACCTATGCAATCAATCCTGACCACGGGTCATCCTGGGTGCAACACCTACCGGCCTCTCCGACTTCGGCTCCTATGCAGGCACATTTATCGTCCCCCCCTTAATTGGGACCAAGGCAGCGTACGGTGGGTGTTAGGGAGAATTCTTATAAATGTGCTAATGTTCCTTACCTTTTGAGATCCCCAGCAACTTTGCTGGATTTTTAGGACTTTCATTTTTACCTGGAAAGAGTGTGAGCCTTTTTTCCCACTGTTTCATGTATTTTGATGTGTGTTTTACTTTTATGTTCTTTGGATATGGAGTTTTAGACAACTCAATGGGCATCATCTTTTCTTGTGTGTCACACAGCATCCTCAGTGCAGTGGCACAGGGATGTCTTTCAGACTTCCGAAGGTTTAAATATCTTCTCTGGGACTGACTACTGTCTCACAGTGAATGTAAAGTTAAATTGACTTTGCTAGTCTTTTTAAATTGCTTGACCCAGCACACACTGCCTTACAGCAGAGTGATGGAGGGAATACCTAGTATTCCCTATGCCTAGAAAACTCATGTAGCCCCCAAATGCTACCCTTTCCTCTCAGAATGGCTGGTGGCAGTGGTATTACCATGATGTTTCCGACCGCGACCCGTTTAAACGCTCTGGTAGCTAAAATCCACCGGAGCTGTGTTTTTCAAGATGGCGTCTGAGCCCCCTCTGTAAAAACAGGTTCCGACTCACTTTTTTCGCCATTTCTTTTTTAAAAGGTCCTTCTAGTGTTTGTTTCTGCGTGCCAAACCAGGTTTGGTCCCTTTGTTTGTTTGCCTTTGGCGGGTTTCAGTACTGAAGACCGCCTTTGGCGCCTGAGTGTCTGGGGTGGACAGGAAGTGAGGGAGGTGCCCGAAACTCCCTGTGCTTAGTCTCCTAGGAGACCTGAATGATGGCTGTGTGTGGACGAATGAATGAATGATCTAGTGTTGCTGACATGAATTGTATTGATTACTGTGTTCTTAAACTCCCTGTAATGTAAATAACATGTTTAAGTGTATATTAAATCATGATTAATTCATTTGTGTAAATAATGTATCAGGCACAATAAACCCTTTTGATACTTTGTTTATAAATTACACTCCTCTGGACTCTTTCTTCCGAGCAAATTAGTTTTACTAATAGCCTAGCCCAGAGTGCGGGTTTCCTGCGTCTTTCAGAGAAACATATAATCCAGCCCTTGGCTGTGCAGGTTAATTTTATTGTTAACTCTGTTTTATCCTGTTGAGGAATATTATTTTTACATTTGTTGTTTCCTTGTGTGTCTACTGGTGCACCGACGGAGGGTGGAGTCCTATGGGGCCATGGCTGAATCAGATACCTTCTTTCACGGAGGCTCAAATAGCAGAACTCATTGAAGGCCCCTCGTTTTTCGGGAACCTGCAATTACCCACACAAGCACAAGGCACCTCAGGCGAAGCCTTATTAAGGCTAAAAAAGAAACAATTTCGCACAGCAATGCACGGACATGTGCTTAAGGAATATTTGAAATCCAGTATTATTCCACAGGGGTTGCAAGTAAAGATCATCCCAAGTTTGTTTCTAGATGATAATGAATATAAGGTGGCATTTAGGCAAGTGGCAACTAAATGCAGCCGTGACCTCTTAGTGCTAACCATAACTACGGCTCAACGAGTGAGTGGGAACATTTTGGAAGCCTTGTCAGAACAAGAAAAAGCATTCTTGACCAATACAGCTATATCAGAGGCAAAACAGAAACTGGAATAAATAGAGAAATCCTTTAAAGAATTCAAAACTATAACGATTGAAAAAAAGACCAACAAACTTAAAAAAGACATCTCTATTTTCAAAAATGAGCAAGTTTATCCCTATCTTGCAGAAGACTTTAGCCTTCAAGCAGTCTGGAAGAATAGTGGGGGACCCAATATAGGGACGAACAGAAAAAGATGGGCCACATTCTCTGATACATCCTCTAGTAATTCAGGAAATGAAGACCCGACTAACCAAATATTGGGAGACTATTTTTGAGGAAGGGGTGGCCGCAGAGGCCACAGAAATGCCCCCCAAGGTCGAGCGTCTCGCAATATGTTCATGCACAACGCCCCTCCACAGGGGCTGATGCATCGGGACTTCCAAACCCGCAACTGGGCCTACAGATGGTAGATGCAACATTGCCCATCTTCAATCTTTCTTCCAGAATTCTGTCTACTACTGAAACATCTGTTTTATAACGGGGTCTTTCATTTGTCCCGACTGAAAACCCCAGTGCAATGACCCTGATAAGCGAAATTAAAGGCTTCTTGAGAAAACTTAGGTTGCAAGTCTATTTTCTGGATCGCCCATGTCTACTGAAATGAACATCTCTGGTCTCTCCAGCCCATCTTCCTTTCCCCCAATTCAGCTGACATTCCCCCAGAGGTTGTCGTTTTTGAAAAAATGGTGCTCAAGGAAATAGAGGATTTGATTCAATATCCTAGAAATCTGGCTGGGCCAAATCTGAAACTATCAGAATTCCAAGCTATAAAATCTCTGGCCCAAGATCCATCTATAGTCATTAAGGCTTCTGATAAAGGGGGAGGGATAGTGGTATGGGATGTGAATAACTACGACCAAGAAGTACTAAGACTCTTACACATCCCCGGCCACTACACCAAATAGCCAAAGATCCTTCCAGTGACATTAAGCAAAAGATATCCCAGCTTACAGAAGAGGCTAGTCAAAGAGGCTTTCTCTCAAGTAAAGAAGCTGAATTTATTAACTATTAAGAAGAGCATATTCCTCTCTCTTTTACATTATGCCCAAAGTGCATAAAGACATTAGAAGTCCTCCAGGCCGCCCAATTGTATCTGGGTGTGGGTTGATACTTGAACCTGTGTCAAAGTATATTGACTTCTTTATTAAACCATTAGCCATGGCTACGCCCACTTTCTCCTAGATTCTAGGGATGTCATTAATCTCATGGAGGGTCGAGCTTTTGACCCCAATAAACAACTTCTAGTGACACTTGATATTGAAGCCCTCTATACTGATATACCGCAAGACAGAGCAGTCAATAGCTTAAGAACTATACTAGATAGACAGCCTCTTCCACATAATGTCCCCACGGACTTCCTATGCAAATGTGCTGAACTAGTCCTTAGCCAACAGTTTCTTCAAATTCAAAGAAGAATATTTCCTACAAAGTAAGGGCACTGCGATGGGCTGTACTTTTGCCCCTAATTTGGGCATTATTTTTATGGCCCTGCTGGAGGAAATGAAAATCATGGTAGACACTAATCAATTTTTTGAGCAGATTAGTCTTTACCGTCGATATATCGACGACATACTATTAATATGGGAAGGCAACGTTGAATCTCTACCACTGTTTGTCGAATGGTTGAATCAAGTTGATTCTAATATACATTTTACATTTGACTACTCAACCTCAAGAATTCCAGTTCTAGATTTGTCCATTTTCAATCATTCTGGCTTTTTTCAGACTGAGCTATATAGGAAGCCGACCGAAAGAAATACCACACTTAAGTTTGATAGCCAACATCCCACTAGTCTGCTCTGCAATTTACCATTTGGCATGTATTTACGACTTTGCCGTAATTGTACCAACATCACCAACTTCAACAAACATGCAGACATTATGGAAACCCGACTCCTGGAGCGGGGTTATCCAAAAAAACTTTTTTTTAAAAAAACATTAAAAAAAATGTATTAAACACTCTAGGAAAAGGGCACGGTACGCCAACCAGGAGTCTTTATTATCTCCCATAACAAAAAATGACAAACAGGATCAGTTGGTATGCATGTCGACATTTTGCCAACATAGCAATGCTATTAAGGCCATTACCGTCAAAAATTGGAGAATCTTAAATTCATCTGAGACCAATATGCCAAACAATTGTTTGCATTTAAGAAGAGCCAAAATCATAAGCAGAAAATGACCAGAGCTAGTAGAACCCCTCAAAAAACCACAACTATTAGGGATACCAACTTTAATCCAATAGTGGGACACTACCCATGCACTTCATGCACGGCATGCAAATATTCCAAAAAGATTACTTCATTTGTGGCAGAAGGAAAATCTTGGGACCTACTGACTTTTACAACATGTAAAAGTAAAAATGTAATCTATGCGATCCTATGCCCTTGTAAAATGTTGTACATTGGTAAGACCACAAGAGAAGTTAATCTACGCATTAACGAGCATCGGTCAAAAATAAGAACACGCAATCTGAATGCCCCTATGGTGATCCACTTTGTAGAGATGGGCCACAGTGTAGACCAACTAGAATGGTTTTGCATAGAGAAAGTAAGGGCCCCCAATGCCGTGCAAATGGCTAATAAACTGGCCTATAAGGAACAGCTAAGGACCTTTAATCTTAAAACTATCACTAAGGGCCTCAACACACTGGAACCTTGGAACCTAAACCTTTAGGGGTCTTCTCCAGTCCTGGTCATATTGCAATCTTATTGCATCCAGTTTAGTACACATTGTTTACCCCTGATGGCACCTATGAGACATATGTTAAAAGTTTGCATATAGTTTAGGCTGCTTTGGTTCAATCAAAAAATTAAATGTAGATTTAACTTATTCTTGCAGTGCTAAATAACTCCTCATGTTCAATAATAAGCCCCCTGTGGACTCTCATTTTTGTAAAACACTTTTATACATTGCAGTCCTATACATATCATAAACTCTCTTCTTCTCCTATGACCAACACGGAGCTACATAAGTTCTAATGTATTTAAAAACTATGCGTTCACTTTGGTTTTCCAATTGTTACTTTCTCTGTGCTATGGCTAGTCCAGCCTGGCTCATGGTGGTTGCGACTGTGTTTGATATGGATGCTTTAGACAGCTGCGCCTACTCTGCAAGGCCGGCCCCACAAAGAGTTAATAATCTGGGCTTTCCGGCCCCATGTGACCATCTTGGTAGACAGGGGGCAGTGCATTAGTACGTCCTACAATTGCATACGTAGGACATCAGGTGATCCCTTTGTTTGCGGGAGGAGCTGACGTGCGACCCGAATGGCTCCCATAAAATAAAGAAAAGGACATGACCGCGTTCATGGATATGCGCAACGTATTGATTCCAGACGGCAAAAAACAGCTTGCATACGGTTCACGAGAAGCTCCGGTGCTACCGCGCCTGATAGGAAGCCTCTGCAGGAGACATATGCACAACACAGTAAGCAGCCCTTTTTTGGCAGATACCGGTGGTAGCCAGTGAGGGGCCAGCATTAACACTCTATGGGCTTCTAAAAATCTATTTTTAACTCATGACTCTTCGGCTGACAACAGCCATTGCTTGCCATGCTTTAGTCCTGCGTTAACAGCTGGCCCAGAGATCCTGGAAACGGGGACCACCGTGCCTCTAACTGCCAGCTGCTGACTCCTATTAAGCAATTGCAGCAAGTGCCATTGCCAAGCAGCTTACCTGTAGCGATTCTTAGCAAATCTCACTTTTTCAACTGCTGGGAATAGCTGCTGTTTGCCCCAAAGAACAATTGGGCTAGTAAGCCTATCATTTCAGGCAGCCAAGTAGCGCTATCTATATTCGTCTAGCGATTCGGGCTAAACGCATGCAATGTCTTTTTGTCTTGTCATGCAGTTGGTCTCAGTGCACATCTAGGCCTGAGACCCTCTTCCTTGTCCCCTGGATTCACGCTCGAGACAGTGTGATTGTTTGGGAACCCCGTTTGAACTAACATCTTGGTGGTATCCCGCTCTTTGCAACAAGGTAAGTTTATTGCCCTTATTTACAACTCTTAAACCATTAAATCACTGTGCATTGGTTGGAATATAAGATCTTTATCACATTGTGATTTTTGCTGACTTCTGGTCCATCAGCCACGGCTGCAGAAGCTATTGTGAACTTGGTAAATTATCTTGCCTAGCTACAAGGTTAGTGATGGCTTACCACCTTTGAAGCCCTCTGCATGTATGTTCACCGCTTGGGCTGTCTTTCAAATATTATGACTCTCCTATTCACATTAGCGGCTTTTGTCTCCACCGGGTGCATCTTTTGAAATATGGCCCAATGACTACTGCTTGCCTCTTGGTCCATCATTTAACTTGTTCTGCGACATGTGGTTGCAGTTGCTTTGGCCTATCCCTCCTCTTCACCTCAGGGCACCAGTCATTCACGGTGGCACTTTCTGTTTGACACTATAGGAAATAAATGGTGGATTTGTGAGGACACTCCCATGGTCCACACCATTTTTTATACAATGTTACATAATAGTGGCAGAATCTTTTTTGAATTGCGGGGTTATCTTCATTCTGAATGGTCCCTCTTAGTGTGCATTATGCTATCTGAGAGTTAGGGTGTCATAGCTGTTTTGTATGTCTCCCTCTCTTTTAGAGTGTTAAAATTGTTTTTCCTGATGAAGACCTTGTTAAGCGACTCAAAAACTTCGCAACCGGTCGAGAAATTGGGGATGTAGTCATGCTTTACATCCAAATGACCCACCCCAGAGATAGACCACTTTTGTGACAACTAGAGTGGTCATTTACATTGAATGCACTTTATTAGAAAACCAAAAGCTAGCCATTATTTTTTAATAGGCTTTAACATATATGTATTATTGTTGGGTATTTGAATTGTAAGGAATGTGGATGCATGACGGCTGTGTGTGGACGAATGAATGAATGATCTAGTGTTGATGACATTAATTGTATCGATTACTGTGTTCTTAAACTCCCTGTAATGTAAATAACATTCTTAAGTGTAGATTAAATCATGATTAATTCATTTGTGTAAATAATGTATCAGGCACAATAAATGCTTTTGATACTTTGTTTATAAATTACACTCCTCTGGACTCTTTCTTCCGAGCAAATTAGTCTCCTAGGAGACCTGAATGTTCTTTTGCATGATTGGCTGGCTGACTGTCCGGCAAGGACAGCGACTCTGCTGTGTGAGTGGCAGCTAGGCTGGAATAAATGGGAGAAAACTGTTTAAAAGACAGGTCTCTGGGACATGGAAGGCAGAGTTGACCACTGGAACAAAAGAACCAAAGACGAGCTGAAGGAAGACGACTGCTGCAACTCCTGGACCGTTGGTTTGCCCGGTGAAGCCCTGCTGCAGGTCCGAATAGCCTGAAACTCCCCCGACAGAGAAGCCCCTTCAAGGACGACTTCTTCCCTTGAGCTGGTGGGAACAACCAACTCCAAAGCCACCTGGAAACCATTTTCATACTGGTCGAATTTTCTTCAGAGTGCTGTTGAAAACCGGATAGCCAGTGAGAAGGATACCAGCTTGTGGACTTTAAGGAACTCACACCTTAGACCGATGTTTTTCAAAGCTTGTGGATCTGTCCCCGTGCAGTGCAGGAACCTCTCAACGTCCTCCCTCTTGTCCCCACGACTAAGGCCCAGGAACAGCGAGATCTGCAGGAACTGCCAGGAACAATTGCCTCAGCTACAACTTTTCTTCATTACCAAGGTACTGTGCAAACGGGGTTGAGAAGCATAGGTTATACTGGGAAGATGGCCTCTTGTACAGTGAACCAACTGAGTCTATCCCAAGGGACTACAGGAGACTTGTAGTGCCTATAGAGACTAGACACCAGTTCCTACAGTTAGCCCACGAAATTCCTTTGACTGGTCACTTGAGTTTCAAGAAGACTACGGAAAGGCTTTCTCTTTATTTCTACTGGCCTAAGTTGGGGTCTGATGTAGATAAACTCTGTAGGAGCTGTTAAACTTGTCAGACATCTGGCAAGAGTGGATCCAAGAATGTGGCACCCTTGGTGCTTCTCCCAGTGGTGGGAGTCCCTTTTGAGAGGGTAGGAATCGACATTGTTGGTCCCTTAGACCCTCCAACCTCTTCAGGCAACAGGTCTATCCTGGTTGTAGCAGACCATGCTACTAGACACCCTGAAGCTATACCCATGAGGACTGTTACAGCTCAGGCTGTTGCTAAGGCCCTACTTGGTATTTTTACTCAGGTAGGTTTTCCTACGGAGGTCATCGCTGACAGGGGATCCAATTTTATGTCCCACTACATGCAGGCCATGTGGAAGAACTGTGGAGTGACTTACAAGTTCTGAACTGCCTACCATCCCCAGACAAATGGGTTGGTAGAGAGGTTTAACCATACGATGAAGAGCATGATAGGTGCTTTAGAGGAACCCCTTAGAATAAAGTGGGACCTTCTACTGCCATGCCTTCTATTTACTTATAGAGAAGTCCCTCAGGAGGGAATTGGATTTAGTCCCTTTGAGCTTCTCTATGGCCACCCAGTTAGAGGTCCCTTGGCCCTAATTAAGGAGGGGTTGGAGAGTGCTCCTTCCCCAAGCCAGTGAGAGTCACTGACTATGGGATAAGTCTCCGGAGGAGAATGTCACACATGATGGCAAAAACATCAGATAACTTGAAAGCAGGTCAGGCTCTGATGAAGCATTGGCATGACCAGAAGGCCAATATGGTTGAGTTTACTCAAGACCAGCAAGTATTAGTTATGGTACCTACAAGGCAGAGGGCCTTACAGGACAAATGGATAGGACCCTTCAAGGTTGTGGGAAAACTTGGAGAGGTCAACTATCTGGTGGACTTAGGCAATCCTAAGGAGGCTCCCAGAGTCTTTCACACCAACCGTCTAAAAGCGTATGTCTCAAGACCAGAAGTAGGAGCTTTTGTTCTAGCTTTAGCGCAAGAGGAGGAGGAGAGTAAACCTCTACCTGACCTACTCAGAGGACAGCCTTTAGATGAGACGATAGAAGGAGTCAATCTCTCTTCTAATCTGACACTGGAACAACAGGAGGAGTGCAAGTTTCTGTTAAATCAGTTTGCCTCCCTGTTTTCACTATCACCAGGCTTGACCCCTTGGGACCAGCATGATATTCTCTCTCGTGACTGTTTACCTGTTAAAAGCAGAGTTTACAGGATGTCAGATCATGTAAGAACCCACATAAAGGAAGAGGTCAACAAGATGCTTGCTCTCGGGGTAGTAGAGCCATCTACCAGTCCATGGTCTAGTACAGTTGTACTAGTGCCAAAGGCAGGATGCAAAGAGTTGAGATTCTGTGTGAACTATAGAGCTCCTAATGCAGTCACAAAGACTGATGCCCATCCTTTACCAAGGACAGATGAACTGGTGGACAAACGTGGTTCAGCCAAGTACCTCAGTACATTTGATCTCACGTCAGGCTATTTGCAAATAGCCCTGACAGACCATGCCAAAGAGAAAACTACATTCTCCAACCCAGCAGGCCTCTACCAGTTTAAGGTAATGCCTTTTGCACTAAAGAATGCTCCTGCAACATTCCAAAGGATGGTTAATCAACTTCTGAATGGGATGGAGGACTTCTGCCTGGCATACTTGGATGTTATATTTTCATTTTTAAATTTCTATTGTGCATTAGCCAATTTCTTTGACTTTGCACACATTTATAACACAAAGAAAATAATAAACAATTTAAAACAATTTACAACATGAAAAAACAACACAATTACAACCATTAACAAATCACAATCAGATTTAAATCTCTTAAAATTATGACCACTTCTGTGGTCAAGTATATTTCATTACCAGATGATAATCTAAGCTAAAATTCATCCATGCCTAACCATCGAACATCATGAACAAATCTTTTAAGTCTGGAAACTCTCAAATCGCAGGTGCCTAAACACCTAGGTAACAAATGTTTCATTGTTTGCTGTTCTTTAGCATCACATTTATCACAATAATCATCAGAGAGGACTTTGTCTCTAACAAATCGAATTTCTAAAGCAGGGAGTATGTTCAATCTAAATCTTAGAAAGAGTTCCCTTGATCTCGGGTCTGGGTATTTGGTCAGATAAGGAGGTAAAACCGCCCTCTTTTTACCCATAGCGTAAAATGATATTGACAACGTAGCCCTCCTCATCTTTTCTGCTGTTTCTAACCAATCCCAACTTTTCAACCGCTCTTTTACTTTTGTTGGATTTTGTATGAGGAGTTCTAATGTACAATCTGAGTTAATCAATAATTCAGAACATCTGAGCTTACATTTTTCAAGGAACCGATTACCATTAGAATGCATTAGGAGGGACAAGTCCTCATACAGTGAACCCTTTGGAGGATCCAAGAGTGACCTGTACAAGGAAATCCACTTCCACTCCATCCATGATCTTAGGGAGAAGAGACCCAATTCATATCCGAGGCACACAATGGGAACACAGTTTAGGAGGGATAATGTTTTTTTCCAAAGCTTTGCCTCTATTATATTCCAATTCAAGTCCATCGAAAGTTAATTTGTATCGATTCCGAACAGAGTAACAGGAACCACCTTTCCTAGATAGAATTTCACCAACGGTAATATTGAAAATGTACAGCTCCTTGTTCTTATCCTTTTCATTTAAGCCCCCAACTTAATAGTTTTTAAACTAATAGTTTCAAGTAGATGGATTTTCGTTGGGTATGACTTAATTGTTGATCCAAAATAGATCAGCTCAGAGACAACATCAATGGGGAGGTGGTCTAGTTCCCATGAATAATACTTTATTCTTCTTTTTGGATGTTTAAATATCAGGATCTTGGACTTTTTTGGATTTATCGTGAGATCGTTATTTCGGGCATAAGCCTCCAAGGTGGACAACAGACGTTGAAGTCCGACCTGAGAGTGATCCAGTACCACCACGTCATCAGCATATGCCAACCAGCTGATTTTAGTTGAGCCAATGCGCAGCGATACTAGACCACTCTCATTTAGATGTTGATCGAGGTCAGCCATAAAGAGGGTAAAAAGCAGAGGCGCTACTAAGCAGCCCTGACAAACCCCTCTATCAACCCGTATAGGTCCAGATAGTAAGCCCACCCTGGGTAGTCTAACTCTCGTCTTAGTTTTTTGATGTAATTCAATCAAGATAGATAATAGATTAGAGGGAATCCCCCAATCATGTAATTTCTTCCACAAGAGACACCTGTTGACAGTGTCAAAGGCTTGGGAGAGGTCAATCCAAGCCCCAAAGAGGGGCAAGCCAGCCTTGTGTCCAGAGTATGCATTCAAACATCTGAGAACCAAACCATTAAGGGAGGTGGATAGTCCCTTCCTGAAACCAGTTTGCTGTTTTGGTATGATTCCATTTAATTTAGGCCATTCCTCCAATTCCCTTAGTATTAGTCCGACAAAGATTTTGCTGTCGGCATCTAGTAACGAAATCGGTCGATAGTTAGAGGCCAAGAGTCTATCCCCTTTTTTATAGATCGGGATCATGATTGAATTTTTCGACGATTCTGGGAGTTCTTTTAGCGTGATTATTTTATCAAATATCAGTTTGAGTACCTGAGCCCACAACGCTGAGTTCATTTTCAGGGTCGAGTTACTAAGGCCGTCAGGACCAGCCGCTCTAGAGGTGGAGGAATTCTTTATTAAAAGTTCTATGTCAGTGCTTGTATAAATTAAGGATCACTGAACATTTGCTTTTATCTCTGGGGCTGGGGATCCTATGGACCCATAAACCTGAGAGAATTAGTCAACTCAGGTCTGTTCTTGTATGATGGCATCTTGATAGCACACAGCTGAATCTTGTTTAGCCCCCACAATAGCCCAGAACTGTCTTGAATTTCTGTGGTTAAGTGACCACAGCATTAGTTCTCCATCATGTTGCAAGATGGATGACCTAAATAACCGAATCCAATTTCTGTACTGGTTTTTAATAAGTCTAAGTGCTGTCTTATAAGATTTTATATCAAGTTTTGCTTTTTTTAAAGCTGCTTTTTGATGTCTTATGATTTTCTTTTGTTCCGAGATCTGGGCATCAAAGACATGTTTATGCAACAAATGGAGTTTCTGGGTGTTAGAACCCTGAGGTTCCAGATCTAATAAAAATAAATGGAAACTAGAGGGTTCACAATAATCAGAGATTTGTTGCACAGATAAATTAGCAACCATGTCTTTAAGTCTGCTAGTCAGTCTTCTACCCCCCTATCAAATTTCCTCATACAGTTACCTGCCATGTTAACAGATAATTTATAAGAGTAGAGAGAGACAATTGAGGCATGATTGACATCCAATGATAGTTTGATCATTGCATGGTCATCAACTTCTTCCACCTGAAATATCACACAATTTTCAAATATTTTTCTGGAAGCAAAGAAATAGTCAATTGTTGAAAAGGATGTTCCCCTACGCCAAGTAGGGAGACTCGGGATATCACCCCTGACATTTCCATTGAACATCCATAGGTCCCAGCCCTTCATGAAGTTAACCCAAGCTGATCCATTAGGTGTTTGGTGTCAAGTCTTTCCTGAGCCTTGATCTTTTGTCATTAGGCATTGTGAATTCAAGTCTCCCGCTACTATTAATTCATCCAAAGGAAACTGAAATAATACATCAACTAGCAGATCAGATACATTTAGCAGAAAATCATGTAAAGACAGCCACCAACAGTTCCAGTACAGATTTACGACGATACAGCTCGAACCAGATTTGGAACCCTTATACTCCGCCCTTACTATCAGGATGCCTTGCATTTCATTTGATAACAACCTAGAAACCTAAAAAGCATCATTTTTACAGGCAATCATCAGACCCCCTGAAAGTCTGCCTCCTTCAGACCCAGAAGCCAGTTGTTGGAACGTGGAAAATTAATCTACCCCAATTGCACAAGTAAGCCAATTTTCCTGAAACAAAATCAAATCAAACGACCCAAAGATATAAGTTTTCCTCGGCTCCTGGGAGAAAGAGTTATAACCTTTAGTGTTCCATGAGAGTTCCCTGAGATGGTTTTTTACTAGAGACTCTGCTGTTGGATGCCCATTTTAAGGAGAACTTAAGAAACTATTTCTGGAACCATTTCCCATACGGCCGTTGAAGGAGAACCAGTGCCATTTTTGCTACTTGCAATTTAATTACACAACTGGTTCCCTTGCAGCTGAGATTGTACATTGACTGAGGTGGGGCATCATTTTGATGCCTTAAAGCCCGTTTTTCCCACGCCCCTGTCTCCCCCATGATTGATTCCAGTCTGAGGTTTGACCTTAGCACCACTTCTGCTATGTTGGTATCTGCGGAAAAAGGGAATTTAACCACCTCAATATCAGCTGTAGAGAAATATTTTAGGCCTGGGATTAGCTTCATTTCGGAGAGAATCCTAGAGCGATTCAGGGGACCCCCAGTTTGAGTAGTGGGAAATGTTCTTGACATGTATACTTTCAGCTCTTTCGATTGTTTTGTGGTATTAAGTTTTTTGTTATGAACCTCCAAGTTTTGATCCGGCGATGGTTGCACTGGAAGAAGGTCCTTTGAGCCTATCCCATCCCCAATCGGGGAGGGATCTGATGCAATTCTTTGTTCACCCTGATTTGTGGGCTCGATAAGGCCAAGCCTTCTGGCTGGGTAGAATCCTCTACTGCTGGCAACCCCACTCTTATAGCTGGGATAGATCTATTTCCCCCTAGACCTACCTCTGAGTCTTGTTTAGCTTTTAAAAGGATAGGGGCTATTATTATTGCAGGTTTCAGGGGTTTGTTTTTTTTGCTTTGCTAACAGGAATATTGTGGCAATTCTCTTTGGTGGGTCAATTAAGTCTGTTTGGCTACCCACTGTGGTTTTCCTTATTTCGACCACAGGCATCTCATTTATTTTCTTCATATCCTTTGCCTTAGGGATCTTTTTTCCTTTTAACCCTTTTCCTTTTTTGGGGGCCTTTTCATTATCTTCTCTTTCCTCCTCTCCTACCTTTGCCTTTAGATTTTTCACAAAACGATTTGTATCAGTTGTCAAATGTTTCCTCTTACCTTTGGTCTGACGGCTCACTGGAGCTTGTAAACTTTTAGAACCTTCTTTTACCATTTTCTTCTTTTTCGTTTTAGATTTGCCTGACAATTCTTTTTGATGTCCCCTTCCAAATCCTCAGCATTTGTGGGAACATTTCCTGGGAGTTCATGATCAATATCCTTACAGGTAGCATCCAAGTCTATGACTTGAGCCATCCGCAAGAATTCCTCCATCATTGAAGCTGATAAAGGGGAGTCATCAAGTGGTGGCCCTGGAACAATATCTGAAAGCCCGGGAACACATCTTCCCTCATTACCACTGGAAAGGGGATTTAATCTCTCCACCAGGGCCCCTAGATCAATTTTCAAATTCCCACACTGATCTGTAAGCAGATCCAATTTTGCTGCTTGTTCATTGGAGGTTTGCCGGGATTCCTTTTTTCCCAAACCTTCATTAACTGCTGATTTAATTGCCGTCATCATGATATCATTAAGCTCAAGTGCCTTTGCTATTTCTAACAATATGCCTATGTGTTGCTGTACCTCTAATTTAATGGCTTCAAAAACCTTGACCAATGAACTTAATGCAAAATTCAGGGCGGTAATTGTTGGAGGAATTAAGGTTGTCTTTGGTTCAGCCTGCAATTGCGGCTGCTTAAATGGAGAAAATTCGACCACCTTGGAGGACTCTTGAGGAGACTCCTCACACCCCAAGTCTTGATTCTGTTCTTCTAATATTTTATTCAGTTCATATGATGAATTCGGGGGTATTAACATTTCTATCTCCAACAGATCTTCATCACGTGGTTGTATCACGATTGTAGGCATTTGAGGGTCTCCATTTCTCGACTTGTAATTTGAAGGTTGTACTAAGGAGCAATCAGAATCAGTTGCTGTACCTAAAGAAAAATGAGTCAAAATAGCATTTTTCATCGTAGTCGTCCTTAATGTATAATCCAGATCAGAAGGTAGTGAGTCTCGAATAAGATGGTTCACAGGAGTCGAGATTCCCACTTCCTGCCCTAAGAGGGTTTACGGGTCCACAATTGAGTCCAAAAAGCCAGAGGTTGTTGGAATTTGATTATCAAAAGAAAATACACTTGGTGGGGGGCAAAATACTCCTCCCCCTGTTTTCTCCACCTGTTTTATAACGTTTGAGAAATGTTTTTCCTTCTGAGCTTAAGTTCCGTTAATTTAATGGACATTCATCAGCCTTTTTTGAGCATGCTTCATTTGCATTTGATGTTCTGCGCAAATTGTACATTTTCAAGGTAGTTTCGTGATCCTAATAAACAGTCCGCAATCGGGTCAAAGGCTAAATAGCCTGCAGTCCCCGAAGTTTAAGATCAGTGGAAGAGAAAGTTTTAGTACAGCAGAGATTTTTCCTTTGATCTTTCACGTCGTTTGGCATTCGGGTCAAAGGCTTAATTGCCTCCAGTCCCCGAAGTTTGACGTTGTTAATATGCTGAATTTAAGAAACACCAAAGGTCTTTTCTTTTAATTCTTGCCCCCGTTTAACATGACCGTTAAGGTACAATAGCACAAGTACCATCACCAGCCATGTAAAACAGAGGTTTACACGTCTGTGAAGCTTATAGTCCAAACTCTTAGTACTTCAGCTTTGTTAAATGTCCCAAGTCACACACGGCAACAGAGAGAGAAATGCAAGCCTGGCCCACCGTAAGTAAATACAGTATTAAATACATATTTTATAACTGGAATAACGGCGACAGAACTGGGGGCCAGCTGCCCGGTTTTGCACAGATTGCACGGACTGCAATGACTGCCTACACTCGCCTACACTCTGCTCCACGGGGGAATCAAGGTTTTTATGAGGTAGCTCTGCCTTGCAGGAAAGAGGGTAGAAAGACTGCTGGGACACAAAACACCATCCAGGAAACAGAAGGGCAGACTGCAATGACTGCCTACATTCACCTCCACTTGGATGACATTGCAGTGTTCAGCCCTACTTGGAAAGAGCATGTTGACCACTTAGGATATGTTTTGCAGGCTCTTGAGCAGGCCCATCTGACCGTAAAGGCAAGTAAGTGTCAAATTGGTCAGAGTAAAGTGGTCTACCTTCGACATGAGTTAGGAGTAGGTGAAATCAGGCCATTGCCTAGCAAGGTACAAGCTGTACCAAACTACTGGGCCACCCGTACTACTCAAACCCAAGTGGGAGCCTTCCTAGGCCTCACTGGTTACTATAGGAACTTCATAGTGAACTATGTGACCATAGCTTCTCCCTTGAATGTAGTCTCCTCACTGGAATTTCCCAAAAAGGTCAGGAGGGAAGAGGAGTGCACTCAAGCATTTGAAGGACTTAAGAAAGCCCTTTGTCAAGCTTCAGTCTTAAGAGCTCCTGACTACAACCAAACCTTCATTGTGCAAGCAGATGCTTCCAATACAGGTATAGGTGCAGTTCTGAGTCAGCTGGATGAGAAAGGTAGGGAGCACCCACTTTGCTTCATCAGCAGGAAGCTGAAGAAACCAGAAACAAGGTGGGCAACCATTGAAAGAGAATGTTTTGCTATTGTGTGGTCACTGAAGAAGTTTAGGCCATACTTGTATGGATCTACTTTTGTGATTCAGACTGACCACCAACCCTTGAGATGGTTGATGCAAATGAAAGGGGAAAATCCTAAACTATTGAGATGGTCAATCCGCCTGCAAGGGTTTGATTTCACCATTGAACACAGGTCAGGGTGTAACCACCAAAATGATGATGGTCTCTCCAGGATGTTTGACCGACTGGCGTAATAGATTAATCCAGGAGTGGATTAAATACTCCTGTCCCTTAGTCTGGGGGGGATGAGTGATAGGGAGAATTCTCATAAAGGTGCTAATTTCCCTTACCTTTTGAGACCCCCAGCAACTTTGCTGGATTTTTAGGACTTTAATTTTTACCTGGAAAAAGTGTGAGCCTTTTTTCCCACTCTTTCGTGTATTTTGATGTGTGTTTTACTTTTGTGTTCTTTGGATATGGAGTTTTAGAAAACTCCATAGGCATTGGGCCTCATTACGACCCAGGCGGTAAGGGGTTAACGGCGCTGTAAAAGGTGGCAGCGCCGTTAACCCCTTACCGCCTAATTACAAGGTCCCTTTGCGGGTCCCTACCCTAACGGCTGGTGTTACCAGCGGTTAAGGATTGGACCCGCAAAGGGACCTTTGAGGTAATTACGGTACTGCAATTTGCGGTACCGTAACTACCGCCTTCTCCATTTCCATTGAGCTCTACGGGGGCAAAAATGGGAATGGGGAAGGGCCAATGGTGAATGCGGTATTACCGCCCCTCTAACCTTGGAATGGGGCGGTAATTCTGCCATTCACCATGGCGGATTCCGGCGTCAACCATGACGCTAATGGCGCCATTGGTTAACGTCTGGGTCGTAATGACCCCCATTATCTTTTCTTGTGTGTCACACAGCACCCTCAGTGCAGTGGCACAGGGATGTCTTTCAGACTTCCCAAGGTTTAAATACCTTTTCTGGGACTGACTACTGTCTCACAGTGAATGTAAAGTTAAATTGACTTTGCTAGTCTTTTTAAATTGCTTGACCCAGCACACACTGCCTTACAGTAGAGTGCTGGAGGGAATAACTAGTATTCCGTATGCCTAGAAAACTCATGTACCACCCAAATGCTACCCTTTCCATGGCTGGTGGCAGTGATATTACCATGATTTCTCCGACCAGGACCCGTTTCAACGCCATGTTTTTCAAGATGGCATCTGAGCCCCCTCTGTAGAAACAGATTCCGACTGACTTTTTTCGCCATTTCTTTTTGGAAAGGTCCTTCTAGTGTTTGTTTCTGCGCGCCAAACCAGGTTTGGTCCCTTTGTTCGTTTGCCTTTGGCAGGCTTCAGTACTGAAGACTGCCTCTGGCACCTGAGTATCTGGGGTGGATAGGAAGTGAGGGAGGTGCCCGGACCTCCCTGTGCTTAGTCTCCTAGGAGACATGAATGCACTTTGGCATGATTAGCTGGCTGACTGTCCGGCAAGGACAGCCACCCTGCTGGGTGAGTGGAAGCTAGGCTGGAATGAATGGGAGAAAACTGTATAAAAGGCAGGTCTCTGGGACTTGGAAGGAAGTGTCGACCACTGGAACGAAAGAACCGAAGACGAGCTGAAGGAAGACGACTGCTGCAGCTCCTGGACCGTTGGTTTGCCCGGTGAAGCCCTGCTGCAATTCCGAACAGCCTCTCCCTCGACAGAGAAGCCCCTTCAAGGAGGACTTCTTCCCATGAGCTGGTGGGAATAACCAACTCGCAAGCCACCTGGAAACCATCTCCATACTGGTCAGATTTTCTTCAGAGTGCTGTTGAAAACCGGATAGCCAGTGAGAAGGATACTAGTTTGTGGTCTTTAAGGCACTCACACCTTAAACCAACGTTTTGCCAAGCTTGTGGATCCGTCCCCGTGCAGTGCAGGAATCTCCCGGCATCCTCCTGCTTGTCCCCACGACTGAGGCCCAGGAACAGTGAGATCTGCAGGAACTGCCAGGAACAATTGCCTCAGCCACAGCTTTTCTTCATTACCAAGGTACTGTGCAAACGCGGTTGAGAAATCCTCTGTGCCGCACTGAAAGTCTGTGAAACTTTCCCAACTTTGGAGTCTTGTTCGCTCATAATCCGATATATAACTCTTTTTCGTGCAAACTACTTCTGAGAACATTGGCAAAGACTTAACCGTTTACTACCAGAACTGTGCTATCCTATCCAAGACTGACTGACTACCAGAACTGTGCTATCCTATCCACTGACTTTGGCCCAGGCCTATTGAATTGAACTGCCTCTAATAGTAAACTGAACCTATTTGCCCTGCCTAAGAAAGTATTTGTGTTTAATTCTATTAACTTGTGTCTTTTACTCCCATTTAAAGTTACTGACGTGCCATTTTGCTCCCACTTCTGTGGAGCCTAACTTGTTCAGAAACTTATTGGATTGGTAATGGAGTGTATTATAGTGTGATATTGAGCTGTTTATTGTTAGTGTAATGTTTTCTAAATGAATGTGGAAATAAATTGATATTGTTTTTTTATTTTTTTATTTATTGGTATATAATCTTTTTAGATATTTACAAGGACGTTTTCATGGTGTTAATATTGTTTTACCAAGAAAACTTGAGTAAGTGTTTGTTTGAACCACTGTGATTGCAAGTCCTTTGTGTAACACCTTGTACTGCTCACATCCCTCTTGAGATAAGCCTGGCTGCTCAGCCCTGCTACCACAAAACTGTGTAGTAGAGACTTAAACCAAAGGTAAGATTGTGCTTACACCTGTAGTCTTAATTCTGTGTAGTGTTCCCAAAGGGTACTACTGCATGTAATGCTGCCTAACAGTGGGCAACGAAGGATCGCTCAGTGGTGCTCCGCCTGCAGTTTCCAGGGGGATGGGGCTCAGCTCATTCAGCCCACGGCACGCAGTGCGATACAGCTCCACTCCTGGAATGCAGCAGTCCACCACCGTTCCACTGCTGCTTCCTCTCCAGGCTTTGCCACAGACCCACCTGCCACAGCCACCTCTGCGGTGCACCGGAGGTGGCACAAGAGCACGGCAACTAGCCCACTGGCATCACCAGCGCTACTCACACCGTTTTTGGGGACAATCCCGTGTCGATGCTCAGTATTTTATCTGGTTTTTCAGTGGGTATAATGGGAGCTCACATTTGAGCTGCCATCATG
Source organism: Ambystoma mexicanum (assembly GCF_040938575.1). NCBI lineage: Eukaryota > Metazoa > Chordata > Amphibia > Caudata > Ambystomatidae > Ambystoma > Ambystoma mexicanum. Next base: position 980,257,987 of record NC_090930.1, on the reverse strand, counting down.
GCGTGGCTCTCGAGCGCCACCCTCCGGCCCCCTCTGCCTTACATTTCTAACCCCTCCCAACTATTTAAGAAATATTGGTACGAGTATAAGTTAGCTAAGGAGCTCCATGAAGACATATTCTTTACCTTACCAGACATGTTCATTTCTATTCAAAAGTGTTTCCTTTAGAAATAAAAGAAGTATGAAAAAAACTGATTGGTGGCAATGAATTACAAAAGGATGCAGTAAATGTCTGTACACTTTTTATTTGACTTCATAATAGTAATGCTATAATACCATATGTATTCTCAGTACCCAACATACTAAGGTTATTAAGTTTCATCATCTGGCTAGAAGGAAAAACTCTTTGGAGAGAAAAACATTACAACATTAATGTCATTAGTTAGTTTGATAAAAAAAAATAGTCAAATGGTTACGTTATTTTCATCATCAGATTAAAAACGTAATAATTTTGTTACCACCTTCTTCTAAGTAAGCGAAATATAAACGTTCACCCCTAACCTTCCTTTGGAAAATCACATAAATGTTTTTTTTGAGACAGTTCAAAGTAGACGAGAGGAGGCAAAAACAGAAGACGAAGACAGAGGTACAGGAATGTTAACTCGTTCCAGAGTCAGGAGAAAAGACACTCGGAAGAACAGCTAGGAGTGGATTTTGTATACAACCTATCATATATAACATTAACAGACATGTATTGCAGCATACTAAGCAAAGGCTTTTCGTTTGTACCCTCGATAACAGCAGACCCAATGCAAGTATACACAGACCTGGACAAATTTACCAGAAACCGTAAGCTTAACAAATATTTTAATTAAAAGAATAACCACCCAAGTCATGGAGATGGTGTGAGGACACAGACCACACAGTCCAAGGCATTGAAACTATGACATTTTCGCCACCTGGGAGATTGAAGCCACTTTTCTGTAAGTAGCAAACGCTCTAGAAATTGACATAGACAAGCCAACCTATACTGACCTACAACCGTGCTCCAAGTTTACCCCTAACCTTCCTCTGGAAAATCACATAGAGGTGTTTTTTTCTTTTTTTAAAGACTTTATTTAACATATGGCATTCACATACTGTTGCCTTCGACTAGTCCGGAAAGGAGGATGCGCACACGGAGGGATTTCTCAACACGACTTTATTACTTTTCCACAAACGATAACTGGCGCTTCTCGCGCCTTACCCAGAACTCCCCTCGTTCCCCAACTCCCCGTTATAAACTCTGCCTCTCCAACAGCGGGGGCTAAGCAAGTTAACCCATTGGTGGCGGGCAACACCACCCCCGAACAATATGTCCAATCATCAACTCAACATTCTTCAACAAGCCTCATAGGTCTCTTGATGGTTCGCCGTGGTCTCTCATCTTGGGCAACTGGCCCTGACATTTCCTGAGTTCCTTCTTCTTAGCTTATCCCTCCAGGATCTCCTACCGGAGGGGTCCACAGGTCGTCCCGCGGCTCTCGCGGTTCTGGGGAACACGGTCTCTGAGGTAGCTCTGTTCCCTCTCATCTGACATAATGTCTAAATTGCTGACAGTTCCTGGTGACAGCTCTGTTTTGATCTTCGGCTGTCACCATTGTACCTTTCACTACGGTTACCCTCATGGGACTTGGGGCAAACTGCGGATCTGTCTTTCTGGGCATTGGCTGTTGGACGAGAACTTCATCCCCTATGTGGAAATCTTTTGTCACTGCGTGGCGGCGAGTGGCGGTATCTTGTCTTGCTCTGTCTTTGGCTTCTGCATCCCTTTGGAGTAGGTCCTTGTCAGGCGGTTCATCGCTTGACGGGTTGCGTGGTATGCGGGTTTGCACTTCATAGCGGAGCATTACCTCGGCTGGTGTCTTGTTCGTGGCTTCGTGGGGTGTGTTTCTATGTCTCGTAGGAGTCGACACAGTGCCTGGTGGGGATTGACTGCTTCGACCCTGGCCCTTTGTATCGTCTTTTTAATCGATGCCATGAAACGTTCCGCCATTCTGTTCACTTGCGGGTGGCGGGGGGTTATCTTCATGTGTGTGAAACCCAGATGCTTCGCCAATGCCCCGAAGTTGTGGCCACAGAATGGTGGTCCATTGTCGGACTTGACTGTTTTAGGAATTCCCCACTCGCTGAATACTTCCTCCAGCGCCGCTGCTACTTGGGGAAACGCTGTGGTGGTAACCAGTTTGACGATCGGGAATCTGGAATGTTCGTCTATTAGCAGCAGGAGGTAGTCACCCGCTTCCGTGGGCCCATAAAAGTCCATGGCTACTCGCTCCCATGGGCGATCGGGTATCTGCGTGTGCTGTAGTGGTGGTGGGTTCTTAGCCGGGGCTGTGCACTGGCAGGCATGGCAGTTCTTCACCCATTACTCTACTGCTGCATCTAAGAAAGGGAACCAGACGTGGCACCTGAGCTGTTTTTTGGTGTTCTCGGCCCCTCTGTGCCCCTCATGGGCCGTTCGGACAACCTCGCTCCTTAGTGTGGTAGGGATGACAATCCTGCACCATCTGAGAAGAATGTTGTTGTCCTTGACAGCCAGTTCCCTGTGCACCCTAGCCAGTCTTTCGATCCCCTGCCTGCTCACTCCCGGGTGTGCCAGCATTGCTCTGTGATGGTCTTTCCACTTGTTGGTCAGCGTGAGGCTGATAGCGAGGGCTGTTGTAGGGTCAGCAGCGGAAGTGTTGGCGACCATCTCAAGGGACAGAGCCGGAGGTAGTGAGTTGGATGCTACGTATTGCACATAGGCGACATCGCCTTTCCGGGTTAATGGGGACCCGACTGGATGTCGCGACAGGTAGTCAGCGGGGTTAAGGTCACCCCCGGGGCGATGTATAATGTCATAATCGTATTCCTGTAGACGGATGCCCCACCGCTCAATCCTCGGGGGCATTTTGGTGTGCGGGTTCCCGAACAACGACAACAACGCCTGGTGGTCGGTGATCAGCGTGAACCATTTCCCAATGAGGAAATTGTGAAAATGCTCACATGCCCAGACCGCTGCCAAACTCTCCTTCTCCGCCTGGGAATAAGCCAGTTCTGAGGTTGACAATGCCCTGCTTGCATAAGCAACCACGTGCCTGGGGTTGATGTCTTCGCCGCTGTTTTGAGCCAAAATGGCGCCGAGGCCAACCGGGCTCGCGTCAATGACCACTTCCGTGTGCCATGAGGGATTGAAGTAGGCAAGGCCATGGGCTTCTGTTAGGGCGTGTTTGATGCTGGTAAAGGCCTGGCGGCAGGCGGGGGTCCACTCAAAGGTTGAGTCTTTTTACAGTATCTTCCTCAACGGGTCAGTGAGAGAGGCATAATGGGGTATGTACCTCGCGCAGTATCCCGCCATGCTGAGGAAAGAGCAGACATCCGCAACCTGCTGTGGTTCGCCGAGGTTGGTGATTGTGTCGACCTTGTCGGGGTCCGGCATCATCCCTTCACTGGAGAAGATGTGTCCGAAGAATTTTAGTTTTGTCTTGCTGAATCGGCATTTGGCGATGTTGAGTGTGAGGCCCGCCTCCTGAAGTGCTGCGCACGTGGCGTGTAGTGCTTTGTCGTGGGACTCTTTTGAAGACCCAAAGACGAGGATGTCGTCACTGTAATTCAGCGTGCCTCTTATGGGCCTGATGACCTGGCGTATGGCTTCCTGGAAAATCCCCGCGGCGGACGAGATGCCAAAATTCAGTCTCCGGTATCTGAAAAGACTGTCGTGCGTCGCGAACGTTGTGATGGGCCTGGAATCAGGATGTAGCTCAAGCTGGTGGTAGCCTTGGATGAGGTCGAGCTTGGAGAACATTCGGGCATTGTTAAGTTACACAATCATGTCCTCAATGCACGGGCCCGGATGCCTCTCCCGTTGAATGGCGATGTTCGCAACCCTCATGTCCACGCACAACCGGATCTTTCCTCCTTCCTTGGGTATGACTACCAGAGGAGATACCCATGGCGTTGGCCCCGTTGCCGGTTCGATGATCCCATCGGAAAGCAGTTGTTGGAGGGCTGCTGACACTGCCTCCTGCATGTGGAACCCAACTCTTCTGGGGTGTTGTGGCCCGGTCTTACCGAGGGGTCGATATGAAGTTTGATGGGAGGGGCCTTAAGTTTACCCAGCCCTATGCATAGGTTGGGGAATGTTCTTGTGATGTCGCCTTGTGTGATGCGGTTCTGGGATTGGTAACACACCATGGTGCCAACAGAGTCTCTCGGATTCAGTCTGTTCGAGGTAGCAGTAATGGTGTCTCCCGCCTTTACGTGTATCTCAATCAGTCCCAGGCGGGATGCCGTGTGATAGCTGAGAAGGCATCGGCTTCTGGCAAGTGAGCGGATGATGTGAATGGTTGTGTCCACTTGCCGCCCATTCAAAAAGAGCCGTTGCGAGAAACGCCCCACTGTCTGCAGGGGGGTGGCAGATCCCCATTGAAAAATTCTTGAGTGTGATGGTTCGAGCATTGGCGGGTTCGGTATTTTGGCATAGTCATGTTCGCCCATGATATTAACAGTAGCGCCTGAGTCGACCATGAATTGGAATTGGCAGTTCCCCATTTTGATCGGGATTTTGGGGGCTTCCCTGGCCTCTTCGTTGTCAAGTATAAGATTGACGTATTTGTCCTGGTCGAATTGATCATATGGCGTGTTGTATGCTGCTTCCGGCTTGTCGTGGTAGAATGTTTCAGGCCTATATTCTGTTGGTGGGTAGTCGTACTCATCCGTGAAATATCTGGCTTGGTCTGCCTGGTCTACCTGTGGTGGGTACCCCTGTGCTTGGTACTCGTCGATGGCTCTGACGTATCGCCTCTGTCCTTGCCCTTGCTGGTAGTATCTGGGTTGATTGTATTGTGGGGATGGCGAGCGGAGAGGCGTCCTAGCGGGCGCTTGGGGGCGCATTGGAGGAAATGGTATGCCCTCTCTACATACAGAGTGAAAATGTCCTTCTCTTCCGCAGTTTGTGCATCGTTGGGATAGAGCTGTCATGATGCCTACCTCCAAGGAGCCAGACCAGGCCCAGCTACCCCAGAGGCAGACATCATGTCCCCGAGGGAAGTCTCAGCAGCCCCAAGTAGGGGCCCTTTGGACTCAGTCCTGGCGCCTTTGGCGCCTGGCTCATATTGGACAACAGTCCTGGCGCCATAGGCGCCAGGCTCATAAAAGATGACTTTGTGTTTAAAGGTGCTTGGTGTAAACTTACCTGATGCAGACTATGCTGCAACATCCGGGCCATCTAGAGGCCTGAATGGGACTACTTTATCTTTGGGGACTACTTAAACACACGGGTGTGGCCGGAGGAAGAATACATACCTGAGAGGAAGGATACATACCTGGAACTACTTTGAAGGCTATTTAAGCCACCACCAAGCAGCAACGCACGCTTCGCGTTGTTCTGCATCTAGCAGCTGGACGCTCACCGTGTCTGCTCCTGCATCCTGACTTCTGCCACGCCCGCCAGCATCTTGGAACACCTGCAAAGGAAGAAGAGAAGAGAATAGGAGAAGGAAGAGTCCTTACCTGCGAAACTCTGCATTCCGGAGACATTTCGCCGACGATCCTGAAAAGGAAGACATTCATTTTAAAAGCACATTGCATCGATCGCTGCAGCGCCGCATTCCACTCACCTTTACTAGGCGCCTCCATATTCATCAGCGACCATCTGGATCCGCAGCCACATTTCAGCGCCTAGGGAGAAAAAGACAAGAACAAAGTTGAGCTAGGGAAGAGAATAAGAAAACCTTAATTTGCCATCATAAGACTTACCTGTTAGGTCATTCCCACTTCATTTCGGGTCGGTGCCGCATCCTGGCATTTCCGGACCCCGGCCCCTAAGGGGAAAAAAGAGACATCAGCGTTAGTGAGCGAATGCTAAGACATTACCTGAACGCTCATTAAAGACTTACCTGATATCTACTGGAACTGCACCTCTCACTTCGGGTCGGTGCCATATCTCCGGCATTTCCAAATCCCGGCCCCTATGGGAAAAAAAGACACAAGCATTAGTGCATTAATGCAAGGGCACAAAAGGAACCTCTCATCAAACAACTCACCTGAGTTTCCTTCGTCGGTTCCATTGCTCATCTCGGAATCTTTGTTCTGCACCTGAAATAGAGACAACGGACAATTATAATTTCGGGCTCATACTTATAAACAGAATTCTCACAGTACTTTACCGGGAAGGTCAAGCAAACTTGAACTCTCTACAATCCATGATCCAGTGAAGTAACTGGATTACAACGCGCCCCTGCATCAGAAGCAGGGTGGAGAGCTCGTCCTTTCAGACCCTAAGATTGTTAATACTCCCTTTTCACACACAGAAGGATATTTCTGCGAGCCAGACAAGCCAGATTTGAGGGTCCGGTCCTGTCCATCTTCCAAGTCCTGCACTTCACCATAGAAGAGGCAACAGCACTCCAAACCAGGCCTGCGCCTCTGTGGGAGTCAGGTGAGCGTAACAGAACGCGAAGCCTACCTACAATTTCCCACCCGGGCACTATGGAAACTTCCGAGACAGACCAGCTGGCCCAGCTTTTGGGGGAATTACGGGCAGAAGTACACTCCGCCCGCCAGGAGACTAACGCTCTCAAAAGAGAACTGATCCTATCTAAGGAAAGAACTGATGACCTGGCCAAACGGTTGTTGCAGGGTCAGGCAGGACAAACTCCTTTACCTAGTTCCGGGGGTAATCCCACTTCTATGATTTTGAATAACCCGGTACAAATCAATCTACCTGGAAACATGCTTTTGGCCCCGCCTGAACGTTTTGCTGGGGACCCCAAGAAATATGCCGTTTTTATGAACCAATGTCGCTTACACCTCCTATGCAGACCTGGGGCCTTCCCTAATGACCAGACCAAGGTAGCTTTTGTATTATCTTATCTAAGCGGCAGTGCTGCCGATTGGTCAGTTCCTTTGGTAAATCAAGATGACCCAATTCTCCAGGATTTTCAAGGCTTCCAGGCAAGCATGGAAAGATTATTCGCTCGACACTCTCAGGGACAGGCCCTAGACAACAAACTGCTATCCTTACGACAAGGTAACCAGGATCTCTTATCTTACATCGCCACCTTTAATAGGTTGGTTGTGGAAACCGGGTGGCCAGAGAATAAAAGGATCACATTATTTCATCGAGGTCTGCGTGGAGAACTTAAAGACATGCTAGCCCAAATAGTAAATCCACCCCAAGTCTGCGCGGAGTACATAGACCTTGTGGTCCAACTTGATCACAGACTTCAGAATAGAAAAGCAGATCGATCCAAGTTTGAAACCAGAGTGTTGATCAAAACTCACGCTAACCCCAAGAGTACCGACGTTTCAGAACCTATGCAAATCGGTGGAGTTAAAGGACCGTTAACGCAGAAGGAACGGGAGAGAAGGCGGCGAAAGCAATTATATCTCTATTGCGGGGCTTCTGGTCACTTTCTACGAGATTGTCTGGTAAAACCACCTAAGAAGGTGGTTGGAGCCAGTGACAACAATTTAACAGAACCTGATTCGGGAAACGACCAAGCCCGACAAGCGTAGAGGTCCGCTTGCCGAGCTTGAAAACAAACTCTTTAACCTCGCATTTCATCATGCCAATGGTCCTCGTGGATCTGAAACAGCCTCGGCGGTTGCATGCTATAAAGGCATACATCGACAGTGGAGCTATTGGAAAATATGTAGATCGTGAATTGGCCTCCAGGATTAATCTCCCTCTCCGTCCGAAAACTAACAAGGATGTCATTACTACAGTTGATGGAACCGAAATAGCCTCAGGGCCGGTAACTCATTCCACTACAGAAGTGACACTAGTGGGTCAGGATGGACATCGGGAAGCTATTGTGTTTTACGTAATCAAGGCCCCACAGTTTCAAGTAATTCTAGGAATTCCTTGGTTAGAAACACATAATCCTCGAATAGACTGGCGAGCAAAGAGAATAACCTTTCCTGATTGTGAACAAACTTGTTATCCAAGAAATCCAAATATGCGCCTGGCCTCAGTAACTTCCGCCACTATACAACTACCGGCTGAGTACCAAGAATTCCAAGACGTTTTCCAAAAAGAACAGGCCAACACGTTACCTCCCCACCGGTCGTACGATTGTCAAATCGATCTGGTACCCAATGCTCAACCGCCATGTAGTAGGATTTATGCTCTTACTGAACCTGAGAACCTTCATTTGCGTCAGTATTTAGATCAGTACCTTGCCAATGGTTTTATTCGCCCGTCAAAGTCTCCTCTTTCCTCAGCTCTGTTCTTCGTGCCGAAAAAAGAAGGCGACCTTAGAACATGTATTGACTACCAAGCCCTAAATCAAATAAGGTTTAAGAATCGTTATCCTCTGCCTCTGATCCCTGAACTTCTCGACCAGGTAAAAGATGCTTGTATGTACACCAAGTTAGATCTCCGGGGAGCTTATCACCTGGTGCGTATAAAAGAAGGCGACGAATGGAAGACTGCATTTCGCACCAAATATGGGCTCTTTGAATATCAGGTGATGCCCTTCGGATTGTGCAACGCACCTGCCGCCTTTCAATACTTTATGAATGATGTTCTTCGGGAACTTATCAATGTTTGTGTTATCGTATATATCGACGACATCCTGGTGTACTCCTCTTCGGAATCCGATCACAGAAAACATGTCAGGGCAGTTCTTGAAAAATTGCGCCAGCACAAACTGTTTGCAAAACTCAAAAAATGCGTTTTTCATACCACAGAAGTGGAGTTTCTCGGATTCATCCTGACACCTAAAGGAGTCCGAATGGACTCGCGAAAGGTGGACGCCATCCTCAAATGGCCATCTCCTAGCTCTGTGAAGGGGGTTCAGAGCATGCTTGGTTTTGCCAATTTTTATCGAAGATTCATCCCGGAATTTTCTCGAGTGGTCCAACCCATCACAGCTCTCTTACGGAAGAATAAACGCTTCGAATGGACTCATGAGGCAGAACAGGCCTTTCAAGACCTAAAGACTAAATTCACCTCCACACCTGTGTTGAAGCATCCACGCCCAGATCTCCCTTACATTGTTGAAACTGACGCATCCAGCTTAGCCATGGGAGCTGTCCTGTCTCAAAGGGTTCCAGTAACTAACCAACTACACCCTGTAGCCTTTTGGTCCAGAAAATTCTCAGCTCCTGAAATTAATTACGCAATCACCGACAAGGAGTTACTAGCTATTAAGTCTGCCTTCAAAGCTTGGCGTCATTACCTCCTCGGCGCAAGACACACCATTACGGTGATTACAGATCACAGAAATTTGCAATATTTAAAGATGGCCAAAGCCCAATCATCACGTCAACTCCGATGGACTTTATTCTTTGCGGAATTTGATTTTGTAATCACATATCGCCCTGGTTGCAAGAATGGCAAAGCGGACGCTTTATCCCGGATTGGGATGGAAGAAACAAATTCGAGCTTAGAACCTGTACCGATTATACCTGAACAGAGAATTTTGGGTTTGACTTCTTTACAAACTATTGAGGACGTTCAAACTCGAGTTAAACAACTATTAGACTCCACAGCCTTACAAGAATAGAGCCAAAAGGGGTCACACTTTTCCGTTAATGACGATTTACCGTACTTCCAGGGGCGATTATTTCTGCCTAACAAAGACCTGCAAGAACTCGTTATTGCCCATTATCATGATACATTAATGGAAGGACATCCTGGTATCGCTAAAACTGAGGAAAAGATCAAACGACAATTCTGGTGGCAATCCTGGAGAAAAGACATAAAATCTTTTGTGATGTCTTGCGGAGTTTGCGCCCAAAATAAAGGTCAAAAGAAAAGACCAGCCGGTCTTCTACAACCTTTGGATATTCCACCGGCACCTTGGCACACCTTGTCGATGGACTTTATTACCGACCTGCCTCCTTGCTATGGATACAACACTATCTTGGTGATTGTGGATCTCTTCTCCAAAATGGCCCATTTTATCCCTTTAAAAGGGTTACCCTCAGCCTCCATCTTGGCCAAGGAATTTCTGGAGAACATAGTTCGTATGCATGGTTTTCCATCCATATTAGTCTCAGATCGAGGAAGCCAGTTTATTTCCCATTTTTGGAGGAAATATTGTCAACTGGCGCAAATTGATGTACGACTATCCACCAGTCATCATCCCCAAACCGATGGCCAAACCGAGAGAACTAACCAAACCCTTGAACAATATCTTCGGTGTATGTTGCACCAATCTGAATGCAATTGGAAAGACATTCTTTGGATCGCAGAATATGCATATAACAATTCTGTACATTCTGGAACAGGACAAACCCCTTTTTAAACCTTGTATGGTCATCATCCTCGAACCTCAGACCTGGACCCTCCTCAAAACCTGGAAATGCCTGCGGTAGATCATTTGCATTCCACGATAACCCGAGCTTTCAAAGAAGCTACGACTCATCTTCAGCAAGCCAAGAGAAAGTACAAAGAAAATGCTGATTTACATCGAAGTGAAGCACCTCCATACCAAATAGGGGAGCAGGTGTGGCTAGCAACTAGACATTTACCTCTCAAAGGGCCACAGACTTTCAACCCCAGATACATAGGACCCTATCCCATCAAAGCTATAATCAACCCGGTGGCCTTTAAACTCGATCTACCAGCAAACATGCAAATTCAACCCGTTTTTCACGCCTCACTGTTGAAACCGGTGCAACCAGGAACCAGACTGATCAAACCACCAGAACCAATTCAGATTGATGGGGAATTAGAATTTTAAGTTAAAGACATATTGGATTCCAAGGTGTTAAAGTCAAAACTCTTGTATCTAGTTGATTGGAAGGGGTATGGACCTCAGGAGAGATCTTGGGAACCAAGCGACCATGTACACGCGCTGCGATTAATACAAAAATTCCACCGAAAATTCCCAAACAAGCCAAAACCCCCGGAGAGAACATCCTTGGGAGGGGCCTTGGGAGGGGGTACTGTCATGATGCCTACCTCCAAGGAGCCAGACCAGGCCCAGCTACCCCAGAGGCAGACATCATGTCCCCGAGGGTAGTCTCAGCAGCCCCAGGTAGGGGCCCTTTGGTCTCGAGTGTGATGGTTCGAGCATTGGCGGGTTTGGTATTTTGGCGTAGTCCTGTTCGCCCATGATATTAACAGTAGCGCCTGAGTCGCCAATGAATTGGAATTGGCAGTTCCCCATTTTGATCGGGATTTTGGGGGCTTCCCTGGCCTCTTCGTTGTCAAGTATAAGATTTACGTATTTGTCCTGGTCGAATTGATCATATGGCGTGTTGTATGCTGCTTCCGGCTCGTCGTGGTAGAATGTTTCAGGCCTATATTCTGTTGGTGGGTAGTCGTACTCATCCGTGAAATATCTGGCTTGGTCTGCCTGGTCTACCTGTGGTGGGTACCCCTGTACTTGGTACTCGTCGATGGCTCTGTCGTATCGCCTCTGTCCTTGCCCTTGCTGGTAGTATCTGGGTTGATTGTATTGTGGGGACAGCGAGCGGAGAGGCGTCCTAGCGGGCGCTTGGGGGCGCATTGGAGGAAATGGTATGCCCTCTCTACATACAGAGTGAAAATGTCCTTCTCTTCCGCAGTTTGTGCATCGTTGGGATAGAGCTGTCATGATGCCTACCTCCAAGGAGCCAGACCAGGCCCAGCTACCCCAGAGGCAGACATCATGTCCCCGAGGGAAGTCTCAGCAGCCCCAAGTAGGGGCCCTTCGGACTCAGTCCTGGCGCCTTTGGCGCCAGGCTCATATTGGACAACGGTTCTGGCGCCATAGGCGCCAGGCTCATAAAAGATGACTTTGTGTTTAAAGTTGCTTGGTGTAAACTTACCTGATGCAGACCATGCTGCAACATCCGGGCCATCTAGAGGCCTGAATGGGACTACTTTATCTTTGGGGACTACTTAACCACATGGGTGTGGCTGGAGGAAGAATACATACCTGAGAGGAAGGATACATACCTGGAACTACTTTGAAGGCTATTTAAGCCACGCCCAAGCAGCAACTCACGCTTCGCGTTGTTCTGCATCTAGCAGCTGGACGCTCACCGTGTCTGCTCCTGCATCCTGACTTCCGCCACGCCCGCCAGCATCCTGGAACACCTGCAAAGGGAGAAGAGAATAGGAGAAGGAAGAGTCCTTACCTGCTAAAATCCGTATTCCGGAGACATTTCGCCGACGATCCTGAAAAGGAAGACATTCATTTTAAAAGCACATCGCATCGATCGCTGCAGCGCCGCATTCCACTCACCTTTACTAGGCGCCTCCATATTTATCAGCGACCATCTGGATCCGCAGCCACATTTCAGCGCCTAGGGAGAAAAAGACAAGAACAAAGGTGAGCTAGGGAAGAGAATAAGAAAACCTTAATTTGCCATCATAAGACTTACCTGTTGGGTCATTCCCACTTCATTTCGGGTCGGTGCCGCATCCTGGCATTTCCGGACCCCGGCCCCTAAGGGGAAAAAAGAGACATCAGCGTTAGTGAGCGAATGCTAAGACATTACCTGAACGCTCATTAAAGACTTACCTGATATCTACTGGAACTGCACCTCTCACTTCGGGTCGGTGCCATATCTCCGGCATTTCCAAACCCCGGCCCCTATGGGGAAAAAAGACACAAGCATTAGTGCATTAATGCAAGGACACTAAAGGAACTTCTCATCAAACAACTCACCTGAGTTTCCTTCGTCGGTTCCATTGCTCATCTCGGAATCTTTGTTCTGCACCTGAAATAGAGACAACGGACAATTATTATTTTGGGCTTATACTTATAAACTGAATTCTCACAGTACTTTACCGGGAAGGTCAAGCAAACTTGAACTCTCTACAATCCATGATCCAGTGAAGTAACTGGATTACAACGCGCCCCTGCATCAGAAGCAGGATGGAGAGCTCGTCCTTTCAGACCCTAAGATTGTTAATACTCCCTTTTCACACACAGAAGGATATTTCTGCGAGCCAGACAAGCCAGTTTTGAGGGTCCGGTCCTGTCCATCTTCCGAGTCCTGCGCTTCACCATAGAAGAGGCAACAGCACTCCAAACCAGGCCTGCGCCTCCGTGGGAGTCAGGTGAACGTAACAGAGCTGGGCATGACCCGGAGTGTGGGAAGGCCATCCTACAGCGGTAGCATTGTCTCTGTTGGTGCGGAACCTGCGTAGCTGGCGCTCTATATGGTTGCGACCCTCTGTCGCCTTGACGAGGGGGCTGTATGGCTGCGACGAGTTCATTGGTGTCATGTTTAGGGTTGCCTGTGTTGCTCATGGATGAAGCTTGGGCATCAACCCTCTCATGTATGCGAGCAAGCTCGCTTACTTCTGGGATGGTGAGGGTTTTTTTCAGTAGCTGTTTCTTGAGTGCAGGCGACAGGCACCCTTCTATGACCCTCAGCCTTATCGCTTCTTCTAGGGAAAATGCGTCGAACTGACAGTTTGCTCCCTTCACCCTCAGGCAGGTTATGAATTCATCGACTGTCTCATGTGGCAATTGGGTGCATTTGTTGAATAGATACCGCTCATAGTCGCGGTTGAATTCGATAATGAGGAGTTTGTCAAGGGCCCCAATCAAATTCGTGAATGTGGTTTGTTGGGCTGCGGGGATCGTTTTCACAACTGTCTTTATCCCCCCCCCACCAGATTGAGGAAGATGTCCCTGATATTGGGGGAGTCGCCATCGCCAGACCCCCGCACGTAGTGCTGAAAGTCTTCCATCCAACCAGTCCATCTCGGCCCCTTGGTGGCTTGGGGCGCCATGGTGAATGGCGGAGGTAATCGCAGCTGTATAGGTTTCATCTTGCGGGCCAGTTGGGGGATCCATGATTGGACACGGGGTTGCTCATGTTGCTGGGCGGTGGGAGCCGGCGGGCGTGCAGTCAATCCAAATGCTGCCTCGGCTTGGCGGCCGCGCCGCAGACCATGGCGTACGCTGGTGTAGGCCTAAACACGCAAGCGAGCGTGGACTTGCACTCACTTGAGGGTCGGGCGACAAGGATGGGCCCTTCGGAGAAAGAGGCCGGAGGTGCAGCCGGGGGGTGCGGATTGGATCACCGGCACGCGTCGCTGGAGCGGACCTGGTGGACTGCCAGGACCAGATTCACACTTCCCAGTGCTCGTGCAGCTGTCTGGAACGCAGTCCCAGGCGCGACGATGGAGGAGGAGAGGAGTTCGGCGAAAACGCCCACGCGCACGTTATTCGTACTGGAGGAGGAGGAGTAGGAGGAGACTCGGCGGACATCCGAGGGAGGATGAGGCGGATTGCCAAAGGAGGACTCCGTTGTGTGCACGGACAGCCTTCGTCGCCAGTGTTGCCTCCGACTAGGCCTGAAAGGAGGACGCGCACACGGAGGGATTTCTCAACACGTCTTTATTACTCTTCCACAAACGATAACTGGCGCTTCTCGCGCCTTACCCAGAACTCCCCTCGTTCCCCAACTCCCCGTTATAAACTCTGCCTCTCCAACGGCAGGGGCTAAGCAAGTTAACCCATTGGTGGCGGGCAACACATACAGGAGGCTTATGCTGTTATGTACATGATTAATCTGTTAAGTTATACACAACTCTGGAGTATCTGATGACATTAGTACACTTTGTGGTCTATCTTGGTGTACAGTTACCGTATCACTGCGTTATGCCCGTTTCGTCGGTCGGTTCCGGATAGTGTTCTCATGTAAGTCCGGTACGGGGCCCAGATGTCTTTGGGCCAGGATGTTGTTACGGTGTGTATATAACCTTCTTCATTGTCATTTAGCTTAGCTAGTTAATTGAACCATTGGTCTAGTGTTGGTGCAGCTATGGCTTTGAACTTCAGTAATATACATTTTTTGGCTATTATACATCCGAGGTTAAAAAGTCTACGAGTCTTGATATCTGTTTTGCCTATGTCGCCCAGCAAGTACTTCAATGGCATGGGTGTTCGGGGTATGCTGATCATTTTGTGTAGTGACTTTGCAATACAGTGCCCGAATTTTGTGATTGTGGGCCATTTCCAAAGCATGTGTATGGTGTCAGCTTCATCTGAATTACATTTCGGGCATAGTTGTGCATTCTGCTGGTTGAACCTAGTGATGTGTACAGGCGTATAGTGAAGGCAATTCAGAGCGTTTTATTGTATTAACCTTAATCGTGCGTTGAGTGACACCTCTTTGGTTAAGCTACACATTTTCTCCCATTTATGTTTATCTATTGCCGTTCTGGTGTCTCCCTCCCATTTTCCCCTTAGTGTACTGGGCTGTGGTATACCGTGGTGTATCTTGGAGTATAGTCTCGATAGTAATCTCCTCTCATTGCCTGACGTTATCATTTCCATATATTCGTTGGAATCAGGCTCCACCGAATATGAGGGCCATTTTCGTTTCACTGCTGCCCTCATTCAGTAATATTGTACAACTAGCACAGGGTTATTCCCTAGTTTACTTTTGAATTCCTCCAGTGTTACATACATTCCCATGATAAATAGGTCACCTTGTTTCATTTCACAGTGTGGGTCCCATGCCTTTTGTATATCCACATCCATCGTCGGGCGGAGGTCAGGATTATACCACCAGGGAATGTGTTTGCTATATAGGTTCTCAATTCGTAATTTGGCCCTTATCCGATTCCATGCCTCTAGTGTGGTGGTCAATGGGTAAAAGAGGCAACGGTCATATTTGCACTCACTGATGAGGGTGGTCCTTATATCATTTGGGGCTGCGGATTTTCGCTCGAGATCAGTGTGTGAGAATTTGTTGTCTGGGTTGTACCAGAAACCTGCATATTGGGCTTAGGCAGAAAGGTAGTATAATTCAAAGTCTGGGGCGGCGAGGCCTCCTCTATTGTATGGTTCCGTAAGTGATTCCCATTTCGTTTGGGCAGTCTTTCCGTTCCCCACGAACTTCACTGATAGTTTCCGGAGGGTGTTGAAAAACTGTCGTCCTGGCCAGATTGGTACAGTGTTAAAGTAGTGCAGGAGTTTAGGAGCCACCACCATTTTCAAGATGGTTATCCGGCCTATCAGTAACAATGGAAGTTTACTCCACAGGTTAAGCTTGCGTTCGAGCGTGTTGAGGTAGTTGGTGTGATTTTTCTCATAGAGAAGCTTGTGTGTCCGTGCCACTATGACTTCCAGGTATTTCACCATTCCTTCGCCCATTTCATCCCGTGTAGGTGTGTTGGTTTAGGGGTGCTATCGTGAGTGGGAACAGTTCTGATTTCAGAGTATTAATCTTGTAGCCTGAGTATGCAGTAAATGTGCTAACTTCTGTAAGTACAGGTTCTATGTTTACTTCTGGGTGCTTTAGGTATATTAATGTATCATCCGCATATAATGATATTATCTGTGGGGAGACCTGTATGTGTATTCCCCTGTGTCTATGGAACTCCATCGTCAGAACGTGCTGCCCTGGCAGGTCCCTCTGGCCAGATTTATTTCATTCAAATTGTTTCCATTTGTCCGTATTTTTGCTTTGCACCACTATACAGGAGTCCAATGAATTTGTTAAAGCCCTCCGCTAGTCCTAGCTGCCGAAGGACACCAAATAAGAAGTTCCACAACACCAAATCAAATGCTTTTTCAGCATCTAGTACCATTGCAGCAGCCAGAATCTCTGGGTTAATCTGCGCCATTGTGCCGAACCATCTGCGTAGATTCAGAGCCATGGATCACCCCCGGATGAAGCCCGCCTGGTCAGGCTGAACCAATGTCGCCATCTGGGGTAATAGCCTATTGGCTAGCATTTTTGCGAAGATTTTTGCATCAGAATTTATTACTGAGAGCGGGCGATAAGAGGATATTTCGTTGGCGGGTCTCCCAAGTTTTGCCAGGACTGTTATCACTGCTTCCACAAGGGAAGGTGGCAGTGAACCAATGGTACAGGCCCTCTTCCCACACCTTGAGTAGTTTGGGGGCTAGGATATCTTTATACACTTTGTATAGCTCGAAAGTGATTCCATCGGGCCTGGGGGCCTTACTGGATGCCAGTGAGGCTATAGCTTCAGTATCTTCTTCTGTCGTGATTGGGGCACTTAGTTTTTCTCTGGTTGTAGCATCAAGAGTGGGTAGTCGCGTGTTCGCTAGATATATCTTAACCTCATCCTCTGTGATAGTGACGGTTTTTAAATATAGCGTACTTTAATATTCCCTGAACATATCGTTTATTTCCTCAGGATTAACAGTAATTGAGCCATCGGGTCTAGAGATCCCATTTATGTATTGTGTATCCTGTTCCCCTTTGATTATGCCTGCTAGTAATCGGTCGGGTTGGTCGCTCTCCCCATAGCGTCTTGCTTGTACCCTCCTGTTCAAGAACCTGGTCTCACGCTCTGCCAGTTCACAGAATCTCTGTCTATTCCCGTTGATAAGTCCCAGTAGAGCCTTATTGCGTGTTCTCGTGTACTCATTTTCTAGGTACCTGATGTCCTGCTCTGTTTCGTCAAATTCTCTCCTAGTGGTTTTCAGGATACCAGCTGTTGATGCGATTATCTTCCCTCTTAGCCATACCTTGAACGTTTCCCATATCGTAGAGTACCTATCAACTGTACCCTCGTTTTCAATAAAGACAAATTTGATCTCAATTATAAGTGTCCACCAGGGAGTCATCTTGGAGTGCGGTCGGGGCCATTCACCACAGACGGGTTGGTGTAGGCGTTTGTGTTTGTCTTAGTTCCAATACCACCGGGGAGTGGTCCAACCATATGCGTGGTCATATTTTGGTCTTGGTAACTTCCCCCACCCAGTTCTCAGACATGAGCCACCAATCTATTCTAGAGTGTGCATCGTGGACTGTTGAATAGTATGTGTATTCAGTAAGTGAGGGGTGTTCTATGCGCCAAATGTCAACCAGCCTGTATTGGGTCATGATTTGCTTGATGAAGAGGGTAGCTCTGGTCGTACTCCTGTGCTTAGTGCTCGATCTATCCAAGTCTAGGTCGAGAATTGTTTTGAAGTCGCCTCCCCATATTATTGCAGTGTCAGGGTCTTGGCTTAGTAAAGCTGCAACCTCAGTGTAGAATGTGGGTTAATCCGTGTTAGGGCCATATGTGTTGACTAGGGTTAATGGTCTTGTATTGATTGTGACCTATACTATCACGTGCCTGCCTTCTTGATCTATGTGTACCACGCCAGCTTTGACGTTAGCGCCCTTGTGTATCAATGTTATTACTCCCCGCCTGTGATGAATAATTAGTAAAAAACCTGTTTTTCCCCCATTTTTGTGCCATTTGCTTGTGTGTGTCCTCTAGAGAGTGAGTTTCTTGTAGCATTACAATGTTAGGTTTATGGCGTTCCAGGTATGCCCATAGTTTCCTTACTTTAATCGGGTTGTGCAGGCCCCTATCGTTCCATGAAATCATTCTAAGGTGTGTCGACATGTCGTGTTTTGGTCACGCATTTTTCTGTGTTATGTCTGTTACTAAGTTTGGCCATCTTAAGGTAAAACCAGACCTGCATGTTTCTTGCCATAGATTTTCCAACTTTCCCCCCCAGATCTGTCAGGCTGTTATTTGCCCAGCTCCCAAAAACTTTCATCAACAACATAATCCTATTCCCCTTACCATCCCTCCCCACACCCTCACCATCAGCTCCAACTCGATGATGTAACCTATGTAAACTGTTGGATAAACCCTGGAGGGGTCATGTTGACAGCTGGAGCCGTCCAGTTAGCTCGACGTTTCCAATCTGCAGGATCTATTAGTCGCTGAGCCATGTGTTGTTTCGGCATTGTGGGCTATGACTTTCTTTGAGCCTCCTTCAGTCATTATCGTCTCTGTGGTCTATATCGTCGTTCCGCAGCACTTCTGCTCCTGTGCGGGTCTGTCGTGGGGGCATGGAAATAGTAGACTCCACGTATGACATTGCCTGTTCGGGGTTATCAAAGAAGTGGGCCCTCCCACCATGTTGTATCCTCAGCCGGGCAGGGAACATCAGGGAGTATGGTACCTTCCGAGCTCTGACAAGGCGTTTCACTGCATCGTAGGATCTTCTCTGCATTTGTACGCTCGCAGCGAAATCTGGATATATATGTATAGTGCTCGATTCAAATTGCAGGGAGCCTTTTTCTCTTGCCAATCAGAGGATTGTATCCCTGTCCCTGTAGTTTAGTAATCTTACTATTATCGTTCTTGGTGGAGCTCCAGGGCGGGGAGGCGGTGCAAGTGTCCGATATGCTCTCTCCACTAGAAACTGTGGGGACAACTTGGAGGGGTCGAACATATCCTTTAGGAGTTTCTCCACAAACAGTTTCATAGAGCCTTTGCATGCTGTTTCTTGGATCCCCACCATGCGGTTTTTATTGCGTCTTGACCTTGATTCCAAGTCCTCACATTTGTTTGCCATTTTCTTCAGCTCAGTTTGAATAGTGTTCAAAGTTCGGTCGTGGCGTTGTATTACATCTTCATTCTCACCAATTCTGTTATCAGCCTCTGTGATTTGACCATTCTCCTTCTCTATCTTGGCTTTCAGTGATCCTATTGTTCCCACAATATCATCTAGTTTGACATTTATGGCTAAGAAGCCGTTCTGCATAGTCTGTAATAACTGATTGTCTCTGGAACCGCCATTGTTGCTGTCCATTGCTGTAGCATCTGAGGGTGGAGAGGTGGTGGAAGTTGTTGACTTCGGCCAGTGAAGGAGTCCATCCGGCCTTTTTTCTTGTTTGGCCCTTTTGTTATTGTATGGGTTGTCCCAGGTGGGAAGGTGCAGTACCTCTCTTTAATTGCTCTTTTAGTATTGGTCGCTGCCTGTGTCGCAGGGGTGTCAGGCGTCCCGAACAGGCAGTTATTATAGCTAGTGTTCTGCTGAGTGGGTTTTATCGCAAATTAAATGAGTTGAATATATGTTTGCTGACCGGCTGATCAGTCTGTCTGCTTTCTGCCAGCAGTGGAGGAGAGTTAGTCAGACGACCGCCACCTGTCTTCCCCAAGCGACCACCACAGAATGCATGTTGTAGGTGCACTTATCGCATGGATTGCTAGAGTTTACTGTCCGAGCCGGTTTCTGCCTGATGTGTTGGCTGCTAGAAAGGATGCTGAGTCTGCTCTCCGCATGTTTGCGGGCACCTCTTGTTACAGGCTGGCCGGAGTTCGTTCATGTTCAAGTGAGGCCCTCCTGTTTTCGAGCAACAGATTGAGGTTTCTTATGGGCCTCTGGCGTAGGCTGATGTTGAGGTTGGCTTACAGTGCTTGTAGATGTGTCTTCAGTTAGCTGCCATGTGCTATCTGCATTTTGTTGCTTCCCGGGACTGTTTGTATAGCACTCCCCTCTGCGCCCTGGTTTATGGTTTCACTGGCACTCTTATGTCGGGCCAAGTTCGTTCAAACGTGCGTTTATGGTGTCTTGGAGTTTGTTTGGCCCCCTTCGTATTTGAGTAGCCCCAATCATGGAGTATGCAGTCAATATGGGGATTGGGGTGGCCGTGGGCGAATCTGTGTTTGCGTATTCGCAGGTAATGGCCTCTGTACTCCTTGTTGTGGTCCTTGGGCCTGGGCGTTAGCGGGGGGTGTCGCTTAAATTACCTGTATTTATCTATAATATAGAATGCATGATTCACCTCCCAGGATTTCCTCTGCATTAGTGCAGCGTGTAGATCTAAATTATGTGTACTTTGGCCCAAATGTTGCCTCTGTGGATAGCAGCCTTAGCGTTGCCCCATGATGTTTTGGGCTATTATTTACTGCCAGTCCTAGTGTCTCATTGCCAGGCTATTGTTGTGGGCTGTGTTGGGTTGCAGGATGCCGGCACGTTCCTTTCCCAGCAGGGCCTACAAGGGGATCACAGTTCATGCTACGCCTTATGGCTGCGCACTTATTTCGGTCATGTGGCTTACTTGGGTATGTCGATGGGTGGTCAGTCAAAATCTCGAAAACAAAATCTCGAATGACAAAAAGCACGAAACAAAAATCTCGAAAAAAAAATATCGAATTTTTTATTTATTGATTTATATATGTTTTTGGGGTCAGGTAAGTAAAAAAAAGGGGTAAAATAAAAAAAAAAATTAAAAAAGGGGGGTTGGGGGGGGGTAAAACCCCCCCATTTTGAAAAAAAACGCATTAAAAAAAAATTTGATATTTTTTTTTCGGCCTTTTGTTTTCGAGATTTTTGTTTTCGAGATTTTTTTATTCGATATTATCACTATGAACCATGTCGATGTAGACAGCGTTCCAATCCCTCTGATGGCACAGGCCACGCACGCAGGGGTCCGGCGGTGTTGTCTCGCCTGCTGCCATCTGAAGAGGCGGATGGGCTGTTGCCCCAGCAGGCAAACAGGTTTTGTCGATGTCACTTTGGCTCTCTACCCCCCATTCGGTCCTTGCCCGTGTCGGAGAGTCCGAGGTTGGGGACCAGCTGTTCGTGGGGCTGGGATGCCCAGCCAGAAGTCGGCGTGCTGATGGCAGCTGGTCAGGGACGTCCAGCAACTCAAGCACTGTTCGGTATGTCAGGACGGCGGGTGTTCGGAGGTACTTAATCTGACCCTCCGCCGAACCAGTGCTCGATGAATATGGGCTGTGCTGACAGGATCGCAGGGGAGATGTCCTGCGGTGTGTAGCTCACCTGACAAGCCACCGTCTGTAGCCCGGCTCGGCCGTGTCGCGCTATCACCTGGTTGGCTCCTCCTTATCTCTGCTCACAGCGTCCCTGCAGCATCCGCACTGGCACCTATCACAGCGTTAGTATTTGCCTCTGCAGGTTGCGGTTTTGCCAAAATCCGGGGGATTGGGTGCACAATCGGTTCTACCATCGTTCAGGCTCAGCAGAGTTTAATAATTATGGCCGGCGACTGTGATTCCATGAAGGATTAATATCGGACACGGAGCTGCTCTCCTAGGTGGCCATCACAGTCGGCTGCTCAACAGCACCCCCAACATAGAGGTATTTTTGAGACAGTCTCCAAAGAGTTAAGAACAAACATTTTGAGGCAATAGTTTGGGAATAAAAAATGTAAGAATCTTACAATGGAAGAACAAAGATAATTGTCATCCCTAGCTAACAACAATGACATTGCGCCTCATTATGAGGAGTGCGGCTGCGGTATGAACGGTGCCGGTAAGGGACTGGAACTGTTCATACCGGGCAGCACCATTACGAGTTCTGCAGCAGGTCCCGCTCTTCATGCCTGGTCAGACCAGACATGCATAGCGGGACCCGCTAGCAGACCAGGATGCTAGCAACGGGCCTGTCATTAATGGGCCCATTGTTAGCATCCTCCCCATTCCCATTGAACCCTATGGGGGCCAAAATGGGAATGGGATGTACCGGGTCCGGGTCCCGAGAATGGGAATTACCAGGCCCGCTAAAATCGGCATGGCCCGGTAATTCCCTATTTTTGGGACCCGGACACGGTACCCGGTTTGGGGGTAGCCATGCCGGTAAGAACGGCATGGCTACCTCCAAACTCCTAATGAGGCCCATTGTCATTAAAGAAGCTGAAAAAGTCAGCAACATAACAAAACAGACTTGAAGTATTAGCTCACACAGGTTTGTTGAGGTAAAAGGGATTTATTTAACAGGGTAATTCATAGAATTTCGCAGAAAAGTGGCGCACGCTGCTGGCGCTCAGTGTGCGTGTGCGAATGTCTGCGCCAGCCGCGTGCGCTAAAATTGATTTCCGCGCACAGCGTATTCATGGATTTTCGCCTCCAAAACCAGCCGTGGCGCAGAGTGGCGCAGCGACCCAGCAGCAGCGCCAGTTACGCCCCCAAGAACGCCCCTAGCGCAAGGAAAAGCCATCAAAATCCCCAATCCAGCGCAAAGGGCTGTGCTAACCCTGGACCAGTTTACAGGGCTGCCAAACAGCAAACGCCAAGCGGGGAACGTGTATTACTGGGATTCGCGTGAAGTTTCACACGCGAAAGGGCCTGTGCGAGTGGTGTACGTGTATAACTGGGGTTCGCGGGAAGTTTCACACACGATTTCAGCAGGGTACGTGTATAACTGGGGTTTGCGGGAAGTTTCACACGTGATTGCAGCAGGGTACGTGTATTACGGGGGTTCGCAGGAAGTTTCATACGCGATTTCAGCAGGGTACGTGTATTACGGGGGTTTGCGAGAAGTTTCACATGCGAAAGGGCCTGTGCGAGTGGGGTACATGTATAACTGGGGTTCGTGGGAAGTTTCACACGCGAAAGGGCCTGTGCGAGTGGGGTACATGTATAACTGGGGTTCGTGGGAATTTTCACACGCGATTTCAGCAGGGTACGTGTATTAATGGGGTTCGCGGGAAGTTTCACACGCGAAAGGGCCTGTGCGAGTGGGGTACGTGTATAACTGGGGTTCGTGGGAAGTTTCACACGCGATTTCAGCAGGGTACGTGTATTACGGGGGTTCGCGTGAAGTTTCACACGCGAAAGGGCCTGTGCGAGTGGGGTACGTGTATAACTGGGTTTCGCAGGAAGTTTCACATGCGATTTCAGCAGGGTACGTGTATTACGGGGGTTCGCGGGAAGTTTCACATGCGAAAGGGCCTGTGCGAGTGGTGTATGTGTATAACTGGGGTTCGCGGGAAGTTTCACAGGCGATTTCAGCAGGGTACGTGTATTACGGGGGTTCACGGTGTCGGAATAGAAATAATATTATGCCTCCTATTGTATTAGTTGTATGTGTATTGGCCTACGCCAAGTTGTCTAAACATCATGCGCGAACAAACTCCACGGCAAGGTCTTGACCTCAGAGAAATCAATGTAAGCCGCCATCTTGGATTAAGCCGCCATTTTAGGTTCTCGTGTCATGTAGAAGTCACCCTGAACATCAAAATGGAGGCCAAATGACATTCCAAATAAGATTCTGGCCTTTGTGACCTCCGTACAGCTGAATAATTAATATGCCTGCAGGCCACTTGTCGGGGTCGCGAACAGAGACCTTGTCCTACTGTTGACCTATATGTAAATGTACTACTTATATCAGCGAAACTAATCAAAATGCATATATTAAAGGTTGACCTGGCAAGGAACCCTAAGACCAGTATTGTATTTTGCAGAATGGTTAACCCGCAAGAGGGTTGGCCAAGGGCTGGACAAATTGTATAAATAGCCCGGGTATTCCAATGTGCGGTCTCTCACTGAACACATCGAACCCTTGATGAAGTTTGTTATGTTATACTGAGAGCCGAATAGCTATCCGTTTGTCAATTGACTTGGTAACTGTTGTAGCTTGAAATAAAGTTCTTGTATGTTCCTTTGTAACCTGTGTTGGTGTGTTTCCTTTTGGGCTTCCCAGCCTCATATTATTTTTCTGTTTTCACAGTTGGCGCCCGAATAGGGACCCTCAAGATTGATGCCGGATCATTGAAGGTTGACGCAGGCTATCGAACCGGGATCGGACAGTGTGATACTGCGGGCCCGACCGAACGAGACGCGATACCTCGGCAGCGCTGCACGATCCGATCCTTGGACGATAGTCGTGTGGTCTGAAAAGGCATCTTGACGAGGGTTCATTTTTGAGGCGGGCAGATTTGTCGAAACCACCAAACACAAGGTAAAATTCGTTAGGTAAGTTCTTTGGTAAACCGTACGGTCCTCCTCAGGTTTGGTCAGGTGTAGTCGTGACCCGACTCTTAATTTAACCCTGACAATTTGAATTTGGCGTATTGTATCTGCAGACACAATTATTGACCAGGTAACACCAATTTTTTGTGAAATGACTGGGAAATTGTCTAGCTGCTTTAGGGCACTGTTCCGCAGCGATCGACAATCGTTGGAATTTAGCCGCCCGGCACCACAGGAAATGTCGCCGGCGTGTACTATGTACTGTAAGTATGGCATTGGAAGTATAGTATTTAATGATATTTGGCACAGACAAACCAGACATGCCTCCGAATTTCAGTGGCCAATCAATGGTTGTTTCGAGATCCCCCGTATTGAATACCTAGAATCGGTATTGTTAAAGAAGAAGGACAGACCTGCAGCATTTGATGTTTTGCAGAATTGGAAAAAAGAAGCGTTGCAGCAGCTTAAAAGTAGGGATAAACATGCACGCCGTCATAAAACGAATGCTGAAAAGGCGTTGTTGTATAATAAGGAAAAACATTCAGTGTCAGTCAAGAATATGGATAGGGCTTTCTCACTCGGTATCCAGAAAATCTATCCCTCTAAAGATTTTCATGCTTCCGAAGAATTTATTGACAAATTGTTAAACGAACGAAGGCCTGGTGCCTCTGCGCCACCTCCGTATGATCCTCTCCCTGGTGCTCTGCCTATTCCTGCTGTTATTCCTGTTCCCCCTGTTCAACCTATTGTTTCTATTCCTCCAGTTGTTGTTCCTCCACCTACTCTACCACCCCTTCCCCTTGCGCCGATAGTCGCACCTCCATTGAATTTGCCTGCACCTCCGCTCCGGAGTGGTTCTGTACCGATTGTAGTTGATCAGGGTGCGGGGTCGAAGATTGTCACTCGAAATACTGTCTCTGCAGAAAAGAAACTGGAATTGTTTGCATGGGCTAAGCATTGTATGGAGAGAGATGATCAAACTAATGTTTTTTCTACATTATGAAATATGGACAATTTTCCCGAGAAAAATGTTTTTATTGAAGGTTTGGGGACTCATTTATGTGTAATGTGGGGTAGATTACATAACGCAGATCTCCCACAAGGGGTGAGGGATCTGAATACTCTAGCTCTTTCAAGAGACACTGAGGAGAAAGTACATGGTCATGTTGAGAGGTTATTTGAGTATAGAAGGGACTTAGAAAAATTGCAGGAAGAGGATGATGAAGGCGACAGTATGTATGTGCAGAAACGATTCCTTCCGTGTCGTAAATCGGCATCTGAGGAAGTACGAATCTGTACAAAAGATGCGATTCGATGGATCTTGGATTCATCGATACCGCCAGATGAAGTGTATGACACGGATAGTCAGTATACAGTAGAAATGCAGAGGAAGGTGATTCAGGTAATGGTGGAGTACCTGCAGGATGAATGTGTAAGGAAGAAGGTTAGTTGTCCCACAGAGTTATTGGGTATTTGTAAGAGGGCTTTCTCGCTCGACACTTCTTCGACTGCCTTAGCGCTCGACCTGTCCCTGTTGCTCAGTAAGCGGTCGGAGTTACCTATATCTCAGTTGCCTATGAGAGAGGTTCCTCCGACATTTGTCCCAAAGGTTGAGATTCCTGCTAACGTTAGGACAGGTGCACCCGCTGTGGACATTCCCGCACATTATGTATCACAATTTGTTCACGTCCCGTTTTCGTGACAGGAAGTGAACACTATTAGACAATCAATTCCTGATATTAGGAAAAATCTGACAGGATTCTACAAAGAGATAGAGTCCGTTTTGCAGTCCTCTGTGTTCACCCTAAGTGATATTGATTTGTTATTCCCTGTACTCCTGCCCGTAGATTTATGGAAGCAGGTTCGAACAATAGACGATGTGCCTGGGTTGGGAGATACGTGGGCTAACTTAACTAGGCTTGATGGGGAAAGACCAGCTGGTGAGAAACCACCTTAGGTAATACTCACTTTGTCCGATAGAATTGTTGCAAAATTGAAAACCATAATTCCTGAGAAAAGAATTATTTGGGACAAGCTTACGGCCTGTGTTCAAGGAAAATCTGAGGGTGCCACCGAATTCTTTAATCGATTCGAGCAGGTATTCTCTGACTTCAGTGGACAGGACTTGGGCACAGAGTCTGGGAAAAGGTTGTTTGTGGACAAATTTGTGCGTGGATTGCTGCCTGACATCCAGTCACAGATTATGTCCTCTGAGAGCACTTGGCAGGCGAAATCCCAATCCAAAGTTTTGCACATGGCTCAGTATTATAAGAACCGTGTGAATAATGAAAAAGGTATAGTTGAGAAGAGGAAAGGAGATTTGAAGACTAAAGTATTGTTACAGCAAATTGTTACAAATCCCAGAGGAGGTAATTCACAGACCAGAGGTCAGTATGTTCCGCAAGGGAACGTCCCCTTGGGTCCTGTGAATATTAATCAATGTGCCTATTGTCCCCAGGAAGGTCATTGGCGTGCACAGTGCCCTGTCCTTCGACAGAGGTCAAACAACACATTTGGGAGTATGGGTAGACGACCTAGAGATCGCCTTGGAGTGAGGGGCCCTGATAGAGGTCAGTTCTCACAAGATCCTCAGCAACCTTTTTCACGGGATAATCAGACTCCGAGTGTGGACACAAAGAACATATTTGATTACCCTTCTGCCGCCTCCCTTTCTGAAGAGTTTCCTTTCGACGACATTTTGTTTAGTTAGGATTGCCCGAAGCAGGGTTTGGAACCTTCATCTATTCCCGTTAGTCAAAAAGGTCCCTACGTTGAACTACTAGTGGGGAATAGGAAACATCCATTTTTGATAGACACTGGAGCACAGAAGTGCTCCATTGATCATTCTCGGGTTCCAAACATTCCACTGTCAGGGCAAACTAATGTTTCTGTAGGGTTTTCTGGCACGCCAGTTGTTTGTCCGGTTTCTTCGCCGGTGCCTGTTTCTTTGGGTCCCTTTACGGACCACTGTCCATTCCTTTTGACTTCAAACTGTGGAGAGAATTTTCTGGGGTTAAATCTGTTGAAGAAATTAAATGCAGTAATTCATTGTTCCTCTGACGGAGTGCGACTGACGATTTCACCACAGCAACTTCCCAGTTCTCAGTTTCTGACTCGACCATTGCCTCCTGAGTTTAGCGTTGTCCCGGAATGTTTGTGGGCGGTTGATGACAATGATGTCGTGGTATTACAGGTTGAACTCGTTAAAATAGTTTTGAAACATGGAGGTAAACTACCATGCATTCCGCAATATAATATATCAGTTGAGGGCGAGCGTGCTTTGAAGTGCATTGTTTCCGATTTTGTGCATCGAGGAGTGATCAAACAGATTGCAGGTAGTTTATGTAACAGTCCGATTTTACCCATGTACAAGAAAGGCAACAATACAATCCCATTCCGTTTCATAATTGATCTACGCGCTATTAATAAAGTTGTCGCCCCACAATTTCCAATTGTGCCTGATGTGACAACGATATTAACAATGATCCCTGCTACAGCTACTCACTTTAGTGTTGTGGATCTGAAGAAGGCTTTCTTCAGTATCCTATACACAAGGATAGTAGATATTTGTTCGCGTTCACCTTGGGGGGACGCTCGTTCACATTTACTCGTGCACCTCAAGGTTATACTGAAATTCCGAGCATTTATAGTAGGGCTTTGAAAGAGCAGCTTGACACCCTTGAACTGCCATCTACTTGTACACTGCTTCAGTATGTCGATGACTTGCTTTTAGCTGCAGATTTTGAAAGTGCTTGTAAAGAAGGCACTGTATTGTTGCTTATTCATTTGGCTGAACATGGTCATAAAGCTTCGCTTAAGAAATATCAATATTGTTGTCAGGAGGTCGCCTATTTAGGCTATCTCCTGCCAAAGGAGGGGAAAAGATTGACACCTGAAAGAATAAAACACATTTCTGGCATGTCTGTCCCAAATACACAGAAGGAAGTCACAGCCTTAATAGGTATGGCTTCTTACTGTAGGCTGTGGATCCCGAACTTTTCACTAGTGATAAAACCGATGTTGGCCTTGATGAAGAAGGGCATTTCTTCGCCGCTGCCATGGAAGTCGGAACATCAATGATCATTTGAGCTTCTCAAAACCGCGTTATGCTCTGCACCGGTTCTGGGTACTCCAAATTACAAAAGGCCTTTGTGTTGTTTGTGCATGAGTGTGATGGATGTGCTTTGGCTGTATTAACACAGGAACACGGAGGGAGGAATAAACCGTGCGGTTACTACTCTTCCGCCCTTGATCCTGTCGCATGCGCTTTGCCAAGATGATTGCGAGCCGTCGCTGCTGCTGCCGCGTCTGTAAAACAGAGTGAGGGAATGGTCCTAGGCCATGATTTAACCCTAATGGTACCTCACTCTGTAGATGTCCTATTGAATAAAACCCAAACACAGCACCTCACCTCTGCACGGCTGATGAGGTATGAATTGACTTTGTTTGCCCCTCACATTCAAATTAAGAGGTGTTGTGTTCTTAATCCGGCTGAACTCCTACCTTTCCCGCAAAATACTGTTTGCGGTGATGAAGAATTACATGACTGCCTGTATACTACTGAACAGGAAACGAAGGGCAGGATAGACCTTATAGATACTCCTTTGGATAATGCGGAAGGGGAGCTGTTTTGTGATGGCTCCTGCTTCAAACTTCCGGATGGTACATCTACAGCTGCTTATGCAGTCACTACATTGAGTACGGTTGTTGAAACTAAGAGAATTCCGCATAACTCCGCGCAGGCCGCAGAGATTATAGCGTTGACCCGAGCTTGTGAACTCTCCAAAGGGCGTACAGTAAATATATATACTGATAGCCAGTATGCCTTTGGGGTGGCTCACAACTTTGGGTGGCTCTGGTTGGAAAGAGGGTTCCTAACCTCACATGCGACCAAGATTCAGCATGGCCCCCTGATAGTGCAATTGCTCTCAGCACTCGCGCTCCCTAGTCAGTTAGCGATCATAAAATGCGCAGCGCATTGTAAGGTCATAGATGATGTGGGGAAAGGGAACGCTTTTGCTAACCAGATAGCCAGGCAAACAGTCACAGACCTTAGCACAGACAAGTATGCTCTAAGAGAAACAAGAGATGCCTATGTAATGGATGAGGGTATTGGGTCTGTACGAGATATCCAAGCTGATGCCACAATAGAAGAGTCTAAGAAGTGGGCCGAACGGATGGGGAAACTAGATGAAGATGGGTGTTGGGTGGACACATCTGAAGGGAAATGGTTGCTCCCTAATTCATATGTGCTATGGTAAAGGAATTCTTCCCACGATTTGGGTTGTCAAGAGTTATTTGGTCGGACAACGGTCCACATTTTGTTGCAGCAGTAATTTTGCAGATATGCATAGCATTACACATCGAAAAGCGTTTTTCATTCGGCTAGACATCCTCAAAGTGCTGGGTTGGTAGAGAGACATAACGGTATCCTAAAGAATAAGCTTGCTAAAACATACGCTGGCACCAAACTGAAATGGCCGGACGCCTTACTTATTGTGTTGTTAGCCATGTGTGCCACACCTCAAACTAAGACGGGGCTCTCTCTATTCGAGGTGGTGATGGGGAGGCCTGCTAATATTTGGGGTCTTCCGAAGCCTAAAGCGTTGAGAGATGTTGAAAATATATTGCTTGCAGACTACTGTAACCAGTTGACTAAAAATCTGTATTTCATTTTTCATCAGGTTCGATCAGCTTTACCTGTACGGTTTACGGGCCCAGGACACAATATTCAGCCTGGAAGTTGGGTCCTAGTGAAGGCCTACGAAAGGTCTTCCTGCCTCGCGCCTCGCCGGCGGGGACCCTACCAGGTGCTGTTGGTCACCCAGACAGCAGTGCGGGTGGATGGGAAGAAGCATTGGATCCATGCGACGCATGTCAAGAAACTTCCTCACCCGACGCCACACGTTACAGAAGAAGCAGAACCCCTTGCTGATGCTACAATCTCAGATCCTGGAGTAGCAAATAGCACTGTGAGTGTGTCAGAGAATTTCTCTGAGCCCGTGGAGCTTGGGGAACAGTCCATTTTGTCTCCACACTCTTTGGAAAGGTCACTTCTGGAAATCGTTGTTTCAAGTTCTGCGACTTCCATCGCCTCTGATACGTTGCTTCCCTCAGGAAGTGACGTTACCTTATTTCCGGATCAAATAGTACCGGGAACCACCAGGTACGACCTTCGACGAAGAAAATAGAACTACTGCACGGGTTTTGCCTGTGCATCTGGAAAAAAGAGTCATTGAGAGTTTTGTTCTTGCAAGGAAAATTTTGAAAAAAAAAGGGGATTCTGCTGGCTAGGGTTGGGGAAGGACTAAGAAGTCACGCGACCGTAGTGTCGCCAGCAACGAACATTGGGGTCGTCGATTGAAAAAGAACTACGATGCCTGCCACCTCCACCGCTACTGCCCGTATTGGACTTGTAAATAAGGGGGTGACCAACTCGGACAATGAAAAATGTGCCTGGGCCCCGAAAACGTATTGCTGTGTTGTGATGATAGTAATTGGAATTTGTATATTTACTGCCGTGGGACTCTGGTACTTTGAAGAAATGTATCCTCTAGAGCCTCTTTTGCCAATTGAAATTGTACCTATTGCTCTGACTCCCTCTGTACACCTTCATACTTTGTCACCTAGGGACTCCCAGCATAGAGGAAAGTATCATAATAACACTTTAATGATAATAATGAATTCAACGCATGCCATTTTTAATAAGAGTAATTGCTGGATCTGCACCCATTTACCGCAACATGGGAACAAGGGGCTAGGATGGTATATTCACCCTTTACCTTTAACGACTGCTTGCTATGCCTCTCTTAGAGCACTATTCTTTGGCCGTTGGAATGACAGCATCTCAGGGAACTTTGATAGAACTAATTTAAATGATTTTGAGAAACGTGAATTGACTCCCCTGGGATGCTCGCTTTTTGCAAATAGAAGTAAGCCTAATGTTGCTTCTATTAGGCCATCTGATACACTGTCTCTTCCTTTCCAAACTCTAATTTCCTTTAAAATGGCTCTGATAGGCAATAAGGACGCCGTGCCTCCTTCCTACTCCATTAACCATAGCCCCGATTCAATTCCCTTCTGTGTACAAAGGAATGGCACCCGGTCAATGGGAGATTTTGAAGGTTGTGTGGACATTGTAAATTTGACCGGGGAGAACAGGCCTCTGTATGTAGGGGGGCCTGTCTATTTCGTTTGCGGTAGCACAGCATTTCCCTGGTTGCTCACGGATTGGCAGGGACCTGTTATTTAGGAATCCTGTTACCTGGGGTATTCATAGCTAGCACATTGGAAGTTTCTAAGGCTCGCCCACGGCGGGACGAGAATGGAGATACCCCTGGGCAAATATTGGGAGATATAACAAAATCAGTTATGCCATTTTGGGGACAGATAGCAAATTCTGAAAATATTAGGGGGCTAGCAAGAGTATTGGAGAGAACCATCAACCGGACCACGGATATACTCTATAATATGACACTGGAACAGAAAGCAATAAGATTGGTAGCGCTCCAAAACCGGATGGCATTAGATGTCATTCTGGCAGAACGTGGTGGAGTATGTAAATTAGTGGGGTCCGCTTGTTGTGTTTTCGTACCAGATTCCTCTCTGACAATTTTCAAGGCAATACAGAACTTGCACGTCCTTAGTTCAGAAGTGCATGTTCCTGTGGGAGATTGGAGTCTTAGTACTTGGTTCTGGGACTCCTTACGATCCTGGGGTTGGAAGGTGCTTTCTGTCATACTGGTTATTTTGGGAATTCTGCTATTTCTTTGTTGCTGTATCCAATGTCTACCTAGTATATGTGCAATGCTAGGGGGATGTTGCGCTCAGGCGGTGAGCACGATAGGACATGAAGTGTATGCCCCAGATACAGCATCTAAAGAGTTCGTGTTGCAAGAGGTTCTGGTAAACGACCTAATGGCTATAGATATTACAGATAACGATTCAGGATGTATGGACGACAATGCATGGAGTTATTTACAAAGACATTAGAAATAGTATTAGCACTTGGCATAGGCCAAAAGGAGGGTTTGTCGGAATAGAAATAATATTATGCCTCCTATTGTAATAGTTGAATGTGTATTGGCCTACGCCAAGTTGTCTAAACATCATGCGCGAACAAACTCCACAGCAAGGTCTTGACCTCAGAGAAATCAATGTAAGCCGCCATCTTGGATTAAGCTGCCATTTTAGGTTCTCTTGTTATGTAGAAGTCACCCTGAACATCAAAATGGAGGCCACATGACATTCCGAATAAGATTCTGGCCGTTGTGACCTCCGTACAGCTGAATAATTAAAATGCCTGCAGGCCACTTGTCGGGGTCGCGTACAGAGACCTTGTCCTACTGTTGACCTATATGTAAATGTACTACTTATATCAGCGAAACTAATCAAAATGCATATATTAAAGGTTGACCTGGCAAGGAACCCTAAGACCAGTATTGTATTTCGCAGAATGGTTAACCCGCAAGAGGGTTGGCCAAGGGCTGGACAAATTGTATAAATAGCCCGGGTATTCCAATGTGCGGTCTCTCACTGAACACATCGAACCCTTGATGAAGTTTGTTATGTTATACTGAGAGCCGAATAGCTATCCGTTTGTCAATTGACTTGGTAACTGTTGTAGCTTGAAATAAAGTTCTTGTATGTTCCTTTGTAACCTGTGTTGGTGTGTTTCCTTTTGGGTTTCCCGGCCTCATATTATTTTTCTGTTTTCACAACGGGAAGTTTCACACGCGAAAGGGCCTGTGCGAGTGGGGTATGTGTATAACTGGGGTTCGTGGGAAGTTTCACACGCGATTTCAGCAGGGTACGTGTATTTCGGGGGTTCGCGTGAAGTTTCACACGCAAAAGGGCCTGTGCGAGTGGGGTACGTGTATAACTGGGGTTCGTGGGAAGTTTCACACACGATTTCAACAGGGTACGTGTATTTCGGGGGTGCGCGGTGAGTCCTACACGTGAATTGGCATTGTGGGTCCTCTCAGCTGTTCCGTCTACACCCCCCCAGCATCTGCAGGCAGCCCACACCACAGGGGACTATCCCCCACCCCCGGTCATGTCCCGCAGGCAGCCCATCCACCATGGACATGCCCCCCAGCCAAGCCACATGTCAGCCTGCACCCCCACCCGCCAGCAGTCAGGGGCACCTGCCAGCAGGCCCCCACTCATGTCCCACACATGTCCTCTTGCACCCCTAACCCCTAGCAGTGAGGGACACCTGCCAGCAGGCCCCCACACATGTCCCCCTGCACCCCCACCCCCCAGCAGTGCAGGGCACCTGCCAGCAGGCCCCCACTCTTTTCCCACTCATGTCCCCCAGCACCTCCAACCCCCAGCAGTGCAGGGCCCCTGCCAGCAGGCCCCCACTCATGTCCCACACATGTCCCCCAGCACCCCAACCCCCAGCAGTGCAGGGCACCTGCCAGCAGGCCCCCACTCATGTCCCACACATGTCCCCCTGCACCCCCACCCCCCAGCAGTCAGGGGCACCTGCCAGCAGGCCCCCACACATGTCCCAGTGCACCCCCACCCCCAGCAGTGCAGGGCACCTTCCAGCAGGCCCCCACTCATGTCCCCCAGCACCCCCACCCCCCAGCAGTGCAGGACACCTGCCAGCAGGCCCCCACTCATGTCCCACACATGTCCCCCTGAACCCCCACCCCCCAGCAGTGAGGGGCACCTGCCAGCAGGCCCCCACACATGTCCCCCTGCACCCCCACCCCCCAGCAGTCAGGGGCACCTGCCAGCAGGCCCCCACACATGTCCCCCTGCCCCCCCACCCCCCAGCAGTGCAGGACACCTTCCAGCAGGCCCCCACTCATGTTCCACTCATGTCCCCCAGCACCCCCACCCCCCAGCAGTGCAGGGCACCTGCCAGCAGGCCCCCACTCATGTCCCACACATGTCCCCTTGCACCCCTAACCCCCAGCAGTGAGGGGCACCTGCCAGCAGGCCCCCACACAGTCTCCCTGCACCCCCACCCCCCAGCAGTCAGGTGCACCTGCCAGCAGGCCCCCACACATGTCCCCCTGCACCCCCACCCCCCAGCAGTGCAGGGCACCTTCCAGCAGGCCCCCACTCATGTCCCACTCATGTCCCCCAGCACCCCCACCCCCCAGCAGTGCAGGGCACCTACCAGCAGGCCCCCACTCATGTCCCACACATGTCCCCTTGCACCCCCAACCCCCAGCAGTCAGGGGCACCTGCCAGCAGGCCCCCACACATGTCCCCCTGCACCCCCATCCCCCAGCAGTCAGGGGCACCTGTCAGCAGGCCCCCACACATGTCCCCCTGCACCCCACCCCCCAGCAGTCAGGGGCACCTGCCAGCAGGCCCCCACTCATGTCCCACACATGTCCCCTTGCACTCCCAACCCCCAGCAGTGAGGCGCACCTGCCAGCAGGCCCCCACACATGTCCCCCTGCACCCCCACCCCCCAGCAGTCAGGTGCACCTGCCAGCAGGCCCCCCACACATGTCCCCCTGCACCCCCACCCCCAGCAGTGCAGGGCACCTTACAGCAGGCCCCCACTCATGTCCCACTCATGTCCCCCAGCACCCCCACCCCCCAGCAGTGCAGGGCACCTACCAGCAGGCCCCCACTCATGTCCCACACATGTCCCCTTGCACCCCAACCCCCAGCAGTCAGGGGCACCTGCCAGCAGGCCCCCACACATGTCCCCCTGCACTCCCAACCACCAGCAGTCAGGGGCACCTGCCAGCAGGCTCCTACACATGTCCCCCTGCACCGCTACCCCCCAGCAGTGCAGGGCACCTTCCAGCAGGCCCCCACTCATGTCCCACTCGTCCCCCAGCACCCCCACCCCCCAGCAGTGCAGGGCACCTGCCAGCAGGCCCCCACTCATGTCCCACACATGTCCCCTTGCACCCCCAACCCGCAGCAGTCAGGGGCGCCTGCCAGCAGGCCCCCACACATGTCCCCCTGCACCCCCACCCCCCCAGCAGTCAGGGGCACCTGCCAGCAGGCTCCTACACATGTCCCCCTGCACCCCCACCCCCCCAGCAGTCAGGGGCACCTGCCAGCAGGCCCCCACTCATGTCCCCCAGCAACCCCAACCCCCAGCAGTGAGGGGCACCTGCCAGCAGGCCCCCACACATGTCTCCCTGCACCCCCACCCCCAGCAGTGCAGGGCACCTTCCAGCAGGCCCCCACTCATGTCCCACACATGTCCCTTTGCACCCCCAACCCCCAGCAGTCAGGGGCACCTGCCAGCAGGCCCCCCACACATGTCCCCCCCGACAGGTCATCACACTCCAGACCCATGCCCCTCATGGCCACCCAAATCCCACCCCAGTCCAAACACCCCACATTGAATTCCCAAAGTCATGATAGAAAATACATAACCAGCATGGCCATGAATCAATGTCCCTCAGACCCACGCAATGGTGACACATGACTGTGAAAAGATCAACATTGTGATATGCACAAAACAAATGATATAAGACCACATCAGTAAAGTATATAATAAATGTGTATTCAATAATTAACCAAATGAATAAAACAAAATCACACAATAATGGAAATAATGAAGAAAAAGCTGCATGTCCAAAATATTCAAAAGAAATGGGTGAAAGCAGCATCCAAATCAATCCAAAAGAAAATGGATCCAAAGAGTCTGTCCGTCCAACCAAATCCAAAGTGTAAAAATAAGACACAACCATTGGTCATGGTAAAAAAGAAACTTAAATGACGTGAAATCCAGTGTTGAACTATATACAAAGTACAAATTCAGGGTCCATGAGCCCAACCATTGAAAGGAAACCTACAAAACCCTACCTAATGAACAACTATATACAAAAAGGTGGGGCATTGTCC
Source organism: Ambystoma mexicanum (assembly GCF_040938575.1). Taxonomy (NCBI): domain Eukaryota; kingdom Metazoa; phylum Chordata; class Amphibia; order Caudata; family Ambystomatidae; genus Ambystoma; species Ambystoma mexicanum. The sequence continues at coordinate 980,221,806 of NC_090930.1, read as the reverse complement.
AAGCGCCCCAAATGAAATGAAAAACCAAAGGAAACCTAACACAAATTAACTATATACAATGGCAGCGGGCTAGTCCGACGGCTCACTTCCTGATTTCCCGGGCCAGGGCATCATCAAACTCCTGCTCGATGTCCCGGAGGCGGTCCTCTTCCATGGCCCCGAGGGTTCTCAGGGACGATGACATCCAGACCTCCAGGTCCCTGCGAATTGCCTCGAGGCACTCGGCCCGCCCTCGAGCCCTTTGCATGGAGTTCTCCGCCCTGACCATCGTGAGCCGTGCCTCTTCCGCCCGCTGTCGCTCCGCATCTATAGCAGGGCCTAACCGCTGCCACACAGAAGACACTTCCCGTCCTGGGTCCTCCTGCCCTCCGGCCGATGCCTGCCCCTCCGATGTCAAAGGCCCTGAGCCATCATGGCTCCCACCTTGTTGCTGCTGCTGCTGTGCCTGTGCCCTGGCTCCTGCTGCCTGCACATCCTCCTCCGGCTGGGGTGCAGTTGTTGAGGTGGCCACCCCTGCTGGACGTCCGACTCCCGACTGTGGCAGGGATGTGTCCTCCACCAGCCTGGCTGCACGGTCAGAGGCAGCTCCACAGGGTACCCAGGTGATACATGGGTGGGAGGATGGCACGGAGGACGACTGGCGCATAGGGGGTTCAGGTGAGGAGGGGGTCGAAGCAAGGTTCAGCAAACGGAGGAATCCGGCCTGGGTGACCTGTCCCAGTAGGCTGACGTGGTCAACGAGCCATTCGAGATGACGTGCAGTCTCCCCATGAAAAGACTGCAGGTCACCTTGCATGGCCCGTTGACGCAACGCCACCCCACCCAGGACAGGCTCAACCCGGTCCCGGATAGCCACGTCCGCAACGAGAGGAAGGCCAGTTGTTGCAAGCGGATCCCCTCCCTGAAAACAGGTCTGGACGTAGGCATCCCTGCTGGTGCGGGATGATGCAGTCACAGGATCGGGGACAGGATTACACACAGGCACCTCCGTGGCAGCCTGTGCTGCCTCCTGTCCCTGCCCCTGCACTGCACCACTGGCACCAGTGGAATCCCCACCTCCAGACCCCATCTCTCTCCCTTGCGTGGCCTCCTCCTCCACCAAACCCCCCACCAACCTGGATGACTCCGTGCCATCTTCCTTCATCGGACCCTGTGGAGTCTCAGCTGCCCCTTCTGCTGCCGAGGAGTCCAACTCCGACCTCTGCCTCTTGGACCTACCCTCGGCAGCTGCAGCCTGGGACGCGGCACCGGACTCCTCACTCCCTGACGAGATCACAACCTGGGGGGGGAGCTGGGCCTTGCGTCTCCGGCTGGTGGTGTGATCCCCGCCGCTGTGCTCCACAGCACCCTCTCCGCCCTCTTCATCAGTTGATTCTGCAGACAGGGAGAGATAGGAGACAGGCATCAGGACACTGTACAATTGACTGATACACACATGCCAGTTGCACATGAGTGGCAGTGTCAAACTTCAGACATGGCATCACAATCCCCAACACACATGGCATGTCAACTCACACACATGAGCTATTCCACAGCCATATGGCAACAGCCAGCACCATCCATACAGATACAACAGCATGAGCAGCCAAAGGTGAGCCAGACATCACATGAAACACAGGGAGTGCACTAGACATGCACACACGACACCACACTTACATGCATGTGTACACCTCCACCAACTTTCGCAATGATGAGATCGGCATCCATGTCACATCTGGCAATCAGTCTTCTACATATCAGTGTCCCAAGCATCCATGTTGCAATACTGTTGCATCCTTGTAAAATACACACACATGCACATGTACACGGTGCAGATACATGCAGCTGGAACCGACATCCATGTGTGACACCACAACCATGCCAACTTACATACACAGTCATTCAAACATGTGTGCTCACACATCTGCATTTGGCATGCAAGCTTACACACACATGCACCATCCATGTGTCTCACACATGAGAGGACTCGCATGTGTTAGCCTCACGGCCCTGTACATACACATCCATACATGGCCCTACAAAACCACATGTGCAACCTGCACACTACTGACCCACCACCACAAGCACAGCTTACAATCAGTATGCATGTACACTTACCGCTCGACTCCAGACGGGTCTGCCTCTCAAGGACCTGGACGTGGAGCGCTGGGGATATACGTTCCAGGACCCTCATTTGATGTTCCGATAGGTGGCCCGGGCGCCCCTTAGTATCCGCTGCCTTCAAGAGGTGCCGGGCCTTGTTGAGGGTCCTGGACCTGAAGTCCTCCCAGCGCTTCTTGACATGTTTGAATTTGCGGACTGCCACCCCCTCCACGTTGATGGCAGTCACGATGTCCGTCCAGATCCTGGTCCGTCCTTTCTTGTCGGCACGCAAACTTCTGAAGAGGGCATCATACTGCCCCAGGACTTGCTCCACCAGGACACCAACTTCGGTGGCAGTGAAGCTGGTGGCCCTCTGCCTCTCTGGCTGGGGGTTGCCAGTGGTGCCAGATGGTGGTGTGCCCGACATGGCAACCCCAGAGGCAGGTGTGGGTGGGCAACTGGGTCCTGGGGCTGGGCTGTGGAGCGATGGTATCCCAGTTGGGAGTCTTCAGTTCCAGCAGAGGTGGTCATAGCAACTGCACCCCTGGCTGATGTGCAGGCAGCAAATAGCAGGGCACGTGGGCAGCAGGCAGGCAAGCAGCAGCAGATAGCAGGTGGGAGCGTGCTCGGGGCTCTTGGGGGCAGGAAAATGGCCTTCAGGGCAGGAGCGTGGTCTTCCGTGTGTTTTCGCATGGCCAGCTTGATACAGAGTGATTTGGCATGTGAAAAAATTGCACGTCAGCGTGTAATTCGAGGAAAGGCCCTTAGCGCGTGAGCGCGTCAGCACACGCACGCGATTCCATTGGACCAAAGGCCCTTAGCGCGTAAGCGCGTCTGTGACGTATCGTATCGGGAAATAAAGCGGCGGCCATTTTGGAAATCACAATCCGTCGGATATCTCAGGCACTGGAAGCCATCCACTTGATTCAAAGGCAGAAAATGAGTCAGGAGCGCACCAGGGGCAAGTCTGCCATGGACAGGGTCAGAAAACCCAAGTTTAGCGACCAAGAACTTGAGGTCCTTGTGGATGAGGCACTGACTCACCATTACGAGCTGCAGCAGCGTAAAACAAGCGCACTGCGCAGAGGCCAAATCTGGAAAAGTGTTGCACAAAGGGTCAGTGCAGTTGGCCGCGTGCCCCGGGATGGGGAAGACTGCCGCAAGCGGCTGAATGACCTGCGGGTTCGAGTGAGAGGCATCCTGTCCCAGCACAGGAGTGCAAGCAGGGCCACAGGAGGAGGCCCACCACCCCCCCCCCGACCTCACACCATGGGAGGAGAAACTGACGGGCCTCATTGATGTCGGGACCATTGAGGGCATCGGTGGAGCGGAGGCAGGGACTGGCATCGATCCAACGGCAGGTGAGTCCCATCCCCGAATACATGCATCTGAATGAGAGTGAAGACATGTGTCTGAGGCACTGCATACACCCGTAAGTGAGGGCCACATTCCTAGAACATCAGTGCTGCCTAGACGACCCTGTACGTGCAGTGCATGAATGACAGGGGCAGGGTATAGACTCCCATAGCCATAGGACAGCTACGTAGAGTGGTACTGTGCATCAACACAACCACAAAAGCCTGAGCGCAGTCCACCCCAACCATGCTTTCCCATGCAGTGTCCCTCCATGCACATCCACAACAAGCACCACATGTTAACTGAACAGAATGCAAGTTGAATGCGTCATTGTCACTGTCTTCATTCACACTTGTTGGCATGACCTGCATCACACAAATGTATGTAGCATTGTACTCAAACTACCCCCTATGTACCCCACAGGCACACATAGATCCCAAGAGGCCGTTGATGATGACGATGAGGCCACACCTGCAATGTGCCCACGACACTGTGCCTCCACCAGCACCACCCCCCCTCAAGAGGACGCACCCACGGGAGAGAACACCGGGGAACACCCACCTCACCCCGACTCAGCCCCGCCAGACAGCAGCAGCAGCCACATGGCCGCAGGGAGGCTACCGGCAGCTCACCGAAAGCCAACATCCAGAGCCCCGACGCCGAGGGAGAGAGGCCGGAATCGCAGCCCGATGTGGGAGTAACACCTCCACGTGGGCATCATGCCACCGCAGTACACACCCACAGCAGCAGTGATGGGGAAGGGGCGTCAACAACCCATGGAAGACCAAGCACAGGCAGACAGCAGGCAGGGAGTCGGCATGTGGCTGTGCGTTGCTGCATTACACCCCAGCCCGATGTGGACACCCCGTCGTATGGGATCCCAGAGGGCCATCGTTCAGAGCCAGGAAGCCCAGTCCAGTCTGGTGGCATGCCACCATGCAACCCCCCCTGACAGCACCCAATTCACGGTCCACCACCTGACGCGCCAGGAGAGGGCCTTGTCACTGGGGCAGCAGTAATGGGCCGGCTGGACATAATAGAAGCTAAACAGGCCCGGGTGGAAGCAATGGCCAAAGTCCAGAGCCGGCACATTAAGGCTGTGAGCAATTCGATTAGGCACGGTTGCAAGTACATTGCCCGGGACAATGCACGCACACGCCATGTCGTGCAACAATGCACTGCTGCCCTGACAGGCTTTGGCCAAAGGGTACGTGAATTCACAGAGGCTGTGTCTGCACTAGCAGAACAACAACGCGAGGCAAATGCCCTCATGCGCCAGCACATGTGGCCAGCGCTTCCGTGACCTCAACTTCAACCACACCAACAGAGGGTTCACTGGATCCATCTCCAAGGCGCCGGTCCTTGTGCCACCTGAGGGCACACACACCGGAGGGCCCTGGGAGAGGGAAGCGCCCGCGCCCATCATAGCGGTGCATGGCATCATTGGTGTGGGCCTGAGCCGGCAACAGCACAGTTGGGGGTTGTACACTGGGGGCAGGGGGGATTGTTGGGTGCTCACTGGGGGGAGGGGGGATTGTTGGATGCTCACTGAGGGGAGGGGTGATTGTTGGGTGTTCACTGGGGGGAGGGGGAATTGTTTGAGGGAAAATAAATCACGTTACAAAAATCACAATGCATGGACAGTAGTGATTGTTACAAATGCAATATAATGTAGAAGTCACCATTTACCTATTACCCATTTTGAAAAGAATCCATCAATCAATCCCTGTCTGGCCAACCTCCCTTCCCTCAGGCCCACCCTTTGTGCATGTGCTACACCTTCTGGCACTTCATCGCCCTCACTACCATCCTCAGGTGGCTGCGCATGAGCATCAGGGGGCAGTGGCACATTTCTGCGACAACAGATGTTGTGCAGCCAGGCACATGTTAGTAAGATTTCACAACTTCCTCTGGTGCATGCATCATAGCACTTCCCGTGCGGTCGAGGCACCGGGAGCGTGCCTTCAAAAGTCCAAATGCCCTCTCCACGCAGATCCGTGTACGGGCATGGCCAAGGTTGTATGCCCGCTCCGCAGCCGTGTGTGGTTGACGCACAGGGGTAATGAGCCACGTGTACTGGGGATATCCAGATTCATCTGTAGGGGAGAGAAAGCCGGTATGGGGACAAGGTAAGTCCAGTGGGTGTACAGAGCCCTGTCATCAGTGTGATTTTGCAATATTTGTCATTTGGACTATGACATTGTGGAGTGCGCTGTCCTATGGGCACGATTGAATCAATGGGGTACTCTCCACTTGGTACGGCTATGTTTCGATATGTAACAGTACTCATTCACATGTCTCAGGATGAGGGGGCCCTTCCATCTACTTCCGCTTGACAGAAGTGGCTGCCTCATGTGTCATTGCTAATCCATTGGCCTACAGTTGCATTTGCTGCTCTTCCCTATTCTGTACTGTTCTCCATGCATTCCCATGGCCATTTTGGGGACAGTGTTTGTGGGATGTGCATTGTCATCACTCGGCCTACTTATGTGTGGAGCATTCGTGGATGTGCCAGCTGATGGTTTGGTATTTCATTGCTGTTGGATGGCCAGGCTGGGATATCTGTACTGAGTCAGTGTTGGGAGCCATGGTGCTACTCACACAGGAGGCCTTGTTGTGGTGGGGCTTCCATATGTCACTGTGCCACCACATGTCTTACATCCTGCATGGGTGTGTTCTGCTGTGTTGGACATGTCCAAGGTTCATCGTGCAAGCTGCTTGGATGTGTATGCTGCTGTGATGCTGCTAACCATTGGGAATGATGGATTCTGTGACAGGCACCATCAGTTGTGGATTGACATGCTTTGTGGCATACATTTGTACTCACCCAGTAGCCATGTGTTTTGGCCTCGGTGCCTTTCCATGTACGCTGGCAGGGTACTGTTGCGTAGGACCATGGAGTCGTGGGTGGATAACTGGGTAGCGGGCACAGCAGTGGCTAAAGGTGAGGTCAGGGCCACATGTCATCTGTACATTGAGGGAATGGTACTGTTTCCGGTTTCTGTAGGCAGCCTCATGTGCCTGGGGTGGTACAAGTGCCACATGTGTGCAGTCCAGGGCTGCTATTACATTCGGGACTTGGCCAATGGCATAGGATTGACCCTTTAGCTGGTGCACCTGTGCCTGTGTGGCTGGCAATGCAATGCAATGTTTTCGTTCACATGATTCAACAGTGCATCAAGCACTTGTGCCAGCATGGCACTGAATATGGACTGGGCCATTCCATGCATCATGGCAACGGTATGTTGATAGCTGCCAGTCCCAAGTAAGAGAAGCACAGACACGAGCTTCACTAGGGGAGGTACTGCCGTGCTGGTGGCTATGCGGCTGCATATGTCACCCTGGATTGTGTCCAGCAACTGGGTGATGGTTGCCCTGTCCAGCCGATATTCTGTCACCAACTGACCATCAGTTAGGGCCCAGGGTGTTGGCCTGACCCTGGGGATGGCTGGGCGCCTTGCTGCTGCTGCTCTCCTCCTCCTCCTTTTCCTCATCCCCTCTGCCCCCTGCACTCCCAGGGCCCTGGCCTGGTTGACTGGCCTCTGTAGCTCCAGGCGCAGCAGGTAGAAGTCGACATCAAGGCTCCCAGGTCCAAATGGCAGCATGGTGTTGGGGAGGGGGTGTTGTGGTTGGGTGGGTCCTTTGTAGGCCTCTAGATTGCATTGCTTACACCTGGGCCCTCACTGCTGTCTCCTCCCTGCTCCTGCTGGTGTAATGGGGTTGGGGAGGGGGTGTTGTGCATGGGTGGGTCCTTTGTAGGCCTCTGGATTGCATTGCTTACACCTGGGCCCTCATTGCTGTGGCCTGTGTACTGTTACCTCCAGCTTTTTGCTGGAGGTATTTTCCGCCGCTTTTATGGCGCTAATAGTGCTTACGCCGGACTCCTGATCGATGATGTTTTAGCGCTGAAGGTTCCTGGCGCTCTTATGGCCGGCGCTTGTACAGCCGGCTGTCCTTGCGCCGGCTGTTATTGCGCCGGCGGTATTTGGAGTCGTGATCCGACAGACCCTTAAAATCGGTGCTACGAGCGCTACCGCCGATTTTAAGGTTTACCGCCCAGGTCGTGATGAGGCCCTGTGACTGCACCACCATGCACCAGCAGGGATGCCCCATCCCAGGCCCGTCCGCAGGTGGGGGGGATGTCCATGTCATCTGACACTCCTCTATCTGCGGACGAGGGGCCCCCTGGCCGTATGGAGAAGGTCCTGATTGGTGTCGCGTTGCGCATGCGTGACATTCGTGAAGACGTGCGTGCTTCCCGGGGGGAGCACGCACGTCATCAGGAAGAGCAGCGTGCCAACGTGGCCCAGTTGGGAGTGTCCATGGTCGGGGGTTTTGTAAATGTGTCGGCCACTCTGGCGGCCCTCTCCTCCTCTGTGGAGACTATGCGCCAGTCGTTCTCCATGCCGTCTTCCGGCCCAGATGCCACCAGGGCCCCCTGTGGACCTGCCCTGACCAACGCAGCCAGCTCGGTGGGGATCCCATCCCTGCCACAGTCAGGAGTCAGAGTTCCAGCAGGGGTGGACACCCCAGCAACTGGACCCCAGCAGATGGAGGATGTGCCGGCATCATCAGGCAGGGCACGTGCACGACAGCGTCGGTGGATTCCATCAGCCTGGATGCCGTTGTGCTGGCAGAGGCAGTTGCGTCGGAGGCAGTGGCAGGCTCAACGTGGGAGGCATCATGGCTCGGTGCCATCTACATCAGAGGGGCAGCATTCGGCCGGAGGGCAGGAGGACCCTGGAATGGGAGTGTCTTCCGTGTGGCAGCGGTTGGGCCAGTAGATAGGTGCGGAGCGGCGGTGGGCGGAGGAGGCACGGCTCACAATGGTCAGGGGCAGGGAACTCCATGCGCAGGGCGCTGAGGCGGGCTAAGTGCCTCGAGGGAATTCGCAGGGAGTTGGAGGTGGACATGGGGTTATCCCTGTGAGACCTCGGAGCCAGAGAACAGGCCCGCCTCCAAGACATTGAACAGGAGTCCGATGATGCCCTGGCCCATGACATCAACAAGTGAGCCGTTGGACTTGCCCGCCGCCATTGTATATAGTTCATTCGTGTTAAGTTTCATTTCTTTTTTCTTTCATTTGGGGCGCATGGACTATGCCCCACATTTTTGTATATAGTTAGTAATTAGGTAGGTTTCATTGTAGGTTTCATTTATGTCGTTGGGCTCATGGACCCTGGATTTGCTATTTGTACATAGTTTTACAGTGGATTTTTCTCCTTCATCTTTTTTTTTTCACCATGGAGCAATGGATATTACGCTTTTCTTTCCCTTTGGATTCGCTTTGTTGGACGGTGACTTTGGACACATTTTCATTTGGATTAATTTGGATTCTCATTTTATTTTTTATCATTTTTTGGGACATGCTGCATTTTGTTTATTATTGGCATTATTGTGTGTTTTGATTTCATTCCCTTCATTTTGACTTGAATACATTTTTGTTTCTTACTTCAATGTGTGGTCTTCTCTCATTCGTTTCATGCATGTCACAATGTGGGTTTTCTCAGTCATGTGTTGCCATTGTGTGGGTCTGACAGACTTGTACTCATGCGCATACTGCTTATTTGTGATCTATCATGTAATGGGGATTTCAATTTGGAGTGGATGTAAAGCTTGGTTGGGTGTTTGGACTGGGGTGGCGTGCGGTGGGATTTGGGTGGCCATAAGAGCCAGGGATCTGGATTGTGATGACGTGTTGGCTGTGGGACATGTGTCGGGGCCTGCTGGCAGGTGCCCCTGACTGCTGGGGGGTGGGGGTGCTGGGGGACATGAGTGGGGGCCTACTGGCAGGAGCCTGTCAATGCTGGGGAGTGGGGGGGTTGGGGGACATGAGTGGGGGCCTGCTGGCAGGTGCCCCTGACTGATGGGTGTTGGGGGTGCAAGGGGACATTTGTGGGACATGAGTGGGGGCCTGCTGGCAGGTGCCCTGCACTGCTGGGGGTTGGGGGTGCAAGGGGACATGTGTGGGACATGAGTGGGGGCCTGCTGGCAGGTGCCCTGCACTGCTGGGGGGTGGGGGCGCTGGGGGACATGTGTGGGGGCCTGCTGGCAGGTGCCCCTCACTGCTGGGGTTTGGGGGTGCAAGGGGACATGTGTGGGACATGAGTGAGGGCAAGTGCAATCGTCCTCGGAAATATGGTAGGTCTTGATCTACTGAGAATTCTTTTCCCTTTAATTGCCAGTCCTGCAAATCGGTCGGAGTTAGGAGTGATTTAACCGTGGTCTTGATGTCTTCAAAAGATTGAGTGCTGACCAAATCCAAAATCCTTTGTTCTGGGATTATGGGTATTGGATCTGGATTGATCAAATGTTCATCTACTCCCATCCGCTTTTCCGTTCTTACTGCCTGGTCGAGAGGGCATCCGCTTTTCCGTTCTTACTGCCTGGTCGATAAGTAATTATAAAGTCAAATTCTGCTAGAAACAGAGCCCAGCAAAGCTGTCTGGAAGACTGAGCTTTGGCTGTCTTTAGATATTGTAAATTGCGGTGGTCAGTCATTACGGTGACTGTGTGTCTGGCTCCTAGAAGATAATGCCACCAGGCTTTAAAGGCCGATCTGATGGCCAAAAGTTCCTTGTCTGTAATTGAATAGTTGATCTCGGGAGGCGAAAACTTGCGGGACCAAAAGGCAACAGGATGTAGTTGGTGTGTGACCGGATCTCTTTGTGATAACACTGCTCCCATAGCAAGACAAGAAACATCCGTTTCCATGATGTAAGGAAGTTCTGGGCGAGGATGTTTTAAAACAGGTGCAGAAATGAATTTAGCTTTTAAGTCTTGAAAAGCTTGTTCTGCTTCAGAAGACCACTCAAAACGTTTGTTCTTTTTCAACAGAGCAGTGATGGGCTGGACTATCCGAGAAAATTCAGGAATGAATCTGCGGTAAAAGTTAGCGAATCCTAACATGCTTTGAACTCCTTTTACAGAGGTTGGTGATGGCCACTTGATAATTGCATCAACTTTCTTTGAATCCATATGGACTCCGTTAGGTGACAATATGAATCCCAGGAACTCGACTTCCGTTACGTTGAAAACGCATTTCTCAAGCTTAGCAAAAAGATTATGTTGACGCAATCTCTCCAGAACCTTTTTAACGTGTCTCTGATGTTCTTCTTCAGATGATGAATAGACGAGGATGTCGTCAATGTAGACAACAACACACACGTCTATGAGTTCTCTAAGGACATCGTTCATAAAATATTGGAAAGCAGCAGGAGCATTACACAGTCCAAAGGGCATCACTTGATATTCGAATAGCCCGTACTTGGTGCGGAACGCCGTTTTCCATTCATCGCCCTCTTTTATCCGTACCAAGTGGTAGGCTCCTCTGAGATCCAGCTTTGTGTATATACATGCATCTTTGACTTGGTCCAGGAGTTCAGGGATCAAAGGTAACGGGTATCTGTTTTTAACAGTGATCTGATTCAGGGCGCGATAATCTATGCAAGTCCTAAGGTCTCCTTCCTTTTTCGGAACGAAGAACAAAGCCGATGAAGCTGGAGATTTTGAAGGACGGATAAACCCGTTAGCTAGGTATTGGTCCAGGTACTGTCTGAGGTGAAGGTTCTCTGGCTCGGTGAGGGCATAGATCCTGCTGCAAGGAGGAGTTGTTCCGGGTATCAGATCTATTTGACAGTCGTAAGACCTATGAGGAGGCAGGGTGTTAGCTTGATCCTTCCGGAAGACGTCTTGAAATTCCTGGTATTCGGGAGGTAATTTGGGAACCTCCTCAGAAGAGATCGCCGCCAGTGAAACATCAGGCCGAGGATAACAAGTGGTAAAACACTCTGGAAACGGAACAGTCTTTGCTCGCCAATCGATCTGAGGATTGTGCTTCTCTAACCAAGGGATTCCCAGAATGATCTGGAACTGAGGGGCCTTGATTACATCGAACACGATTCTCTCCCGGTGTCCATCTTGACTCACTAGCGTCACTTCTTGGGTGGCATGCGTTACTGGTCCGGAGGCTATCTCCGTGCCATCGACAGTAGTGATGACGTCTTTTACCGCCTTAGGGACAAGGGGTAGATTCATCCTTGATACCATTTCACGGTCCACATAGTTACCGATTGCTCCGCTGTCAATGTAAGCTTCAATTGCATGCAAACGATCCGGACGTTCAGGACTAATGAGGACCATGGGTATCACGAAATGCGAGGTCACGGGACAGATCTTAACGCTCGGCAAGAGGACCTCTACTCTTGTCGGGCGAGGTTGTTTCCCTCCTCAGAATTTGTGGTACAGGTATCCGCGGCTCCTACAGTCTTCTTAGCTGGTTTCACTGGACAGTCCCGAAGAAAGTGTCCTGAGTTTCCGCAATAGAGGCATAATTGCAGCTGCCTTCTTCTTTCCCGCTCTTTCTGGGTTAAAGGTCCTTTCATGACCCCTATTTGCATGGGTTCCACAGTGTCAGCTCCCTTATTCGAGGTCTGTGGTTTAGAAAACACTCGGGTATCAAATCTGGAACGATCTGCCTTCCTGTTCTGTAGTCTATGGTCCAATTGGACAACTAAGTCAATATAGTCAGAACATTCTTGTGGAGGATTCACAACTTGCGCTAGCACATCCTTGAGCTCTCCACGCAGGCCTCTGTAGAAAAGCGTTATTCTCTTGTCCTCGGGCCATTGTGTTTCCACTATGAGTCTATTGAAAGAGGCTATATAAGTAAAGAGGTCTTGATTACCCTGTCGTAATGAGAGAAGTTCATTGTCCAAGGCCTGCCCTTGTGCATGTCTTGCGAACAGTTTCTCCATGCTGGACTGGAAGGCCTGAAAATCATGTAAAACCGGATCATCCTGGGTGACTAAAGGGATCGACCAATCTGCAGCGCTACCACTGAGATAAGAAAGCACGAAAGCCACCTTGGCCTGGTCTGTTGGAAATGCAGCTGGTTGACATAAGAAGTGCAGGCGGCACTGGTTGATGAACACTGTGAATTTCTTTGGATCACCAGAAAAGCGTTCGGGCGGAGCCAAGGGCACATTACCGGGCAGATTGATTTGCACTGGATTTGAAGCTGATGCAGAAGGATAACTCCCTCCTGGAACGGGCAAAGGTGTCTGTCCTGCCTGCGTTTGTAACAACTGCCTAGCAAGGTCCTCTGTTCGCTCCTTGGAAATTATCAGTTCTCTTCTTAGAGAGTTCGTTTCCTGACGAGCTGCATGTACTTCTGCTCTTAATTCCCCAAGCAACTGGGCTAGTTGATCAGTGTCTGAGGTTTCCATTGCGCCTGGGTAGGAGTTTTGTGGTGGGCTTCGCGTTCTGTAACGCTCACCTGATTCCCACGGAGGCGCGGGTCTTGGCAGGAAGGTGTCTGTGACTCGAAAAGTGATGTGCAGGACTCGATTGGCTTCTGGGGTCGAACCTCTTCGCACTGTGTGTCGAACTCGAAGGGTGAGGTTTCTGCAGGTGAAAGAATATGGGACCGATGATTCTGATGAGCCTGGTGCCACCGGCGCCAGGACAAGGTCCAAAAGGTCCCTGTGGGGACCGGCTGGTGCCTAGGATTAGGGTTAGGGGCCTGCTTCCAAGGACGTTGGGCTGGTCCTGGCTCCTTGGAAGCAATGATCATGACACTGGGGGACATGAGTGGGGGCCTGCTGGCAGGTGCCCTGCACTGCTGGGGGGTGGGGATACAGGGGGTCATGCGTTGGTGATCAGTAGTGCAAGGCGACATGTGGCTTGGCTGGGGGGCATGCCCATGGTGGATGGGCTGCCTGCGGGACATGACCAGGGGTGGGGGCTAGTCCCCTGTGGTGTGGGCTGCCTGCAGGGGCTGAACACCTGGGAGGACACACACTGCCAATTCACGTGTAGGACTCCCCGGCACCCCCGAAATACACGTACCCTGCTGAAATCGCGTGTGAGACTTCCCGTGAGCCCCAGGAATACACGTACCCCACTCGCACAGGGCCTATCGCGTGTGAAACTCCATGCGTACCCCAGAAATACACGTAGCCCACTCGCACAGGCCCTTTCGCGTGTGAAACTTCATACGAACCCCAGAAATACACGTACCTGGATCCAATCGCGTGTGAGACTTCACGCGAACCCCAGTTATACAAGTACCCCGCTCGCCAAAGGCCTATCGCATGTGAAACTTCCCGCGCACCCCCGAAATACACGCACACGCTATTTTTCACACAGCGGGTGTCCGTGTTTGTCGCGTACCCGTTTGCACGTCATTTGTCCTAGAGGGACACAGTATGGGTCATTCATCATAGCTGTATGTACGTGCTTTTTGTTAGCGCACATTTTTTTTCATGCGCAGGGACGCTACCGCCTGCCTTCGTGTGGCGGACGTGTTTAGGCCTGTGCGCGTCTTTGCCGGTGCGCTGGTTTGCCCTATTCGATTCCATGAATAGGTGTTGTAGGCGAGCGTGTCGGCATTCCGCGCACTTGCCTCCTGTGCTTCCCCCGTGACGCCCACATTTTCACGTGTTGTTCCCCATTCCGCGTGTCACGCCCCGTGTTACGCCTACTTTTGTTGTGTGCGCCGCGCTATGTGCGCTTTCGCTGTGCGCTTAGCGCACGCTGTTTGAAGGCGTGTGCGCCAGCGTGCGGCGAACAGGATTTCAGCACACATCCATGGATTTCCAGGCGCACGGACTTCCATGAATCGCTGTGCGCGGGTTTCGCTGCGATTTTCGCACTGGCACTGCGATTCGCACGCTTTCGCACGCTTGCGCTGAAAATTTCAGCGCACATTAATTTCATGAATCGGCCTGATAATGTCCTACCAGAAGTACGACCAATTTTTGTTGGGAATGGCAATTTAACCAAACCTATGTCAGAACTCATTGAGATTATTCTATAAGCCATAACCACAGAGATAGATTCCCATATCAGAGACTTCACCCACACATTGGAGAACTTACACCAAATAACGTGGAATGAAAGCTCGATTTTAGTCACATTAGACATATGCACACTTTACACCTCTATAAAACACCCACTGGCTCTAGAAGCCACCCAATATTTCCTAGACAACAAATCAGCAATACATGGGGCCTCATTACAAGTTTGGCGGTCCAGAAACAAGAGTGCCGGTAAGCTTACCAGCACCCTTATTTCCACACTACCACACTACGAGTCTGCCTGTCGTGCCCATTATGCGGGACTGGTCTGAGCCTGCCAGGCGCAGTGGCCCCGGGCAGGCAGGAGCACCGTCACCGTTAGCAACAGTGTCTGTACTTTAGAGTCCTCATTGCAGCGGGGGGGTGCTGCTGGACTCAATGCGAATGGGGACTTACAAAACCTGCTGCCTGACTTCCCGTTTCAGCGGGGCTTGTAATGTTATGGTGGCACCGCAAAGTCAGGCGGTGGATCCGGTGTTACGGAGTCCGCGGTAACCCGCAGGTCGCACCAGCGGGTTACCGCTGACCTCGTAATGCAGCCCATGATCAACAAAACAGAATGATACTAGAGATGCTTGACTTCACCATGAGGAAGAACTATTTCCTGTTCAATGAGCAACTGTACAACCAGAGGAAGGGGGTACAATGGGTGCAAAATATTGCCCGACTGATAGCCTATATATTCGTGGGCTATTTTTACATTAAACATACACTAAAAAAGGACTTAATAGACACCAGAGGAGTGGGTACATGCAAGAGATACATTGATGAAATCTTACTGATTTTGGAGGACATTGATGAGAAGCTATAGGTGTTCGTGTCACACTTTAATATGATCGGTTTCGGCGTGAAATTAACTTGGGACAGCAGTAAATCAAACATAGTCTTTTGGGACCTACATGTATACATAAAAGACAAAAGAAACCACACAAAATTATTCAGGAATCCGACAGAAGTTAATTGCAAACTCCCCAGCTGCCATCAAAGAGCAGTTATTTCTAGCATACAGACTGGGGAGTTCACCAGAGAAAAACCAATCCTGATGAATTTATAAAAATGCTTTTGTAAAATGTGTAATTTCGCAAGAGACAAAACATTGTGTTGTTAGATCAACAAGTATAACATTTACATTGACTAATTTATCACCTGTAAAAGCTGCTATGTGACATATGTCTTGATCTGCATATGTGATTAGAATTAAGAGTGATCCACAGCAAAGATGACAGATACCCCATGGCCAACCATTGGACGAGAGAACAGGCATGGGCTGAATTGGATGCGTTGAGATTCGTGGTCATTTACGAAATATTACCAGATGAGAGAGGCAGCAATACTAAGAGTAAAGGAAGCAAACTGAACTCCGGATCACGACCTAAGCGTCTTCCAGTGAGAATTAAACTATGCCCCCTTGTCATTGAACTTTTCAACTTATTTACTTCAAAGTTGCTGTAATTAGCCTTAATCCTGCCTAACTACCCAGTGAAGGTTTACCATTATGATGCACACCAAGGACCATGAGTGTTTTCAGTCACTAATTAAGAATTTAGCTGGGTAAAGCATTAGGCTATTCAGCCATGAGTTGGACGCCATTATAGGACTGTTTTCGACAGTGGTCCATATTTTCTGTGTTCCATATACACGAGCACAGTATACCTAACTTGCAGTTTAGATTCAGACCCTTTCTCACCTAAAAGCTTATTGGATTATCTCTTGCATTATACCCAATTTTAGGGGCACTATGAGCGCAGACATCACCAGGATACTGCACCCGCCTGGTACACTGCCATCAACACAAATACTTTACGACCCTGGCGTTAAGGGTTTAACGGCGCCGTAAAAGGTGTCGGCACCGTTAAATCCTTAACGCCTGATTACGAGGTCCCTTTGCGGTACCCGACCTTAACGGCTGGTTTTACCAGCCGTTAAAGTAGGGTGCCGCAAAGGGACCTCGGTGCTAATTACGGTACCGTAATTTGCGGTACCGTACTTAGCACCTTCCCCAGTCGCATTGAGCCCTATGGGACGAAAATGGGAATGGGGAAGGGCCATGGTGAAATGGAGAAATACCGCCCCGGCAACCTTGGAATGGGGCGGTATTTACCCATTCCACCATGGCGGACTTGTTACAACACCGGCACCAACCATGGTGCTAATAGCGCCATGGTTTAGCGCCGGGGTTGTAATGAGGGCCAAAGACACAGCACTAAATGCCTAACTGTAGCTCAGTGTGCTAGAAGACAGACACCTCAATACTTGTGGAAAAAATGGAGGAGAGGTCATCCAGTGCATTCAAACCTCACAGCAAGATGGCGTTTCACACATGACATTTTACTCCCCTGGAACAGTCTAGTTCTTTCCCTATATGGCGACAGAGCAACCTTCCGGCACCAGTCTATTTATCAATCAGTCAGAGCTATGCATCGCTACTTTTGCCTTTACTCCATTTAATTGGGACATTCTTGTGCCTTTCTAAGTGGTTACTACCGTTTATTCTTTTCTATTAAGTGCCTTGCTACGCTTCAATTCAAATGACTGCTTTCCTTTTCTTCAGCGCTTCGCTACGCTTCTTTCCTTTCTCCTCTCTTTGCCGATCTGGCATTCTTTTTACACTGCTTGTTTGCTGCTATTTGCCCACCCCTTCCTCTGTTCCGGTCTTTCCTTTTCCTTTGAGTCTCGTTCTTCCTTTTTCTTTCTTCAGGCCTTGTGTGGCTTACCTCCTTTCTAACATATCTTGCAGCCTTGCACGGCATCCTTATTCATATCCACGCACACCACGCTTGTACGTGCCTTTCATACAGTGTACTCCCAAGTACTGTGCTGGCATAATTCCTGGTATCTCCTATTCCTTTGCCGACCTAGGCACTCCTATTTTTTCCTTCTTCTGTTTTTTCCTTATTCATCTGTTTTTCACTCTTCCTTTTCCTTGGCTTCTTCTTGTTCTATTTTTCTTTCTCACTTCTACCTTTTATTTGACTACTGTGAGAAACCTGAAGCCAGTCTCACATCTACTCCCTAGGGATCCTCTGTTCATGTGGCCAGGAAGGCCATCACTTTTGGATCCCGACTCTGGGGGTGGACATGCAAGAGAGGATCACTAAGGTAGAAGGTCATCGGGCATTGGATAGAGGGTATGTTAGGGAGAATTCTCATAAAAGGCTAATCTGCCTTACCTACTGAGTCCCTGTGCAGTGACACAGGGTTGTCTTTTGGCTTCCCCCTGACTCCATTCGCTGGGTCTGACTACTGTCCCCCAGAAAAGATAAAGTTGCCATTAACTTTATAATAGTCACAAAAATTTGCGGTACTGTTATTAGCGCCTTCCCCATTCCCATTGAGCCCTATGGGGCAAAAATGGGAACGGGGAAGGGCCATGGCGGCATGGGGAATTACCGCCCCACCAACCTCAGAATGGGGTGGTAATTTCCCATTCCGCCATGGCGGACACCAGCATGGACCATGGTGCTAATAGCACCATGGTCCTCCGCCTGGGTCGTAATGAGGCCCTATGTACTTCAGTACCTCTGTGCTGGTAGCCGCAGTCCTGTTCCTCTTACACCTAATATTGGCAACCATGTACGAAACCAAATACACACCATGCCCTACCACGGTTAGAAACACCAGGCTTCGGGCTAGACTCTCCCCCCTCCACGAGCCTAAACTGCTGTGTAAAACGTATCTAAACCGTCTTATCAACCCTAAAAATATTCATAGGAACTGGTCGCAAGCCAAGTCACAAGCTTCCGCCACAGATACATTGGGGGTCATTACGAGGTTGGAGGTAAGGGATTACTGGCACCAGTAAGGACACAGGTGCCGGTAATCCCTTACCACCCTATTCCGAGGTCCCTTAGCGGGTCCCTTCCTTACCAGGCGTCATGGAAGGGACCCGTTAAGGGACTTCAGAGCTAATAACGGTACCGCAAATTGCGGTACCGTTATTAGCTCCATCCCCATTCCCATTGAGCCCTATGGGGGCTCGAACGGGAATGGGGAATGGTTCCCAGAATGGGGATTTACCGGGTCCTCCAAGGTTGGAATGACCCGGTAAGTCCCTATTTCGGGAACCCGGACCCGGAATGCGGTAAGGGGGTAGCCATAGTGCTAATAGCACCATGGCTACCTCCAACCTTGTAATGACCCCCATTGTATGATCATACCCCAATACCTATGAACTCTGAATGCCCATCTAAAACGACTACTGTAGTAGGAGCTCTAATCAACGCCAGATCTGCTGTGGCCCATGCCACTGATATAGAAGATATTTTAATCTTACATAATCTGGATCTCCTAGCAGTCACAGAAACCTGGCTTCACGATGCAGCAGGCCCAGCGCTGTCTCTGGCCATACCAAAAGAGTACCAAATCCTAAGAATGGACAAATTCAACAGGTCGAGAGGAGGAGGACTAGCCATCTTGCTAAATCTAATCTAGAATTAAGACTCTCAACGTTACCACCTCTAAAATCTTGTGAATTGTTATCAGCTAAACTGCCTATATCCCCATGTCGCACCCTAACTATCTACCTCATATATAGGCCTCCAGGGCCCTTAGGTTCGTTTGAGGAGGAGATCTCCAGTCTGCTTGCTAGCAATACTAAAGGATCATCTCAGATAATGCTCCTAGGCGACCTCAATTTAGGACTAAACGATCCCGACCATAAACAAGCCCAAATAATAGCCACCATGCTTAGTGAACATGGGCTATCCCAAAAAGTCCTTGCCCCCACCCACGACAAAGGCAGGACCCTAGTCTGGGTAGCCACCTCAAACTGTCCAACCAGGATTACTAGAATTACACCCCAACCTTGGACTGACCACTCTCTGATTGCATTTAATCTAACACTCAAGAAAGAAGCAAACAAAGAAAAAATAATGGCACCCCCCTCTCCTCACCAGACCGAGGGAAAATATCACAACAAACAACATCCTACCTTGCCTCCTTGCAGTGATTAATGCCCTACCAAGCAACTCTGACCCAGACACGTTGGTAGACCATTACAATTAAACTATGACTAAGATCCTAGACTCTATCGCCCCACTTAAGAACTGCATAAGCAAACAACAGGCTCACCTGAACACCTGGTTCACCCCCCATTTAAAAGAACTCAGAATGGAAAAAAGGAAGCTAGAAACTATTTGGCAACACACACCCACAGAAGAAACTAAATTCAAATTCAAACTCTTGGCCGCTAACTACAAAAAGGAAATCATTCAAACCAAAAAAGAAATCTATAATGAAAGAATCTCTAAAGCACGTTCTAATACTAAGGAACTATTTGCAATTCATGAACTAGAATCCCCTATTCCTCCACCGGATAACCTACCTAAAGATAAACAGTGGTGTACCAACATTCAAAACACCTTAGCAAATAAAATAAAAACATTGCAAACCAAAATTGCCTCAAAAAAAGCTTCGTTCCCATTAACAGAAACCCCTACTATCCCCCTGCCTAGTAACAGTGGCGCCGTTCGAATTCTCTAAAATATCCATCCTAGAAACAAAAACTCATTAATGCTTCCTTTACTTCCAACTCCGTCCCAAGTAGTCTAAAAGAATCCTGGGTCCTAACCCTTCTTAAAAAACAAACGTTAGACCCCTCCATACCCACAAATTATAGACCCATCACCACTGTCCCTTTCCTCCTGAAGATAATTGACAAAGTGGCCTATTTACAAATTCAAAAATACCTTGAGACTAACCAACTACTAGGCTCTCGCCAATCCGGGTTCAGACCCCAACACGGCACAGAGACAGCCCTAATAGACCTTAAAGCCCAAATTGATGAACTTAACGATAAAAGAAATACAGCTATTTTACTCCTCCTTGACCTGTCGGCGGCTTTCGACTTGGTGGATCACGCAGTATTATGCAAACACCATGCAACGGCAGCCCACTTCTCAAGTGAAGCTATAGCGTGGGTCCAATCATTTCTTGATGTTAGGCAGAAACCTGTGTAGTTCCCTTAGGGACCACTGCAAAAGGCTTAGGACTACAGGTGTTGGCAGTAAACCCAATTGGTAGCAGTCTGTACCACCCAGATTTACCTGGTAGCTGTGGCTGAGCAGCCAGACTTCTCTCAAGAAGAGTTAGACATTATATAGAGTATACAAAATAGGTACAGAGATACAGTAGCATAAGCAAACACTGACCAGAGCTTGGGTATAAAAGTATATAATTATTTATTTAAAAACACACTTGTAAAATACACTAACACTAATATGGCAATCAAGTTCAAACACTGTCACTATCAATATATATACATCCCTGATTACTTATTGAACAAGTCTTAGTTAAAACACCACTTATTTTCAGACAGAGGTGAGCGCTTAACCTAAGATGGCACTCCAATAAGTTAATTAAAAAGGGAGGGAAAAAGGCAGAATTAGGAAAATACACAATAGCAACACTTTAAGGGAACCAGAGCAAGTCAGAAAAGGCAGAGTCTACTGAGGAGCAAGAAAGTCATAGGCCAGGCCCACTCTTGGAAAGAGTAAGGCGGAATGTGTCCAAGATCACACAGTTGAATAGTACTTTAAAAAGTCGTTGCAGATAGTTCAAAAAGGGTTGGATCAGTTCAGAAAAAGTTAGTTAGCAGGTCCCAAGTCACCCCAGGATAGAAAGTCAAGGATTTACGGGACACCTTGAACAGTCTGTTGCAAGGGAGACCAGGCGGGACACAATACCTGAAATGGTGAGAAAGCTCCAGCGGGGGCAGTTGTTCCTGGCAGCGGATGCAAGTCAGTGCTTCGTCCAGGGGAAGAGAAGATCTCGACGTGGAGGAAAGCTGGAGGTCTTTGCACTGCCAGGGAAGAAACCAGCCGCAGAGTTTCCCAGTTACAAGGTACTACCCTTTTATTCACGGTAGTGGTGAAGCGTGGCTATCCGGCCGCCGGGGTGCTTGGCACGGGCGATTCGACCACAAGACGATCCAGGAAGGCGAAAAGAGGGTGAACTGGTTATCCCCACCAGTTCAGAGGAAGAAGAATCTCCGGGATGAAGATCTTCTCTGTCGTTGGGAAGTGGTGAGACGGTTCAGCAGGGCTCCACCGGTGGTGTCGTTGTTGCAGGTTGGCTCAGCTTCTCCCTCTTCGGATCCTTTGGTCCTGTGGCGACTTCTGAAGTTCCATCCCCAAAGCCCTGCTTTTATGCAGAAAACCCGCATTCATCAGTCCTAGCTGTCACTCAAACATGCTAAGTGGTGAGCCGGGCGGCTCACCAATGGGCCAATCACACAAGAGTGCGACTTGAGTTGCCGAGGCAACTCAGTCCAGGGTGCCTAAACCCCCCTCCCACACATCCTGTAGACCCAGAAGAGTGGCACCACTTTTGGAGGCTTCTGTGCAGAAGCCCGCCAAAAAGTAGAAGAAAGGGCTCGACTTGGGTTGGAGTTATCTTTAACATTGCACCAAAAAAAGTGGTGCGTTTAAAATGAATGGGAAAATCCCATAGGAAATATTCCGGTGGAATATTTCGCGTGGTAACCACTGCCACCAGCCAGAAACTCGACGAGGGGGGACTGCACAGTGCCCCCTCGAAAACCAGACCCAGGGGCAATCTAATTACCCCTACCAGTACTTCCACAATGTGATGGTTTGTACTGGTTCTGTTCACAATTTAAGACTAGTAAAGTCAATGGTGACTTTACATGCCCTGGGAGACAGTAGTCAGTCCCAGGGTATGGAGTCTATGTTTGGGGGTCACTATAACACCCCTGTGTTACTGCACTGAGGGTGCTGTGTAACACACTTACCAAAAATACATGAAACCCTATGGAGTAAAAGACCCCATAGCCCATAAAACACATTACAAAGTCAAAGGATATCTCAAATCATGTCTAAGAGTGGGAGAAAAAGAGTCTCACTCTTAGCAGGAGAAAAAAATAAACCCCAAAAATCCAGCAAAGCTGCTGGGGGACTCACTAGGTTTGGGAAATTAGCCTTAACAGAGAATTCTCCCTAACACTCGCCACCCCCAGACTAAGGGACAGGAGGATTTAATCCACTCCTGGATGAATCTCATACCTCTAGTCGATGACATACATCCTAGAGAGACCATCAGCATTTTGGTGGTGACACCCTGACCTATGTTCTGTGGTCAAATCAAAGGTTTTCCTTTGTAAGCTATATGACCTACAAACCCTTTGAGGAACATCAGTCTTTTTGAAACTATAAGGGATCTGGTTGACCAGTCCCTCAGAAGTTGGTACAACCTCTGAACCTGTGTTAGGCTTTTTCAAGGGGCCCTTATAAAGGATTCCCTTAGATCTAGAGGGGCCTCCAGAGGTCCTCACCACTTCTCTGTTGGGAGAAGGTTGGGTCTTAGGCCTCTTGGTTGGAGGGGATGGAGATAAGCAAGGTACATGCTTCTCCTTCCTCTTCGATCTCACCTTACCTACTTTAGGAGTTTCCCTCCCAAGACTAGGATTTGGGTTGGAGTCTTCAGTAGAAGGTCCAACAGTCTGAAGGTTTTTGGCCTTAGACTTTTCTTTTCTGGTTTTCCACCAGCACTGAGAATTACCAGTTCTCTTAGGCCTAGTTAGGGGTCCAGTTGGTCTATCCACCTCTTCCTCAGAAGCAGGGGGAGTGTTACGCTCACCTGGCTCCCACAGGGGCGTAGATCTGAACTGGACAGCTGCGGTCTCCACCAATGTGAAGCGTAGTGCCGAGATGACGGACTGGACTGGCCCACCTAGCTTCATTTGCTTGGCCCGTAGGAATATTCTTCTGCAAATGGAGAAAGGGAATTAACCACCCATGGAGTTGAGCATAAACCCCCCACACCCGCTGTTCTCCCCACTGATCACCTTTGATGTCCCCTCTTATAGTCTCACTGGATGGTTTGGAAAGATGAGCTCTCCATCCTGCATTGAGCGCAGGGGCGCGTAGATAACCAGTTGCTTCACTCGTTAGAAGGAATTGGTGAGTTCCAGAACATGAGATTTCCGGCAAGACGCCGTAAGTATGTAGTTCGTAAGAGTTCCAATGTCTGACTTTCACTCTTGTCCGATTCCTTGCAGGTTGCAGCTTGACCCTTGTGAAGAGTTCCTTGTGGCAACCGGTAATATTCAGGTAAGGATTTGTATTATCCAACACAGTTCGATAAAATAATGTCAGTATGTAACCTGTTGCTTTCTCCCTTATTCAGACGCTGAGAGAAAGTATGAAGTCTCGGGGAATAATGCCTCCGGCGGTAAAATTAGGTAAGTCTATTGTGGTGAGGAGGTTTCCCCTTGTTTGTCCCTTTGTTTCACCTTGCTGTCCTTTTGTTTCCCCTTAGGGGCCGGGGTATGGCGAGGATGCGGTGGAGGCTGCGCAGACCCGTGAAGAGGAATAGTACCCCCGGTGGTAAAATCAGGTAAGTCTATGGGGGTAACTAATATTGCCTCTGTTTATTCCCTTGGCTCACCTTGCTGTTCTTGTGTTCCCCTTAGGTGCCGGAGTGCGGCGGGAACATGCAGAAGGATGCGGTGGATAATGAATATGTTGCAAGGGCCGGTGAGTTCAGCGCGGCGCTGCAGCAGGCGAGGCAACGCGCATAAAATAACTTCTTTCTTCCAGCTCGAAGGCGCGGTGGATCGGGAATTCAGGTAAGGATCAAAGGTATTGCTCTTGTTCTAACCTTTTCTCCTTCTTTCTCCCTTTTTCTAGGAGCTCCAGACTCGAGGCGGGCGTGGCAGAAGACTGGATGCTGACTGCAGGCACGGTGAGCGTTACGCTGCTGGATGCAGAATAACGCAAAGCATGTGCTGCTCTTCGTGCGTGGATTAAATAGCCTCCAAAGTAGTCCCAGTAGCAGGTAAGTCCAACTTGACAGCCACTGGGTTGATAATGGCCTTAATAGAGTAAGGTCCCAAATATCTGGGGTTAAAGGTCCGTGTTCCCTTTAGAGGTATGTGTTTTGTGGCCAACCATACTTGGTCCCCTATCTGGTATTTGTCATGATCTCTGCTTCCAAAAGGTCAGGGTTTTCCCAACTCCCTTGGAAGCAGATCCATAACCCAGGTTCCGAGGGCCAACCAGTCCCAATTGGGACCTTTTGGACCCAGTCCTGGCGCCAGTGGCACCAGGCTCATAAATGTGCCCAGTCCCAGCGCTGGAAGCGCCGGGCTCATGATGCTTGGGTGGACTTACCTGCAGCAGACCATGCTGCTTACTTGCCTGCCAGCTGAGCCTCTGATCCTCTTCTGTTTGGAACTACTTTTCCTGTTGGGTGGGGCAGGAGCCACTCCCTAGATTCAGAACACTGGAACTCTTCTGGAAAGCAGGAACTCTTTTCTTACCTAGGCGTGGCTGTGGAAGGAGACACCTAAGCACTACAGGAGGCTATTTAAACCACACCCGGTGGATGAATCTTGCTTTGCGTTATTCTGCATCCTCTGCAGCAGAACGCTCATCGTGTCTTCTGCATCGGATCCTGGGCCTAAGGAAAAAGGCTTACCATCCTGAATCCAGTCTTCAGCAACACCTATAAAGACAAGAAAGAACAGGTTAGCATTCCGGCATCTGAAAGACAAAGGCTTACCTACTCTTCGTGCGCTCCGGAGGTCTTCACACTGCATTCCGGCATCTGAAAGACAAAAGCTTACCGACTCTTCGCACGCTCCGGAGGCCTTCGGCGCTGCATCCTGCATCTGAAAGACAAAACAAGGTGCGTTTAAAGACATTGGGGAACTTTGATACTCACGTGCCATTACTCCTTTCCACATCAACCCCAGTGGGTATTCCGGCACCCTGCAGCCGCTCCGAACTCGTACCTGCAAAATAAAAGACAGTTAGAGCGCATCGTGAAGCAGGCAACAAGCGCTTACTTACGTGCTTCCAAGCGCTTCTATTCATCATACGGACTCCATCTTCAACTCACTTCAGCCCGTCATCCGCCATCGCCGGAACCTGCAAAACAAGAGACATCATTGCTAAAGACTTTAAAGACAATAGAATTACTCGAAACTTACCGTTCGTGCAGTAAACGACGGACAGCAGTCCTCTGAAGTCAAGAGGCCTGCGCTACCGATCCAGTGAAGAAACTGGTTACAGCACCCTGCCCCGAGGCAGATGGAGAGCTCGGCATTCACTTACCTAAGGTGAGAGCGTTAACCTTTGGGGGTCTACAGGAGAGCAAAAAAGGGAAGAGATAGGGACACCCCAATAACCCCAGTTCATTAATCCCATATTTTCTGTCTGCAGACATCTTACTCTTGAAGTCAGGCATACAGTGCACAGAGGTCCAGCCCAAAGAGCCAACCGGGTGCTACACATCACCTTTGAAGATACGGTAGTCGCCCAGTCAAGACCGGCGCCTCTGCGAGAATCAGGTGAGCGTTACAGAACGCAAAGCCTACCGCAAAACTCTCGCCCAGGCGCTATGGAAACCTCGGATACTGACCATCTAGCCCGGTTACTTGGGGAACTAAGGGCAGAAGTGCATGCAGCTCGTCAGGAAACGAATGCTCTAAGAAGGGAACTAATTATTTCCAAGGAGAGAACAGACGGTCTTGCTAGACAATTGCTACAGTCACAAGCCGGACAAACCCCGTTACCCGCATCAGGGGCAAATCTTCCTTCAACATCCTCTATGAATCCAGTGCAGATCAACCTACCTGGGAATGTACCTCTGGCTCCGCCCGAACGATTTTCTGGTGACCCAAAGAGGTTTGCAGTATTTATCAATCAGTGCTGGTTGACTTCTTATGCCGGCCAGCAGCCTTTCCAACTGATCAAGCTAAAGTAGCTTTTGTACTTTCGTACCTTAGTGGCAATGCGGCAGACTGGTCGATCCCTCTAGTTAATCAAGATGATCCGGTTCTCCATGATTTTCAAGCCTTTCAGCTTAGTATGGAAAAACTGTTCGCAAGACATTCACAGGGGCAGGCCTTGGACAATGAGCTTCTTTCGTTGCGACAGGGTAATCAAGACCTTTTGGCTTATATTGCATCTTTCAATAGACTAATAGTGGAAACTCAATGGCCTGAGGACAAAAGGATTACGCTGTTTTACAGAGGTCTACGTGGAGAGCTCAAAGACGTTTTAGCCCAAGTAGTGAATCCCCCACAAGACTGTTCGGATTATATAGACTTGGTCGTTCAAATAGATCATAGACTGCAGAACAGGAAGGCCGACCGTTCCAAGTTTGATGCTCGAGTATTTTCCAAACCGCCAACTCCTTCCAAAGGAGTAGACTCCGGGGAACCCATGCAAATCGGGGGTCTGAAAGGTCCTCTAACACAAAAGGAGCGGGAAAGGAGAAAACAGTTGCAATTATGCCTATATTGCGGAAACTTAGCGCACTTTCTTCGAGACTGTCCGGTGAAACCTGCCAAGAAGGCAGTAGGAGCTGCAGTTACCAAAGTTACAAACTCTGAGCAGGGAAACGACCTCGCCCGACAAGAATAGAGGTCCTCTTGCCGAGCGTGAAAACCAGTTCCGTGACCTCGCATTTCGTGATACCTATGGTCCTCATTAGCCCTGATAATCCGGATCGATTACATGCAATTGAAGCTTACGTCGACAGCGGTGCCATCGGCAATTATGTGGATCATGAAATGGTTTTGAGGATGAATCTAACTCTTTGTCCCAAGGCTGTAAAGGACGTCATTACTACAGTGGATGGTACGGAGATAGCCTCCGGGCCAGTAACGCATACCACTCAAGAGGTGACGCTAGTAAGTCAAGATGGACACCATGAGAAGATCGTGTTCGATGTGATCAAGGCCCCTCAGTTTCAGATTATTCTAGGAATACCTTGGTTAGAGAAACACAATCCTCCGATCGATTGGCGAGCAAGAACGGTCCAGTTTCCAGAATGTGTCTCTACTTGTCACCCTCCACCTGGTGTTGCACTGGCAGCAATTTCTTCAGAGACTCCCCAGTTACCTCCCGAATACCTTGAATACCAAGATGTTTTCCGGAAGGATCAGGCTAACACTCTACCTCCTCATAGGTCTTATGACTGCCAGATAGACCTGATACCTGGATCTACTCCTCCTTGTAGTAGAATTTATGCCCTCACCGAGCCTGAGAACCTTCACCTTCGACAATACCTGGATTAATACCTGGCGAATGGGTTTATTCGTCCTTCCAAGTCCCCTGCTTCTTCAGCTTTGTTCTTCGTTCCAAAAAAGGAAGGAGACCTTAGAACTTGTATCGATTATCGCTCCCTGAACCAGATCACTGTTAAGAATAGATATCCGTTACCTTTGATCCCTGAACTCCTGGACCAAGTCAGAAAAGCATGCATATATACAAAGCTGGATCTTAGAGGAGCTTACCACTTGGTACGAGTAAAAGAGGGCGATGAATGGAAGACTGCCTTCCGCACCAAGTATGGGCTATTTGAATATCAGGTCATGCCCTTCGGACTTTGCAATGCCCCGGCCGCCTTTCAATATTTTATGAACAATGTCCTCAGAGAGCTCATAGATGTGTGTGTTGTTGTTTACATTGACGACATCCTCGTTTATTCTTCATCGGAATCTGAACATCGGAAACACGTGAAAATGGTCCTCGAAAGATTGCGTCAACACAAACTTTTTGCTAAGTTGGAAAAATGTGTTTTCAACGTGACTGAAGTTGAATTCTTGGGATTCATATTATCACCTGGCGGAGTACGTATGGATTCAAAGAAGGTCGATGCAGTTCTCAAATGGCCATCACCATCCTCCGTAAAAAGTGTGCAAAGCATGTTAGGCTTCGCTAACTTTTACCGCAGGTTTATCCCCGAATTCTCTCGAATAGTCCAGCCCATCACTGCCTTGTTAAAGAAAAACAAACGTTTTGAATGGTCTACCGAGGCGGAACAAGCTTTCCAGGATTTGAAGACTAAATTTATCTCTGCACCAATCTTAAAACACCCTCGCCCCGAACTCCCCTACATCGTGGAAACTGATGCTTCAAGCCTTGCCATGGGGGCAGTTCTATCACAAAAGGACCCGGTAACCAATCAGTTGCATCCCGTGGCATTTTGGTCCCGCAAATTCTCGCCTCCTGAAATCAATTACACGATTACTGACAAGGAACTTCTGGCTATCAAGTCTGCCTTTAAGGCTTGGCGGCATTATCTGCTGGGGGCCCGACAAACCGTTACTGTGATTACGGATCACCGAAACCTGCAATATTTGAAAACCGCAAAAGCCCAATCCTCTAGACAACTCCGTTGGGCATTATTCTTTGCCGAGTTTGACTTCATAATTACCTATCGACCTGGTACAAAGAACGGTAAAGCTGATGCCCTTTCTCGGATGGGAGTGGAAGAACACTTGATCAACCCTAAACCTGTACCAATCATTCCCGAACAAAGAATTCTGGGTGTAATCGCCACAGAATCCATAGAGGAAGTTAAGGATAAAGCCAGGCAACTTGTAACTCCAGCAGACATACAGAATTGGCATCTGCAGGGAAATGACTTTGCAGTAAAGGACAACTTATTGTATTTCCAAGAACGATTATACCTACCCAGCACAGATTTACAGAAAAAAGTAATCTCCTGTTATCACGATTCTTTAATGGAAGGTCATCCCGGTATGGCCAAGACCTCAGAAAAGATCAAGCGCTACTTCTGGTGGCCGTCTTGGAAAAAAGATATTAGAGACTTTATAATGTCTTGTGGAGTATGCGCCCAAAACAAGAGTCAAAAGGAAAGACCAGCAGGCCTCTTACGCCCTATTGACATCCCACCTCGCCCTTGGCATACGCTTTCTATGGACTTCATCACCGATCTACCTCCATGCTCCGGATACAATACGATTCTAGTAATCGTGGACTTATTCTCCAAGATGGCGCATTTCATTCCGCTCAAAGGCTTGCCAACAGCAGCAACTCTGGCCCGAGAATTTCTCGAAAACATCGTCCGACTACACGGTTTTCCTTCGGTTCTAATTTCGGATCGAGGTAGTCAATTTATTTCTCATTTTTGGCGAAGTTGCTGTCGGTCGGCTCAAATTGATGTGAGACTATCGACCAGTCACCACCCTCAGACCGACGGACAAACCGAGAGGACCAATCAAACTCTGGAACAGTATTTACGCTGCATGCTGCAACAAACTGAAAAAACTTGGAAAGACATCCTTTGGATAGCCGAATATGCCTACAATAACTCTGTCCATTCGGGAACTGGGAAAACACTGTTTTTTCTTTTGTACGGCAGTCACCCTCGAACCTCGGAGTTGGATCCCCTCCAAGATCTTGAAACACCAGCAGTAGACTACCTGCATTCTACAATCACCCAAGCCTTTAAGGAAGCTGTTTCTCACCTTCAAAGGGCTAAAGAACAATACAAGAAAGGAGCAGATCAACATCGGAAGGAAGCCCCTCAATATCAAGTAGGGGACCAAGTCTGGTTATCCACCAAATATCTACCTCTAAAAGGGCCACGCACATTCAACCCAAGATACCTTGGTCCCTATTCCATCACTACCATAATAAACCCAGTAGCGGTCAAGTTGGACTTGCCCCCTCACATGAAGATACATCCGGTCTTCCACGTCTCTCTATTAAAACCCGTGCAACCTCAAACCCGACTAACTAAATCTCCAAAACCCATCCTAGTTGATGGAGAACTCGAGTTGGAAGTCAAAAGCATTCTGGACTCCAAGATCTCCAAATCTAAACTATTTTACCTAATTGACTGGAAAGGCTACGGCCCCCAAGAGAGATCCTGGGAACCTGCTGAATATGTCCACGCTCCTCGCCTAATCAAAAGATTTCACCGAACATTTCCTGACAAGCCAAAACCCCCGGAGAAGCCCGGTTTGGGAGGGGCCTTGAGGGGAGGTACTGTCATGATCTCTGCTTCCAAAAGGTCAGGGTTTTCCCAACTCCCTTGGAAGCAGATCCATAACCCAGGTTCCGAGGGCCAACCAGTCCCAATTGGGACCTTTTGGACCCAGTCCTGGCGCCAGTGGCACCAGGCTCATAAATGTGCCCAGTCCCAGCGCTGGAAGCGCCGGGCTCATGATGCTTGGGTGGACTTACCTGCAGCAGACCATGCTGCTTACTTGCCTGCCAGCTGAGCCTCTGATCCTCTTCTGTTTGGAACTACTTTTCCTGTTGGGTGGGGCAGGAGCCACTCCCTAGATTCAGAACACTGGAACTCTTCTGGAAAGCAGGAACTCTTTTCTTACCTAGGCGTGGCTGTGGAAGGAGACACCTAAGCACTACAGGAGGCTATTTAAACCACACCCGGTGGATGAATCTTGCTTTGCGTTATTCTGCATCCTCTGCAGCAGAACGCTCATCGTGTCTTCTGCATCGGATCCTGGGCCTAAGGAAAAAGGCTTACCATCCTGAATCCAGTCTTCAGCAACACCTATAAAGACAAGAAAGAACAGGTTAGCATTCCGGCATCTGAAAGACAAAGGCTTACCTACTCTTCGTGCGCTCCGGAGGTCTTCACACTGCATTCCGGCATCTGAAAGACAAAAGCTTACCGACTCTTCGCACGCTCCGGAGGCCTTCGGCGCTGCATCCTGCATCTGAAAGACAAAACAAGGTGCGTTTAAAGACATTGGGGAACTTTGATACTCACGTGCCATTACTCCTTTCCACATCAACCCCAGTGGGTATTCCGGCACCCTGCAGCCGCTCCGAACTCGTACCTGCAAAATAAAAGACAGTTAGAGCGCATCGTGAAGCAGGCAACAAGCGCTTACTTACGTGCTTCCAAGCGCTTCTATTCATCATACGGACTCCATCTTCAACTCACTTCAACCCGTCATCCGCCATCGCCGGAACCTGCAAAACAAGAGACATCATTGCTAAAGACTTTAAAGACAATAGAATTACTCGAAACTTATCGTTCGTGCAGTAAACGACGGACAGCAGTCCTCTGAAGTCAAGAGGCCTGCGCTACCGATCCAGTGAAGAAACTGGTTACAGCACCCTGCCCCGAGGCAGATGGAGAGCTCGGCATTCACTTACCTAAGGTGAGAGCGTTAACCTTTGGGGGTCTACAGGAGAGCAAAAAAGGGAAGAGATAGGGACACCCCAATAAACCCAGTTCATTAATCCCATATTTTCTGTCTGCAGACATCTTACTCTTGAAGTCAGGCATACAGTGCACAGAGGTCCAGCCCAAAGAGCCAACCGGGTGCTACACATCACCTTTGAAGATACGGTAGTCGCCCAGTCAAGACCGGCGCCTCTGCGAGAATCAGGTGAGCGTTACAGAACGCAAAGCCTACCGCAAAACTCTCGCCCAGGCGCTATGGAAACCTCGGATACTGACCATCTAGCCCGGTTACTTGGGGAACTAAGGGCAGAAGTGCATGCAGCTCGTCAGGAAACGAATGCTCTAAGAAGGGAACTAATTATTTCCAAGGAGAGAACAGACGGTCTTGCTAGACAATTGCTACAGTCACAAGCCGGACAAACCCCGTTACCCGCATCAGGGGCAAATCTTCCTTCAACATCCTCTATGAATCCAGTGCAGATCAACCTACCTGGGAATGTACCTCTGGCTCCGCCCGAACGATTTTCTGGTGACCCAAAGAGGTTTGCAGTATTTATCAATCAGTGCCGGTTGACTTCTTATGCCGGCCAGCAGCCTTTCCAACTGATCAAGCTAAAGTAGCTTTTGTACTTTCGTACCTTAGTGGCAATGCGGCAGACTGGTCGATCCCTCTAGTTAATCAAGATGATCCGGTTCTCCATGATTTTCAAGCCTTTCAGCTTAGTATGGAAAAACTGTTCGCAAGACATTCACAGGGGCAGGCCTTGGACAATGAGCTTCTTTCGTTGCGACAGGGTAATCAAGACCTTTTGGCTTATATTGCATCTTTCAATAGACTAATAGTGGAAACTCAATGGCCTGAGGACAAAAGGATTACGCTGTTTTACAGAGGTCTACGTGGAGAGCTCAAAGACGTTTTAGCCCAAGTAGTGAATCCCCCACAAGACTGTTCGGATTATATAGACTTGGTCGTTCAAATAGATCATAGACTGCAGAACAGGAAGGCCGACCGTTCCAAGTTTGATGCTCGAGTATTTTCCAAACCGCCAACTCCTTCCAAAGGAGTAGACTCCGGGGAACCCATGCAAATCGGGGGTCTGAAAGGTCCTCTAACACAAAAGGAGCGGGAAAGGAGAAAACAGTTGCAATTATGCCTATATTGCGGAAACTTAGCGCACTTTCTTCGAGACTGTCCGGTGAAACCTGCCAAGAAGGCAGTAGGAGCTGCAGTTACCAAAGTTACAAACTCTGAGCAGGGAAACGACCTCGCCCGACAAGAATAGAGGTCCTCTTGCCGAGCGTGAAAACCAGTTCCGTGACCTCGCATTTCGTGATACCTATGGTCCTCATTAGCCCTGATAATCCGGATCGATTACATGCAATTGAAGCTTACGTCGACAGCGGTGCCATCGGCAATTATGTGGATCATGAAATGGTTTTGAGGATGAATCTAACTCTTTGTCCCAAGGCTGTAAAGGACGTCATTACTACAGTGGATGGTACGGAGATAGCCTCCGGGCCAGTAACGCATACCACTCAAGAGGTGACGCTAGTAAGTCAAGATGGACACCATGAGAAGATTGTGTTCGATGTGATCAAGGCCCCTCAGTTTCAGATTATTCTAGGAATACCTTGGTTAGAGAAACACAATCCTCCGATCGATTGGCGAGCAAGAACGGTCCAGTTTCCAGAATGTGTCTCTACTTGTCACCCTCCACCTGGTGTTGCACTGGCAGCAATTTCTTCAGAGACTCCCCAGTTACCTCCCGAATACCTTGAATACCAAGATGTTTTCCGGAAGGATCAGGCTA
Organism: Ambystoma mexicanum; assembly: GCF_040938575.1. NCBI lineage: Eukaryota > Metazoa > Chordata > Amphibia > Caudata > Ambystomatidae > Ambystoma > Ambystoma mexicanum. The sequence goes on along the minus strand of NC_090930.1, from coordinate 980,188,757 downwards.
ACACTCTACCTCCTCATAGGTCTTATGACTGCCAGATAGACCTGATACCTGGATCTACTCCTCCTTGTAGTAGAATTTATGCCCTCACCGAGCCTGAGAACCTTCACCTTCGACAATACCTGGATTAATACCTGGCGAATGGGTTTATTCGTCCTTCCAAGTCCCCTGCTTCTTCAGCTTTGTTCTTCGTTCCAAAAAAGGAAGGAGACCTTAGAACTTGTATCGATTATCGCTCCCTGAACCAGATCACTGTTAAGAATAGATATCCGTTACCTTTGATCCCTGAACTCCTGGACCAAGTCAGAAAAGCATGCATATATACAAAGCTGGATCTTAGAGGAGCTTACCACTTGGTACGAGTAAAAGAGGGCGATGAATGGAAGACTGCCTTCCGCACCAAGTATGGGCTATTTGAATATCAGGTCATGCCCTTCGGACTTTGCAATGCCCCGGCCGCCTTTCAATATTTTATGAACAATGTCCTCAGAGAGCTCATAGATGTGTGTGTTGTTGTTTACATTGACGACATCCTCGTTTATTCTTCATCGGAATCTGAACATCGGAAACACATGAAAATGGTCCTCGAAAGATTGCGTCAACACAAACTTTTTGCTAAGTTGGAAAAATGTGTTTTCAACGTGACTGAAGTTGAATTCTTGGGATTCATATTATCACCTGGCGGAGTACGTATGGATTCAAAGAAGGTCGATGCAGTTCTCAAATGGCCATCACCATCCTCCGTAAAAAGTGTGCAAAGCATGTTAGGCTTCGCTAACTTTTACCGCAGGTTTATCCCCGAATTCTCTCGAATAGTCCGGCCCATCACTGCCTTGTTAAAGAAAAACAAACGTTTTGAATGGTCTACCGAGGCGGAACAAGCTTTCCAGGATTTGAAGACTAAATTTATCTCTGCACCAATCTTAAAACACCCTCACCCCGAACTCCCCTACATCGTGGAAACTGATGCTTCAAGCCTTGCCATGGGGGCAGTTCTATCACAAAAGGACCCGGTAACCAATCAGTTGCATCCCGTGGCATTTTGGTCCCGCAAATTCTCGCCTCCTGAAATCAATTACACGATTACTGACAAGGAACTTCTGGCTATCAAGTCTGCCTTTAAGGCTTGGCGGCATTATCTGCTGGGGGCCCGACAAACCGTTACTGTGATTACGGATCACCGAAACCTGCAATATTTGAAAACCGCAAAAGCCCAATCCTCTAGACAACTCCGTTGGGCATTATTCTTTGCCGAGTTTGACTTCATAATTACCTATCGACCTGGTACAAAGAACGGTAAAGCTGATGCCCTTTCTCGGATGGGAGTGGAAGAACACTTGATCAACCCTAAACCTGTACCAATCATTCCCGAACAAAGAATTCTGGGTGTAATCGCCACAGAATCCATAGAGGAAGTTAAGGATAAAGCCAGGCAACTTGTAACTCCAGCAGACATACAGAATTGGCATCTGCAGGGAAATGACTTTGCAGTAAAGGACAACTTATTGTATTTCCAAGAACGATTATACCTACCCAGCACAGATTTACAGAAAAAAGTAATCTCCTGTTATCACGATTCTTTAATGGAAGGTCATCCCGGTATGGCCAAGACCTCAGAAAAGATCAAGCGCTACTTCTGGTGGCCGTCTTGGAAAAAAGATATTAGAGACTTTATAATGTCTTGTGGAGTATGCGCCCAAAACAAGAGTCAAAAGGAAAGACCAGCAGGCCTCTTACGCCCTATTGACATCCCACCTTGCCCTTGGCATACGCTTTCTATGGACTTCATCACCGATCTACCTCCATGCTCCGGATACAATACGATTCTAGTAATCGTGGACTTATTCTCCAAGATGGCGCATTTCATTCCGCTCAAAGGCTTGCCAACAGCAGCAACTCTGGCCCGAGAATTTCTCGAAAACATCGTCCGACTACACGGTTTTCCTTCGGTTCTAATTTCGGATCGAGGTAGTCAATTTATTTCTCATTTTTGGCGAAGTTGCTGTCGGTCGGCTCAAATTGATGTGAGACTATCGACCAGTCACCACCCTCAGACCGACGGACAAACCGAGAGGACCAATCAAACTCTGGAACAGTATTTACGCTGCATGCTGCAACAAACTGAAAAAACTTGGAAAGACATCCTTTGGATAGCCGAATATGCCTACAATAACTCTGTCCATTCGGGAACTGGGAAAACACTGTTTTTTCTTTTGTACGGCAGTCACCCTCGAACCTCGGAGTTGGATCCCCTCCAAGATCTTGAAACACCAGCAGTAGACTACCTGCATTCTACAATCACCCAAGCCTTTAAGGAAGCTGTTTCTCACCTTCAAAGGGCTAAAGAACAATACAAGAAAGGAGCAGATCAACATCGGAAGGAAGCCCCTCAATATCAAGTAGGGGACCAAGTCTGGTTATCCACCAAATATCTACCTCTAAAAGGGCCACGCACATTCAACCCAAGATACCTTGGTCCCTATTCCATCACTACCATAATAAACCCAGTAGCGGTCAAGTTGGACTTGCCCCCTCACATGAAGATACATCCGGTCTTCCACGTCTCTCTATTAAAACCCGTGCAACCTCAAACCCGACTAACTAAATCTCCAAAACCCATCCTAGTTGATGGAGAACTCGAGTTGGAAGTCAAAAGCATTCTGGACTCCAAGATCTCCAAATCTAAACTATTTTACCTAATTGACTGGAAAGGCTACGGCCCCCAAGAGAGATCCTGGGAACCTGCTGAATATGTCCACGCTCCTCGCCTAATCAAAAGATTTCACCGAACATTTCCTGACAAGCCAAAACCCCCAGAGAAGCCCGGTTTGGGAGGGGCCTTGAGGGGAGGTACTGTCATGATCTCTGCTTCCAAAAGGTCAGGGTTTTCCCAACTCCCTTGGAAGCAGATCCATAACCCAGGTTCCGAGGGCCAACCAGTCCCAATTGGGACCTTTTGGACCCAGTCCTGGCGCCAGTGGCACCAGGCTCATAATTGTGCCCAGTCCCAGCGCTGGAAGCGCCGGGCTCATGATGCTTGGGTGGACTTACCTGCAGCAGACCATGCTGCTTACTTGCCTGCCAGCTGAGCCTCTGATCCTCTTCTGTTTGGAACTACTTTTCCTGTTGGGTGGGGCAGGAGCCACTCCCTAGATTCAGAACACTGGAACTCTTCTGGAAAGCAGGAACTCTTTTCTTACCTAGGCGTGGCTGTGGAAGGAGACACCTAAGCACTACAGGAGGCTATTTAAACCACACCCGGTGGATGAATCTTGCTTTGCGTTATTCTGCATCCTCTGCAGCAGAACGCTCATCGTGTCTTCTGCATCGGATCCTGGGCCTAAGGAAAAAGGCTTACCATCCTGAATCCAGTCTTCAGCAACACCTATAAAGACAAGAAAGAACAGGTTAGCATTCCGGCATCTGAAAGACAAAGGCTTACCTACTCTTCGTGCGCTCCGGAGGTCTTCACACTGCATTCCGGCATCTGAAAGACAAAAGCTTACCGACTCTTCGCACGCTCCGGAGGCCTTCGGCGCTGCATCCTGCATCTGAAAGACAAAACAAGGTGCGTTTAAAGACATTGGGGAACTTTGATACTCACGTGCCATTACTCCTTTCCACATCAACCCCAGTGGGTATTCCGGCACCCTGCAGCCGCTCCGAACTTGTACCTGCAAAATAAAAGACAGTTAGAGCGCATCGTGAAGCAGGCAACAAGCGCTTACTTACGTGCTTCCAAGCGCTTCTATTCATCATACGGACTCCATCTTCAACTCACTTCAGCCCGTCATCCGCCATCGCCGGAACCTGCAAAACAAGAGACATCATTGCTAAAGACTTTAAAGACAATAGAATTACTCGAAACTTACCGTTCGTGCAGTAAACGACGGACAGCAGTCCTCTGAAGTCAAGAGGCCTGCGCTACCGATCCAGTGAAGAAACTGGTTACAGCACCCTGCCCCGAGGCAGATGGAGAGCTCGGCATTCACTTACCTAAGGTGAGAGCGTTAACCTTTGGGGGTCTACAGGAGAGCAAAAAAGGGAAGAGATAGGGACACCCCAATAACCCCAGTTCATTAATCCCATATTTTCTGTCTGCAGACATCTTACTCTTGAAGTCAGGCATACAGTGCACAGAGGTCCAGCCCAAAGAGCCAACCGGGTGCTACACATCACCTTTGAAGATACGGTAGTCGCCCAGTCAAGACCGGCGCCTCTGCGAGAATCAGGTGAGCGTTACAGTATTGTGGAGTATCGCTTCTATGCTGATCAGCATTTTACTTGTATTTTTCTTTCGCTTGTTTTAAATGTGCAGTTGCTTCCTTAACGGCTTGTCTAATCGTAGCATGCAGATGGTCCTCTGCGGGCATTAATAAGCGTTGGGGTGAGTCAAGGTCTGAGGTTCGAGGATGGTGCCCATATAAGGTATAAAAGGGGCTTTGTCCAGTTCCAGAATGTACTGAATTATTGTAGGCATATTCGGCGATCCAAAGAATGTCTTTCCAATTACTCTCAGTTTGATGTAACATACAACACAGGTATTGTTCAAGAGTCTGGTTGGTCCTCTCCGTTTGACCATCGGTTTGGGGGTGGTGACTGGTTGATAACCTCACATCGATTTGCGCCAATTCACAACATTTCCTCCACAAATGTGAAATGAATTCACTGCCCCGGTCAGAGACCAATACGGACAGAAATCCATGTATGCGAACAATGTTTTCGAGGAACTCCTTGGCCAGGATTGAAGCTGAAGGTAATCCCTTTAAAGGAATAAAGTGGGCCATCTTGGAAAAAAGATCCACAATAACTAGAATGGTGTTAAATCCATTGCATGGAGGTAGATCAGTAATAAAGTCTAACGATAAGGTGTGCCATGGTGTAGGCGGAATGTCTAAAGGTTGTAAGAGTCCAGCTGTTTTTTTATTCTGACTTTTGTTTTGGGCGCAAATGCCACAAGACATTACAAATGATTTAATATCCTTTCGCCAGGTGGGTCACCAGAATTGTTTCTTAATTTTAGCTTCAGTCTTTGCGATACCTGGGTGACCCTCCATTAGGGTGTCATGATAATGGGAAATGACTAGCTCTTGTAGTTCCTTGTGTGGCAGAAATAGCCGCCCTTGGTAATAAGGCAGGTTATTGGTGACAGAGTAGTCCGGGCCTTTCTTTACCCAGTCCTGCAGGGCTGTGGAATCAAAGAGTTGCTGGATCTTCACCTGAATGTCCTCTAGTGTCTGTAGAGTAGTCATGCCAAGAATCCTTTGTTCGGAAATTATAGGTACTGGTTCTGGGTTCACTTCTGCCTCTCCCATCCCTATTCGGGATAAGGCGTCTGCTTTACCGTTCTTGCAACCTGGTCGGTAGGTTATCACAAAATCGAACTCGGCAAAGAATAATGCCCATCGGAGCTGGCGTGACGATTGGGCCTTGGCTGTCTTTAAATACTGTAGGTTCCAGTGATCGGTGATCACAGTAATGGTATGCCTGGCACCGAAAAGATAGTGCCGGCAAGCCTTGAAGGCAGATTTAATGGCTAATAATTCATTGTATGTAACAGCATAGTTTAACTCGGGTGCCGAGAACTTTCTGGACCAAAATGCTACTGGGTGAAGCTGGCCAGTTTCAGGGTCCTTTTGGGACAGGAAAGCTCCCATGGCTAAACTAGATGCATCAGTTTCCACTATGTATGGAAGTTCAGGGCGTGGGTGCTTTAGTAAAGGTGCAGACGTGAATTTCGCTTTCAGCTCTTGGAAGGCATATTCAGCTTCTTCAGTCCACATAAAGCGTTTGTTTTGTCTCAAGAGTGCTGTGATGGGATGTACAACATGTGAGAAATCCGGGATGAATCTGCGGTAGAAATTGGCAAAGCCGAGCATGCTTTGTACTCCTTTAACTGAACTCGGTGATGGCCACTTAAGAATTGTGTCCACCTTTCGTGAGTCCATTCGGAGTCCCTTTGGGGTCAGGATAAACCCAAGGAATTCAACTTCTGTGGCATGAAAAACGCATTTTTCCAGTTTTACATATAGTTTGTGCTGGCGCAATTTCTCAAGGACTGCTCGGACGTGCTTCACATGGTCAGATTCTGAAGAGGAGTACACTAGAATATCATCGATATATACGACAACACAAACGTCAATGATTTCACAAAGGACATTGTTCATAAAGTATTGGAAGGCTGCTGGTGCATTGCACAACCCGAAGGGCATCACCTGGTATTCGAATAACCCGTACTTAGTGCGAAAAGCAGTCTTCCATTTGTCGCCCTCTTTCACACCTACCAGATGGTATGCCCTCCGGAGATCCAACCTAGTGTATATGCAAGCGTCCTTTACTTGGTCTAGTAGTTCGAGGATCAGAGGCAATGGGTATCGGTTCTTAACAGTGATCTGGTTCAATGCGTGGTAGTCTACGCACATTCTGAGGTCACCTTCCTTTTTGGGCACGAAGAACAAAGCTGAAGATGCAGGGGACTTGGATGGGCGAATGAAGCCATTAGCAAGGTACTGGTCTAGGTATTGCCGTAGGCGAAGGTTCTCAGGTTCCGTAAGGGCGTAGATCCTGCTACAAGGGGGTTGTGCACCGGGTATGAGATCGATTTGACAATCGTACGATCTGTGAGGTGGTAAGGTGTTTGCCTGTTCTTTTGGAAGACATCCTGGAATTCTTGATATTCTGGAGGTAGTTGACTGATGTGGTTACTGTGGCCAGGCCTGCGTTCAGATTTTTCTTTGGGTAACAGGTTTGTGCACAATCTGGGAAGGTTATTCTCTTCTCTCGCCAATCAATACATGGATTATGTGTTTCCAACCAAGGTTGCCCAGTATTATTTGGAACTGTGGGGCTTTTGATTAGATCAAACACAATAGTCTCTCGATGCCCATCCTGACCCAATAGTGTCATCTCTGCGGTGGAATGAGTTACAGGCCCAGCGGCAATTTCAGTTCCATCGACTGTGGGATGACATCTGAGGTGGTTTTTCGGCAGAGAGGTAGATTCATCCTGGAAGCCAATTCGTAGTCCACATAGTTTCCTATGGCCCCGCTATCAATGTATACCCTTACTGCTTGCATACGCAATGGCTGCCTTGGATCTACGAGGACCATTGGTGTGATGAAATGCGAGGCCTGAGTATCCTTCTTCAAGCTCGGCAAGCGGACCTCTACGCGTGGTCGTTTCCCGAGTCTGACTCCCTATGGCTTTTATCAGCAGCTCCTCCCACCTTCCTGGGTGGTTTTACAGGGCAATCCTGTAGAAAAAGCCGAGAAATTCCACAATGTAGACACAATCTCATTTGCCGTCTCCTATCTCTTTCCTTCTGGGTTAAGGGTCCTTTGACCCCTCCGATTTGCATGGGTTCTGAAGCATCTGCTCCTTTTGGGTTAGCGTGCGTTTTGACCAACACCCGATTGTCAAACTTCGCTCGATCAGCCTTTCTGTTCTGAAGTCTGTGATCTAACTGGACCACTAAGTCTATATATTCAGCGCAGTCTTGAGGTGGGTTCACAACTTGAGCCAAGACATCCTTGAGTTCTCCTCGAAGCCCTCAGTTTCCACTATCAACCTATTAAAGGTCGCGATTTAGGATAGAAGGTCCTGGTTACCCTGTCGTAGGGACAAAAGTTCGTTATCCAGGGCCTGTCCTTGGGAGTGCCGGGCAAATAGTCTTTCCATGCTCATTTGAAAGCCCTGAAAATCCCGAAGAATTGGGTAATCCTGAGTAACTAGTGGAATTGACCAATCAGCTGCACTGCCGCTGAGATATGACAATACAAAGGCTACCTTGGCTTGATTGTTTGGGAAGGCTCCAGGTCTGTATAAAAAGTGCAAGCAGTATTGGTTCATAAACACGGTGAACCTTTTGGGGTCCCCGGCAAAGCGTTTAGGTGGAGCTAATGGAATAGTTCCTGGTAGGTTTATTTGCACAGGGTTACTCGATGACACAGGAGCTGGATTTCCCCCGGGTCCTGGTAGGGGTGCTTGTCCAGCCTGGCTTTGCAGTAGTTGCCTAGCAAGGTCATCAGTTCGCTCCTTTGACAAAATCAGTTCTCTCCTAAGAGCATTGGTTTCTTGACGGGCGGAATGCACTTCAGCCCTCAGTTTCCCTAGTAATTGGGCCAATTGGTCAGTTTCTGAGATATCCATAACGCCCGGGTGGGAGTTTGTGGGTAGGCTTCGCATTCTGTTACGCTCACCTGGCTCCCACAGAGGCGTCGATCTAAACTGGACAGCTGCAGTCTCCACTGACAGGTAGTGCCGAGATGAAGGACTGGCCCACCTTGCTTCGTTTGCTTGGCCCGTAGGAATATTCTTCTGCAAATGGAGAAAGGGAATTAACCACCCGTGGAGTTGAGCGTAAACCCCCCACCCCCGCTGTTCTCCCCACTGATCACATTTGATGTCCCCTCTTATAGTCTCACCTGATGGTTTGGAAAGATGAGCTCTCCATCCTGCATTGAGCGCAGGGGCGCGTAGATAACCAGTTGCTTCACTGGTTCGAAGGAATTGGTGAGTTCCAGAACATGAGATTTCCGGCAAGACGCCGTAAGTATGTAGTTCGTAAGAGTTCCAATGTGTGACTTTCACTCTTGTCCGATTCCTTGCAGGTTGCAGCTTGACCCTAGCGAAGAGTTCCTCGTGGCAACCGGTAATATTCAGGTAAGGATTTGTATTATCCAACACAGTTCGATAAAATAATGTCAGTATGTAACCTGTTGCTTTCTCCCTTATTCAGGCGTTGAGAGAAAGTATGAAGTCTCGGGGAATAATGCCTCCAGCGGTAAAATTAGGTAAGTCTATTGTGGTGAGGAGGTTTCCCCTTGTTTGTCCCTTTGTTTCAACTTGCTGTCCTTTTGTTCCCCTTAGGGGCCGGGGTACGGCGAGGATGCGGTGGAGGCTGCGCCGACCCGTGAAGAGGAATAGTACCCCCAGTGGTAAAATCAGGTAAGTCTATGGGGGGTAACTAATATTGCCTCTGTTTATTCCCTTGGCTCACCTTGCTGTTCTTGTGTTCCCCTTAGGTGCCGGAGTGCGGGAACATGCAGAAGGATGCGGTGGATAATGAAGATGTTGCGAAGGCGGTGAGTTCAGCGCGGCGCTGCAGCAGGCGAGGCGATGCGCATAAAATAACTTCTTTCTTCCAGCTCGAAGGCGCGGTGGATCGGGAATTCAGGTAAGGATCAAAGGTATTGCTCTTATTCTAACCTTTTCTCCTTCTTTCTCCCTTTTTCTAGGAGCTCCAGACTCGAGGCGGGCGTGGCAGAAGACTGGATGCTGACTCCAGGCACAGTGAGCGTTACGCTGCTGGTTGCAGAATAACGCGAAGCGTGTGCTGCTCTTCGGGTGTGGTTTAAATAGCCTCCAAAGTAGTCCCAGGTAAGTATTCCTCCCCGACCCCACCCAAGTAGAAAATAGTCCCAAGGTAAAGTAGTCCCTTTCAAGCCTCTTTTGGCTTGGAGCTCTTGCAGCATGGTCTGCATCAGGTAAGTTTGCAGCATGGTCTGCATCAGGTAAGTTTTAATCTGTGAGCCTGGCACCTATGGCACCAGGACTGACTCTCCATATGAGCCTGGCGCCATAGATGCCAGGACTGCACCAAATGGCCCCTAGCAGGGGTTGTTTGGCTTGCTTGGAATAACTTGATGCCTGCTTCAGGGGCTGCTGGACTTGATCTGGATACCCGGGGGTAGGCATCATGACAGGGAGTCACAGACTCTAAAACTGGGAGAATAATGATGGAGCTTGGTTCGGGCTCCCATTTCCCTAACATTTCAGCCTGAAATTTGCCTGGGTCAGAGGTCAACTTACCAACACCAGGGTTTGGAGTGGGGCTCTCAGTAGAGGTTCCCACAGGCTTATAGTGGTTCCTTAAGGTGGCCTCTCTAGCCAATTTGGTTTGGTTCTGGGTCTCCATACTGGGAGGCCTGGGGGTACTGGATACTACTCCTAGAGTTCTTAGATCATTCCCCAACAGGACTCTCCCAGGCACTTCAGTCTGAACACTGACAGGAATCCTCACTGTCATGTTATTACACTGAATGCGGGCTGGTAGAATTGGAACCATTTGGACAGGGCCTCCAGACATCTTAGTGGGACCTTTGGGTGCCTTAGCAACATCCTCAGGACTGAAAAAGCTTTCATCCACTAATGTTCTGCTGGCCCCAGAGTCTCGCCTGGCAGGAGTATCCTGGCCATTGACAAGAACACTGTCCATATAATAAACTTTAGAGTTTTTTGGTATGGAGCTGTACACACTCCTATTCTGATCACTAACCAGACCCATGGACTCTACTGTTACACTTGCTTGAAGACCCAAAGGTTCTTCAGCAAAGACTTCAAAGTGAGCACTAGCCATTTGGACTTCCTCCTCAGGAGTGAAGGCTAAGGAGACTGTGCTGATCCCTGCAGGTTTACCCTTACATCTGGGATCTCCTTTGATATGGTCAGTTGCCTTACAGACATAGCATACTCCAAATGCTCTCTGAAAGAGTGGCTTGTTCTGACCTCCTTCTGGTTGTTGACCAGAAGGTACACTAGCCTGTTGTGGTTTACCCTGGGACTTACCCTGGTTATTTTGTGGTTTGGGGCCCTCTTTGGGTTGGGAGGTATTAGAAATCTCTTATTTCCTTTTTGGTGGCTGCTTTCCCTCATTCTTTTTCTGAGTGACCCCTGAATCCTTGTGAGTAGCTCTGTTGGAAACCCACAAGTCAGCAGCCTTAGCTCGCTTCCTGGAATCTAATTCCTTTGAATCAGCCAAGTGCTGTCTGAGCTCAGGAGAGCAGGCATCATAAATTGACTCCAACATAACAAGATTTCTCATTCCCTCATAAGTGTTCACCTTGTAACCCTTAATCCATCCCTCTAAGTTTTTCAAACTTTCACTCACCCAGGTAGCCCAAGGGGTACCATCATTCTTTTTGAGGTTCCTAAACCTCTTAAGGTACTGGGAAGGGGTCTTCCCAAATCTAGCTATTAAAGCTAGCTTCACACATTCATAATCCTTTGTATCCTCCTCCCCCAACTCCATTACCACATCAGTTGCAACAGGGGGGAGCCTAGAGAACAACCAAGAAAGTAACTTATTTCCTGTGATGTTCTGGAGCCCATGATTATACTCAAACAAACTCAGCCAATCCAACACATCCAACTTAGGCTCATACATACCCACACGCTCTTTAGGCATCCGGGGTCTTTTGGGACTGGAACTCCTAGAGGATCCGGAGAGAGAAGCATTTTCAACAGACAATTTCTTCATCTCTAACTCATGCTTGAGCTCCATTTCCCTAAGCCTTAGTTCTTGATTCAGTTCTTGGTGTCTTTGTTCTGCTTGAGTATTAAGTTTCTTAAACTCCAATTCTAGTTTCATTTTCTCTAGTTCCAGATATTGAGGACTAAATGTGGGACCTGGCCAAGGTCCAGTAGGTACAGCTGGCAGAGCAGGTAGAGGCCTAGGAGGGACAACTACATCATCCTCACCCTCCTCTTCTGGTTCTGACTCAAGATATCAATACTTGGATCAATATCAATCTCATTACTGTTATCTACATTTGCTGGAGTGGTAGGTTCCTCTGAACCACCATCCAGACTTTGGTTTGCTAACAACCTTTCTATTAGCTCCATTTTCTTGCCTTTAGTCAGGAGATTCTTATGCTTACAGAGAACTCTTAAACAATCAGCAGTTTTTGTAGCAAGGGACTCTTGACTATAACTTTCCATAGTTGACAGGTTAGAAAATAAACTTTTTAGTGCTAAGCTTTGTGGTTAGTTGCACTAAGGTATCTATAAGCACACTAAAATGTATACTCAATACAAATCCCACCGCTGTACACCAGTGTTAGGCAGAAACCTGTGCAGTTCCCTTAGGGACCACTGCAAAAGGTTTAGGACTACATGTGTTGGCAGTAAACCCAATTGGTAGCAGTCTGTACCACCCAGATTTGCCTGGTAGCTGTGGCTGGGCAGCCAGACTTCTCTCAAGAAGAGTTAGACAGTATATAGAGTATACAAAATAGGTACAGAGATACAGTAGCACAAGCAAACACTGACCAGAGCTTGGGTATAAAAGTATATAATTATTTATTTAAAAACACACTTGTAAAATACACTAACACTAATATGGCAAGCAAGTTCAAACACTGTCACTATCAATATATATACATCCCTGATTACTTATTGAACAAGTCTTAGTTAAAACACCACTTATTTTCAGACAGAGGTGAGCGCTTAACCTAAGATGGCACTCCAATAAGTTAATTAAAAAGGGAGGGAAAAAGGCAGAATTAGGAAAATACACAATAGCAACACTTTAAGGGAACCAGAGCAAGTCAGAAAAGGCAGAGTCTACTGAGGAGAAAGAAAGTCATAGGCCAGGCCCACTCTTGGAAAGAGTAAGGCGGAATGTGTCCAAGATCACACAGTTGAATCGTACTTTAAAGAGTCGTTGCAGATAGTTCAAAAAGGGTTGGATCAGTTCAGAAAAAGTTACTTAGCAGGTCCCAAGTCACCCCAGGATAGAAAGTCAAGGATTTACGGGACACCTTGAACAGTCTGTTGCAAGGGAGACCAGGCAGGACACAGTACCTGAAATGGTGAGAAAGCTCCAGTGGGGGCAGTTGTTCCTGGCAGCGGATGCAAGTCAGTGCTTCGTCCATGGGAAGAGAAGATCTCGACGTGGAGGAAAGCTGGAGGTCTTTGCACTGCCAGGGAAGAAACCAGCCGCAGAGTTTCCCGGTTACAAGGTAGAACCCTTTTATTCGCAGTAGTGGTGAAGCGTGGCTATCCGGCCGCCGGGGTGCTTGGCACGGGCGATTCAACCACAAGACGATCCAGGAAGGCGAAAAGAGGGCGAACTGGTTATCCCCACCAGTTCAGAGGAAGAAGACTCTCCGGGATGAATATCTTCTCTGTCGTTGGGAAGTAGTGAGACGGTTTAGCAGGGCTCCACAGGTGGTGTTGTCATTGCAGGTCGGCTCAGCTTCTCCCTCTTCAGATTCTTTGGTCCTGTGGCGACTTCTGAAGTTCCAGTCCCCAAAGCCCTGCTTTTATGCAGAAAACCCCCATTCATCAGTCCTAGCTGTCACTCAAACATGCTAAGTGGTGAGCCGGGCGACTCACCACTGGGCCAATCACACAAGAGTGTGACTTGAGTTGCCGAGGCAACTCAGTCCAGGGTGCCTAAACCCCCCTCCCACACATCCTGTAGACCCAGACAGAGTGGCACCACTTTTGGAGGCTTCTGTGCAGAAGCCCTCCAAAAAGTGGAACAAAGGGCTGGACTTGAGTTGGACTTACAGAGGCGAACACAAACGCCATTTTAAAACCGAGTCCTGGTAAAAAGACCCAACTGGGGAATAAATATTAAATAAATAACCCAGCGGTATCTTTAACATTGCACCAAAAAAAGTGGTGTGTTTAAAATGAATCGGAAAATCCCGTAGGAAATATTCCGGTGGAATATTTCGGGTGGTAACCACTGCCACCAGCCAGAAACTCGACAAGGGGGGACTGCACAGTGCCCCCTCGAAAAACAGACCCAGGGGCAATCTAATTACCCCTACCAGTACTTGCACAATATGATGGTTTGTACTGGTTCTGTTCACAAATTAAGACTAGTAAAGTCAATGGTGACTTTACATGCCCTGGGAGACAGTAGTCAGTCCCAGGGTATGGAGTCTATGTTTGGGGGTCACTATGACACCCCTGTGTTACTGCACTGAGGGTGCTGTGTAACACACTTACCAAAAATACATGAAACCCTGTGGAGTAAAAGACCCCATAGCCCATAAAACACATTACAAAGTCAAAGGATATCTCAAATCATGTCTAAGAGTGGGAGAAAAAGAGTCTCAATCTTAGCAGGAGAAAAAAATAAACCCCAAAAATCCAGCAAAGATGCTGGGGGACTCACTAGGTTTGGGAAATTAGCCTTAACAGAGAATTCTCCCTAACACTTGATAATAGATTCATGAGAGTCTTCTCCATGGCACCATCTGCAGACCCAGTTTTAACAACTTGTGGTGTCCCCCAAGGCTCATGCGTCTCACCCACTATGTATAATATCTTCACTAAGCCTTTATTTGACAAATTGGACAGGCTGGGTGTCACCTACACAAATTACGCTGATGACACCCAGATCCTTACCCCCCTTGCGGGCAACTTCATGTTGGATACAGCCTTAGTGAATGTGATTTACATCCTCATTCAAGCATGGATGGCAACCCACGGCCTCTGCCTGAATGACGATAAAACAGAGATCCTGATCCTTGACTCGGCCAACAACCTAAAAAAACGTAACAACTATAGTGCCTTCAATATCGATGGCAATATAATTACAGTTGCCAAAGAAGTGAAGACACTAGGTTTTTACCTGGATTCCACACTCTCCCTAAAAAAGCAAGTAGACTCCTTGGCCTCATCAACTGCCTATACTGGAAAACTCATCAAAGCATGCAGACCCTTCCTCTCACCAGCTAGCTGTATTATACTAGCCAATGCCCTTATCCTTTCCAAACTGGACTACTGCAACGCACTCTTTGCAGGAGCCAATAAATATATCACCAACAAACTACAAACACTACAAAGCAATGCGCTTAGAACGGCTCAGAACCTCCCCTCTAGTGAGCACATATCTAATTCTAGAAGAAATCACAACTGGCTAAAAATCACAGACCGGATCCTCTTCAAAATGGTCACTCTAACCTCCAAATGCCTAAATAATGCAGCTCCACCATACCTGAAGGAGTGAATTACTAGGAAACTATTCTCACGACCAACCAGAACAGCCAACCCTTTTGTCTCCAAATTCCCAGATTCTGCCTACAAAAAACAGGTGGCAACAGCTTCCCTGTAAAAGCAGCCCAGCATTGGAATGCTCTACCAGTTGATTTAAGAAGGGAGCAATCATACAACAGCTTCAGGCGCAACACCCATACCTGACTACGCCCCAATGATCACTAACCCACTGCCTTACACACTTGCCCCCGCCACCTCCCACTCAAGCATAAGCGATTTAGTAACTGTAATCACCTGTGCTACTGTATATAGATGTATTCTTGTAAATTGTAATTATATATATATATATATATATATGTATATGCCTCCTCTATAACAAATGTAACTAAGCTATAAGTAATCTTGATACGATGTGCGCCCAGCTACCTAAGGGTTTGGGCGCCCTACAAATAAATAAACAAACAAACAAACAAACTTCCTATTGCAAACACCACTATAGTACTGGGATGAACAATATGGGCCTGGGGGCATCTAGTAATGAAGATCAGGCATGTCACACTAACAGGCTTATACAGGGTCAGGCAAATGAGTTTAACTGACTTTACCTGCAGCCTGTTAAGAACGGAAAAGCGTATAACAGGTGGAGCTCAAAAGCATATGAGTAGCAGCAGAGGAGAGAGGAAGAATAGATCCCACAGTGCTGGACAACTAGGAAGCCAAGATGCTGGCTACGATCCCCAGAGACCTGCCCGTGGAGCTGAACAGGACTGGGAACCCCTGTATGGGAACATGGACAGCAGGTGCTGCCGTATTGCGAAGTTGGAGCAGGACACCCAAGCCGGTGTGTGCGTAGCGACGTGCCCAGCAAACTGGCTGTTTGATTTCCCGTTCGGGAGAGCTGACAGGAGGAGCTGTGTAGAGCCAGTTAAGTAAACACTTAGTAAATGCCGAGCTGAGAGAAAGTTATTGCAGTGAGCCCAAGTAAACAATGTATCTATTGAATAGCGAACTGCAGGAAAGTCGCTATTTGAGTGAGCTCAAGTCAATGCTGCATATATTGAATACCGAACTGAAAGAAAGATGCTATTTGACTAAACTACAATGTGCTAAATGGTGAATGAACACTTTAAATCGAATAGAATGATTTGCTCAATGGTGAATGAACACTTTAAGTCAAATAGACATATCAAGTGACACACTGCCCGTAAAATGCAATATGAACAGAATTGAAGACATGTGATGAAACTGAAGGGCATTACAAGGGCAAAGAAGAAGAATAAAGAATATCAGTTATAACTACAAACGTGAGAAAGAATCACAAGTCTATGACAAGCTGAGAACTGGTATAAAAGGCTGTTACACGGAATACAAGTGTGGAGAGTGAGAACCGCAGGAAAAAGAGCCTGTAAGGTGTCCAACAGCTTTGGGGGGATTTAAGGTTGCGCAACCTTTGATGGGTGGACCGTGTGGTCCAACAACTGCGCTCAGACCAGAAAGTCTCCTAATGTGAAAGCATTCAACATCAAGATTCAAGCCAAAGACAAAGTATAGTATAGGATTACTGGTTGCATGACCTGTGATGGGTGGACCGTGTGGTTTGATAACTGCGCCTAGACCAGGAAATCCTGAATGGTGAACAAGCTGGAAAGAAGTGTGAAACAATTGGTGAAGCAAACCTGAAGGAGGGCCAAGTGGAGCGGGCATTTCCTTGTGAACTTTGAACAGATGAAACAATGTGAATGCTCAGCTAAAGCCTTGGGGAAGGAAACCCTGAGAGCCAAGCAACCAGAGGACTTTATCTTGAGGAAAGGAACCCCGATAGCCAAACAACCAGAGAAGGCTATCTTGGGGAAGGGAGTCCCATGACCTCCATTTCGTGTGAACTGTGCTACATTTGAACTTGAGAAAAGGAAGCCCAGGATCTTCGTTTGGTGTGAATTGTGATGCACTCGAACTTGAAGAAGGTAATTCCAGAACTTTACCAAACTAGTGAACCTATGTTGCAATTGTATTGAACTTGAGATAGGGAATTCAAGAAGAATTCAAGCTGAAAGTAGCTTAACCTTTACTTTTGAACATTTAAATTTTGCTGAGATTTCCCCACTAGATTTAGTTATATTTGTGAGGACAAGCATACTTTTTGACACAGACAAGATCTTATTTTGGACTTATAGACACAGACTTTCCTTAGTTTCTTTAGGTAGGGAAAATCCTACAATAGCATAGGGCAGGTTAGGCATTATACCATCCCAATTATTAATAAAGGTTCTTTTGAAACTGTACATCTGTTGTCTGCATCATCTCTCTTGATACCATGCCTGTCTGACACTACACTGTTTATAGTCCTTTTGGTAACGGTAGATTTAACCATAGGCTATTCGCCCAGAGTTTCTCAAGCGAGCACCTGCGTGGTGCCTGACTCCTCTGTTGCTGGTTTTCCTATCTCGTATCAAAATAACAGTTCTTTGTACTTTCTTCAATTAGCCGTTTTGCTACTTTTGATCAAACACAGTTCAGTTTCTTATCGGTTCTCCCCTCGACTCATCGGCTGTGATGAACTGCTTGGCTTTTCTTTTCTCTGGAGTCAAGGTGGCAAACATCTCCCCTCTACTTGGTTATCAGCAGAGGAGGGTCTCGTGTAGCATTGACATCTGCTGCAACACACGCTGGCTATTGTTCATGGTCTTACGTTTCCTTCTGTGGAGCTTTCACGGGCCTGGCTTGGAAAGGGCAAGGTTGCTTCTCTCCTTGTCACCCTCTCGGTTCGTGCCATCTATCTCCTCCTCTTGAACTGCCGTGCTGAGTTAGCTCTCTCGTTGTGCGGTCTGCCTTGCTTGTTTGGTGCTCTCGTGCTCCACCGTTTATCCCTGTGGGGTAGGGAAAGGGCCATCAAGTGTGTGTGATTCTGGTCAATTGCCTGCCTTTGCCTGACCCTGGCGTCGGGACATGTCAGTAAATGGCTTTGGTGTTTGTCCGTCGTCTTTCGCGATGGGTGAAAGTGTTCATGTTGGAAAAAGGGTGGTAGAGTGTTTGAGTATCCTACAGGGTATGATGGGGAAAAGGTAAACAAAGGGGATACAGCATCTCACCTGTCAGTGTCCCACTGCCACTCCCCGAGGCCCCCCTATCGAGGTGATCCTCGCTCACTGATCCACCCCCAGGAACTGGATCAAATAGCAATGTCTGTCTCCTGGCCACCTGGATGACAGATCCCCGGGGACTAGTCAGGTAGATACCTTCAAGTTTCTCACATACCGTTCTTCCATGCGATGTAGCCACAGTTGTTTCACAGGGGAACTGAGAAAGAAAATCAATCTAAATTTCCCTGATCTTTTCCTTTTCGGTCTTCCACAGTGAAACAATAGGGTTGTAGGTCTAGAAACCATCGCATGACACAAGGGTTGGAGTCTTTGCAGTGGCTAATCCAAACTAGGGGTGAGTGATCTGTGACAAGTGTGAATTTATGTCCTAAAAGGTAGTATCTAAAATGGATTATGGCCCACTTGATGGTCAGGGCCTCTAGTTCCAACACTTTTGTTCATGTGGGAACAGTTTGCGGCTGGTGAATAATATGGGATGTTCCAATCCATCGCAAACCTGGGACAGGAGGACTGCTTCTAACCCTGTAAGGCAGGCATCTGTTTGTAAGATGAATTCTTTAGAAAAGTCAACTACCTTTAGGATTGGGTTCTGGCACAGAGTCTGTTTCAGTGTGTTATAGCAAAGCTCATCCTCGTCATTCCAATGAAGCTTCTGGGGTTCGACATTATTAAGTTTATCTGTTAGCCGGTCTGTTTTACATGAAAGGTTGGGTATAAACCTACGATAATATCCTATTAACCCGAGAAAAACACTCATATTTCTTTTGGTCTTGGGGGTTGGTGTATCTAAGATAGCTTTTACTTTCTCATGTTGGGGCTTAACATTCGCATTTCCTTCGAAGAAGCCTAAGTATTTTATGGCTGACTGGGCCAATCTGCACTTAGCTGGATTTGCAGTTAGGCCAGTGTTTCTGATTACTTTCATGATGGTATAAAGACGGAATAGATGGTCTTCCCAGGTTTTACTATAAATGATGATATCGTCAATGTAAACTCCACAGAAATCACAGTAGGGTTGTAAAATTCGATCCACGAGGCGCTGGAAAGTAGCTGGCGCACAGTGTAAGCCAAAAGGCAGGACTTTAATTGAAATATTCCTAGAGGTTTTGAAAACGTGTTTTTTTCTTTATCTGGCCCATATACAGGGACTTGCCAGTACCCTTTGGCTAAATCTAGGGTCGATAGAAAGGTGGCTGCTTCGGGTTTATCAATTAGCTCATTTATGCAGGGCATGGGATATGCATTGAAGTCCGAGATGGCTTGACGGAAGTCTATGCCGAATCTCCATGAATGGTCAGGTTTAGTGACTAACACGATAGGAGAGGACCAAGGGTTCGAAGATGGTTCAATGATACTAACTTTTAACATTTTATTGACTTCCTCGATCACTCTCTGTTTACGTGCTCTGGGAGTCGATACGGTTTTAAATGAACCACTTTGTCATGATGCCTACCTCTAAGGAGCCAGGCCGGGCCCATCAACCCCAGAGGCAGACATCATTTTCCCCAGGGAAGTCTCAGCGGGCCCAAGTCGGGGCCCTTTGGACTCAGTCCTGGCGCCTTAGGCGCCAGGCTCATAGCGGACCCCAGTCCTGGCGCCTTAGGCGCCAGGCTCATAGAAGAGGATATGTGTTTAAGTGCTTGGGTGCACACTTACCTGATGCAGACCTTGCTGCTTCATCCAGGCCCTCTTGAGGCCTGAATGGGACTACTTAACCTGTAGGACTACTTCACCACTCGGGTGTGGTCGGGGAAGGATACATACCTGATTGGTGGAAGGATACATACCAGGAACTTCTTCCAAGGCTATTTAAACCCCACCCGAACAGCCACACATGCTTCGCGTTGTTCTGCACCTAGCAGCTGGACGCTCACCGTGTCAGCTCCTGCATCCTGACTTCAGCCACGCCTGCCAGCACCCTGGAACACCTGCAAGGGGAGAAAGGAAGAGAATAGGAGAAGAAAAGCCCTTACCTGCTAAATCTGCATCCCGGAGTCATTTCTCCAACGGCCCTTAAAAGGAAGACATCATTTTAAAGGCATTTCGTTTCGATCGCTGCAGCGCTGCATTTTACTCACCTTTGCAAGGCGCTTCCATCTTCAGCAGCGATCTTCCGGATTCAGCTACGCCCCGGCGCCTAGAGGAAAAAAGACAAGAACAAAGGTGAGAGGGAGAAAAGGAATAAGGAAAGCTCAGTTTCCTTTTAAGTCTTACCTGTTGGATTATTCCCACTGCATTTCGGGTCCTGCCGCTTCCTGGCATCTCCGGACCCCGGCCCCTATGGGGAAAAAAGACAAAGACATTGAATGAGCGAATGCGAAGACATTACCTGAGCGCTCATCCAGAACTGTTTCACTTCGGGTCGGCGCCATATCTCCGGCACTCCGAACCCCGGCCCCTCAGGGGAAAAAGACATAAGCATTAGCGCTTGCTGCAATTAGACAACAAACATTATTATTAAGCTTGAACTTTTGAACAGAACTTTTACAGCGCCTTACCTGAACAGTCAAGCTTTCCTGAACTCCCATCAATCCTCAATCCAGTGAAGTAACTGGGTTTCAACGCGCCCCTGCATCAGAAGCAGGATGGAGAGCTCATCCTTCCAAACCCTAAGGTGAGGCTTCACGGGGAATCGTGGAGGAGGTATCGTGGAGGGTTGGAAGGGAGTGGGAGGCTTGAGCATTGTTCCACAGTTGGTAATACTCCCTTTTCACGCACAGGAGGGTATCCAACGAGCCAGGGAAGCCAGAATAGAGGGGCCCTTCCTGTGCATCTTCAGAGTTCTGCGCCTTCGACGCCGCGCCTCCGTGGGAACCAGGTGAGCGTTACAGAACGCGAAGCCTTACCACAATTTCCCACCTGGGCGCTATGGAGACTTCCGAGACAGATCAGCTGGCCCATCTTTTAGGGGAATTACGGGCAGAAGTGCACTCAGCCCGCCAGGAGACTAATGCTCTCAGAAGGGAACTAATCCTATCCAAGGAAAGAACTGATGATCTGGCCAAAAGGTTATTGCAGGGCCAGGCAGAGCACACTCCTTTACCTGTTTCCGGAGATATTTCTACAACAATGGGTTCGAATAACCCGGTACAAATCAATCTGCCTGGACACATGCCTTTGGCCCCGCCGGAACGTTTTGCGGGGATCCCAAGAAATATGCCGTTTTTATGAACCAATGCCGTTTACACTTTTTATGCAGGCCCGGGGCCTTCCCCAACGACCAGACCAAAGTAGCCTTTGTACTATCTTACCTCAGTGGCTGTGCTGCCGATTGGTCTATTCCATTGGTAAATCAGGATGATCCCATTCTCCGGGATTTCCAGGGCTTCCAGGCCAGCATGGAAATATTGTTCGCTCGACACTCGCAGGGACAGGCCCTTGACAACGAACTGCTATCCTTACGACAAGGTAATCAGGATCTTTTGTCCTATATCGCCACCTTTAATAGACTAGTTGTGGAAACCCGATGGCCTGAAAATAAAAGGGTCACATTGTTTCATCGAGGCCTGCGCGGAGAGCTTAAAGATGTTATAGCTCAGATAGTAGATCCACCCCAGGCCTGCGCAGACTACATAGACTTAGTGGTTCAACTTGATCACAGACTTCAAAATAGAAAAGCAGATCGGCTCAAGTATGAAACCAGAGTACCTATCAAGACCCACGTTAACTCCAAGAGTACTGACGTTTCCGAACCTATGCAAATTGGCAGTGTTAAAGGACCATTAACGCAGAAGGAACGAGAGAGAAGGCGACAAATGCAACTTTGTCTGTATTGCGGAACTTCCGGTCACTTTCTTCAAAGTTGTCCAGTTAAACCACCCAAGAAGGTGGTTGGAGCCACTGATAACGAGTTATTGACACCTGGTTCGGGAAACGACCTAGCCCGACAAGCGTAGGGGTCCGCTTGCCGAGCTTGAAAACAAACTCTTTGACCTCGCATTTTGTCATGCCAATGGTGCTTGTGAGCCCAAAACAGCCTCAGCAGTTGCATGCTATAAAAGCATACATAGACAGTGGAGCTATTGGAAATTACATAGACCGTGAATTGGCTTCCAGGATTAAGCTTCCTCTCCGCCCGAAAGTAACCCAAGATGTAATTACTACAGTTGATGGAACCGAAATAGCCTCAGGGCCTGTAACGCATTCCACAGTTGAAATCACTCTGGTGGGTCAGGACGGACATCGGGAAGCAATCGTGTTTGATGTGATCAAGGCCCCACAATTTCAAGTACTTCTTGGAATCCCTTGGTTAGAAACACATAATCCGAGAATAGACTGGCGAGCAAAGAAGATAACTTTTCCTGATTGTGAACCAACCTGTTACCCAAGGAATCCAGCTATGGGTCTAGCCTCTGTAACTTCCACCCCTGTACAGCTACCATCTGAATACCAAGAATTCCAAGACGTTTTTCAGAAAGAGCAGGCTAACACCTTACCTCCCCATCGATCTTACGATTGCCAAATCGACTTGGTACCCAATGCACAACTACCTTGTAGTAGGATTTATGCTCTTACTGAACCTGTGAACCTGCATTTGCGCCAGTATTTGGATCAATACCTGGCCAATGGTTTCATTCGCCCATCAAAGTCACCAGTCTCTTCCGCTTTGTTCTTCGTACCTAAAAAGGAAGGAGACCTTAGGGCCTGTATTGACTACCGCACCCTAAATCAGATAACGATTAAGAATCGTTACCCTTTGCCCCTGATACCTGAGCTTATCGACCAAGTAAAAGATGCTCGTGTGTACACCAAGCTAGATCTCCGAGGAGCTTACCACCTGGTACGTATAAAAGAGGGCGACGAGTGGAAGACTGCATTCCGCACCAAATTTGGGCTCTTCGAATATCAAGTAATGCCCTTCGGTTTGTGCAACGCACCTGCCGCCTTTCAGTACTTCATGAATGATGTTCTTCGGGAACTTATCGATGTTTGTGTCATCGTTTATATTGACGACATCCTGGTGTATTCCTCCTCAGAATCTGATCACAGAAACCATGTTAGGGCAGTTCTTGAGAAATTGCGCCAGCACAAATTATTTGCCAAGCTCGAAAAATGTGTTTTTCATACCACAGAAGTGGAGTTTCTCGGATTCATCCTGACACCTCAAGGAATCCGAATGGACTCGCGGAAAGTGGACGCCATTCTCAAATGCCCATCTCCTAGCTCTGTGAAGGGAGTGCAAAGCATGCTTGGCTTTGCCAATTTCTATCGAAGGTTCATCCCGGAATTTTCTCGAACTG
Source organism: Ambystoma mexicanum (assembly GCF_040938575.1). Classification (NCBI taxonomy): domain Eukaryota; kingdom Metazoa; phylum Chordata; class Amphibia; order Caudata; family Ambystomatidae; genus Ambystoma; species Ambystoma mexicanum. The sequence continues at coordinate 980,165,686 of NC_090930.1, read as the reverse complement.
TTCAACCCATCACAGCTCTCCTAAAGAAAAATAAACGCTTTGAATGGACTCTTGAGGCTGAACAAGCCTTTCAGGACCTGAAAACCAAATTCACCTCTGCACCTGTGTTGAAGCACCCGCGCCCAGATCTCCCTTACATCGTGGAAACCGATGCATCCAGTTCGGCCATGGGAGCTGTCCTGTCGCAAAGAGACCCAGAAACTAACCAACTACACCCTGTAGCCTTTTGGTCCAGAAAATTCTCTCCACCTGAACTCAATTACGCAATTACCGACAAAGAACTACTGGCTATTAAATCAGCTTTCAAGGCTTGGCGTCACTATCTTCTCGGTGCAAGACACACCATCACCGTAATTACGGACCACAGAAATTTGCAGTATTTAAAGACGGCCAAAGCTCAATCTTCGCGACAACTCCGATGGGCTTTATTCTTTGCGGAATTTGATTTTGTAATTACCTATCGCCCTGGCTGCAAGAATGGTAAGGCAGATGCCTTATCCCGGATAGGCATGGAAGAACCCAATTCGAGTTTAGAACCTGTGCCAATCATACCGGAACAAAGAATTCTGGGCTTGACTTCATTGCAAACCATTGAGGACATCCAAGCTCAAGTAAAACAGCTTTTTGACTGTTCTGCCTTACTGGAATGGAGTCAAAAGGGTCCTCACTACACCGTTAAGGATGTTTTACCCTACTTCCAAGAGCGGTTATTTCTGCCAAGTAAAGAATTGCAGGAACTTGTCATTACCCGTCATCATGAATCATTAATGGAAGGACACCCCGGTATCGCGAAAACAGAAGAAAAGATCAAACGCCACTTCTGGTGGCCTTCTTGGAGAAAAGACATAAAGTCATTTGTGTTGTCTTGCGGAATCTGTGCCCAAAATAAGAGTCAAAAGAAAAGGCCAGCCGGCCTACTTCAACCTTTGGACATTCCACCAGCACCTTGGCACACCTTGTCAATGGACTTTATAACTGACCTGCCTCCTTGTGGTGGTTACAACACGATTCTCGTAATAGTGGATCTATTCTCCAAAATGGCCCATTTTATCCCTTTAAAAGGATTGCCGTCAGCTTCCACCTTGGCCAAGGAATTTATGGAAAATATAGTGCGGTTACATGGTTTCCCTTCCATATTAGTATCAGACCGTGGAAGTCAATTTATCTCCCACTTTTGGAAGAAATGTTGCCAACTAGCACAAATAGACGTGCGGTTATCCACCAGCCACCACCCCCAGACCGACGGACAAACCGAGAGAACCAATCAGACTCTCGAGCAATATCTGCGGTGCATGTTACACCAATCCGAGTTGAATTGGAAGGACATCCTTTGGATTGCAGAATATGCATACAACAATTCAGTGCATTCTGGAACCGGACAGACTCCTTTTTATACCCTGTATGGTCACCATCCTCGGACCTCTGACCTAGATCCACCTCTGACCCTGGAGATGCCTGCAGTAAATCACCTACATTCCACAATAACCCAAGCCTTCAAAGAAGCTACAACCCACTTACAGCAAGCCAAGAAAAAGTATAAAGAAAACGCTGATTTGCACCGAAGTAAAACTCCTCCTTACCAAGTAGGAGATCAGGTATGGCTAGCAACTAAACATCTACCCCTCAAGGGTCAGCAAACTTTTAATCCCAGATTCATTGGGCCTTACCCCATCAAAGCTATTATCAACCCAGTGGCCTTTAAACTCGATTTACCATCCAACATGCGGATTCATCCCGTTTTTCACGCATCTCTTCTAAAACCAGTACAACCTTGAACCACACTATCTGAGCCCCCAGGCCCTGTCCAAATTGATGGAGAATTAGAATTCGAAGTGAAAGACATTTTAGATTCCAAGATAGTTAAGTCGAAACTCTTCTATCTTGTTGATTGGAAAGGATATGGACCTCAGGAAAGATCTTGGGAACCCAGTAACTATGTTCACGCACCACGATTAATTCAAAGATTCCATCGAAGATTCCCGCACAAACCAAAACCCCCGGAGGAAAAGACCTTGGGAGGGGCCTTGAGGGGGAGTACTGTCATGATGCCTACCTCTAAGGAGCCAGGCCGGGCCCAGCAACCCCAGAGGCAGACATCATTTTCCCCAGGGAAGTCTCAGCGGGCCCAAGTCGGGGCCCTTTGGACTCAGTCCTGGCGCCTTAGGCGCCAGGCTCATAGCGGACCCCAGTCCTGGAGCCTTAGGCGCCAGGCTCATAGAAGAGGATATGTGTTTAAGTGCTTGGGTGCACACTTACCTGATGCAGACCTTGCTGCTTCATCCAGGCCCTCTTGAGGCCTGAATGGGACTACTTAACCTGTAGGACTACTTCACCACCCGGGTGTGGTCGGGGAAGGATACATACCTGATTGGTGGAAGGATACATACCAGGAACGTCTTCGAAGGCTATTTAAACCCCACCCGAACAGCCACACATGCTTCGCGTTGTTCTGCACCTAGCAGCTGGACGCTCACCGTGTCAGCTCCTGCATCCTGACTTCAGCCACGCCTGCCAGCACCCTGGAACACCGGCAAGGGGAGAAAGGAAGAGAATAGGAGAAGAAAAGCCCTTACCTACTAAATCTGCATCCCGGAGTCATTTCTCCAACGGCCCTTAAAAGGAAGACATCATTTTAAAGGCATTTCGTTTCGATCGCTGCAGCGCTGCATTTTACTCACCTTTGCAAGGCGCTTCCATCTTCAGCAGCGATCTTCCGGATTCAGCTACGCCCCGGCGCCTAGAGGAAAAAAGACAAGAACAAAGGTGAGAGGGAGAAAAGGAATAAGGAAAGCTCAGTTTCCTTTTAAGTCTTACCTGTTGGATTATTTCGACTGCATTTCGGGTCCTGCCGCTTCCTGGCATCTCCGGACCCCGGCCCCTATGGGGAAAAAAGACAAAGACATTGAATGAGCGAATGCGAAGACATTACCTGAGCGCTCGTCCAGAACTGTTTCACTTCGGGTCGGTGCCATATCTCCGGCACTCCGAACCCCGGCCCCTCAGGGGAAAAAGACATAAGCATTAGCGCTTGCTGCAATTAGACAACGAACATTATTATTAAGCTTGAACTTTTGAACAGAACTTTTACAGCGCCTTACCTGAACAGTCAAGCTTACCTGAACTCCCATCAATCCTCAATCCAGTGAAGTAACTGGGTTTCAACGCGCCCCTGCATCAGAAGCAGGATGGAGAGCTCATCCTTCCAAACCCTAAGGTGAGGCTTCACGGGGAATCGTGGAGGAGGTATCGTGGAGGGTTGGAAGGGAGTGGGAGGCTTGAGCATTGTTCCACAGTTGGTAATACTCCCTTTTCACGCACAGGAGGGTATCCAACGAGCCAGGGAAGCCAGAATAGAGGGGCCCTTCCTGTCCATCTTCAGAGTTCTGCGCCTTCGACGCCGCGCCTCCGTGGGAACCAGGTGAGCGTTACACACTTTACCTTTACGTGTTCTTATATAGTGGTATGTACCTTTTGCTCTTCCTTGTTTTTCTGACAATACATCAGTAAATATGACCACTACGTCTTTTAAATCTTCTTGTTGTTGGATAGATAGCTCAGGAGGGATTTATTCCAAGTTTTCTATCTATTCGAGAACTAGACAAGCTAGTACTTTGGCATGGGTGGCTGACAGGTTCTCTTTCCACTCTTTCAAGAGATATATGTGATACAAATGGACCTTATGTTTTCGGTTTGGTTGGGCTACTTTATAAGTGTAGGTTCTCATTTGTTCTACTATTTCAGAAGGTCCGTGCCATTTGGAGACAAGTTAGTTTTCTGAGGTGGGCAAGAGGACCCGTACTTTTTGTTCTATGGAGAATGTTCTTAAATACACCTTTTTATCATAAGCAGATTTTTGTTGGTTTTGGCCCTTTTTCATATGTGTACAAACTAAAGTCTCGAACCAATTTCATATGTTCTCGCATTTTGGTGGCGGGTCGCGATGGGAATCTCCTTCTTCCAAGGTTTACCGGAGCATGTCTAGGACATCTCTGGACTCTCCACCGTAGAGCAACTCAAAAGGAGAGAAACCTGTGGATTATCCCACTGCAAATAGTGCCCAAGGTATAATTTGGTCACAGTCTTTCCCATCCTTGTCTACCAATTTTTAGTAAAATGAGCATCAGGGTTTTATTGAATCTTTCCAACAGGCCATCAGTTTGGGGATGGTACACAGAAGTATGCAGGGTGGTAATGTGGAGTAGCTCTTTACTTCGACCATAAGCGTACTCATAAAGTTCCAACCTTGGTCTGTCAATATTTCCTTGGGTAAGCCGACCCTGGAGATGTATGGTAGAAGGTGTTTAAGGATCTGCTGCATGGTATTATTTCGCATTGAGAATGCCTCTGGATACTGGGTCGCATAATCTACAATCACAAGGACATATTTATTGCCTAAGCTGCATGTTTCTAGGGGTCCAATTATGTCTATGCCGATTCTTGAAAAGGTGACTTCTATGATCGTCAACGGCTTCAGAGGGGGAGGTAATGGGATGTGTGTGCTGGTCTTTTGAATATTTTGTACGTTTGAATATAGGTTGTTATATCAGCGTGGATACCTGGCCAATAAAACTTCCCACTAATATGCGCCTGGGTTTTAGATTGTCCTAAATGTGCCCCTCTGAGATGAGACTACGCGATCTCCAGTACAACCTTTCGGTGGCTCTTGGGTATTACTAGCCGTGTTTTAATGAAACCTTCCGTAGATGTCTCACTTCTATAAAGCAATCCTTGTTTTAAGAAGAAAAAAGGACTTCCCTTCTTTAAGCCCTCTCCTTCCGGAATTGCTTGTAGAAAAGCTTCAGCGAGAGCTGGATCATTTTGTTGGGCGAAGGCTAGGTCGGGATATTTGGTGGTTCTTCTCCCTTCCTTTCTTTGATGTTCATAGATGTATCAGCTTCCCCAAAGCCTAAGTTACTTCTTTCTGTTTTACCTGGTTTGCTTCCTTTAAACTGAGGAAATAGAGCTTTTCCCAAATTCTCTGGGCAGTTTGGTCTCCCTGACGTATCTCAAAAGGGATTTCACCATGATTCTGTAAGAGAACCTTCATATCTCCCCGGAAATCAGGATTAATAACGCCTGCTAAAACGTCTATCCCAAACCTCCACACTAGGCCAGATTTTGGGGCCAATCGTATATAGAACTCCCCAGAGGGGGTATCAGGACCAAGTCCATAGGAATCATTCCTCTCTTCCCAGGAGGGATAATAGCTTCCCTACTACTGCAGATATCAAACCCTATTGATTCCTTGGTGGCGATGGAAGGGTTAGAGGCTGTCTAACTAATTTGTTGAAATTGTAGGGTTCCCCAATTAGTTTCAATTGAGTCACATCCCACTCTGACACCATATGTAAGGATCTCATGGTGGCAACAGTAAAGACAGACACAAGTGATCACAGTTCAAGGGTGTTTATTAAACTGCATATGAAGGTTGGAAAAACGCCTAATCTAAACCTAATTCTAAGATGGCAGCAAGCTACGACCATCAAATAATAATAAGGCAGTCCTAGTGGCCTCTTGTCAAATAAAAGGGACCTATTGCCAATCCTTACGCTAAATACAAACAAAGCGTGTGGGATAGAGCTCACAGGAAAGAAAGAAGTGTGCACAAATAATAAGTTAGGATGCAGTAGTCGGGGTCTCCTTTCCCCACGTTTTGAGCATGGGACAAGGTAGGACTCCGGAGTACAGCACACACTCAAGCTTTCCTAGCACGAGCTAACAGTTCCGCTTTCAACTATCAGGGCCTTCAGTGGTTGTGTCTCTTTTCTACAAAAAAGTCTCTTGCCTCCGAGGATCTGATGTGTTCCAAAAATAATAAACAAAAGTTCCTTTCTACTTGCACGTTGGGTGATGTCTTTTCACCCCTGGATACTCTCTTCCTGGCTCAGACCCTTCTCGAACATTAGCCTCTCTCCGTCGAGTTCATTGCGGCTTTTAACAAAATCTCCTCTGTGATATTCACAAATCTTAATTTTATTTATATAGTTCACTGTGGACATCCCTCTGTCGGGTTCACTCTTGTCAACACACTGTACATTAGGACTTCAAACGTTACCTCCTCTTTATCAGCATCCCTCCGTCGGGTTCACTGTTGTCAAGTTTTGCAATTCACAAAATGCAGGATTCACTTCCCTTAGCTTCACCTTCATTTGCTGGTCAAAGTCTTGCGACTGTACGGAAGATTTTGCTAGACCCCGTATGACCACTTCAACCCTCTCCTCGCGACGTTCCCAAAGCTTTTTGGTAATGGTAGTTTCAACTACAGGTTATTCGCCCAGACTTTATCAAGTGAGCACCTACGTGGTGACCGACTCCTCTGTAGCTGGTTTTCCTGTCTTGTATCAAAATAACAATTCTTTGTACTTTCTTCAATTAGCCGTTTTGCTACTTTTGTTTAAACACAGTTCGGTTTCTTATCAGTTCTTCCCTCGACTCACCGGCTGTGATGAATTGCTTGGCTTTTCTTTTCTCTTGAGTCAAGGCCGGTACCACGGTGGCAAGTGTCTGCCATCGGCTTGGTTATCAACGGAGGAGGGCCTTGGGTACCGTTGACATCTGCTGCAACACACGCTGGCTATTGTTCACGGTCTTACATTTCCTTCTGTGGAGGTTTAACGGGCCTGGCTTGGAAAGGGCAAGGCCGCTTCTCTCCTTGTCACCCTCCTGGTTCGTGCCATCTTTCTCTGTCTTTTGAAATGCTGTGTGGAGTTAGCTCTCTCGTCGTGCAGTCTGCCTTGCTCGTATTTTGCTCTCGTGCTCCACCTTTTATTCCTGTGGGGAAGGGAACGGGCCGCCAGGTGTGTGTGTGATTCTGGTTAATTTCCTGACTTTGCCTGACCCTGGTGTTGGGACATGTCAGGTAAATGGCTTTGGTGTTTGTACATTTTCTTTCATGATGGGTGAAAGTATTTGTGTCAAATAAGTAGGGGTATAGAGTGTTTGAGTATCCTACGGGGTAGGATGGGGAAAAGGTATAAAAAGGGGAATGTGTCTCACCCGTCGGTATACAAAGTCAGGAAATGTGTCTCACCCGTCGGTGTCCCACTTCCACTCCCCGAGGACCCTCCATCCAGGTGATCCTCCCTCACTGGTCCACCCCCAGGAACTGGATCCAATAGTGATGGGTGTGTCCTGGCCACCTGGATGACAGATCCCCGGGGACTAGTCAGGGAGACACCTTCAGGTTTCTCACACGTGGTAAAAGCCCTAAGATACAAACTCCACCTTAGAGATAACCAGCATATGCTGAAGATCCTTTTAAAGGCTGACAGTAGACAATTCTAGAAGATCATCAACTCTAAGGGAGGCGTTGCATCTATATTGGTGCCTGATGTTACCTCGAACACACCTGGGTTTCCTTCGTCGAGAGTAAATTTAAATCTTCAGCGGTTGTTAAGTGCTCCCTTGGCCAATGTGAAAATAGTTACACCTCTGACCTATGCCCTTGGATGATTGATGATATTACATAGGCTATTAAGAAATGTAAGCCCTCTAGGGCTCCGGTTCCTGACGGGCTTCCCCCGTTCTTGCTGAAAAAAGATCTGACTGCTTGGGCGGGGTGGCTTAAACCTTACTTTGACTCCATATATGCTACACACAGGGTCTCGACCTCATGGACGCAGTCCATTGTTATTCCTATCTTTAAAAAAGGTGATCCTCACGATTGAGCCAACTATCGTCCCGTTGCCTTGATTGACTCTACCTGTAAGGTGTTTTCCTACTTGCTGCTTACGCCTACCTAGCGAAGACCAAAATTCTTTCCTGCTTTCACGTAGGATTTAGGCAGCAGGTTGGAATTCCCCTTAATGCTACATTGATTAAACATCTGTTGCTCTCAGCCAAGGCCTTTTTGGGGGGCACCATTTATATGGCCTCCTTGGACCTTTCATCAGCGTTTGACTGTGTGGAGTGCCAGCAGCTCTGCGATAAACTACTTAAACTCAAAGTGCCCCATAAGCTAGTTCCTTAATGGCAGCATTGCATCACAACTCTACTATAAGGATTCGCCATACCAAAGAGGAGGCTGTGACTAAACCCATTCAGGTTTCTCTGGGCCTAAGACAAGGGTGCATTCTGGCACCGACCCTATTCACTTTGTACTTCTGTGACATTGATCATTTGTGCGAGAGACAGGATATAATTGTGGTAAGGTTGGGACACCTGAAATTGCATTGGTTAGCCTTTGCGGACGACATCATTGACTTTGATCGGACACTGCAGGACCTCCTAAGCAAACTCAACATCTTTGCTGCCTATACCTCTTTGAATAATCTGGCAATCAATAGCGCTAAGTCTAAGGTTGTGATTTTTTCTAAACTTAAGAACCATAAGGTGATACAATGGCGTGTGGGGGCAGAGACTGTTGAAAGAGTGTCCTCCATGCGTTACCTGGCTACATCCTTTCCAACACAGGTTCCATTGACATGTGGACATGTACTCTAAAGGAGAAGCTGACTCTAAAGGAGAAGCTGGCTCCTTTACTATCTCATATGAAGCGCATTTTTCCCAAACTTTGCAGATTTTCGATCTTGTTAGTTCTTAAATTCTATCTGGGCAAGATAGAGCCGGTATTACTATATGGGTTAGACATGGCTTCCATTGACTTTGGTTCCTGCCTGAATGGTATACAGGGTACCATTTGGAAGATGGTGATGGGGGTCAGCCTGTCATTGCTGAATGGTATTATCAGGCATGAATTAACCTTAACATTGCTGAAGGCCAGATCTGAATGGTGACAACTGTTGTCCTACTCTAGGTTTCTGAGCCCTCCAAGTAACTCTCTGTACATGAACTTGAATAGGATTATGATTCAAGGTTCTCTCAAGTCTTTAAAAGTGTTTCGGGTCAACATAGACAAACCATTGGACAAAATGGGCTTGAATGTGTTGGAGCTTAAACGTAATCCTGATGCAGTTAAGTCCAAGTTATTTAGGCATGAGTGGAGAATCTCTATTGAATCCTTAAATAACTACTCCACATACCGTGAATATGCAAAGATCCCCCACAGGATGGGACACCTTCAACCCTACTTAAAATGCTTTCCCTGTCCAAAGACCCGTACAGTTTACATGAGATTTAAGCTGAATCAAATTCACACACATGAACGTACAAGGAACGGGTACACTAGTGATCAAGATGGGGCTGGGTTAGCGGCGAGTGCCGCTTTTGTAAAGCGAATTCCAAGGTGGAGAACTCGAGACACTGGATTCTAGACTGTCACTCTTTGAGTTCTAGCAGAATAAAGTGTTTTGAGAAAGAACTGCATAGCTTTACCTCAGAATATTCTAAAGATCTACTGTGGCCACGAGTTATGTGGGGTAACAATTTATCTCTTATTAAGTTGCTTGTTCAATTTCTAAACGAAACAGAAATGATGTGTCTAGAAATGATGTTTCTAGATATTTAATGCACTATTTTATGAATTGATCTACTGAAAGATTCTGTATGATGACATTTTAATGGTTGTATGTTATGTCATTTTATCTTTTTTTTTCTTTTTTCCTTATGTTTTTCTTTCTGTATTTTGTGTAAGGTTTCTTCTTTTTGTAAACGAAATCACAATAAACAAAAACACTATTTACTTTATCTTCAACTGTATAGATTTTTCGGTTACTCTTTGCACTATTTGTTTTTCACTCAATACCTCTTATGTCATTACAGCATTACAATTTCTTGTTAGATTTATGTTTAACTAACCAATGTTAGACCCTGAGGAAGCTCATTGAGTGAAACATGTCTAGGACATTGACGAACATGTTCTGAAACATTTAAAATCTAATAATCTGACAACTAATTTATAAGATTACAATTTCAAAATAAGAAAAAAATAATCTGTTGAAAGTTTCACTGCCTCCAAAAATGAATTTATAATAGCATATCGGGGAACAGAATATCCACTTTTTCTATGATAACTGACAATTGGGGTTTACATGTCAATTTTGTAAACCAATGCATCAGTTTTAGCGTTAAAACACAAATAGATAAACATACGGCAAACATAGCATGGATACCACTATAGAACACCAAAGGGTAACAGATTCTCCTTGGGTCAGCGCTAGTACCACTCCTACCAGGTATACCCACCACATTTCACAAATATAAAAGCTGTTATAAATTAAAATAGAAGGATTTCCTTCACTTCCCTTTTGCACTTATAGACCTTACACATCCTAGTCATAGACTAGGGTTAGTTTCTGTTCTGCATTAATTGCATTCAATTATTTTATGTTATATTAAAAGTACTGTAAATGTAAGATAAACATACACAATCATCATATGTGCATGTAACAAGTTCATCTCAAGATATCTCTTCATAAAATACAGTTTGCACAAGTAATACACATGTATGCTATGAGAAAAATGATTTGTTATGATGCAGAATAGATGCAGAATGCTTAACAAACCCCCTCCAGGGAAATTCAGACACCTACTATAAATGTGTCATATATTTTACTTAATATTAGAAGCTATCAGAATTCTGTACTATTCTAGCATATTTCCTGTTGACACGAAATCACACCAATATCTAACAGAATGGTATGATAACACATATAGTAAATTTTATATAAAAACATACAGGTTTACTTTTTGACATAAAATTCTGGTTACATTTAGGTTCCTTTCAAACTTATATTTTTAATATGTATATCTGTAACATTTAATTTTTCCTCCAAACCAAAAATATACATTCATATGTACTGCCATTTATTGTAGTTATAGTGCAGATATTACAATTCCACCACAATCAGAAGGCATCCTCATTTGGTCCATTTACACATACTGGAGGATCATGCCAATTTCATCCTTTATAATGTTTCTAAAAGGTCTCCAAATGCACATATTGCATCTTTCAATCCAAAACGTAGCTTGTTTTATAAATCCTTGGATTTATATTGATTTCTATTCTATATTTAACATGCGTCCTTTTTTCACATAGAGACATTATTTCTAACTAACACTCTCTATTGCCAGAAATAAGGTATATGAAACCCATTAAAACAACCAACCATTAAAAGGAAACCTGAATACATATGCAAAATCCTTAGGCTTCAGCATTAACTGTCCTTCCAGAATCACAAAGCCAAGAAGGCCCAAATAGCCTGACTCTCTACTCTTTGAAAAATCAAACCCTTCATCCCGCCGCAGGGATTTCAAACTGCAGTGGAACCCTAGTGGTCTCGCACATCGATCGGGGAAATGCTGTCCTGACAGGGCTCCCAGCTACTCACTTGGCTCTCCGAAAAGCAGCCCACCACGCTGCAGCAAGCCTTATATCGGGAGAATGGAAATTTGACCTAATTCCCCCGATCCTACGCAAACTGCATCGGCTTCCAGGATACTGTTCAAGACTGCATATATCATCTACAAAGCAGTCACGAGTAGCACATCAGCGTACCTGTCGGCTAAGCTCCACATATCTGGTGGCACATGCTGCTCGCGCAGCAGATCTACCAACCGGCTTGAATCACAATTCGTCCGCGAAGAGAGAACCTGCAATCAATCCCTCTCTCGTCATGCACTCACCCTCAGGTACTCGATCCCAGTGTCGGCTCGGAATGCCCCCACAATTCTACAATTTCACAAATCTTTTAAAACATGGCTCTTTCAACAACACCTGACTAAGGACTAATCCCAATTGATGCACATACCGGTGCACAGACCTCAAAGTACTGCGCTACTGTTAAAAGATGCCAGTCAAATTCTGTCTACCCACACTCTGTACAGTGCTCTGTTACTCTCGAACTAGGTCTGCCCTTTAAACAATAAAATACAAATTAAAAAAAATAAAAAATAAATAGAACATTCCACAATGCAAATAATTGTAATTGACAACAAATTATATTTTAATTTTCTTAACGAACTGAAATTATTTTTATTTTGAAAACTCGTATCAGTTTTCCAAACGTTATCAGACATAAAAACTTGTTCAGAACAGATGGCCTTTTAGAAATGCCAAATTGTGTGCCATCAACTTGGCCACACACACACTAATAGAAACCTCTAATTAACATCATCTCAACAAATTGCAAAACCAAGTGCTATATATTGAGACTAGTTCCAAAACACAAATAGATGATTATTGTTGTAAGTACATTTACATAATATGCATTTTTTCCATTCTTCTTAATACATACTTTTCTCCTTATATAAGGAAAAACAAAGTTAAAACTTTGGTTCCCATAGTAGATTCATATGCAATCTGGATTTGTAGCAGTCTACTTCTCGTCACAGGAACGTAATCTAGTGTTCACTATTGATAGAAACACTCCTGTGTATTATTATTGTGAGGGTTCCAAACATTTTCTTAGAAATAGATAACTGACCTTGTACAAAGTTTAAAATGGATGCATTATTCTGTGTTCCATCACATCAATATCTTTGCAGCATGATCAACATATATATTTTGTACTCCAAATTTCGCATTGATGATTGAAGGTAAGAACCACAGTTAGCACAGACCGTGTCATGCTGAGCATTTGTTATAAGATCTGCAAACTGCACGCTGTCTCGATCTTGTACTGTAAGGAATGCATGGTATCAACAGTACGACAGACACAAGTGACCACAGTTCAGGGGTGTTTATTGAACTTTAACAAGGGTGTGATAAATGCCTATCTAAACCTAAATCTACAGATGGGCGCAAGCTACGACCATTAAATAATAATAATGTAGTCCTAGTGGAGTCTCGTCAAAATAAAAGGGCTTATACTAAAAAAAAACTACTGCCAATCCATACCTCTAAACATACGTAGTGAGGTATAGTGTTCATGAAAAAGAAAGAAGTGTTCACAAAATGATGCCATAATGTTCAGGCCGTTGGCCTCCCTTCCCCATGTTTTCAGCACTAGACAAGGCAGTTCACTCGAGCAAAGCACACACTCTGCCTTTTTTGGCACGAGGACACAGTTCCATTCCCAGCATCATTACCTTCTGTGATGCAAGTCTCTTTGCTTTCTAAAAGTGTTGTGCCTCAGAGGGCCTGATGTACAAGGACAAAATGAACACAAAGTTCCTTTCCTCTTTTGGGGGTTCAATTTGTGTACCTCACCCTGGATCCCCTCAGCCGGGCTCAGATACCTTTTTATATCACAGTCAGTATCATGGATCCCCCGCTTCTGGGCTCAGATCCCCTTTTATAATGTTTATAGAACGCTCTTTCTCGGATGACTCACGGTTCACCCTGGATCCCCCTCAGCCGGGGTCAGATCCTTTCTCCGTCACAATTAGTCTCCCTTAGCCAGGCTTGGACCAATGTGGCACACATTCAACTATCGAAGACTTTCGAATGTGTACAGGATTTAGCTTGACCCGTTGTAGGACCACTTCAATCTCAAAATTCCCCTTTCGAAAGTTGCCAATTAGTTGGATACCTGACAGAAACATTCGATTGAGCACCCACGTGGTGCCGGATCACTCTGTCTACGGTATCTTATTTGGCCTCCTGTAAGGAAGGCATGATATCAAAGTAAGACAGATACAAGTGATCACAGTTCAAGGGTGTTAATTAAACTGTAAAATAGGTGAGATAAATGCCTAACCTAAACCTAAATCTACAGATGGGCGCAAGCTACCATCATTAAATAATAATAATGCAGTCCTTGTGGAGTCTCGTCTAAATAAAAGGGCCTATACTAAAATAACTATTGTCAATCCTTACTGCTAAATATACATAGTGAGGGGTAGTGTTCATGAAAACGAAAGAAGTGTTCGCAAAATGATGTCAGGATGTTCAGGCCGTTGGCCTCCCTTCCCCATGTTTTCAGCATGGGACAAGGTGGTTCACTCAAGCAAAGCACACACTCTGCCTTTTTTCGGCACAAGGACACAGTTCCATTCCCAGCATCAGGACCTTCTGTGATGCAAGTCTCTTTGCTTTCTAAAGGTCTCTTGCCTCAGAGGGCCTGATGTACAAGAACAAAATAAACACAAAGTTCCTTTCCTCTTTTGAGGGTTCAATTCGTGTGCCTCACCCCGGATCCCCTCAGCCGGGCTCAGATACCTTTTGATATCACAGTCAGTTTCGTGGATTCCCCTCTTCCGTGCTCAGAACCCCTTTTTATAATGTTTATAGAATACTCTTTCTCAGATGACTCACGGTTCACCCTGGATCCCCCTCAGCCGGGCTCAGATCCTTTCTCCGTCACAATTAGTCTCCCTCAGCCGGGCTTGGACCTATTTGTAGCATGCATTCAACTATCAAAGACTTTCAAATGTGTACAGGATTTAGCTTGACCCATTGCAGGACCACTTCAATCTCAAAATTCCCCTTTTGAAAGTTGCCAATTAGTTGGATACCTGACAGAGACCTTTGATTGAGCACCCACATGGCGACGGACCACTCTGTCCATGGTATCTTATTTGGCCTCCTGTAAGGAATGCATGATATCAAAGTAAGACAGACACAAGTGATCACAGTTCAAGGGTGTTTATTAAACTGTAAAATGGGTGAGATAGACGCCTAATCTAAACTTAACTCTAAGATGGGCGCTAGCTATGACCATCAAATAATAATAATACAGTGCTAGTAGAGTCTAGTCAAATGAAAAGGGCCAATACTAAAACAACCTATTGCCAATCCTTACTGCTATGCTACAAAATAGCGTGGGATAATATTCACAGGAAAAGAAAGAAGTGTTCACAAAATAATAAGTCAGGATGTTATGGCCGGGGTCTCCCTTCCCCACATTTTCAGTTCGGGACAAGGTGGGACTCTTGAGCACAGCACACTCCTGGTCTTCTCTGGCACAAGCTTACAGTTCCTTTTCTCTATATTAGGGCCTTCTGTGCCCAAGTCTCTTGTCATGCAAAGTCTCTTGCTTCAGAGGGCCTGATATGCCAAAAACAACAAAACAAAAGTTGCTTCTGTTAATCTTCTCTTCTGGTGATTACTCTACGCCTTCGGGTCCCCCTCAGCCAAGCTCTGATCCCTCTCACAGTCATCAGCCTCCCTCAGTCGGGCTCAGACCAGCCACTCACTATGGACATTCCTCAGCCGGGTTCATACTTGTCGTCACAATGTAGTTCACTTAGCTTCTTCACAGAGTGGGATTCACTTCCCTATGCTTTTCTCTTGACGTCCCTCCATTGGGTTCACTACCGCCTTTCAATCATCTCTTCATTTGTAATATTCAAAAGTCTCAATATCTTTTTAAACAATCTGACAATGTTCACGTGAGGTTCCCCTCATCCGGGCTGAGACCTTCCAAAGCACTTGCCAATTTTAAACAGAGACTTCCGAAGGGCGATTACATCTTGCTGGATCAATCTGTTAGCCTATGGCAAGTGCGGGCATCACAAAATCACAGTTGGCATGGTGTTCCCCTCAGCCGGGTGCATACACCTTTTTCACAATTCCCTTAGTCAGATTCAAAATTTCACTCACAATTCCCTAAGTCGTATTCACAATTTCACTATCATTCAAACTTTTACAACATGTCAATGACTTTTGATTGTACAAGGGGTTTGGCTTGACCCTTGTATGACTACCTTGACACCTCACGCTGGCCTTCCCTATTGCCTCTTGGTACTTGTAGTTTTCAATATTTTTGTATTTTCACATTCTCTTTATTCAGGAGAGGGTTACCAGCTAGAGACCTTCCGATGAGTGCCCAAATGGCGCCGGACCACTCTATCTCTGGTAAAACGTTTGTTCACACCAAAGTCCTCTGTCTATTTATCTTCTTAATGTTGCCACTGCAACCTTGAGCCTAACTCAGTGCAGTCCTCTATCAGGTTCTTCCGACTCACTGGCTGCGCTGAACTCGTTGGCGTTTCTTTTGCTGCTGGAGTCAAGGACGGTACCTCGATAGCAACCGCGTCTCCCCGCCCTGGCTATCAGTGTAGGAGGGTTCCATGTATCACTGACATCCGTCACACCGTTCGCCAGTGTCAGGAAACATCATGTAGCTGGGAGTATTAATAATGAAGACAATGTTAAAGTTCGCAAATCACAGTGGAATAGGCCCAGAATTAGGTACTCCAGAAGGTTTCTTTGTATTTACTGCAGGAAGAGCCTTAGGAGTCAAAGAAGTGCTAAGAAACTACGTTTCCCAGCGGGCCCGTGTAAGCATGAGCCTGCCGGCAGAATCAGAGGCACACCCTAGAATGTGCACCCCTGCGCGACATGCCCGCCAGGACCCACTCGCACAACTGGATTTTCGAGAGATCAGATGTGTGCGCACAGAGCTCCTGCAGGCAGCTCAGTGCAGAGCTTCCCGTTGCCTGATAAAACCGCAGGCACCGCTCATCAATACAGATAAGTGAACATTCAGGAAACTCACATTCAATTTTTGGCTACTAACAACACACGCATGCCTTGTGTTCAATGCACGCATGAAGCACAGACCGCGGCAAGTTGAAATAGGGTGCAGAGTAGGGAGAGAGTTTCGCATGCTCAGGAATTGGGGGAAAGTTGCGAATATCACGACCACATTGAGAAACAATAGACACTCATAGTAGCAGCAATCCTGTGTAACAAGGTCCCTGTCCTAGACGACCGAACGAACGAACGAACAAACGAACGAACGAACGAACGAACGAACGAACGAACGAACGAACGAACGAACAAACAAACAAACAAACGCATGAAACCATGAGGGGAACTAGCTTCCCACAGTTGCATTAACTGACAGCTTTTGCTGCGCATACTCATTATTTCTTTGGTATTTTCTAGTGGAATATTCAGGACATTACCAGGCTGACACAAACTCACTCACTGGTGGCAGTGTGGGAAGAAACCTGCATCTAAGTAGAATTTACTTGTCATTCTAATGTTGTTTGTCATGCAGTACATGTAAAGTTCTCTAAGAAACATTTTGCCCTACTGAATAGTTTTGATGTTAGGCACAACCTACTACTGAGCTGGCATGAAGCAATGTTGGTGCAGTTAAGCTACATAGTACATCCAGATTACGAACTCCACAGTGTTCTGGTTTGAAGCTCCAGGCAAAAGCTTTTGGGCAACCAATTGGGTGAATGTGTGAATGTCTAGTATGCAGAGAATGCATGGGCAGAGAACACCAATCCCAGGAGGGGGTGCCGGAGCCGAGGAGCATTTTTACCCTAACACCCTCTACCCATCCACAACTTCTACCTAAACCTCTTCCCAGTTACCCTCAAAACCCCCAACCCATCCAACCAGCGCACCCTAACCCTGTTTCCCCGGTGTGTTACGGAGGCCTGTGTTATTTGCTAAGCCCAAGTGCCGAGACCCAACGGGAGGTAGGTGTTCGTGCTGCCTCTGCACAAGACTGGGCCAGGACCTGACAGAATTGGCAGCAAGCTACGACCATCAAATAATAATAAGGCAGTCCTAGTGGCGTCTTGTCAAATAAAAGGGACCTATTGCCAATCCTTACGCTAAATACAAACAAAGCGTGTGGGATAGAGCTCACAGGAAAGAAAGAAGTGTGCACAAATAATAAGTTAGGATGCAGTAGTCGGGGTCTCCTTTCCCCACGTTTTGAGCACGGGACAAGGTAGGACTCCGGAGTACAGCACACACTCAAGCTTTCCTAGCACGAGCTAACAGTTCCGCTTTCAACTATCAAGGCCTTCAGTGGTTGAGTCTCTTTTCTACAAAAAAGTCTCTTGCCTCCGAGGATCTGATGTGTTCCAAAAATAATAAACAAAAGTTCCTTTCTACTTGCACGTTGTTTGATGTCTTTTCACCCCTGGATACCCTCTTCCTGGCTCAGACCCTTCTCGAACATTAGCCTCTCTCCGTCGAGTTCATTGCGGCTTTTAACAAAATCTCCTCTGTGATATTCACAAATCTTAATTTTATTTATATAGTTCACTGTGGACATCCCTCTGTCGGGTTCACTCTTGTCAACACACTGTACATTAGGACTTTAAACGTTACCTCCTCTTTATCAGCATCCCTCCGTCGGGTTCACTGTTGTCAAGTTTTGCAATTCACAAAATGCAGGATTCACTTCCCTTAGCTTCACCTTCATTTGCCGGTCAAAGTCTTGCGACTGTACGGAAGATTTTGCTAGACCCCGTATGACCACTTCAACCCTCTCCTCGCGACGTTCCCAAAGCTTTTTGGTAATGGTAGTTTCAACTACAGGTTATTCGCCCAGACTTTATCAAGTGAGCACTTACGTGGTGACCGACTCCTCTGTAGCTGGTTTTCCTGTCTTGTATCAAAATAACAATTCTTTGTACTTTCTTCAATTAGCCGTTTTGCTACTTTTGTTTAAACACAGTTCGGTTTCTTATCAGTTCTTCCCTCGACTCACCGGCTGTGATGAATTGCTTGGCTTTTCTTTTCTCTTGAGTCAAGGCCGGTACCACGGTGGCAAGTGTCTGCCATCGGCTTGGTTATCAACGGAGGAGGGCCTTGGGTACCGTTGACATCTGCTGCAACACACGCTGGCTATTGTTCACGGTCTTACATTTCCTTCTGTGGAGGTTTAACGGGCCTGGCTTGGAAAGGGCAAGGCCGCTTCTCTCCTTGTCACCCTCCTGGTTTGTGCCATCTTTCTCTGTCTTTTGAAATGCTGTGTGGAGTTAGCTCTCTCGTTGTGAAGTCTGCCTTGCTCGTATTTTGCTCTCGTGCTCCACCTTTTATTCCTGTGGGGAAGGGAACGGGCCGCCAGGTGTGTGTGTGATTCTGGTTAATTTCCTGACTTTGCCTGACCCTGGTGTTGGGACATGTCAGGTAAATGGCTTTGGTGTTTGTACATTTTCTTTCATGATGGGTGAAAGTATTTGTGTCAAATAAGTAGGGGTATAGAGTGTTTGAGTATCCTACGGGGTAGGATGGGGAAAAGGTATAAAAAGGGGAATGTGTCTCACCCGTCGGTATACAAAGTCAGGAAATGTGTCTCACCCGTCGGTGTCCCACTTCCACTCCCCGAGGACCCTCCATCCAGGTGATCCTCCCTCACTGGTCCACCCCCAGGAACTGGATCCAATAGTGATGGCTGTGTCCTGGCCACCTGGATGACAGATCCCCGGGGACTAGTCAGGGAGACACCTTCAGGTTTCTCACACGTGATAAAAGCCCTAAGATACAAACTCCACCTTAGAGATAACCAGCATATGCTGAAGATCCTTTTAAAGGCTGACAGTAGACAATTCTAGAAGATCATCAACTCTAAGGGAGGCGTTGCATCTATATTGGTGCCTGATGTTACCTCGAACACACCTGGGTTTCCTTCGTCGAGGGTAAATTTAAATCTTCAGCGGTTGTTAAGTGCTCCCTTGGCCAATGTGAAAATAGTTACACCTCTGACCTATGCCCTTGGATGATTGATGATATTACATAGGCTATTAAGAAATGTAAGCCCTCTAGGGCTCCGGTTCCTGACGGGCTTCCCCCGTTCTTGCTGAAAAAAGATCTGACTGCTTGGGCGGGGTGGCTTAAACCTTACTTTGACTCCATATATGCTACACACAGGGTCTCGACCTCATGGACGCAGTCCATTGTTATTCCTATCTTTAAAAAAGGTGATCCTCACGATTGAGCCAACTATCGTCCCGTTGCCTTGATTGACTCTACCTGTAAGGTGTTTTCCTACTTGCTGCTTATGCCTACCTAGCGAAGACCAAAATTCTTTCCTGCTTTCACGTAGGATTTAGGCAGCAGGTTGGAATTCCCCTTAATGCTACATTGATTAAACATCTGTTGCTCTCAGCCAAGGCCTTTTTGGGGGGCACCATTTATATGGCCTCCTTGGACCTTTCATCAGCGTTTGACTGTGTGGAGTGCCAGCAGCTCTGCGATAAACTACTTAAACTCAAAGTGCCCCATAAGCTAGTTCCTTAATGGCAGCATTGCATCACAACTCTACTATAAGGATTCGCCATACCAAAGAGGAGGCTGTGACTAAACCCATTCAGGTTTCTCTGGGCCTAAGACAAGGGTGCATTCTGGCACCGACACTATTCACTTTGTACTTCTGTGACATTGATCATTTGTGCGAGAGACAGGATATAATTGTGGTAAGGTTGGGACACCTGAAATTGCATTGGTTAGCCTTTGCAGACGACATCATTGACTTTGATCGGACACTGCAGGACCTCCTAAGCAAACTCAACATCTTTGCTGCCTATACCTCTTTGAATAATCTGGCAATCAATAGCGCTAAGTCTAAGGTTGTGATTTTTTCTAAACTTAAGAACCATAAGGTGATACAATGGCGTGTGGGGGCAGAGACTGTTGAAAGAGTGTCCTCCATGCGTTACCTGGCTACATCCTTTCCAACACAGGTTCCATTGACATGTGGACATGTACTCTAAAGGAGAAGCTGACTCTAAAGGAGAAGCTGGCTCCTTTACTATCTCATATGAAGCGCATTTTTCCCAAACTTTGCAGATTTTCGATCTTGTTAGTTCTTAAATTCTATCTGGGCAAGATAGAACCGGTATTACTATATGGGTTAGACATGGCTTCCATTGACTTTGGTTCCTGCCTGAATGGTATACAGGGTACCATTTGGAAGATGGTGATGGGGGTCAGCCTGTCATTGCTGAATGTTATTATCAGGCATGAATTAACCTTAACATCGCTGAAGGCCAGATCTGAATGGTGACAACTGTTGTCCTACTCTAGGTTTCTGAGCCCTCCAAGTAACTCTCTGTACATGAACTTGAATAGGATTATGATTCAAGGTTCTCTCAAGTCTTTAAAAGTGTTTCGGGTCAACATAGACAAACCATTGGACAAAATGGGCTTGAATGTGTTGGAGCTTAAACGTAATCCTGATGCAGTTAAGTCCAAGTTATTTAGGCATGAGTGGAGAATCTCTATTGAATCCTTAAATAACTACTCCACATACCGTGAATATGCAAAGATCCCCCACAGGATGGGACACCTTCAACCCTACTTAAAATGCTTTCCCTGTCCAAAGACCCGTACAGTTTACATGAGATTTAAGCTGAATCAAATTCACACACATGAACGTACAAGGAACGGGTACACTAGTGATCAAGATGGGGCTGGGTTAGCGGCGAGGTGCCGCTTTTGTAAAGCGAATTCCAAGGTGGAGAACTCGAGACACTGGATTCTAGACTGTCACTCTTTGAGTTCTAGCAGAATAAAGTGTTTTGAGAAAGAACTGCATAGCTTTACCTCAGAATATTCTAAAGATCTACTGTGGCCACGAGTTATGTGGGGTAACAATTTATCTCTTATTAAGTTGCTTGTTCAATTTCTAAACGAAACAGAAATGATGTGTCTAGAAATGATGTTTCTAGATATTTAATGCACTATTTTATGAATTGATCTACTGAAAGATTCTGTATGATGACATTTTAATGGTTGTATGTTATGTCATTTTATCTTTTTTTTTCTTTTTTCCTTATGTTTTTCTTTCTGTATTTTGTGTAAGGTTTCTTCTTTTTGTAAACGAAATCACAATAAACAAAAACACTATTTACTTTATCTTCAACTGTATAGATTTTTCGGTTACTCTTTGCACTATTTGTTTTTCACTCAATACCTCTTATGTCATTACAGCATTACAATTTCTTGTTAGATTTATGTTTAACTAACCAATGTTAGACCCTGAGGAAGCTCATTGAGTGAAACATGTCTAGGACATTGACGAACATGTTCTGAAACATTTAAAATCTAATAATCTGACAACTAATTTATAAGATTACAATTTCAAAATAAGAAAAAAATAATCTGTTGAAAGTTTCACTGCCTCCAAAAATGAATTTATAATAGCATATCGGGGAACAGAATATCCACTTTTTCTATGATAACTGACAATTGGGGTTTACATGTCAATTTTGTAAACCAATGCATCAGTTTTAGCGTTAAAACACAAATAGATAAACATACGGCAAACATAGCATGGATACCACTATAGAACACCAAAGGGTAACAGATTCTCCTTGGGTCAGCGCTAGTACCACTCCTACCAGGTATACCCACCACATTTCACAAATATAAAAGCTGTTATAAATTAAAATAGAAGGATTTCCTTCACTTCCCTTTTGCACTTATAGACCTTACACATCCTAGTCATAGACTAGGGTTAGTTTCTGTTCTGCATTAATTGCATTCAATTATTTTATGTTATATTAAAAGTACTGTAAATGTAAGATAAACATACACAATCATCATATGTGCATGTAACAAGTTCATCTCAAGATATCTCTTCATAAAATACAGTTTGCACAAGTAATACACATGTATGCTATGAGAAAAATGATTTGTTATGATGCAGAATAGATGCAGAATGCTTAACAAACCCCCTCCAGGGAAATTCAGACACCTACTATAAATGTGTCATATATTTTACTTAATATTAGAAGCTATCAGAATTCTGTACTATTCTAGCATATTTCCTGTTGACACGAAATCACACCAATATCTAACAGAATGGTATGATAACACATATAGTAAATTTTATATAAAAACATACAGGTTTACTTTTTGACATAAAATTCTGGTTACATTTAGGTTCCTTTCAAACTTATATTTTTAATATGTATATCTGTAACATTTAATTTTTCCTCCAAACCAAAAATATACATTCATATGTACTGCCATTTATTGTAGTTATAGTGCAGATATTACAATTCCACCACAATCAGAAGGCATCCTCATTTGGTCCATTTACACATACTGGAGGATCATGCCAATTTCATCCTTTATAATGTTTCTAAAAGGTCTCCAAATGCACATATTGCATCTTTCAATCCAAAACGTAGCTTGTTTTATAAATCCTTGGATTTATATTGATTTCTATTCTATATTTAACATGCGTCCTTTTTTCACATAGAGACATTATTTCTAACTAACACTCTCTATTGCCAGAAATAAGGTATATGAAACCCATTAAAACAACCAACCATTAAAAGGAAACCTGAATACATATGCAAAATCCTTAGGCTTCAGCATTAACTGTCCTTCCAGAATCACAAAGCCAAGAAGGCCCAAATAGCCTGACTCTCTACTCTTTGAAAAATCAAACCCTTCATCCCGCCGCAGGGATTTCAAACTGCAGTGGAACCCTAGTGGTCTCGCACATCGATCGGGGAAATGCTGTCCTGACAGGGCTCCCAGCTACTCACTTGGCTCTCCGAAAAGCAGCCCACCACGCTGCAGCAAGCCTTATATCGGGAGAATGGAAATTTGACCTAATTCCCCCGATCCTACGCAAACTGCATCGGCTTCCAGGATACTGTTCAAGACTGCATATATCATCTACAAAGCAGTCACGAGTAGCACATCAGCGTACCTGTCGGCTAAGCTCCACATATCTGGTGGCACATGCTGCTCGCGCAGCAGATCTACCAACCGGCTTGAATCACAATTCGTCCGCGAAGAGAGAACCTGCAATCAATCCCTCTCTCGTCATGCACTCACCCTCAGGTACTCGATCCCAGTGTCGGCTCGGAATGCCCCCACAATTCTACAATTTCACAAATCTTTTAAAACATGGCTCTTTCAACAACACCTGACTAAGGACTAATCCCAATTGATGCACATACCGGTGCACAGACCTCAAAGTACTGCGCTACTGTTAAAAGATGCCAGTCAAATTCTGTCTACCCACACTCTGTACAGTGCTCTGTTACTCTCGAACTAGGTCTGCCCTTTAAACAATAAAATACAAATTAAAAAAAATAAAAAATAAATAGAACATTCCACAATGCAAATAATTGTAATTGACAACAAATTATATTTTAATTTTCTTAACGAACTGAAATTATTTTTATTTTGAAAACTCGTATCAGTTTTCCAAACGTTATCAGACATAAAAACTTGTTCAGAACAGATGGCCTTTTAGAAATGCCAAATTGTGTGCCATCAACTTGGCCACACACACACTAATAGAAACCTCTAATTAACATCATCTCAACAAATTGCAAAACCAAGTGCTATATATTGAGACTAGTTCCAAAACACAAATAGATGATTATTGTTGTAAGTACATTTACATAATATGCATTTTTTCCATTCTTCTTAATACATACTTTTCTCCTTATATAAGGAAAAACAAAGTTAAAACTTTGGTTCCCATAGTAGATTCATATGCAATCTGGATTTGTAGCAGTCTACTTCTCGTCACAGGAACGTAATCTAGTGTTCACTATTGATAGAAACACTCCTGTGTATTATTATTGTGAGGGTTCCAAACATTTTCTTAGAAATAGATAACTGACCTTGTACAAAGTTTAAAATGGATGCATTATTCTGTGTTCCATCACATCAATATCTTTGCAGCATGATCAACATATATATTTTGTACTCCAAATTTCGCATTGATGATTGAAGGTAAGAACCACAGTTAGCACAGACCGTGTCATGCTGAGCATTTGTTATAAGATCTGCAAACTGCACGCTGTCTCGATCTTGTACTGTAAGGAATGCATGGTATCAACAGTACGACAGACACAAGTGACCACAGTTCAGGGGTGTTTATTGAACTTTAACAAGGGTGTGATAAATGCCTATCTAAACCTAAATCTACAGATGGGCGCAAGCTACGACCATTAAATAATAATAATGTAGTCCTAGTGGAGTCTCGTCAAAATAAAAGGGCTTATACTAAAAAAAAACTACTGCCAATCCATACCTCTAAACATACGTAGTGAGGTATAGTGTTCATGAAAAAGAAAGAAGTGTTCACAAAATGATGCCATAATGTTCAGGCCGTTGGCCTCCCTTCCCCATGTTTTCAGCACTAGACAAGGCAGTTCACTCGAGCAAAGCACACACTCTGCCTTTTTTGGCACGAGGACACAGTTCCATTCCCAGCATCATTACCTTCTGTGATGCAAGTCTCTTTGCTTTCTAAAAGTGTTGTGCCTCAGAGGGCCTGATGTACAAGGACAAAATGAACACAAAGTTCCTTTCCTCTTTTGGGGGTTCAATTTGTGTACCTCACCCTGGATCCCCTCAGCCGGGCTCAGATACCTTTTTATATCACAGTCAGTATCATGGATCCCCCGCTTCTGGGCTCAGATCCCCTTTTATAATGTTTATAGAACGCTCTTTCTCGGATGACTCACGGTTCACCCTGGATCCCCCTCAGCCGGGGTCAGATCCTTTCTCCGTCACAATTAGTCTCCCTTAGCCAGGCTTGGACCAATGTGGCACACATTCAACTATCGAAGACTTTCGAATGTGTACAGGATTTAGCTTGACCCGTTGTAGGACCACTTCAATCTCAAAATTCCCCTTTCGAAAGTTGCCAATTAGTTGGATACCTGACAGAAACATTCGATTGAGCACCCACGTGGTGCCGGATCACTCTGTCTACGGTATCTTATTTGGCCTCCTGTAAGGAAGGCATGATATCAAAGTAAGACAGATACAAGTGATCACAGTTCAAGGGTGTTAATTAAACTGTAAAATAGGTGAGATAAATGCCTAACCTAAACCTAAATCTACAGATGGGCGCAAGCTACCATCATTAAATAATAATAATGCAGTCCTTGTGGAGTCTCGTCTAAATAAAAGGGCCTATACTAAAAAATAACTATTGTCAATCCTTACCGCTAAATATACATAGTGAGGGGTAGTGTTCATGAAAACGAAAGAAGTGTTCGCAAAATGATGTCAGGATGTTCAGGCCGTTGGCCTCCCTTCCCCATGTTTTCAGCATGGGACAAGGTGGTTCACTCAAGCAAAGCACACACTCTGCCTTTTTTCGGCACAAGGACACAGTTCCATTCCCAGCATCAGGACCTTCTGTGATGCAAGTCTCTTTGCTTTCTAAAGGTCTCTTGCCTCAGAGGGCCTGATGTACAAGAACAAAATAAACACAAAGTTCCTTTCCTCTTTTGAGGGTTCAATTCGTGTGCCTCACCCCGGATCCCCTCAGCCGGGCTCAGATACCTTTTGATATCACAGTCAGTTTCGTGGATTCCCCTCTTCCGTGCTCAGAACCCCTTTTTATAATGTTTATAGAATACTCTTTCTCAGATGACTCACGGTTCACCCTGGATCCCCCTCAGCCGGGCTCAGATCCTTTCTCCGTCACAATTAGTCTCCCTCAGCCGGGCTTGGACCTATTTGTAGCATGCATTCAACTATCAAAGACTTTCAAATGTGTACAGGATTTAGCTTGACCCATTGCAGGACCACTTCAATCTCAAAATTCCCCTTTTGAAAGTTGCCAATTAGTTGGATACCTGACAGAGACCTTTGATTGAGCACCCACATGGCGACGGACCACTCTGTCCATGGTATCTTATTTGGCCTCCTGTAAGGAATGCATGATATCAAAGTAAGACAGACACAAGTGATCACAGTTCAAGGGTGTTTATTAAACTGTAAAATGGGTGAGATAGACGCCTAATCTAAACTTAACTCTAAGATGGGCGCTAGCTATGGCCATCAAATAATAATAATACAGTGCTAGTAGAGTCTAGTCAAATGAAAAGGGCCAATACTAAAACAACCTATTGCCAATCCTTACTGCTATGCTACAAAATAGCGTGGGATAATATTCACAGGAAAAGAAAGAAGTGTTCACAAAATAATAAGTCAGGATGTTATGGCCGGGGTCTCCCTTCCCCACATTTTCAGTTCGGGACAAGGTGGGACTCTTGAGCACAGCACACTCCTGGTCTTCTCTGGCACAAGCTTACAGTTCCTTTTCTCTATATTAGGGCCTTCTGTGCCCAAGTCTCTTGTCATGCAAAGTCTCTTGCTTCAGAGGGCCTGATATGCCAAAAACAACAAAACAAAAGTTGCTTCTGTTAATCTTCTCTTCTGGTGATTACTCTACGCCTTCGGGTCCCCCTCAGCCAAGCTCTGATCCCTCTCACAGTCATCAGCCTCCCTCAGTCGGGCTCAGACCAGCCACTCACTATGGACATTCCTCAGCCGGGTTCATACTTGTCGTCACAATGTAGTTCACTTAGCTTCTTCACAGAGTGGGATTCACTTCCCTATGCTTTTCTCTTGACGTCCCTCCATTGGGTTCACTACCGCCTTTCAATCATCTCTTCATTTGTAATATTCAAAAGTCTCAATATCTTTTTAAACAATCTGACAATGTTCACGTGAGGTTCCCCTCATCCGGGCTGAGACCTTCCAAAGCACTTGCCAATTTTAAACAGAGACTTCCGAAGGGCGATTACATCTTGCTGGATCAATCTGTTAGCCTATGGCAAGTGCGGGCATCACAAAATCACAGTTGGCATGGTGTTCCCCTCAGCCGGGTGCATACACCTTTTTCACAATTCCCTTAGTCAGATTCAAAATTTCACTCACAATTCCCTAAGTCGTATTCACAATTTCACTATCATTCAAACTTTTACAACATGTCAATGACTTTTGATTGTACAAGGGGTTTGGCTTGACCCTTGTATGACTACCTTGACACCTCACGCTGGCCTTCCCTATTGCCTCTTGGTACTTGTAGTTTTCAATATTTTTGTATTTTCACATTCTCTTTATTCAGGAGAGGGTTACCAGCTAGAGACCTTCCGATGAGTGCCCAAATGGCGCCGGACCACTCTATCTCTGGTAAAACGTTTGTTCACACCAAAGTCCTCTGTCTATTTATCTTCTTAATGTTGCCACTGCAACCTTGAGCCTAACTCAGTGCAGTCCTCTATCAGGTTCTTCCGACTCACTGGCTGCGCTGAACTCGTTGGCGTTTCTTTTGCTGCTGGAGTCAAGGACGGTACCTCGATAGCAACCGCGTCTCCCCGCCCTGGCTATCAGTGTAGGAGGGTTCCATGTATCACTGACATCCGTCACACCGTTCGCCAGTGTCAGGAAACATCATGTAGCTGGGAGTATTAATAATGAAGACAATGTTAAAGTTCGCAAATCACAGTGGAATAGGCCCAGAATTAGGTACTCCAGAAGGTTTCTTTGTATTTACTGCAGGAAGAGCCTTAGGAGTCAAAGAAGTGCTAAGAAACTACGTTTCCCAGCGGGCCCGTGTAAGCATGAGCCTGCCGGCAGAATCAGAGGCACACCCTAGAATGTGCACCCCTGCGCGACATGCCCGCCAGGACCCACTCGCACAACTGGATTTTCGAGAGATCAGATGTGTGCGCACAGAGCTCCTGCAGGCAGCTCAGTGCAGAGCTTCCCGTTGCCTGATAAAACCGCAGGCACCGCTCATCAATACAGATAAGTGAACATTCAGGAAACTCACATTCAATTTTTGGCTACTAACAACACACGCATGCCTTGTGTTCAATGCACGCATGAAGCACAGACCGCGGCAAGTTGAAATAGGGTGCAGAGTAGGGAGAGAGTTTCGCATGCTCAGGAATTGGGGGAAAGTTGCGAATATCACGACCACATTGAGAAACAATAGACACTCATAGTAGCAGCAATCCTGTGTAACAAGGTCCCTGTCCTAGACGACCGAACGAACGAACGAACAAACGAACGAACGAACGAACGAACGAACGAACGAACGAACGAACGAACAAACAAACAAACAAACGCATGAAACCATGAGGGGAACTAGCTTCCCACAGTTGCATTAACTGACAGCTTTTGCTGCGCATACTCATTATTTCTTTGGTATTTTCTAGTGGAATATTCAGGACATTACCAGGCTGACACAAACTCACTCACTGGTGGCAGTGTGGGAAGAAACCTGCATCTAAGTAGAATTTACTTGTCATTCTAATGTTGTTTGTCATGCAGTACATGTAAAGTTCTCTAAGAAACATTTTGCCCTACTGAATAGTTTTGATGTTAGGCACAACCTACTACTGAGCTGGCATGAAGCAATGTTGGTGCAGTTAAGCTACATAGTACATCCAGATTACGAACTCCACAGTGTTCTGGTTTGAAGCTCCAGGCAAAAGCTTTTGGGCAACCAATTGGGTGAATGTGTGAATGTCTAGTATGCAGAGAATGCATGGGCAGAGAACACCAATCCCAGGAGGGGGTGCCGGAGCCGAGGAGCATTTTTACCCTAACACCCTCTACCCAACCACAACTTCTACCTAAACCTCTTCCCAGTTACCCTCAAAACCCCCAACCCATCCAACCAGCGCACCCTAACCCTGTTTCCCCGGTGTGTTACGGAGGCCTGTGTTATTTGCTAAGCCCAAGTGCCGAGACCCAACGGGAGGTAGGTGTTCGTGCTGCCTCTGCACAAGACTGGGCCAGGACCTGACAGAATTGGCAGCAAGCTACGACCATCAAATAATAATAAGGCAGTCCTAGTGGCGTCTTGTCAAATAAAAGGGACCTATTGCCAATCCTTACGCTAAATACAAACAAAGCGTGTGGGATAGAGCTCACAGGAAAGAAAGAAGTGTGCACAAATAATAAGTTAGGATGCAGTAGTCGGGGTCTCCTTTCCCCACGTTTTGAGCACGGGACAAGGTAGGACTCCGGAGTACAGCACACACTCAAGCTTTCCTAGCACGAGCTAACAGTTCCGCTTTCAACTATCAAGGCCTTCAGTGGTTGAGTCTCTTTTCTACAAAAAAGTCTCTTGCCTCCGAGGATCTGATGTGTTCCAAAAATAATAAACAAAAGTTCCTTTCTACTTGCACGTTGTTTGATGTCTTTTCACCCCTGGATACCCTCTTCCTGGCTCAGACCCTTCTCGAACATTAGCCTCTCTCCGTCGAGTTCATTGCGGCTTTTAACAAAATCTCCTCTGTGATATTCACAAATCTTAATTTTATTTATATAGTTCACTGTGGACATCCCTCTGTCGGGTTCACTCTTGTCAACACACTGTACATTAGGACTTCAAACGTTACCTCCTCTTTATCAGCATCCCTCCGTCGGGTTCACTGTTGTCAAGTTTTGCAATTCACAAAATGCAGGATTCACTTCCCTTAGCTTCACCTTCATTTGCCGGTCAAAGTCTTGCGACTGTACGGAAGATTTTGCTAGACCCCGTATGACCACTTCAACCCTCTCCTCGCGACGTTCCCAAAGCTTTTTGGTAATGGTAGTTTCAACTACAGGTTATTCGCCCAGACTTTATCAAGTGAGCACTTACGTGGTGACCGACTCCTCTGTAGCTGGTTTTCCTGTCTTGTATCAAAATAACAATTCTTTGTACTTTCTTCAATTAGCCGTTTTGCTACTTTTGTTTAAACACAGTTCGGTTTCTTATCAGTTCTTCCCTCGACTCACCGGCTGTGATGAATTGCTTGGCTTTTCTTTTCTCTTGAGTCAAGGCCGGTACCACGGTGGCAAGTGTCTGCCATCGGCTTGGTTATCAACGGAGGAGGGCCTTGGGTACCGTTGACATCTGCTGCAACACACGCTGGCTATTGTTCACGGTCTTACATTTCCTTCTGTGGAGGTTTAACGGGCCTGGCTTGGAAAGGGCAAGGCCGCTTCTCTCCTTGTCACCCTCCTGGTTTGTGCCATCTTTCTCTGTCTTTTGAAATGCTGTGTGGAGTTAGCTCTCTCGTTGTGAAGTCTGCCTTGCTCGTATTTTGCTCTCGTGCTCCACCTTTTATTCCTGTGGGGAAGGGAACGGGCCGCCAGGTGTGTGTGTGATTCTGGTTAATTTCCTGACTTTGCCTGACCCTGGTGTTGGGACATGTCAGGTAAATGGCTTTGGTGTTTGTACATTTTCTTTCATGATGGGTGAAAGTATTTGTGTCAAATAAGTAGGGGTATAGAGTGTTTGAGTATCCTACGGGGTAGGATGGGGAAAAGGTATAAAAAGGGGAATGTGTCTCACCCGTCGGTATACAAAGTCAGGAAATGTGTCTCACCCGTCGGTGTCCCACTTCCACTCCCCGAGGACCCTCCATCCAGGTGATCCTCCCTCACTGGTCCACCCCCAGGAACTGGATCCAATAGTGATGGCTGTGTCCTGGCCACCTGGATGACAGATCCCCGGGGACTAGTCAGGGAGACACCTTCAGGTTTCTCACACGTGATAAAAGCCCTAAGATACAAACTCCACCTTAGAGATAACCAGCATATGCTGAAGATCCTTTTAAAGGCTGACAGTAGACAATTCTAGAAGATCATCAACTCTAAGGGAGGCGTTGCATCTATATTGGTGCCTGATGTTACCTCGAACACACCTGGGTTTCCTTCGTCGAGGGTAAATTTAAATCTTCAGCGGTTGTTAAGTGCTCCCTTGGCCAATGTGAAAATAGTTACACCTCTGACCTATGCCCTTGGATGATTGATGATATTACATAGGCTATTAAGAAATGTAAGCCCTCTAGGGCTCCGGTTCCTGACGGGCTTCCCCCGTTCTTGCTGAAAAAAGATCTGACTGCTTGGGCGGGGTGGCTTAAACCTTACTTTGACTCCATATATGCTACACACAGGGTCTCGACCTCATGGACGCAGTCCATTGTTATTCCTATCTTTAAAAAAGGTGATCCTCACGATTGAGCCAACTATCGTCCCGTTGCCTTGATTGACTCTACCTGTAAGGTGTTTTCCTACTTGCTGCTTATGCCTACCTAGCGAAGACCAAAATTCTTTCCTGCTTTCACGTAGGATTTAGGCAGCAGGTTGGAATTCCCCTTAATGCTACATTGATTAAACATCTGTTGCTCTCAGCCAAGGCCTTTTTGGGGGGCACCATTTATATGGCCTCCTTGGACCTTTCATCAGCGTTTGACTGTGTGGAGTGCCAGCAGCTCTGCGATAAACTACTTAAACTCAAAGTGCCCCATAAGCTAGTTCCTTAATGGCAGCATTGCATCACAACTCTACTATAAGGATTCGCCATACCAAAGAGGAGGCTGTGACTAAACCCATTCAGGTTTCTCTGGGCCTAAGACAAGGGTGCATTCTGGCACCGACACTATTCACTTTGTACTTCTGTGACATTGATCATTTGTGCGAGAGACAGGATATAATTGTGGTAAGGTTGGGACACCTGAAATTGCATTGGTTAGCCTTTGCAGACGACATCATTGACTTTGATCGGACACTGCAGGACCTCCTAAGCAAACTCAACATCTTTGCTGCCTATACCTCTTTGAATAATCTGGCAATCAATAGCGCTAAGTCTAAGGTTGTGATTTTTTCTAAACTTAAGAACCATAAGGTGATACAATGGCGTGTGGGGGCAGAGACTGTTGAAAGAGTGTCCTCCATGCGTTACCTGGCTACATCCTTTCCAACACAGGTTCCATTGACATGTGGACATGTACTCTAAAGGAGAAGCTGACTCTAAAGGAGAAGCTGGCTCCTTTACTATCTCATATGAAGCGCATTTTTCCCAAACTTTGCAGATTTTCGATCTTGTTAGTTCTTAAATTCTATCTGGGCAAGATAGAACCGGTATTACTATATGGGTTAGACATGGCTTCCATTGACTTTGGTTCCTGCCTGAATGGTATACAGGGTACCATTTGGAAGATGGTGATGGGGGTCAGCCTGTCATTGCTGAATGTTATTATCAGGCATGAATTAACCTTAACATCGCTGAAGGCCAGATCTGAATGGTGACAACTGTTGTCCTACTCTAGGTTTCTGAGCCCTCCAAGTAACTCTCTGTACATGAACTTGAATAGGATTATGATTCAAGGTTCTCTCAAGTCTTTAAAAGTGTTTCGGGTCAACATAGACAAACCATTGGACAAAATGGGCTTGAATGTGTTGGAGCTTAAACGTAATCCTGATGCAGTTAAGTCCAAGTTATTTAGGCATGAGTGGAGAATCTCTATTGAATCCTTAAATAACTACTCCACATACCGTGAATATGCAAAGATCCCCCACAGGATGGGACACCTTCAACCCTACTTAAAATGCTTTCCCTGTCCAAAGACCCGTACAGTTTACATGAGATTTAAGCTGAATCAAATTCACACACATGAACGTACAAGGAACGGGTACACTAGTGATCAAGATGGGGCTGGGTTAGCGGCGAGGTGCCGCTTTTGTAAAGCGAATTCCAAGGTGGAGAACTCGAGACACTGGATTCTAGACTGTCACTCTTTGAGTTCTAGCAGAATAAAGTGTTTTGAGAAAGAACTGCATAGCTTTACCTCAGAATATTCTAAAGATCTACTGTGGCCACGAGTTATGTGGGGTAACAATTTATCTCTTATTAAGTTGCTTGTTCAATTTCTAAACGAAACAGAAATGATGTGTCTAGAAATGATGTTTCTAGATATTTAATGCACTATTTTATGAATTGATCTACTGAAAGATTCTGTATGATGACATTTTAATGGTTGTATGTTATGTCATTTTATCTTTTTTTTTCTTTTTTCCTTATGTTTTTCTTTCTGTATTTTGTGTAAGGTTTCTTCCTTTTGTAAACGAAATCACAATAAACAAAAACACTATTTACTTTATCTTCAACTGTATAGATTTTTCGGTTACTCTTTGCACTATTTGTTTTTCACTCAATACCTCTTATGTCATTACAGCATTACAATTTCTTGTTAGATTTATGTTTAACTAACCAATGTTAGACCCTGAGGAAGCTCATTGAGTGAAACATGTCTAGGACATTGACGAACATGTTCTGAAACATTTAAAATCTAATAATCTGACAACTAATTTATAAGATTACAATTTCAAAATAAGAAAAAAATAATCTGTTGAAAGTTTCACTGCCTCCAAAAATGAACTTATAATAGCATATCGGGGAACAGAATATCCACTTTTTCTATGATAACTGACAATTGGGGTTTACATGTCAATTTTGTAAACCAATGCATCAGTTTTAGCGTTAAAACACAAATAGATAAACATACGGCAAAGATAGCATGGATACCACTATAGAACACCAAAGGGTAACAGATTCTCCTTGGGTCAGCACTAGTACCACTCCTACCAGGTATACCCACCACATTTCACAAATATAAAAGCTGTTATAAATTAAAATAGAAGGATTTCCTTCACTTCCCTTTTGCACTTATAGACCTTACACATCCTAGTCATAGACTAGGGTTAGTTTCTGTTCTGCATTAATTGCATTCAATTATTTTATGTTATATTAAAAGTACTGTAAATGTAAGATAAACATACACAATCATCCTATGTGCATGTAACAAGTTCATCTCAAGATATCTCTTCATAAAATACAGTTTGCACAAGTAATACACATGTATGCTATGAGAAAAATGATTTGTTATGATGCAGAATAGATGCAGAATGCTTAACAAACCCCCTCCAGGGAAATTCAGACACCTACTATAAATGTGTCATATATTTTACTTAATATTAGAAGCTATCAGAATTCTGTACTATTCTAGCATATTTCCTGTTGACACGAAATCACACCAATATCTAACAGAATGGTATGATAACACATATAGTAAATTTTATATAAAAACATACAGGTTTACTTTTTGACATAAAATTCTGGTTACATTTAGGTTCCTTTCAAACTTATATTTTTAATATGTATATCTGTAACATTTAATTTTTCCTCCAAACCAAAAATATACATTCATATGTACTGCCATTTATTGTAGTTATAGTGCAGATATTACAATTCCACCACAATCAGAAGGCATCCTCATTTGGTCCATTTACACATACTGGAGGATCATGCCAATTTCATCCTTTATAATGTTTCTAAAAGGTCTCCAAATGCACATATTGCATCTTTCAATCCAAAACGTAGCTTGTTTTATAAATCCTTGGATTTATATTGATTTCTATTCTATATTTAACATGCGTCCTTTTTTCACATAGAGACATTATTTCTAACTAACACTCTCTATTGCCAGAAATAAGGTATATGAAACCCATTAAAACAACCAACCATTAAAAGGAAACCTGAATACATATGCAAAATCCTTAGGCTTCAGCATTAACTGTCCTTCCAGAATCACAAAGCCAAGAAGGCCCAAATAGCCTGACTCTCTACTCTTTGAAAAATCAAACCCTTCATCCCGCCGCAGGGATTTCAAACTGCAGTGGAACTCTAGTGGTCTCGCACATCGATCGGGGAAATGCTGTCCTGACAGGGCTCCCAGCTACTCACTTGGCTCTCCGAAAAGCAGCCCACCACGCTGCAGCAAGCCTTATATCGGGAGAATGGAAATTTGACCTAATTCCCCCGATCCTACGCAAACTGCATCGGCTTCCAGGATACTGTTCAAGACTGCATATATCATCTACAAAGCAGTCACGAGTAGCACATCAGCGTACCTGTCGGCTAAGCTCCACATATCTGGTGGCACATGCTGCTCGCGCAGCAGATCTACCAACCGGCTTGAATCACAATTCGTCCGCCAAGAGAGAACCTGCAATCAATCCCTCTCTCGTCATGCACTCACCCTCAGGTACTCGATCCCAGTGTCGGCTCGGAATGCCCCCACAATTCTACAATTTCACAAATCTTTTAAAACATGGCTCTTTCAACAACACCTGACTAAGGACTAATCCCAATTGATGCACATACCGGTGCACAGACCTCAAAGTACTGCGCTACTGTTAAAAGATGCCAGTCAAATTCTGTCTACCCACACTCTGTACAGTGCTCTGTTACTCTCGAACTAGGTCTGCCCTTTAAACAATAAAATACAAATTAAAAAAAATAAAAAATAAATAGAACATTCCACAATGCAAATAATTGTAATTGACAACAAATTATATTTTAATTTTCTTAACGAACTGAAATTATTTTTATTTTGAAAACTCGTATCAGTTTTCCAAACGTTATCAGACATAAAAACTTGTTCAGAACAGATGGCCTTTTAGAAATGCCAAATTGTGTGCCATCAACTTGGCCACACACACACTAATAGAAATCTCTAATTAACATCATCTCAACAAATTGCAAAACCAAGTGCTATATATTGAGACTAATTCCAAAACACAAATAGATGATTATTGTTGTAAGTACATTTACATAATATGCATTTTTTCCATTCTTCTTAATACATACTTTTCTCCTTATATAAGGAAAAACAAAGTTAAAACTTTGGTTCCCATAGTAGATTCATATACAAAGTTTAAAATGGATGCATTATTCTGTGTTCCATCACATCAATATCCATCACATCAATATCTTTGCAGCATGATCAACATATATATTTTGTACTCCAAATTTCGCATTGATGATTGAAGGTAAGAACCACAGTTAGCACAGACCGTGTCATGCTGAGCATTTGTTATAAGATCTGCAAACTGCACGCTGTCTCGATCTTGTACTGTAAGGAATGCATGGTATCAACAGTACAACAGACACAAGTGACCACAGTTCAGGGGTGTTTATTGAACTTTAACAAGGGTGTGATAAATGCCTATCTAAACCTAAATCTACAGATGGGCGCAAGCTACGACCATTAAATAATAATAATGTAGTCCTAGTGGAGTCTCGTAAAAATAAAAGGGCTTATACTAAAAAAAAACTACTGCCAATCCATACCTCTAAACATACGTAGTGAGGTATAGTGTTCATGAAAAAGAAAGAAGTGTTCACAAAATGATGCCATAATGTTCAGGCCGTTGGCCTCCCTTCCCGATGTTTTCAGCACTAGACAAGGCAGTTCACTCGAGCAAAGCACACACTCTGCCTTTTTTGGCACGAGGACACAGTTCCATTCCCAGCATCATTACCTTCTGTGATGCAAGTCTCTTTGCTTTCTAAAAGTGTTGTGCCTCAGAGGGCCTGATGTACAAGGACAAAATAAACACAAAGTTCCTTTCCTCTTTTGGGGGTTCAATTTGTGTACCTCACCCTGGATCCCATCAGCCGGGCTCAGATACCTTTTTATATCACAGTCAGTATCATGGATCCCCCGCTTCTGGGCTCAGATCCCCTTTTATAATGTTTATAGAACGCTCTTTCTCGGATGACTCACGGTTCACCCTGGATCCCCCTCAGCCGGGGTCAGATCCTTTCTCCGTCACAATTAGTCTCCCTTAGCCAGGCTTGGACCAATGTGGCACACATTCAACTATCGAAGACTTTCGAATGTGTACAGGATTTAGCTTGACCCGTTGTAGGACCACTTCAATCTCAAAATTCCCCTTTCGAAAGTTGCCAATTAGTTGGATACCTGACAGAAACATTCGATTGAGCACCCACGTGGTGCCGGATCACTCTGTCTATGGTATTTTATTTGGCCTCCTGTAAGGAAGGCATGATATCAAAGTAAGACAGATACAAGTGATCACAGTTCAAGGGTGTTAATTAAACTGTAAAATAGGTTAGATAAATGCCTAACCTAAACCTAAATCTACAGATGGGCGCAAGCTACCATCATTAAATAATAATAATGCAGTCCTTGTGGAGTCTCGTCTAAATAAAAGGGCCTATACTAAAAAATAACTATTGTCAATCCTTACCGCTAAATATACATAGTGAGGGGTAGTGTTCATGAAAACGAAAGAAGTGTTCACAAAATGATGTCAGGATGTTCAGGCCGTTGGCCTCCCTTCCCCATGTTTTCAGCATGGGACAAGGTGGTTCACTCAAGCAAAGCACACACTCTGCCTTTTTTCGGCACAAGGACACAGTTCCATTCCCAGCATCAGGACCTTCTGTGATGCAAGTCTCTTTGCTTTCTAAAGGTCTCTTGCCTCAGAGGGCCTGATGTACAAGAACAAAATAAACACAAAGTTCCTTTCCTCTTTTGAGGGTTCAATTCGGGTGCCTCACCCTGGATCCCCTCAGCCGGGCTCAGATACCTTTTGATATCACAGTCAGTTTCGTGGATTCCCCTCTTCCGTGCTCAGAACCCCTTTTTATAATGTTTATAGAATACTCTTTCTCAGATGACTCACGGTTCACCCTGGATCCCCCTCAGCCGGGCTCAGATCCTTTCTCCGTCACAATTAGTCTCCCTCAGCCGGGCTTGGACCTATTTGTAGCATGCATTCAACTATCAAAGACTTTCAAATGTGTACAGGATTTAGCTTGACCCATTGCAGGACCACTTCAATCTCAAAATTCCCCTTTTGAAAGTTGCCAATTAGTTGGATACCTGACAGAGACCTTTGATTGAGCACCCACATGGCGACGGACCACTCTGTCCATGGTATCTTATTTGGCCTCCTGTAAGGAATGCATGATATCAAAGTAAGACAGACACAAGTGATCACAGTTCAAGGGTGTTTATTAAACTGTAAAATGGGTGAGATAGATGCCTAATCTAAACTTAACTCTAAGATGGGCGCTAGCTATGACCATCAAATAATAATAATACAGTGCTAGTAGAGTCTAGTCAAATGAAAAGGGCCAATACTAAAACAACCTATTGCCAATCCTTACTGCTATGCTACAAAATAGCGTGGGATAATATTCACAGGAAAAGAAAGAAGTGTTCACAAAATAATAAGTCAGGATGTTATGGCCGGGGTCTCCCTTCCCCACATTTTTAGTTCGGGACAAGGTGGGACTCTTGAGCACAGCACACTCCTGGTCTTCTCTGGCACAAGCTTACAGTTCCTTTTCTCTATATTAGGGCCTTCTGTGCCCAAGTCTCTTGTCATGCAAAGTCTCTTGCTTCAGAAGGCCTGATATGCCAAAAACAACAAAACAAAAGTTGCTTCTGTTAATCTTCTCTTCTGGTGATTACTCTACGCCTTCGGGTCCCCCTCAGCCAAGCTCTGATCCCTCTCACAGTCATCAGCCTCCCTCAGTCGGGCTCAGACCAGCCACTCACTATGGACATTCCTCAGCCGGGTTCATACTTGTCGTCACAATGTAGTTCACTTAGCTTCTTCACAGAGTGGGATTCACTTCCCTATGCTTTTCTCTTGGCGTCCCTCCATTGGGTTCACTACCGCCTTTCAATCATCTCTTCATTTGTAATATTCAAAAGTCTCAATATCTTTTTAAACAATCTGACAATGTTCACGTGAGGTTCCCCTCATCCGGGCTGAGACCTTCCAAAGCACTTGCCAATTTTAAACAGAGACTTCCGAAAGGCGATTACATCTTGCTGGATCAATCTGTTAGCCTATGGCAAGTGCGGGCATCACAAAATCACAGTTGGCATGGTGTTCCCCTCAGCCGGGTGCATACACCTTTTTCACAATTCCCTTAGTCAGATTCAAAATTTCACTCACAATTCCCTAAGTCGTATTCACAATTTCACTATCATTCAAACTTTTACAACATGTCAATGACTTTTGATTGTACAAGGGGTTTGGCTTGACCCTTGTATGACTACCTTGACACCTCACGCTGGCCTTCCCTATTGCCTCTTGGTACTTGTAGTTTTCGA
The DNA here is from genome assembly GCF_040938575.1 of Ambystoma mexicanum. Classification (NCBI taxonomy): domain Eukaryota; kingdom Metazoa; phylum Chordata; class Amphibia; order Caudata; family Ambystomatidae; genus Ambystoma; species Ambystoma mexicanum. The sequence goes on along the minus strand of NC_090930.1, from coordinate 980,126,647 downwards.
TATTTTTGTATTTACACATTCTCTTTATTCAGGAGAGGGTTACCAGCTAGAGACCTTCCGATGAGTGCCCAAATGGCGCCGGACCACTCTATCTCTGGTAAAACGTTTGTTCACACCAAAGTCCTCTGTCTATTTATCTTCTTAATGTTGCCACTGCAACCTTGAGCCTAACTCAGTGCAGTCCTCTATCAGGTTCTTCTGACTCACTGGCTGCGCTGAACTCGTTGGCGTTTCTTTTGCTGCTGGAGTCAAGGACGGTACGTCGATAGCAACCGCGTCTCCCCGCCCTGGCTATCAGTGTAGGAGGGTTCCATGTATCACTGACATCCGTCACACCGTTCGCCAGTGTCAGGAAACATCATGTAGCTGGGAGTATTAATAATGAAGACAATGTTAAAGTTCGCAAATCACAGTGGAATAGGCCCAGAATTAGGTACTCCAGAAGGTTTCTTTGTATTTACTGCAGGAAGAGCCTTAGGAGTCAAAGAAGTGCTAAGAAACTACGTTTCCCAGCGGGCCCGTGTAAGCATGAGCCTGCCGGCAGAATCAGAGGCACACCCTAGAATGTGCACCCCTGCGCGACATGCCCGCCAGGACCCACTCGCACAACTGGATTTTCGAGAGATCAGATGTGTGCGCACAGAGCTCCTGCAGGCAGCTCAGTGCAGAGCTTCCCGTTGCCTGATAAAACCGCAGGCACCGCTCATCAATACAGATAAGTGAACATTCAGGAAACTCACATTCAATTTTTGGCTACTAACAACACACGCATGCCTTGAGTTCAATGCACGCATGAAGCACAGACCGCGGCAAGTTGAAATAGGGTGCAGAGTAGGGAGAGAGTTAACCCGCATGATTTTCGCATGCTCAGGAATTGGTGGAAAGTTGCGAATATCACGACCACATTGAGAAACAATAGACACTCATAGTAGCAGCAATCCTGTGTAACAAGGTCGCTGTCCTAGACGACCGAACGAACGAACAAACGAACGAACGAACGAACGAACGAACGAACGAACAAACAAACAAACGCATGAAACCATGAGGGGAACTAGCTTCCCACAGTTGCATTAACGGACAGCTTTTGCTGCGCATACTCATTATTTCTTTGGTATTTTCTAGTGGAATATGCAGGACATTACCAGGCTGACACAAACTCACTCACTGGTGGCAGTGTGGGAAGAAACCTGCATCTAAGTAGAATTTACTTGTCATTCTAATGTTGTTTGTCATGCAGTACATGTAAAGTTCTCTAAGAAACATTTTGCCCTACTGAATAGTTTTGATGTTAGGCACAACCTACTACTGAGCTGGCATGAAGCAATGTTGGTGCAGTTAAGCTACATAGTACATCCAGATTACGAACTCCACAGTGTTCTGGTTTGAAGCTCCAGGCAAAAGCTTTTGGGCAACCAATTGGGTGAATGTGTGAATGTCTAGTATGCAGAGAATGCATGGGCAGAGAACACCAATCCCAGGAGGGGGTGCCGGAGCCGAGGAGCATGTTTACCCTAACACCCTCTACCCATCCACAACCTCTACCTAAACCTCTTCCCAGTTACCCTCAAAACCCCCAACCCATCCAACCAGCGCACCCTAACCCTCTTTCCCCGGTGTGTTACGGAGGCCTGTGTTATTTGCTAAGCCCAAGTGCCGAGACCCATCGGGAGGTAGGTGTTCGTGCTGCCTCTGCACAAGACTGGGCCAGGACCTGACAGAATTGCGAGCCCACGAGTAATTAGGCACCGAGGCAGCACGATCAGCCATGGATGATATGTTGGCCCTGTTGCGGGAGCTTAAGGCTGAGCGAACTGCGACCTGGCAGGACTATATAAACCTGGAGGGTCAGGTACATACCTTAACCACCCAGAATTTAGTGCAAACCACACCATTGCCCAGGGCTGCCCCCCCTTCTCCGGTCAAGCGGTCAAGTTTCAAGTCTCCACCGAACTCCCACTTCCGAAAGATATCATGGTGATCCACAAAAGTTTAACCAATTCGTAATGCAGTGCCAATTACATTTCTTGACCAAGCCCACTGTCTTCCGGACTGCCCAAGCCTGTACTGCATTTGTGATCTCGTATCTGGTTGTGGATGCTGCCTCCTGGGCTACGCCCTTGGTACACAAGGATGATGTGCTTTTGTACAGTTGGAATGAGTTTTTGGAGGAATTTGTCAAGATTTTCAATCAACGGTCAGTGTCATTGATCAAAGATAGAGAGCTACTAACCATGCGCCAAGGAGGTAAAGACCTCCTAACCTATATCACCACTTTCAATCGACTAGCAGTGGAAACTGATTGGTCACAGGAAAAAAAAGATTGCCTTATTCTATCAAGGGCTAAGTGATGAACTAAAAGATGTCATAGCACAAGTGGATCAACAGCCGGAGAACTGCTCACCAATGATTGACCTGGCGCTACGCATAGATGAAAGACAGAATGAACGGAAACAGGATTGCTAAAAGTGGGAACCCTGGCCGTTAGTACGGTTGGACCAGCAAAAGTATTCCAAGGTAGTTGAGAGAAGCCCTGTAGAAAACACGCAGATAGGGTCAGTGCGGGGGCTGTTGTCCAAAGAAGAGAAGGAGAAGAGACTGTTGTGCCTTTATTGTGGAAAGTCTGGCCAATTTGTTCGAGAATGTCCCACAAAGCCCAAAGTAGAGTTGGGAAACGCCAGTGCTCACCTGTTAGGGTGGTCCAAGCGAGCACATCTAACAACACCCCAAGAATCCTGGCCAATACTCAACAAACTCAAATCGCCCCTGTGACAATCTTAGGACCTTTAAGTTGGCAAGATAAACGAGTTCCAGTATGAGCACCCTTAGATTTAGTTTTGTCATGTAGGGAACTTCCACTATAACAGTAGGGCATGTTAGGAGTTTTCTTTTAATTTGAATAAAACTCTTTTTGAACATGTTACTAAGATGTCCGACTCCTTCTTCTGGTTCACCATATGGAATCTGGGACACCCCCAGTCTTTGGCTCAGTTAGGAAGTGAGTGACAAAAACAAAGAGTTTGAGGAGGTGGGGCTAGGAAGGTCCTTGCTGGTTATCCTCCCCACCAAATTACAGAGCTATGCTACTTTTTACTGTGCTTTTTTCCTCAAGCACCATGTTCAGTGAGTGAAAACGGTACTTGAAAAGGAATCTCAATTGCTATACATTACATTTATTTTAATAAAATCCTGAAAATTATTTCATGTTTGGGACTTTGCGCTCGCCAACAAGAGTTGCATTTTTTACAAAACCCTCGTCTCATGACCCATTTAATTCTTAACCACATGACCGTTCACTTCAAGGTTCTCACCTACTTTCCTTCACCACATTTCACCTTACCTTTCATTCCAAATCACTTACATCTAGCCCATCTACCCCTTGCCCCCCACCCTCACTCCTTCACCTTGGCCTACCCACTAAACTTCTAACCTTCACACCTAACCTACTATCCTTGTAATATATTGAAAAAAACACCAACTGAAAATACTTCTATTGTTGCTAGAAGGTTGCTCAATTAAAAGCACTCCATGATTAACTCTCGTACTTCCAAGAGTTCTAGGTTACAATAATGGCAGTAGAATGCTGCTGGTAATAATGCTGGTGGTGGTATTCCACAATTTCTGTTCTTTTTTTAACAGAGGTGTTCCCACCTGTAAAACTTAAAAAGAGACTGAGGCCTTTTTTCACTGTGCCCACTTCAATATTGGCTCATCACTCTGCTCCCAGAACGGAGACTCCCAAATTGAAGTCTAACATTTTATTGCAGAAAATACTCAAAAGTAGCATGCAATGTCAGGACATTTGTCAACTCAGGAAAGCAAGTAATCAGGACAATAGCACTGAAGCTCATGATGTATTTTGAGGAAGAGGTCATTAGGATACTCCAATATCCAAAAGAACCTGATTAACCTTTTGATTCTAAGGGTTCTTTAGCCAGTTTCTCAGTGTTCCATTATCCTACAAATAAAATCTGGTTCTTGCCAACACAAGTTTCTCCCCAAATCTGTTCATGTCTCGAACGCAAAAGACGTTTTCTTTGTTGCCTAACCTGCTCACGGAGGGTATCTGATCTTCACTTGTGGCTTACCTGGAATAGTTTGGCCAAACCTCCCTAGGTCCATGACCCTCAGCTTCTGTGAAGACAGATGCATACCAGGCTTTCTTCCTGCATAGTGGTAGCCTCTTTTCATCAGGAGTGGCTCATGGTCTCCACTGCTAGAAAGGTTACAGTGCTCTGCTAGGGCTTTATATAGAAGCATAGCCCTCCTTTCACAAGGTGGGGAACACGTTGGCGCTTGCCAGCAGGCTGGTGACAACCTGCTGGGGTTCAGCCTGTAAGCATAGCCCTACTCTTGAGTTTCAACCACCTTCCATGTTGGTGATCTTCCAGTGTGTTTTCTCTCTCCTGCCACAGCCTGTGCTACCTTCTCTGCTCCCCGGCATAGCTCTGCCGTATTGTTCCTCCACCCGCCTGTATTAGTTCCCCAGGACCAACACGGTCCTCTGGAAACTCTGCTGGCTAAATAGGAAGATGGGCTCTCCTTCTCTCTACTACCTAAAATGTATGATCCTCCTCCCTGGCAACCCAACCAGTCCCTCTCTTTCCATGTGGTGTCTCCTCTATGCCTCCAGGGTAATTCTCCAGCCCACTATCCTGATCCTCTATTTGCTTCCAAACAGCCTCTGCTACTTATTTATCCCAAACAATGTCTGTCAGCCTTCCTCCGGATGGTATCTGATCCTTTCCTCACTCTATCCATGTCATTCTCCTTCCTCTGTAGCAGGGGTGTTGCTAAGTTTGAAAAAGATCCGGGGCTACGCTAGTGTCGGGACTATTGGGACTCGGGGCTAGCTAGCCTTTTGGTTGTAGCCCTGAGCCTCTATCTGGGGTTACAACCAAAAGACCCAGGGCTTTACCCTCCCAAAACCCCTCTAGAGATGCCTCCACTTCCTAGTCAGATACCACCCACCTACATCATGGGTCTCCCAGGATCTTCTGGTCTCCTTTTTACAGCTCTTACAAAGGTCATGCTTAGCCTCACAGGGTCTGCAGGGGTCCTGTTACAAGCTTACCGCCAGGTGTGACCGAAATTCACTTGGATGGATGCCTTTTAAGACCTGTTCTCTCCTCCCTATAGAGGCTGCTAAGAAACATTACTTGCTCCTGATTGTGCTATGTGATAAGGGTCAAGTGGTTTACAGGTGGGTGGCCAGAGGTTATATCAAGTCAAGCCACCATTTTGGATTCCTTCCTGTTCCTAGACAAGCACCTGTTCTCTTCCCCTTGAAGTTGTGCTAAGACTGACTGATCTTAATAGAGCACCCCTGGACTTCCAGTGTGTGAAATTCTATTCAGAAAATGCTCTGGTAAACTGAAGAGGTGTTATTTTATGTTTGGACGGCCTTTGTGAAAACGAGCAAACTGCATCTCTTGTGATGCTTGCAGGAGCAGGAGAACAATTCTTGTTTGGTTTGACCTTGTAAAGGTGATGCATTTGGTTTTCTTACTTCTCCCTTCTGTATTCAAAATAATGTATTCCAAGGAAAGGATTGGAACCGGCAAACTGTAACAAATAATTTCTCCGGCAACATTGATGGAGGGATAAATATAACAATCCTATTGTGTACATTGTTACAATGATGGAACTTCATTCCCCTTAAGGCAACACATTTAATTTCCCTGGGTCTGCCTGGTGGAAGTTTCCAGCTCTCCTTATATTCTATGGAGTTTCCTTTACCCAGCTCCTCATGTCTTCAATGGCTTTTGTGGTCCTCAAATAGGACCACGTTGTGTATGTGCCCTGCCCACTGGAAGAGGGCTTCAACATAACAGGAATGCCAGAAACTGCACATAGGCTTGGGATGTGGTGACTTATTCAGTGCATGTCACACTGAATATTTAAATTATTCCGAATTAAGTTATTTCTTTCATATGATTTCTCTCTGCTTCGCAAACATTTCACTTCTTGGACATAGAGAAAGCTCAGCAATGTGGTTAGTGATTTATAACTTGCAATGAAGATCCATGGACCGTACATGGTGTAGACTTGCGCTGAAACTACAAGTTTAGAAGGTAGAAGCCTTGAGGCAGTGGTTTGAGTGAAGACAATGTCCAGGACAATGAGGGGCAAGACTTTCACACTTCTGCTCTTAAAATTTGTCTTTCTGGTGGCAGGGTAAAAGGTCAATTAAGCCAGCTGGAACTGGAACCACCCCACAAATTTCTTAGTACTGAGAGGAGACCAGTCCCCTGCAGCTGTCCATACTCTCAGTGCCAGCTCTTAATTCTCACTGCTAGGCTGCCTCTGACCAATGACAGGCAAGCCTTCTATTCTATCCTAGTTTAGTCTAGTTCATTGCTTATGATAAATCAAATGTTACTGTGCGTGCATCCTTGATGCTGGGTTCAGAGAGAGGGATAGAGTTAACATCCAAAAGCCTGCATAAAAAGCCAGGTTTTGATCTGTTGTTGAAAAACAAGGTAAGACAAACAAAGACATAACTCAACGGGACTCTACCTCCAGAGCGAAGGGCCAAAATGTTCACCTTTAAAGGCATATTTAAAGCTGGGATCAGCCAGGTGTCACAGATAGGATGTGCGGGGACTTCAAGCTGGGGAGCAAACATTAATCTGTTATAAATAAAGACATGGGCCCTTTTGGATAGACAGTAATGGCCAGTACACAGAGTTGCAAGGAATGCATTAGTTTTCAAAAATTGATTAGCAGAGTTGGCTAATGAAAGTTTTGTTGATTAGCAAGCAAATGTATTTGAGTAGCAATGTTATACTAATATTCTTAAGGTCACCAGAAGTTATTTGTACCCAAGACATTAAATATGCAACAATACACTATATTTATGTACCACTAAAGTAAGGCATTAATGAGATGAGTGTCTGTAAAATGACAAAGGTTAGCTGCATGAATGGACACAAATAAAAAGGTGTGATACAAATTCTCTGCAAACAGTTTTCAGTGAATTGATATGTGCTGCTGTGTGCAGTTGGTGTTGCACAGGGCAGTGTCCCGTATATTGTATGCTTGACCCATCATTTTCTGTGTTAGGAGAAGTTCAGAAGTTTCATGAATCAAAAACAAACATGTTAAAGGAAAGTCATAGTATGGTGTTGTGGCAGGCTTTGCCTCTCATTGACATCAACAGTTTTTATAATAGTATTAAATTCCACTTTTGGTGGATGGCAGAGCCACTAATGGCAATGAAGCCTGAGCCAGGTAAGCTCAAGCGCAGCATTCCAGCCCTGTGTGGCCATTAACGTGACATTTTTCACTATTAGAACTCAGAGTCGCCATCTGTGGTGCAAACATTTTGTTTGTTTGTTTTTTAGGGAACCAGGCTTTGCACAATTCATGCTTCCCTTATTAAGAAATTACACATGTCAGCGATTGGAAATAACTATTTCCAGGAATTGAAGGTTAGCCGGAAAGTGCACAAATGAGTGGGCAGAGGAAGGGGGTGGAGGGGAGTCGAAGTGTGGCACTCCAGTGGAGATTCGGCTTAGGGCACCACCTCCAGGGACACAGTGAAGGTTGGGTAGAGAAGCATGAAAAGCAGGTGGCTACTTGCAGATTTGGGATTGGTCAGCTCTTTCCCACAGTTGTTAATATGAAATGCAATCAATAGTAGGGCAAAGTGAGCTCTGGAGGCTAACTACATTGTAAAGTATTACAGATCTGTAGCTGCACAGACTGGATGGATGTATTGATCACTACTTTGCCTAAACATCTAGTCAGCTTTGTGTATTCATAATGTAAGAGGAAAAAAGGAAGAGACTAATCAGAGTAGATGGAGAAGCAGGCAGAGAACTGGTCAAACTCAGCGGAATATTGTAGTTTGCGGCCATCTCACTTTCAGGATGGCTGGTATAAAGCAACATAATAAGATAGAAGGACAAGGAGTTTGGGATCAGAGTTCACTTGTCAATATGATGCATCTTTCCAACAAAATGAAATATAGTTGACACTATGAGATTTAGATGCACTAACCTAAACAGGGACTGGAGACAATAGAGTGTTTTACAGTAGCAATCCTGTAATTATGCATTATGTAACAACTTACATGTTTGAGAATGGAATTGCAGGACACACAAATGCAGGTAACAGGAATGTTGATGCCAAACCGGATATAGTTAGCTTAATAAAAGTGTCATCCTGATTACTTCAGGTTTGCAATTATTAAAAAGGAAAACTTGTCTTGCCTAGCGCTCTCACACAGCCCTTTGGCACTTTTAAGATTGGAGGAGATTATTGCTGCTGCACTCTCTCCATGAACTCCTTTGAACTTCTAGGGAACAGAGAAAAGATGGTGGACAGAGCCCTGAGGTCAAGAGAGGAATTCATGGTGAGTTATGTTTTCATTGAACAGGGTAATTTAAATAGCAGGTTTTACTACACAAGTGTGAATTTTAGTAGCAAACCTACAGAAAAATCAGAAAATTGATATGCAACACTGCTTATTTTATGCCTTGGAGTTTAGAACTGTACTTCTTATTTAATCAACAGCCAGTGCAGATCAAAGAGAGTTGGTGATCTGTGAGGAGCAGCAAAGTCCAAAAAGAAAATGGGCAGCAGAGTTTTTGTTTTTGGAGTAATTGCATCTGGGAATCAAGCCAAGGTAGAGACAATTAAAATAGTCTAGACATGCGTGTTGAAGTGCATAAGAAGCAGATATGGATGAAGTGGAATGAAAAGGAAGAATCTTTCAGAGAAGATAAAACACAAAGATGAGATAGGACTGAGCTGAGTAAGTTATGCAGCCACATTTGAAATCAAGATTGGTCCCTACAGGCACACGTGTAGACATGTGCTAAGAGAAGGCCAGAACTGAGAGCACCTAAGATTAGAAGGGCTACTAAAGACAATCCTGGGAGGGGTTAATAGAGGCAGGCACTAGAGGCTTAACACATAAGTCACTCTTTGACACGTGCCCCAGACTAATTGGAGGTACAGTCCCCACAAACCGGGGACAGATTGTTCAATTTCAGTAGGAATCTGGAACACTTTTGGGGGCACAAGTCAGACAGGGACAAGGGGCTGAAATCTGGGACTGTTCCTGAAAATTGGGAATATATGGTAACCTTACTGATATTGTTCTATATTTTTATGTTGTCCTGGAAATAATACCTTTGCACATTTGGGGCCAGTATCTCACAGACAGTGTCCTCCTTAAACTTCAAAAAGTACTGGCACTGTATAAACTGCTGATGTAAGTTAAAGTAGAGGTAAAGTAGAGCAAGGTACTCTCATATATAGAGAATCTTGCCAATTCATAAAGCAAATAGATGGATCAATTAGCTGTGATAGGTCAAAAGAAAGACATATACTCTGATTAGACATTTCTCTGGTAGGTTCACTAAAGACAAGGAATAAAGCATGTCTTTCTCTATTCAACAGGGTGTCCTTACCTAATTAAACTAGCTAAGGTGTTCGTCATCCGTCAGTGAATGTTTTGAAATGAAACTGTCCACCGTCCAACTCCAACCTATCTGACCCTACCACTAATTTTAACAACTCAAAAAACAGGATGGTTTCTCCTGATGTGTGTTGATTTATCCTTCAGCCACTTTTCAATAGATGATCTTCAGATAGTTTCTAGTGAATACTTTTATCAGTTCATACAGTTCATCTATTATCGTTTTGGACTGTTGATTTCTTCACTTGTTTTTCTCTATAAGGGTTGATCCTTTTCTCATCTCCTGTAAACATATCACAGGACTATCATTTCCTTCTGGGCTATTTCCTATGTTCCTGAATAATTCATCGTCTTTGATTTCCTTTTGCTTTTTATTGGGATATTGTTTTCCCAATTCCAGCTTGCTCTCAGGTTTCCTGCTTATAGCCAGTTCTTTTACTTCACTTAGGCCTTCCTGCTATGAATTATTATGAGCTGGGTCATTCCTAGAACATTTCTCTTTCACTTCTCTTTGTACTGGCTGTATAATTACTTAACACTGATAAAACTGAAGTACTTTTCTTCCCCTCCAACCCCCTTGCCCCTCTTTCTCCTCCCCCTTTCATTCATTTTCCTCCTTCCAATCTTCCTTTCTCCACACACGCTCGCAACTTAGGCATTCACTTTGACTCCTCTCTCAGGTTTTCCCATCATATCTCTCTCACCTCTCGTGCCTGTCGCTACCCCCTCTTCAATATTCGCAAAGTCCGCCCCTCTCTTACTTTCCATGCTACTATACTTTTAATCTCCTCCCTTATCTTCTCTCGCCTCTTTTACTGCTCCTCCTTACACTTTGGTCTACCTACTTCTCATCTTGCACCCCTCAAATCTATCAACCATTCTGCCATCCGCACCCTCTGTCTCATCACCTCCCGTGACTCCATCTCTGCTTCCCTTTCCACCCTTGGCTGGCTTCCCTTTCACTCCCAACTTAAATTTCATTTTCTCTGCTTAGTCTTCAAATCTCTCCATGGTCTAGCTCCTCCTTATCTCTCTTCCCTTCTCTCTTTCTACACTCCCTCTCGTTCCCTTCGCTCAGCTGACCACTTCCTTCTCACTGTTCCTCCATCCCCTTGTGCCTCCTCCCGTTTCCACTCCTTCCAACTCCTAGCCCCCCTGCACTGGAACTCCCTACCTCTCTCAATCCATTCTATTCCTACCTTTTCCTTATTCCGCACATCCCTTAAATCTCTCCTTCTCCATTCCCCTCCTTGAAACCCCTCCCCCCTTCTCGCTGCCCTCCTCCACCCTCCCCCTCTTTCCCCATGATCACCTCCCTCCACTTCCCCCTCCTCCCCATTCTCACCCATTTATCCCTTCCGTTTTCCTCCCCCTCCTCCTACCTATCCCTCCCTCTTGCCCCCAGTTCTACTGCACTACTCTCCCTCTTCCCTTCTGTCTAATTGCTCTACATACTGTTTTGTTGGTCTGATTGAAAATTGTAATTTGCTTCTACTGTTACTGTTAACTTGCTATTGTTATATGTGTACTGTTGTTAAAATGTGCAGTGCTTTGGAGTAAAGCGCTATATAAACTTAATAAATACAAATACAAATATAAATAATACTTTCTTCTGGACTAAGATAGCAATCCAACAATAAGTCTAATTCACTCTTGTTCTGTTTTCTCTCTCTTGACTGTGACGAGTATGAAGATTCCAATAATGTTTCTCATTTACTCTTGTTAGGTTTTCTCTCTCTGACTGTGACGAGTGTGAGGATTTCAATATTGATTCTCATCCACTATTCTCTCTGGTTTTAAGACCTTATCTCTCTTGCAACTGTAACTAGTATGTGTGTTCCAAGAATGTCTCTCATCCGCTCCTCTCTCTGGTTTTATGGCCTTATCGCTTTTGCAACTGAACGTCTTTCATCCACTCCTCTCGCTGCTCTTATGACTTGATCTCTCTTGCAACTGAAGCGGGCATGTGTTCCAAGAATGTCTCTCATACGCTCCTCTCTCTGGTCTTATGGCCTTATCTCTCTTTCAACTGTGATGAGTATGAGTGTTCCAAGAATGTCTCCCACCCACTCTTTTCTCTGGTTTTATGGCCTTATATCTCTTGCAACTGTGACGAGTATGACTGTTCCAAGAATGTCTCTCATCCACTCCTCTCACTGGTCTTACGACCTTATCGCTCTTGCAACTGAACGTCTTTCATCCACTCCTCTTGCTGGTCATATATCTCTTAAAACGGGGACGAGCATGATTGTTCCAATAACACTGGTTTTCATTCACTCCCGCTATCCCTATTACCTTTCCTTGTTAGGGTTAACGTCACCAGGATTTTCGTTTGTTGAAGATCAGCTTCTTCTCCTCCTAATCTGGCATCCTCTGTCCTTTCACCAGCCTCTCTTCCCTCCGTTCGTCTTAGATGGCAGTTTGATATTTCGGGTGTCAGCTTGTCACAAGTTGGTCATATCGGTACTGTTTCGGCATTGTTACCTGGACCTCTGGCCGACCACTGTCTGTCCGTGGTCACGCCACCGGTACATACTTCTCTCTCTCTTTACTTCAGGATGCCACGCATCCAGTTTTTGTTTCTGTGGCTTCCTGGTTAATGACTGTAACAAGTCGGTCTCTTCTCAGTCTTTCGCGTCTGCAGGATGCTGTAAACCTTGCCTCTGCTTCACTCTGAGGTTAGCATTTTTCTCCTTTTGAAACTCGCTGGCTCTTCTGTAATTTCCCCAGGCTCCTTTCCTTTTTGGATTGACATAGCCGTGGGGATTTCCCTGGGCAAAACATTGTTTCTTCTTCTCTTTCCCTGGTGGATTCTCCTGTCCTCCATACGTACTCTTCTTCGTCCCAGTGGAATCAGAGTCCTAAAGGAGATTGAGTCCAGTGCGAGAGTCCCAGTTCCTCCCCCAGTCAGCGTGTGATTCTTGAGAGAGCAGAGAGGAGCAGCCATGTCTTGGTTTACAGCAAGGCAGTATCCCTTTAAACTTAAGGACTGCCTATAAAAACTGCAATCAGGCATGCAGCGAAACGCGTGTACCAGTGCAAGATTCCCAGTCTCTCCCCCAGTCCCTCACAAAGGCCTGAGAGGACTGCTGAGGTCCAACATCACCAGAGGTGTGCGTGCTTCAACATGGACCCTGTCAGAGTCCGAACACGATTAAAACTGCAGCTTTTTCTTTTTATTAAATTTTTTGTTGTTGTGTTTAGTTCGTTTTACACACTTTTACAATTTCCTTCATATGTTTTCTTTCCACATTATTTTTTCCATTTAACTTTTACTATATACATCATTTCACAGTGATTCATATATCATTTACACTACACATAAAAGGCTCTAAAATCATATTTACAATTCATAATATACACGTTGCAATTAAGCCGTTACCTTACACAACACCTGTTGCATATGTACTATTTCATTTAGTGCCAACCTTTTGTTGGATTTTTACCTATGCCCGGACACTCAATCTTCACAATTTTCAATTAGAATGCCACATCACACAGCTCCTCTTTACATGGTTGAGAATTCATTCGATAAAAGACATTTGTTGGATTTCCACATGGGGTCAACTACTACGTTTTCTGGAACCTTTTTGAGAAGCACCAGATCTGTTACATTTAACCTTATAACATTACTATGATTGTTTAACATTAACCATGTTTTTGGTCGGGTGCTGTCCTACCTTGTTTTGCAGAAGAACTCATAGAACATCATTTATAGGTCAGGACTCGCCCTTGCATTATATTCGACTAATTTTTGTTGAAGTTCTGCGTTAATAATACGCAAGAACCTTGTCAATGACAGAATCAGCGTTACATTTGTGCCCCACATGCACCGGATCCACAACCATTCTCCCCCTTGTGTCGTTGTATTGGTGTTGTTTTTACCAAATATGGTGTGACGTTGTGTTTCGAAGTGTCTGCAATAAACAATAAGATGCTTTAGTGTTTCCTTTATGGCATTATTGCCACAATATCGTCATCCACCATGTGCAATCTCTGCCGGCATAATTCTCCAATATTGGATTTTTTCAATGGTTGGAAACTGATTTAACTTAAATCGTAAATATGTGTCCCGGTCTGACTATACCCGGGAATTGCATCAAGTATCTAGCTCTTGGGGTATACTTAGTAATAAACTGTGCAATTTCTGTGTACATTGTCAACGTTGGCAGAGTCTCAAGAGTAATTCTCCAATGATGTTCGTAAAACTTTTTTTTTACATGTGCTGGGCGCAGCTGCAGATCCTCAATTGTTGCATCAATATTTGTTAATAGATTCAGCATTTCCCCATAATATTTTTTTATAGATTTTGGAGATTTCTCTATAATCATAGTTGATAGATTTTCATATAGAGAGTTTTGTGGGGGAGTAAGCATTTTTGAGAAATTGTTGAGTCGCCTCCAATAAAGACGAGCGGACAATGATATAAGGCCAAGCTCATGTCGAAGCACTGCGCTTGGAATTGCGTTAGAGAGCCTCAGCATTCTTTTCCATATCAAGACTTGAGCCTGATTTAGCTCTGGTCCAATATTTGTCAGACACATATCCAAGCTGTATAGCACTATTGCTTCTACTTTTAGCGTATAGTATTCAAATAGTGGAGTCATGGAGTACTCACAGTATCTATTGAGATATTTCACTGAAGGTGTGCGTTCGACTCGTGCATCATTCAATGACCAATTATATTTAACATATTTTTTACTCGAATTATTGAATATGATGATGTTTGATTTCAATGCATTTGCACTCAGGTTGTGGGAGTGTGCGTATTTTGCAAACATCTCTAATTTGGCTTGCAGACCAAATGGAGTAAGGTCAAACAGTAATATGTCGTCCGCAAACGCCAACCACTGTATGCGCAGACCCCCAAGCTTGGCGGGATAGATGGAAGTGCCCTGCCACATGTTATCCATGTCGCTCAAGTAGGCGTTAAACAAGGTGGATGCTAAATTGTATCCCTGTCTGACGCCACTATACGTTGGAACTACGTCAGTTAGATTGCCTTGTTGGGTGATATGAATTTGCACTTGCTCTGCCCCTGTGACCAGCACTGTCAGTGCGCAAAGTGAAAGTCCTTTGCCATGCAAGGTGAGCAGCCACGTTCCGACGGGGTGGAGGGTGTGGAGCTTGGAAATCACAGTGTTAGCTCATTGCGCACACCTACCGCACCGGCATCTTACTCGCCGTCCACACACCGCACACTCCAGGTGGTGAAATTATATGAGCAAATTAACACAGCATCGGCAGCACATACACAGAGTGAGGATCTAATCTTCACGGTAGTACAGGCAGTACAAGATATAACTGATGCCGAACTGCTACAAGTGGTGACCTGCTCAGGCTTGACAATCGCAATAGCATGGAAACAGTTTCAACGTTGGTGTCGCCGCTGAATGGAACTGTAACTGTGGGAAACGTTGTACCTCGAAAGACCGTGAATATGAACGCAAGCACTGAGGCACATGTAAAGAACAACGCTTCTATCAGGAACGCCTCAGAAGCTGAATGCGTGCAAATCAGTGCCCCACGTAGCACAACAATCACTGAACAAAGGCCTATACCTAACATAAGCCTCACATCTGGGTGCGCAACATTCAATGAACTACAAGCCATTGAAGGGTCCCATATGTTGCCACCTACAGTGAACTACCAAATGCAAGGAAACAAACGACTTGAACCAGCAAACCAAGGTGACCAGCTCAAGCTACACCTGCCTAAAGGTGCATTGCCCATCAGGACTAACGCGAGACATGAGATTCTTGATTCCGCTGATTTTTCCACAGAAAGAAATACGAAATCGGTATTGCAACCCAGCGAGAAAGGCATAAGTCCACTCAGCGACACGAGGAGCGCAAATGAACAGGAAACAACTCCAGCGAAAGGTGTGCTGTACAACAAATACCAGCACCTCGAGGGATCACAGGAAGCAAGGATCCTAGCAAGACTAATGGAAGATGCCTTGCTCATGAGAGAGCGTATATGCAAAAAATCACTACGCTGCTCCTTTGAAGGCAGGTTTAACTACAAGGACGCTAAGAAATATATATCAACACCAGCTGTTGCTTAAGCACGTAATCCAAACAAGTGCTTCTTTCAGACGAATGAGTCACATGAATATGGAAATGTCACTGAGAACAATGGAGCAGCTGATTGTAACAACCAGGTGGAAACTGCCCCAGGTACGAGCACAAATATAGAAATATGCTGTCGATGGTACACGCCAAACTTTTACATCTTGAGACTTTTACAACCATGGTTCGTGATCGACTAGATGTGGAAGCTGAAGCATCAGTAAAGTGGCAAGCTAGATTGTGCAACCTCGTTCAGGGTGAATACTCAGAAAAGTACACATGACGGAGGCCCTTTTAGAGGCCATCACATGGATGTAAAAAAAACGACGGCCCAGGAACTGCAACAGGATTTTGAGAACATGTAAATATCCCGCCAACTAGAATACCTGAGAAACCTCAACTGGCGAGAAGAGAACCGGTTATTTTACCAACACTGAGGAAAGGCATAGAGCAAGGAATTCAGACCAGCAATCAGATGACAAATGCCCCACATTCGAGCATAGCCTCGCAGGTTCACCATACTATCACTATCAGTACTGTAGCTGCCTCCAATGCCGTTGCCCTTGTTGATGTGGAACTAGACGAGGATACAGAAATTGCAATTGGAGTGGAAATTATTTCTGACAAAATGGCACCAAATACATATATAAAAGCAGTATCTTTGGAACGAAATGCTACACTTGTGACAAACCTGGGAAAGACAAATGAAAATGATAAGGAGTAAATATTCGATATATTCAAACAATGCCCTACGCCGAAGAAAGCAAGGTACAAATCTATACAGAAAAAGAACGCGTACCAGAAAACTGAAAGTAATCTTAAACCTGGTGAAGGCAAACATCGATCAAATGGCTCACAAGCCTCTCTAAGAAATGTTCACCTGCCTGCGGCAGTTCTGTATGCTAACAATGATCCCAAAAAACAAGAAGGGAAAACGAAAGAACACAACTCAGTCAAGAAAGTGACCATCAGGGCAAAGGAACTATTTCCTGAAATAAAGATAGGAACTACACAACCTGATGGAAGAGCACTTTCTATATCCAGTGACACGAGTAGCGAAGAAGATTACGTTCCCTTAGAAGACCTATCAGAGCTGCGGGATGAGAATGATGAGGCACAACTCGTGAATGAAAGCAGCAACACTAATGGTACAGAAAATGACAACTCACCACGTCCTGACCATAGAAGGGTGCTCAATAGCAGGAACGATAAACCTATGAATAACAAAGTGGGTTGTAAAGTGGACCTGGATAGAAGCAGTTTATCAAGATTTGTGACATTGGCAGAAAAAAGAAAGAAGGCGAATTGGTCGGCAAAGGTCCAAACAGCAGACCCCAATGTCATCCAGGGCGTACTATCAGCAGAAACTTTAATCCTGTCAAACCCAGTCACCAAAGGACTACCTTAGCAGTTGCAGGTGCACATAATCCAGTCTCACCATATGCCCTTCAGAGTGATAACAACAAGGTTGCATTGGAAAATATACTATCACCCAAAAACGAAGTAAACATGAACAGAGCTAACGTAATAAAGCTATTACATAGCGTACCAACTTTAAGAACAGTTAGTTCTGATGATATTGCGATCCTAGAATCTGTCGAAGAATCCAGAGTAGACTGGGTGATACTCCATATGAGATCCTGTCTGGCCGAATACTTACTTCTTTTTTTAACACTTTACTTAATTTGCTTGACAATACAACAGAGGACTGCGAGCAGCACATGCACAATCAGCATTTCACAAAACAATACATAGCCAGTACTGGGGCCTCGCAGGACCATGTGAGCAAAACGTATGAGCCTTACAACAGTTGGAGTTTACAACTAAGTAGCCAAAAAACAATTCAAGTAGGGTTATGTTTAGGGGACGAGGGGTCATCATCATCGACCTCATCTTCACTAGAAGAAGAAAGTAAATATGAACGAAAGGGGATCCAGATGTTCCTAGCTCTGCTTACCGCTGGCTGCAAGCTCGGCCAGCGTTCCTCAGTATCATAAGCCCAGGTGACAGCCCAAAGCCATTGGTTGAGAGTGGGAGCTCTCGGGGGCAGAGCCAGAGCAGCAGAATTCATCGGGCAGCAAGCAACATGCACAATCCGGCCAGTTTCTTGAGGTCGCAGCCCATATGGGGAAACTCATGGAAAATGCAGGCCAATGGAGATGGTGTGATGGTGAACTCAAGTATTTGAGATCTGGTTGAGCATACTTCTATCCAGAAAGGGGATGGATTTGGGCAGGACCAGAGCATATGTATGTAATCTGCATTGGCCGCTCTGCACCTGGGGCAGTCGGAGGGGTGATCTGTTGACATTCAGTGTACTCTGACTGGGGTGCAGTGGTATCTGCAGAGTATCTTGAATTGGATCAATTTAAATCTAGAGTTGAAGGAGACTTCTGGGGTGCGGACACACATAGACTCCCAACGTTGATCAGTCATTTCGACACCTAGGTCCCTACTCCATGTCTCCCAAGCCTCTCGCACGTATGGACCATTTTGCCCTGAAGGAGGCAGTAAAGTCTGGATACTCTCCCCCTGGGGCACTGCCCATCATGATCTTGGCCAGCAGAGCATCGTCAGGGGGCGTAGAGAGGAATACAGGCCATCTGCTCTTGAGGGACTGGTGAAGCTCCTCCTATTGTAACCAGCGGGAAGGCCATTCACATAAGGATTCAGGTAGGTCTGGCCATTCAGTAAAGGTCCCCAAGGTGAACGCATCACGTAAGGTGGCAAAGCCCTCAATGGCCCATTGGCGAACCGTGGTGGTGTCTAAACGTGGGGAATCAGGGAGGTAGTTCCACAAGGGAAAGTTACTGTGAAATGGGCAAGGGGTGTCTATCTTTTTCCAGAGTTTGTTCCATGCCATCATCATGGACCCGGTAGGATCCATATGGTCTAGCTTCAGACTTAGGGTAGGGAGAACCAAGGAGCGAACGTACAACTTGCCAGCCACCAAATGCTGGTGTTTGACTTGGGGGGGGGGGGGTCCATTGGTGTCAAACCAGAATGCCGCAAAGTGGGCTTGCGCAGCAATCCATTATTCCTCAAAATCGGGGGCCCCAAACCAACCCTGTGCAGTTGGAGTAGCTAATGTGTCGGATTTTAGGCAGACTGCCCCGGAGTGCCACAGGAAGGTGTTAACAGTCCGGGTCAGTGATTTGAAGAACTCCTGCCCTGGCCAGAGAGGTATATTTTGGAATCTATACAGGAGTTGTGGTAAGACGATCATCTTGAGAACGGCTCCCTTCCGGCTAATGTGATCGGCAGTTTAGCACAATCAGGTTTTTTCCAGGTAAGAGTGGTGAGGTAGTTCCCGAAATTGAGTTCATAAAGAGGGGTCCAGTGCCAAGTAACTACTACCCCAAGATAGGTGATTTCTGTCTGGGACCATGTGAACCCCCAGAGATCTGCAGGGGGGGGGTCACTGGCATCAGTAACTGGGGACAAAATGTATTTAGTACAATTAACCTTTAGGCCCGATAGTTCACCAAAAAGGATTACTTTGTCTAGTATAGGGGCCAGATTAACATCGGGAGAGCGGACGTAAAGTAAGGCATCGTTCGAGTAGAGAGATATGATCTCAGGAGCCTCAGACTGTCTTACACCTCTATCAGCGTGCCATTGCTGTATCTGGTCAGCCAGCAGTTCGATAGCCAACGCAAATATTAGCAGTGAGAAGGGGCAGCCCTGCCTGGTACCTCTAGCTATCTCATATTGGGCAGACAGCGGTCTTCAGTACGGACCCTGGCCACAGGAGACGAATATAGCAGTTTCACCCAATATATAAAATGGGGGCCAAAATTGCACTTTTCCAGTACCAGCCATATGCTTTTTGCATGTCTGGAGTGGCCGCTACAGCCTGTGTACCAGAGTCAGCTCAGGCAAGAATGTTAAACAGTCAGCATAGGTTAAGAGAGGTGGAGCGTCCAGGAATAAATCCTGATTGATCTGGGTGGACTATAAATGACATGTATGGTGCAAGCCAGAGGGCCAGTACTTTGGCAAATATTTTTACTTCACAATTGATAAGAGAGAATGGTCGGTAGGACCTGCACAGTGTTGCCGGTTTGCCAGGTTTCAGTAGTACTGAGATGATCGCTTCTCTAAGAGCGGGGGGAGTTCACCAACCTAGCCTACTCCCATACATCCAGTAACTGGGGGATCAGACGAGCCTTGTAGCATTTGTATAATTTGGTAATGAGCACATCCGGGCCTGGTGCCTTACCCGATGACATGTAGTCTATTGCCCTAGATAACTCTTCAGCCGATACCAGCTAGTCCAGAGTACCCTGGTCTCTGCGGACAGCGTTGAGAGCAGCAGACTGTCTAAAGAGGTTTCGATCTCTGCTGTGGGGGCTGTGTCAGTATTAGTGTAGAGTGTTTCATAGAAACTCGTCATTAATATATTGGGACGAAAGTGCAAGGGTTCCGTCTGCTCTGTCGATAGCAGACGGAACCCTTGCACTGGGATATGGGGTGCCCCCCTTTCATGATGGACTAGTGTGGCTATTAGACAGCTGGGGCGTTCCCCCTCCCCATATCTATGAGTGACCCGGGGGTCGTCAAGGAACTTTCGCTCATGCTCGGCCTGGTCCCGGAAGGTATCCAGGGCAGTGTCTATCTCTCCGAGTATAGTGGCAGTTGGCGATGTGGTATATTGAGTTTCGAGTCTAGCCAGGAGTGACTCACTCTCACCAATGGTCCTCTGAATAACTTTAAGGATGCCCGCCTCCTTTGCTAGTGCGATGCCCCTGACGTAGACCTTGAATGACTCCCAAAGGGTTGATTGGGATTTTACAGACCCAGTGTTAAGTAGGAAGAAGTCGTCAATACTATCCCCGAGTTCAGACTCAAATACAGAATCCAGCAAGGCGTCTGGATTCAGTCTCCATGTGTGTGTGTCCCGCTGCCCTCACCCCAACACAATGAGATGGTGACCGGGGAATGGTCTGAGAAGGTTCTGGTTAGGATGGTCATCAGTACAATAGATCTCATAAGGATGTTGGAGACGAACCCTCTGTCTATACGTGAGTGCGAGTTGTGTACTGAGGAGTAGAAGGTAAAGACTCAGGAATCAGGGTACATCAACCTCCAGGCATCTACCACTCCAAGCTGTGATTGTATTTCAATGATGGTTTTGGCGGCTTTAGTGAGTTGGTGAGGTTTAGCACCAGATCGATCCAAGTCAGTATCCACTATGGTATTGAAGTCTCCGCCCCAGAGTATAGGAATGAGGGGGAACCCAGCCAGCAAGGAGGAGAGGTGAGAAAAGAATTCTGGATCATCGAGATTGGGGCCATAGACGTTAAGCAGATTCACTTCTCCACCCAGGACTGAGCCAAATATTAATACATAGAGCCCCAAGGGATCAGCATGTGTTACTTTATGTAAACATTTTAGAAACTTGTGGATCATGATCATAACTCCACATTTTTGGGTAGAGTAGGTATTATAGTAACGCTGGGGACCACATGACCTAGCAAACCCCTCGCACCCCTTAATCTGTGCATGGGTTTCCTGTAAGAAAAGTATCTTTGCTTTATGACGTTCCACATATTGTTGTAATTTACAAATTTTGGTTGGGTTACCTAGCCCTCTGATATTCCAGCTCATACAAAAAATGCTTTCATCCACCATCAAGGTGGTAAGTTCGGAATTGTGTAGGCATGACCAGGTGAGAGCATGCTCCGAGGGTTACTGAGCAGATTAGAAAAGGTAGCATGCTGACATAGATATCCTGAAAGCGACATAGGCCTCGAGTCCACAGTTGCGTGTCAAGAAGTTTTTTAACCATTTCACAAGATTGCAAGAAGGATGCGCTCCATGTATTCCTCCATAGTGCCATCTATTTTGTCCTCTGGCACACTGATGATATGCAGGTTTTTCCATCTGGTCCACAACTCCAGGTCCTCATTCTTCTTGCTGACCATTTGAACCTGCCTGGATAGCGTGGCCACCTCGGCTCACAGGGCTCCGATGTCATCTTCTGCCGAGCCAACCCTGGACTCCACCTCTGTGACTCTGGTGTCTTTCTTCTCCATCCGGGCCTTAATAGAGCTGATAGTCCTGCACATGTCGTTGAGTTTCGAGTGAAGGGTGGTGAACCCCTCCTGCATGTAATCCATCATTTTCTGAAGTTCAGTGGACTCCTTTATAGATCTGTAACAAGCTTTCGACATGGTGAATAGGACAAAACTATGGGAGAAATTATGTAATTGGAAGTGTCCAGGCTATCTGTTGGAAATTATAGTAGCATTCCATAGCAACACAACTGTCAGAATACGGCTGAATACAGTGGGGGACTGAATACAGTGGGGGGCTTAAAACGGACAAGGGTGATAAACAGGGATGCCCGCTTGCGGCAACTTTATTCAACCTTTATCTGGCTGACTTGCCAACAATGTTAATAAATGTACCAGACTTTCCTCCCAAAATTAACGGTCAGCAGATTGGCTAGATTGTCTACGCAGACGATCTTGGGTTAATGGATTGTACGCAAATAGGTCTTCAGCGCAAATTAACACAAGTGGATACATACATGGCCAAAATGACGTAAATGTTAATGAACACATTTCTAAAATCTTGCGGTACCGTAATTAGCACCAAGGCCCCTTTGCGGGCCCGTTCCTTAACGGCTGGTCCCGCAAAGGGACCTCGTAGTAAGGCGGTAAGGGTTTACCGGTACCGGTGCCCTTACCGGTACCGGTAAACCCTTACCACATTCCGTGTAATGAGGCCCATAGAATGTTGTGACTCAATTAGATATCTGGGCGTCTACTTCAACAATTCGGTCGTTGATAACATTTGGATGAATACAATGAAAACAAAAATGAAAATGCTTGCTGCACAAGGATCAATCATACAAGCAAGATATGGAGAAAAAAAATCACAATGTGCCCTGTTCTTATGTTCTATAGACAAAACGTGAACCCAATAATAACTTATGGTGCAGAGGCAGAGCTTGGCCCAAACTGTAAAAATCTGTACTACTCTTGAAGGAGCTTTTTGGAAAACGGTGCTACATCTCCCGAAAAGTGTCCCTATGAGCCTCATACGATATAAACTTGGCTTAACCTCCCTATATGCAACAACATTATGGAAAGGTATGGTGTTGTACAGGAAGTGTTAAATAATAGATGCAGCACGTCCTTATCACATCCTAAATATCACACCAGCGAAGCCTGGAGTGTGGCCATTAAATGAATGGAATGAGATGTGGCAAAAACAACTAGCAAAGCTAAGTACCAATACAGAGACACTGATAGCAAATCCCTGTTCGGTGAAAAAGAAACTACTGCAAAGTGACTGGATCCAAACCGTCGAGAATAGAGCTAATGATAATACGTTCAGAGATATGCCAATTGAATGACAAAGACTTAATACGAAGCGTAGGTACCTGCAAAGATTTCCTAGCAGATACCACAGAAACCAATTACTATGGATAAGGCTCAATCTGTACCAAACAATGGAGGTATTGCACAGGAGGAAACAAGTGAATGTAGCATCGAAAAGCTGTCACTTTTGCCTGCAAACAGAACAAGACGAAACCATTAAACATCTGACGCTCTTTTGACCTGCAGTGATAAAGCAGTGACAAAATCATCTGGGCAAATTCTTTATAGAAGCCAGCCCACTAACCACAGACGAATGGTGGACTCTGGCCATCTTTGGAGACAAAACTTTGCTGGTATCCGCAATAGTGAATATGTTGGATTTTAAGAAATCGTGCTGAGAATACTGTTGGAAAGATTTACACGACAATAAAAGATGATAGCAACATGTAGGCTAAAGATGGACATAACCAAGAACGTAGGCACACGTTAGCCCCTTTGTACTTTTTGGAAATCTGATGATGTGAAAGGATCTATGATGATCTGTTTTTATGTGTCAAAGGTTCTATAAGAAACTAAAGCACAATAAAATAACAACAACAAATACAATTAAAGGAGATTTTCTATTTTGTGATGGCAATAACACATTTTGTCCTTTTCTTCTCAGTTCTTATCTTCAGAAAGGTTTAAAGGTGTTATTTTATAAGGTCCTCTAGCAAGTTCCTCCTGGGAACGGGAGTCCTTGTACCCAAAGGCAGATACCCTCCCAGTTAGGTCCCACTTGCCTCTACCTCTAGGGAGGGTATTGGGGAGCGGGCCCACTACCCTAACCTCACAGGGAGGGCTCCCCTTTGGGGAGAAGGGACAGATTCCCATGATTCGTCACAAAGCATACAATTTACAAGAAAAATATTTGAAGAGTTCAAGCAAACTTTATGTCAGTGTATTCCAACATTGAATTTCTGATATTTCTAAGAAAAATAATAAGCAAACATTTGAGATTAATTTTAAAACAGATACATTCAAAAGAGAACTCATCCATAAATTAGTTATTTGTTTGATTGTGTATTTGCCACATGTTAGATATAAGTATGATTGTATAATTGACAACCATACAGCCATGTGTTTCTCCCACCGGGCTTTCTCAAGGTTAACGATACATAAATGAATAACACATCTCCCAGAAATATATGCAAATGTTTGAGAGCCTCACTGGCTCTTGTATTAAAAAATAACTAAACGTGTGTTACAAATTCCTAGGCTGAAAGTTACAAATGACGGAAATCATACAAACGGGGGGGGGGGGGGGAATTAAAGAATTGTGGTTTGTAAATTAGCATTCCAATAAATAAAATCTACTGCCTATAAGTGTGTTGGTTAACTAAGTCCTGCTCACCTTGACTGGAAATAAGTCACTTTTCAACAAGATTAATTGTCCATATCCTGTCTCTTCATTAACAATTCAACACTGATTCTCAAAGTTCTACTTAAACCAATAAAATATGTCCCTGAACATGGCTGCCAGAACCTCTTGGGAGCCAAAGGAGTAATGTCTGCCAATTTTCCAAAAAGGAAGACTTCACTGTTATAGTAAAACACAGTGCAGGCAGTTTTCCTTTCCAGGGCAGAGGCGACTTAGGTCTGTGCCTTCTCTATTAGAATCTTGGTAATGTGGTCAGGAGCAGCCTAAGGTAAAATCAACAAGAACACATGCATTATCAGTGACAAGTGTACCTTAATTATGAGTGTCACACCCAAATATAGGACCCGCTGGGATTTACCTTATACATTCTGCTCCTCTCTAGAACCACCAGGATTTTGTGTAATGTCTTCCTTCTGTTTCTTCACAGAGGAAAAGGAGTTCCGAACGTTCTGGGTTTTTAAAGATGGTTCATGGGATTATACGACCTCGGATGACATCGCCCATTGCAGCAAAGAAAGAAAAAGGAAACGGGACACTGAAAAAACAATATAAACATATACTAAATACCTATTAGCCATGACATGAAAATTGGTGCCTGATTCCTTTGGTTTGCAGGACACAGCGCACTGCACGCCTCTTCCTTTTATCCGAGCCGGACAACCTTTGGAGTACGCATGGGTAACGCGTAGTCTATGGAATGACATTTCGAGGCTTTGTGGCCATCTTGGATTGAGCTGATATGTACTATCAGTCTTAGATAGGTCATAAATAACAATTACTGGGAACTCGTCCCAATGCTGCGAGGTACCGTGAGTCCAACATGGCTCCCACAACCTACCTGGCAGAAGGGGAGCATGACGACTGATGAGGAAATTCCCAACACATTGGCACGTTATGCAGGAGCAATCTTTATTTTTTTTTATACTTTGATACTTTGGATTATGATGACACATGGTTAAATTCCTCTGACTGGCCTCTTGTTAAGCAGCCCCAATATTATTATTGTGTTGAAACATTTAAAGTTTTCATTTGCTCCTTAAAGAAGGCTATATCCCTTATGCCCTCAAAGATGACTATGGGACCTGTGTCAAGGTCAGTAGTCTGACCTTGACAAGAGGTGATGGGAACCCCTCTCATGCCTACCAGGGAGGAATTCAGAGCCAATCCGACCTCAGAGGGGTACAGTGGCAGTTGAGAGCACCCAAATTCATGGCCACTCCCCATGTGCCAGTTTGTTCATGTGCAATACCCATTTGCATCACCCCATGACTATTACTGCAACTGCTGTCCAGTGTTTCCCCTTTTTTGGAACACTACAGTCTTGGGAGAAGAGTACCCATGAGAAAGAAGCTCTTCAGTGGTTCGCAGCCAGGCATTTATAAACCCTGATGGAGACGGTGAGTAAGTGGTGAGAGAACCAGAGCCCCAGCACACCCGCTCTGAGTCTTGTGCGAGCCACATACCAAAGCTGCCGGATGGAAGCAAACAGCAAAACGAGTAGCCGGATCTCCTACACAGCTGCTTCCAAAGTCATGCACCACACAGGGGACTGGTGAAGGCCCACTAGACCACCAGGGACATACACTGCACCAAAATAAAATGTGACTTACCTTAGGGGCGGTCAAGCCAGACCCCCCCAACTCAAACTGGGACACTGTCAAAGATGAATCACAATTGTCTCTCCATGGTAGCTCCATGCAGAGAAAGGAGGTGAGTCTTAAGGGGCCAAAGGAAGGTTTTCTTGAATGTAAACCTGGCCAGGTGACAGAGACAGCGCCAGAGGAAATGAGAGGTTGAGGGGTATATCAGGCACATTTAACAGCATTGTTTCCAGCTGTTGTAATCAGTGCTATATTGGCTTCTGTCATACTTCTTGCCAACTGTCCCCCTTCATGGATAGAGTTCAAGAGAGCCATTAAGTGATTCACCAAAAGTGGAGACACCATTTTGTAAAATGCTGAAGTTAGCCCATTCGGGCATGGGCTTTTCCCTGGCTGCAACCACCTATCTGCTTTGACTACTTATGTTGCTTCTATGGGTAGATCCAGACATTTTCTATTCCTCTCTGATTATTTGGGCATTGTCACTGAATCTAATTATCTTTCTTCGATCCTCTATTTACATTCCCTTCTGTTAAGAGGTGTTTTTAATATAAGTTCCAGAAAGCCTTTCTTTTGTGATCTTCTTCCACAATTTCCATCCCATTCTCATTGCATATACTTTGTATAAAGGCATTATAATCCTTTATTCTTTCCCTATCAGTTAGTAATTTGTCTGCTTTCCCTCCCTGTTTGTAAAATATCTATTTAGTTTTAAGCAACAGACTTTCTGCCTTCTGTTGATGATGCTATTTCATTTTTACTTACTCTTTCTACCATTATTGCTGCTGACAGTTAATTTTTCAATGTGAATATTTCTGTTTTGAGGGCTTCCGTAATATCCTCCTGCAGAGCCAGCAGCAATTGTATACGTTTATTTTTAGTCAACTGTTCCATGCTCATTCTCTCACTGACTGTGTTCTCCAAAGGCCAATAAGTTGGTAAGTCCTTCGTCCACTCCACTAGCACTCTGTAGATTGCCCGGTAGGAGGCATTTCATGGATGGAGTCTTCATGCTTCTATTAGATTTTGCCATCATTGGCACTGTGTTTTTTTGGAATGAGCAGGCTCCTCATTCTCCTGCTCTCCTGCTTTTGAGCATGTTTTCTCCTCTCAGCAACATAAACCCCCAGGCTTCCTTTATTTTTGTAAGAAGGATAGCCCAGTGCCTGCTGGTTTATGTTGTGCTACTCGCTCATCACTAGTATGGCCAAACATCATCAGGTCTTGACTTTGGGCAAGTAAGCAGAGCCATATGAGTCTCAGTTAGAATGTCCTTTTCATTGTCTTATTGTAGTAGCTATCTCAGTTATTTCACAAATTTGCTTTATGCGTATCTTTTTCAGCGTCATCATTGCTATCAGAGCATTTAGTTCCTTTGAATGATCCCAAGTCATTGAGTTATGCTCATTGTCCTCCATCAGTTGTTTTCTTTTTTGAATGTCATATTCCCCAGGATCCCCTCCGGTGTCTTTTCTGTGCAGGTTGGCTGTTTTAACGTCGCTTGGTAGGTAATCTATATCTCCCTAATCTCTGCACCGATCCAGGAACTTTGCCTACCAACCACACATTTTAGTTCTCTGCATGGGCCTGCCTCTTGTTGCTCATCCAGGCTTTCTCTCTGCACCATCCGGCCTGTTCCTTTCTGTCCCTCATCTTTTATTCCTCCAGACGAGTGCTCCTCTTGCTATTTGTACGTGCCCCGCTTCCCGAGCATTCCTTTCATTGTTCGTGCAGATGGTGTTCCGTATTTCTCTTCTCATTGATTGGGGGTTTCTTGTTCCTCAGTAGGAGCAGTTTGGTCAGCGTTTTTGCCTCATTTAGTTGTTGTACAGGTTACTGACCCGTTTCAGCCCCTCTCTCATTCCTATTTCCAGAACTCAAAGGGTGCCATTTAATTTCAGTATCACGCACCTTACTAATGCTGGATGTAGTTTGCGCTTCTCCACTAACTGGGCTTACTTCTTTTTAGCACAGTGAGGCTCTAAATTTCATGTATTTCTCATAATGGGGAGCAGGGGTCCAGAGCTCTCTCACTCCTTGTCTGCTCTGTCGGCCATCTTGACCATTCCCACAATCTGAATTTTGGACGCTTCAATTGTAGGTCACCTTTTTCTCTGGCCAATCATAGAAGCATGTCCTGGTCTGGACAGTTGAATACTCATGTGATTATTAGCCTGAAGGGGCGACCTGGAGCAGGCTGAGGGCCCAGTGAGCCGTGCACTCTCTCAAACTGGAAGTGAGAGGAGACAATGGGTCACTTAGAAGCCCAGGCAGGCTCAGGATATGAATATTATTCCATTGTGGGTGATTTTCCAGATCATCATTATGTGCTCATACAATGTCAAGATCCTACAAAGTACTAGCATTGTGTTTACTCAGGCTTGACCAGTATGCTTACTCATATTAAGTTGCTGTTCAGCCTCAGTCACATCGAGTATCTCGTTTCTGGTCTACAGTGACTACTAATTGCTGCAGTTGTTGGAGTGCCGCACCGAGCCTAAGCCAGCATCTGTACTGGAGGGCAAGTCGTCAATAGCCTTAAGAGGGGGGGCGGGTCAGCATATTCTACTACATATGTACATATATTTGTGGTGTTTGTGTACTCAACATTAAGCAGCATGGCCCTGTGAAGCACTTTTTCATGCTGCCTGAGCCTAAATATATGGCAGTATTGCCCTGTAAAACGCTTTCAGCTTGGTTCCCATAATACCTTCTATCCTGCCAAAGTAAAGCACATTTATTCTGCATGTGTGTCTCTCCCTTCCACCAAACACAAAGACAAGCACACATTCTGCTCCCATAAATCCACTCACACCGTCACAAATGCACACATACTCAGTCATTCTCACACACACGCATACACATGCACAAACGTTCTCATCTTGCACACGCAGATGCAGACGTTCTCAGTCATGCATGCGCACTCTTGCTCTCTTTCATAAAAAATACAATTCTTTGTGGCGGAAGTAGCAAAGACATTCAGCCAGTGAAGGCAACACGTCTGTCGCTGGAGAGAGTTGGGCATGAAAGGGACAGTGAAGACACGCTCACGGATGTAAGCGCATTGTGATGAATCAGGAGTATTTGTCCCTTCTCACCAAGGGGGAGCCACCCCTTTGAGGCTAGGGAGCTGAGCCTGCTCCGCAAGACCCCCCCCCACGGGTCTGGGCAAATTGGACTTCACTAAGAGTGACTCACCATTAGGGGACAAGGATTCCGTTTCCCCAGGGAACTCCCTAGGCCAACCACCCAATATCTGCATATATGGGACTGGACTGCCTTTATTGAAGAATACAGTGGGCCTCATTACGACCCGGTCGGTAAGGGATTACCGGTACCGGTAAGGGCACTGGTGCCGGTAATCCCTTACCGCCCAATTCCGAGGTCCCTTTGCGGGTCCTCCCTTAACGGCTGGTTTTACCAGCCATTAAGGACGGGACCCGCAAAGGGACCTTGGAGGTAATTACGTACCGCAATTTGCGGTACCGTAATTACCGCCTTCCCCATTTCCATTGAGCCCTATGGGGGCAAAAATGGTAATGGGGAAGGGCCAATGGTGAATGGGGAATTACCGCCCCGCCAACCTTGGAATGTGGCGGTAATTCCGCCATTCACCATGGCCGAATCAGTAAGGTACCGGCGTCAAAAATGGCGCTAATAGCGTCATGGTTAACGCCTGGGTCGTAATGAGGCCCGGTGTCATCCTTTTATGTTGCTTTGGTCAATTTCAGATCAAACAAAGGCAAAGAGAGCATCTCTATAAGAAAATACTTGTATTTAACTGAGATGGATGGATCACAAGAGGAGAGAGAGTATGGTGTGCAGGGGAAGCCCCCTGGCATAAGCTCGCTTTGGAGAGGCAGATCTGGAGGAAGCCATGGAGGCTGTGGTAATTGAAAAGCTGCAGAAAGTTATCCCTAGATGCCGGAGAACCGTCAATGAAGACAACAGGGAGGCTGGGAGAGAAAGCCTGTCTAATGTGGTGGCGTGACCACAGTCATGCTGTGGTGGGCCAGGCGCCCAGTGAACAACGACAGGACCATTACCCCAGGGAGTGCTGACAGCTCCCGGACAGCAGACAGCAGTGTCTGTGGAGTGCAAACTCATTCTGAGATGCCGAGAATGAGACGTGAGCGAAGTTAGAGACTGAGAAGCCAGAAAACTAAACCGATTACCCGAGCGAGTACCAAGCTCTGCGAGGACACCTTGGAGAAACACAGGTACGACGGTGAACGGGAAGACCAGGAGACCACCGGTTCAACCAGATGTAAGAAGTGGAATGTGGGGAAGCCAGCAAGGCAACCCTCCCCTAGTAAACCAGCATAATTGGATATACAAAGAAATCATAAATAATGTAACAAAAAAGGCTGGTTGGGAAACAGAGGGAAGGTGGAAAGGAGAACCCTAGGAAAGAGGGAGAAGACCAGGAGAACTCAAAGTTAATAAGTGGGGAGCGCACTAACTGAGGCAGTGTCCCATGTGTTGGGAATTAAGATTATCAAGTGAACATAATAAGGAGGGACATAAGCCAATAGGAAGAACCTAGGAGAGGGGAACTCATAATAGAAGCCAACGTATTCAGAACCTAAGAAAGGTTGAATCTAAAAAAACTGAAAAGCATAAACTTAAAGGAAAGAGTGTGAGAGATTATATCAAGGAGAGAACTTCTAAACAAACCATTAAAAGGAATATAAAACCCATAAACAGTTGGGAGGCGCTACAAGAACTCCTGAAGGAAACGCCAAGAGAGTCTCAGAGAAGAGCCGTCTAAGGAATATATTTTAACCAGAGACATTTTTAGCTCAGGCATAAAAGGAAACACGAGTAAAGAAAGAAGGCATTAATGCAAATGACCAGCAGATGAGAGACATTATTTTGGACTACTTTAGTTATTCATAGTGATAGGGTCAGAAAGAGTTAAGTTTGGACTGAGGATATTTATTTTGGATTTCCTGATGACAAACAAGCACCTTGAGTCAGGCACGGAAATCCCCATACCAATAGGGATAGATAGGCCTTTTATTTTTAAATCATTTCATTCAAAGGAAATTAACATGTCCAAAATGTGTCAGACTCCTTCTTCAGGCCCTCCACAGCATGCATTTTAAAGCAGAGATAAACATTATTTGATATGCAGGCTGGTGCTTGACCAAGTGGGTTACAGAAGGGACACAGTGGGACATAAATGGGACTCCAAGGACGACCTAAAACACTCCGTACTTCTGCCACTGTCACTCAGCCACCAAGCCATAAGGTGAATTTCGGCCCAAAGTGTACATAAGCGTTGCCCCCATTTTTCCTACAATATGCATGTTTTTATTTCATTGTCAAGTGATAAACAAAAGCAATACAATAAAATAAAAACAACAAGGCCACTTCAAGCCAAGTTCACATGACTGCCCCTCATTTAGGGTTCAGTGCCAATACCATTTCACCAAGCACATAAAAGCATAGATACATGTTCACATATGCTCAAATGTCACTAGACACTCTGATCAGACAACACATGTGGCAGCACAATTTTTTTCTTGCACCATCCGCCCTGTGAAAAGAGTGGACAAGTGCAATCAGTTTTTGATTTGGTATAGGGGAAAACGAAATAAATCAAATGTCAGAGGGCAGCAAAAAACAAAACATTGCACAATGCATACAAAAAGAGGTCTGGGAGCCCCTCTACCGAGAACGAACACAGCCAAATAACCTGTTCTTTGGGAAGGTGCCCAATCGGGAGGGTCTGCAATCATGTTTTAGCTCGCTGTACCCTTTTCAGAAGAAAAATATCCATTTGCATAAAAAAGCCGTACCAGAACACTGAGATCCAGCACAGCAATACGGACCAGTTGACTCTTTCGAGATGTAGGACTATCAAATCCAAAAAGGGTGCATTTCAGTATCCGGCTCTAGAGCAAGGAATAGCCTGCCTCCTAAACCTAGGAGCATAAAGTCTACGGACGTTTTCAAAAGTAAATCAAAACTCTTCTTTTTGTTTAATCATTTGGAGTGATCATTAACTGTTTTTTTTTAACTTAGGATTGTGATTTGTTGTTGGTCTTTTTCTGTTGTTGCGCCATCAAACCTACGGGTCTATGGTTAGCGCAATATACATTTTTAAAGTAAAGTAATGTAAAATAAAGCATATCAGTCTTTGTCCCACCCACTTGGGCAGTCCAGCACCAAAATGCAAGGCAATTCTCCTCTGAACAAGAGTACCAACAGCAATCCCAGACATGTGTTTCGGCCTAATCGAGCCTCGTCCGTGAGGTGAAGCTGTGCCTCTCTAAGCAAAGTAGCAAGGGGTTCCTGTCTGGATAACTCTGAGTATAGGCAAAGTTAAGGTTAACACAAGATCTATATAGCGTTTCAGAAAATTACTTTTCTTAATAACTTCTGAATGCTTGTATGAAAAAATATGAAAATATTCCATAGTAATATTTTGAGGCAGTTCCCATGCACAAATTCAGATTTCTACATTAACGGCTTCTGAGTTTAAATAATGTTTACTGTAATTGCATTTTACAATAGGTTTTAACATAGGGTTTTCCATAGGATAAAAAAAAAGAATTTCGGCCCACATATCTCATATTTTGCAGGCACCTTGATTTTACCCCGAATTGGTGCACTGAAAAAAATTTGACAATCGACCCAATTTGAGATATTAATGTTTGAAATGTATCTATGTATGCTGCATGTGCAGAATAAATGTACCTTTTTCATACAAACTGTACACAGACCGTATGGAATAAATGTACACTTTTAATAGGAAATGTCCACAGATCATATGAGTTTTACAATATGCATATTAAACAATTAATGTCTCCTAAAAACTCACATTAAAGGCAAGTCTCAGCTGACTTTAATGCGAGTTTTAAGGTGATGTAATAATTGTACACTTGTAATACAAATGTTACACAGAGCGTGCACCTATGGCACATGCTCCTATGACACATGCTCCTAAGACACACGCTCTGTGAACCACACCTACCGCACACACCCTTACGACACACACTTACCGCACACACATACAACACACACTCTAATGACACACTCCTATAATAATGCTTCTATGACACGTTTTCTTAATCCACATGCTGCTATAATAAGCACTCCTACAACACACAATCCTGTTATATATGTTTATTTGGCATATGCACCTACTACCATGCATCTACTGCACATAAAATGTGGACATACGACACATGCTCTCACATGCACCTACAACACAGGCTCCTACCACAGATTCTCCTACCACACACGCTCCTTCCACAAACGTTCCCTATGTTAGGCAAACTTATGACACACTCTTACAACACACAATCGAATGACCCACACTCCTATGACATGTGCTCCTATGACACATGAAGCTATAACACATGCTCATACACCACATACTCCCATAATATGTTTTCCTATAATAAGCTACCACACACATCTACTACAAATAACGTGTGGACGTAAGACACCTGCTCTTTCCCCACATGCTCGAACCACATACACTTTTATGACACACACTCTTACAGCACATTCTTATGACACACACTTGTACAACATGTGATCCTACTACACACAAATGCTCCTACGACATTCGCTTCTATGACATGTGATCCTACAACACATACTCCTACGATACATGTGCCTACAACACATAACATGTGGGTGTGCTCTCACATGCACCTATGGCACATGCATGTATGACACACACTTCTACCACACACACTGTTATGACACAGACTAAAATCACACACATTCCTACTCCTAGGATACATGCTGCTATAACAAGCACTCATACAACACACACTCCTGTGATATTTCTATAACACACACACCTACTACATATGCCCCTACAACACATAACATGTAGACGTATGACACAGGCTCTCAAGTATACCTAGGACATACATGCACCAAGGCACATGCTCACACCACACACACTCTTATGACACACTGCTACGACACATGCTCCTACAACACATAACATAACAATAGTATTTGTAAAAGCGCACATTCACCCCCGAAGGGGCATCTTGGCACTAATAACAGATGTATATTGTTACCCAATTTACTCATTTTATCGACCTCGGAAGGACAAAAGGCTGAGTGGACCTGCTGGGATTCGAACCTGTGACCACAAGGTCAAACACAGGTCCCTGTAGTGGATGCATTAGTCCACTGAGCCACAGACTCGGCTACACATGGTGCTACAACACACACAACTCACAATCTTACAACACAGAAATGTATAACACATGTACTTTACTGCACATACTTATGCCACATGCTGTTATGCAGCATGTTCATATGCTACACCCACACTTATGCATGCTCTTACAACACAGGCTAGAATTACAACAAACACTCAAGTTGAAATTATTTCAATTTTCTTTTAAGAGTTATGGTTAAATCAACAAAAATGTAAAGTCTACAAACAACTGACATAATACCATAAAGTTGTAACATGAAAACAAGTATTTGTATAAAATGTGAAAACATTCAAAAGTACATTAAAAGTAGAGCTATAATACATGTTAAAAGAAAGTATAAAATATTTGTGTAATACAAAATGACTAAATAACAACAAACTTAAATTAGCATATACAAAATCAAAATTCCTCAAAACAATTGAAATTAAAAAAATACACAGAATATTTTCAAAAATAAATTGACAATAACAAAATATACACATGCATTTAATCCTATACTTTTCGTATATAATAATCTCAATGAACAAATCACTTTTTAAATTAATAAAAATACAAATACACATTAACAAGGTACGTCATCATTGTAAATACATATAATTTACTAAACAATAAACATAACATTATGAAAATAAAACATACACAAAGCTAATACAAAATGATTAAACTATCATATACATGAAATGCTTATTAGCATTTACTTCTATGCATTAATTAACATATGCTCATTTATATTCATTCCACTGCATAAACAATGTAAACATTTAATATGTGCGCTAAATTAAATTTAGTGAATAATGCAAACTGTAAATGCAGCATAACTGTAAATGATAAATAAAAGCAGTTTAACATTTTTATTACAAACAAATATTTACGCAACACATATTACTGTGATTATATAGCATTTTAGAGCAAAAACAAAATATTGCCAAACAAAAACAGGGTGAGATTTCCATGATTTTTAATTTAAATATACACATGCTAAATGTATAAATGTATTCATAAGGTTTATTATGTTGTTACCTTAACTTTATTATTTCTGATGTTTGTAGTTTTTCTTGGTTTAATCTTAACTCTTTTGTGAAAATGTTTTTTTCAAATATATATATATTCAGTGAAAAAACTTTGTTAAAGGGACTTTATGGTTAAGTTACGCTGCTAAAAACCTTTCAAATTCAGTGAAAAAACTTTTTTTGGTGTCCTGCGGACATGCGCTTCCTTCGCAGACTTGTTGGCGACCGGATCATATGACCGCGCCCACGCTGATCGTGTGTTCTGAATGCGGACACTGTTCGTGTCCCCGAACAATTTAAAAGTACATTTTCAATTAATCCATAATATTTTTCAATAAAAATCTCACCATGGCACAAGTCCCACATAGTAATCCTGACTTTCTACATACCTTTTGAAACTTTTCGAACTTTTTTTTGTGTTCGATCTGTCCGCAGACAGCGCGCATGTCCGTGGACCGCGCACAAGCACCCCTATAAAAGACCAAGCCCTAGCGCGTATTCTCATTGTGTTTCTGGCTATTCTTCAGAACACAGCGATTTTTGCTGCCACCTGCAGATTACACCATCATCGAGATGGCATCCATGGCTGAACTACTGCCACCTGGTGCTGCACCTGCTTCAGCACCACCCCCACCCCCTCCACCACCACCACCTCCCCAAGAGCCTGAAGAGGGGAACAGGAGTGAGGATGCAGAGGAGAAAGAAGAGGATGATGAGAATGAGGTAGAGGAAATCCCTACTACCCGCACTAGGCGTGAGTCTTGGGTGTGGCGGTTATTTACCATTCATGGGAATGGTCCTAACGCTCGTGCGAACCGTGTTACCTGCAATGAGTGCAAAATGATACTCATGCGCGGGAAGCACGGTAAGTACAGCTTTGGGACCACTACTATGAAGCGACACCTGAGGTCATTTCACTCTGGGGCTATTCGCAGGGTTGTACATTGTGAAGAACGTAGCAGGTTGATTTCCTCTACTTCATCCTCAGTTTCTGATCCTGTCACCACAAGGACCACCTCTGTGGGACAGAGTCTTCCTCAAGCTGCCTCACAGGCCATACAGAATGCTGATGACCCTTACCTTTCGAGGGTCACAGTTGTATGTATGTACTGTGACACAGTACTCTGTAGGGGGAGCAACTTCGTAGTGCTTTCGAGACTATCGTCTCAGAGCACGAGAAGATCTGCTCACTACCCAAATAAAACCCACTCTACATCTTCCTCTCTCAGCTCGCCCTTTCTTATCCCTGTGGTTGGTGTCCCCCCCTTTGCCTTCCTTTCCTCTCCTCTCCTATTGTGTCGTGTATAAAAAACAAAAAAAAATACAAAATATCAAAAATCAAAAAAAAATAAGGCTCTTTTCAGAGCCGCCTTTCACAGTTAAAAAATAGAAGTGATAATATATGAATCAGGGCCCTTTGTATTTGTTAGAAGGCCGCGGACAGTTCGCGAACATTTAAAAAATTGGGTTGCTACCCTATCACAAACATTGCAATTTTCTCTGGGAGGAAATGGTGGCTCTGAAAAGAGCCTTCGGGAGGTGTTTGTAAGTCAAAAATTATAAATGCTTAACACCTACTTCAAAATGGATGTTGTAATTCCAAAAAAGGTTGCAATGCATTTTGTACATTTCTCAGAAAAATCTGATTGCCACCATAAGTAAGATGGACTCCATCTCTGCGAAAAATGTTTGTACTACGAAACAGAATATTTTCATTGTGAAAAGAAGACATGCCAAAATCTTTTAGAAAGGCACAAACAGCTTTATTAACATTGCGCCTTGCTTTTTCCATTTGTGGACCAAATGAAGAAGAACGAAGCCACATTTGTCTCTGCGCAATCCGTGAAAATATCACTTGAGAATTAGGAAACATGTCCATAACCTTCCCAAGTCCTTCTTTCATAGCAAATTGCAAAAACATTCCAGTCACATGTCCTAAACTGTTCCCTCCACAATGAATTACAATTATGTCTGGATGTTGCTCTGTCTCCAAAGTAGCACTGAGAGGTAGCAAGTCCAACCACTTCATTCCACGTACTCCATGCCAGTGTACTTCCACATGTGGGAATCCAAGATCTACAGCTACTCCACAGCTTTCTGCATGCACTTCAACCAATATATCCATGAATCTCCCAAAATCCATGCAATCTATTTCCTAAAACACACAGACATAGCTATCTGTTGTTCTCTCAGCAAAAACAGTATATGAGAAACATGACCATGCACCAATCACATTCAAGACCTCTACATCTAACTGCATCGTCATAGGTCAGCACTGCACATGTACTGTGAATCTCTCTGAGTACAAGTGTCATATCATTGGCAAGCACCATCTACCAGAAATACTGTACAAGTCTCCAAGATTTCTACTTGCAGCTCCATGCATATCCATATGCATGAACACAAACTTCAGTTATGCACATTTTCAAACAAGACTTTTAGCTTGTGTAATCTGTAAAATGAATTTACTGTATTTTTTTCAATTTCCTAAAATCAACTATCACCTATAAACCTTTATACTATTTACTTTCTTTATACACACACACTCAAATCATGTTAAACTAACATTTTTTAAATGAAATATATAAACTACATATATTCAAACAAAGTTGCATGCAAGCACAATCTATGTTTAAATCTTTAAAAAAAATACTTATACAATTTCATATTTTTTGTTTTTATTTATTTATTTACTTAATTACTTTAATGTAGATATGACATTATAGAACAGCTTAGTTACAGAAATAGTGGTATTCACTGGTATATTATACATTTCACAAGACATAGTAAAGATATTTTTTTTGCTACAGTTAGTCATTCAATACAATTTGTTCATTAAGAACATATCATATGTACTGAACTGATGCAATGTATCTTATGTAAATAAATTAGTTTAATGGTTTTGAAGAAGGCGCTGAGGATTTCAATTAAAAAAATCAATATCTAAATTAAAAACAGCGCTATATACAAACAAAGTTACTAATTTGAATATTTTACAATTGCAGTGAAGACCAGTCTCCTGAAAAGAAGCAGCCGAATCCGAAGAACAAAGAAGAACTGAGAAGTTACCTGTTAATTTAAGAAAAAAAGTAAGTAGAATATCACCATAATATTTGTATTATTACTCAAACATACTGTAAAGTTAATACAAGCTATTTCTGTGCCTAAAAATAGAGATTGTGTACCATTTTGTCCAAAAATCTCCATGTCTTAAATAGCGATTTCCAGCCAGAATGGCCCACAAATTCCTCTTTTTGGACACACAAAGTACCCAACTGAATCGCTACAATTTTCATATTAAAGAACAAACAACTGTTTTAATTGTATACATTAGATTTACTATTTGTACTTTACTTTTCCACACCACTAGCTTACTTTTTCTTTGTCATCTGAACCCCAGTTTAGTAACACATAAATTCAAGAATACCTATCCCTACTAGTTGTAGTTCCCAATGCACAATCACACACCATTACATACATCTTTATCATCTTACTCAAACACTCATGCACACAGCACACATACATTGCAGAACACCCCAACCCATACCTTCTTTATTTTTTTCAACAGACCCTAAAGAATGCCTACCAAAAGTCAAGTCCATAGAAAGTAACGCAGAAGTAGAGCAAATGAAAATAAAAGTGTCCAACATAAGCATCCATCTCTAGCAGAATTTGTAAACAAAAGTTGAAACAAAACAGCTAATACAGTCATTTAGTGAAACACAAGAAGTTTCAAGTACAAAAATTTTGCCTCATCTATCAAAATGTAAAACAAACCAAAAAACAATTAACAGAAAATCAGCTATCACTACAGATAAAACTACTTCTTTAAATTTTAATATAGTGCAAAGTAAGCATACCAAGAAAAGTATTTTAGCCAAAATGTACCGTCACAAAGTCCTTCAAAATCTTATAAAAACAGGAGAGAAATCAGGTTTAATGCTTAAAACCTATCGTAGGAAATTAATCTTAGAAGCGTTGATGGACAGTGCAATTCTTCTCAAAAGAAAGTTATTTATTTTACTGTTAAACAAAATGAAACCACTAACAAAATTAATAACTAAATTACAAAAAATACTTCTCAATAAGCGAAATGTCAACAGAAAGAACTTCTTAAGTATCTGCGGAGGTGAATGGAATCACACTACGAGCACAGAACCATATTTTAATGAAGAAGCGTACAAACAAAAGCAAACAAATACAATTGCCATACATAGCAGTGGTCGAGGTTATGAAAAAGTGAATAATACCATAACGGAACAAGAAGTACTCCTTACAAAAATATGCCCTGAAAACTTAGAATTACCCCTCCATTCAACTGAATCAGAACGTCTAGTGTACAAATGGCCATGCACGTCAATGTGTAACATTCCCAAACAATGTTTCAAATCTTTACGCCAATTCCTCAATAAATATGTAAAAAGCAAAGACAAAATCAAAATTAAATTACTGCAAAATATGGATACCTGTCCAGTGCGCAAGTACACAGGACTACAAGGACATTCATTGGCCTGCATTACAGGACCTACTTGTAAAACCACTTTCCATGATATCAAAAGAATATCAACACATCATTCAACTATAAGACATCTAGTCTATAAACTGTACTATGCTAAAAGTCCTTCTACATGGTACAGCAAAAGACCTACTTGAGGAAATTGACTATATCCAGAAAAAATATTTTGGAAGTGAAAGCCATTTACAGAATGAAATAGCTTTAAACCAATTAAGCAACAATTCTACACATGGCAACCTTTTGCTAAACACATACAAAAAAGAAATACTAAAATTTAAAAGTACATTGGCTGAAGTACCAAACCATGTATGTGTATGTTGCCATAGAACTTTTTATAAAAGGAACACAAAAACGGTAGACCTATCATATAAAATAGAAGACAATGAAGATTCTAAATGGTTTGAATTAGCTCTCTACCTTGTAGCAGAAAACAAATACGAAATAACTGAGCCCTTAATACTTTGCAGTTACTGCACTACAAAACTTGACAACAACCAAACTCCTTCACGTGCTATCACAAATAATTTGGAATTATACCCAGTACCAAAACCCCTACAACAACTTAATTTATATGAGAACATCATAATTCAAACAGTACACCCATTTCAAGCAATAATACGCCTTCAACCAAAAACAGCAAAATTACCTCCCTCTGAATTGGTAAAAGGCATTTGTGGAAAAGTAGTTTATTTACCATTAGATCTAAAAGAAAATGTGCATACTCTAGGAGTGCAACGTCCAATGTGTCACGCTTACCGGGAGACCGGGGTTCGTCACACGCGCTTTCCCTTCCTGCCGCCTCTATTCGCGCTTCCGCGCTTGGGGAGGCGCCGGAGGGAGAGCTTCGGGGACCAGGGCTGCAGCTCCTCGGCGTATGCGAGGGAGACCGCGATCACGGTTCCGCGCATGCGCCGTGGATTGGTCACCCGGGATTGGAGGGGCTTGCTGCCCAAGCCTCGCTCTGGGTCCGCCGGCGCCCGGCGACAATCACCTTGCGTTCCAGGCCTCGCGGGCGCCGGCGGCCCATAAAGTGAGAGTGAGGATCGGGAGCAGATCGCGTCTCAATGCGTTCTGTTCCTGATCGTGTTACTCGCTCGCCCTTTGTTCCTGCCCCTGCCTTGCTCTGCCCAGCCCTTCTGGGGATCTCCTTTCCCTTGTCCTCTCCTTGCCAGCTCCCTGCTTCTCCCCGGGTTCCCCTGGAATTTCCCTTTGTTTACCTTTTGGTTTGCTGGGGTTCTCTGCCTTCCTGGACTCCTCTCCCAGCCTGGTCCACGTCAGTTCTCCCATCTTCCCAGGTTCCCCCACCTTTAGCCAGGCTAGGTATCCCTGCCTTGATTTTCCCTTTTCTCCTGCTTCGTGCCAGCCTGAGCTCTGTGGTCATTCTTCCAGTGCCTTCTCCTGGTATTCGCCTCAGCCATCCTTGGACTCTTGAGCTCCTCAGTATTCAGCATCTCCCTGGTGAATATCCGGCCATCTTTCGGACTCTTGAGCACCACAACATCCAGTGTCTTCTCCTGGAGCACACCTTTGTCTTCCTTGGACTCTTGAGCACCACTGCATCAGCGTCTTCTCTTGGTATCGCCTCTGTCATCCTCGGACTCTGGAGCTTCATCACTTCAAAGACTTGTTCCTTCAGCCTCTCCTGCCTGTGCTTGCACAGTCCCGACGTCACGGAAATCAGGAGAGAGCAGCTTGTGACGTTGGGAATCGGTCCATCTTTTACCCAGTACCCTTTCTGGGTGGAGGAGAGGCTGGTTTCTCGTGTCACCAATTCTTCTTGTCAGTCTGGCTGCCCCATCGAGATCAACCAAACATACAGGTACGCAACAGTCACGTGACTCACACCTTAACACAATGCAGCAATCTTTAATTATCTTAGTAAATGGAGTACCTACAAAAGACAAAGAAATATGGCAACAGCTGCTAGATTTACATAAAGTTAGACAAGCCTTCCAATATCTTAAAGAGAATAATGAATATTACAAAGAAATTAATATTGAAGAAAACTTGAAAGATACAACTGAAATAATTCAAGAAACACAAGAAGCTGGTCAATTTGAGCTACTAGATCCTGCTACAATATCAAATACTTTAGACCATTATACAATTCATACTTTGCACTCTAATAACACCATAGACGATGTACTGGAAACGTACCAAATGCGTCAAACAAAAGGATCGCCAATCAGCATATGGGACAAAAGTATAGAAGCACATGCTTTTCCTCTACTCTTTCCTACTGGCAAAGGAGGAAGGTATGATGATAGACCTATTCAAATATCAGCTTCAGAATACCGCTCATTACGGATGTATTCTGAAGATCTCAGATTTAGACAAAATGTGGAATACATATTCCACCTACTCTTTGAAAGTGAACTAGCAACTTTATTTTACGGAGTTGCACACATATTAAAATCAGGATCACACTTTCAAAATATGACAGCTACACAATTATTAGAAAAAGTTCACCAAAAGGATGAGGTTTTACAATCAAATATTACAAATCTATTATCAAATATGCGTGGTACTAAAGAGTACTGCTTTTGACGTCATGGAGATGTACGTTGTATGATCAGAAACCTTGGCCCACCCACTTGGTTTGTTACATTAAGTTGTGCAGAATATTAATGGGAAGATTTACATGATTTCCTACGCATATCAAATAAAAACAAAACAAACATAGATATACTAACACCTGGAGAACTTTGTTCTTTGGATCCTGTTAATGTTTCAAGATATTTTCACCATCGCTTCATTGCTATGCTACATTTTATTTGTAATAAAATTGTTCCTCCCCTTGGAGAAGTGCAACACTTCTTTTGGAGAAAAGAATACCAAGCCAGAGGAGCACCACATATCCACATGCTTTTATGGATTAAAGATGCTCCTAAATTTGGTCAAGACAGTGATGCCACTGTTTTACAGTTTATTGAAAAATGTGTCACTTGTGAAATTCCATCAGAAGCCACAAATAGTGATCTTCATGCACAAATTTTACAATTTCAAAGACACAATTGTGCAAAATATTGTTGTTGCAAATACAAAAACAAAGGGAAATACTACACCAAATGCCGATTTGGTTTCCCTAGACCAGTTACAAATACAGGTCAAGTGAACAACCTCATGTCTTCAGTTAGACATAGTGTTAAAGGTAAGTCACCTAAAAATACATATTACATAAAAAGAAAAGAAGAAGAAAAATATATCAATGATTATAATGCAATCATTGCCCACTTATGGAATGCAAACATAGATGTGCAGTACATTGCAGACAATTCTACTGCAGTTGCACGATATGTCACAGCATACTTAACTAAAGCAGAAAAGACAGAGCTCCAAGACCTCTGGAATGATCTGTCATCAGATAAAACAGTGTCTCAGAAATTATACAGCTTGGGCATAAAAATGCTCACCCATAGAGAATGTGGATCATATGAAGCAGCTGATTGTTTAACTGGTACTGCATTGTATGGTAAATCTGAAAATATAGTATGGCTAAGTCTTGGTCCAGCTAAATCCAGAAAAAGAGTTCTAAAATCATATGAAGATATAGAAACAATAGACAAATGTGATCCCAACAGCTAAGGCATTTTAAAAAACAATTTATTGGACACATACTACCCAAACAGAAGTAATACTTTGGAAAACATGTGTCTATACACATAGCCCAAAACTACACATACAGAAATAATATGAAACCTGATGAAAAAAAGGTAAATATAGAGTGACAAACTGTGAAGGCAGATTAGTTAAACTCACTAAACCAAATTTAATTAATCATATCAAATTGTCATTAAAGACTCCTCAACATAAAGAAGTATATTACATATTCCTGCTTCAAACCATGGAGAAAAGAAGAACAAATACTAGATAACTATGACTCATATGAGGATGCTTTCTTTCAAAGCAAATGAAAGCACTATAACTGATGTAAACTTTACACAGTACAAAACAATGTTGCACAATGAACAGCAACACGAAGAAGAACTCCAAGCCCAACTAGATAAGGACACTCCTGACAGTAGTCAACCTTCTGTAACAGGAAGTCAAGAACCGCTGGGAGAACCACTAATAATAAATGAGGCAGAATTAGCTATGATAGAAGTAGAAAACACCATGTGTCAGTATGAAGATAAAGAGGACTTAACTATACTACAATCAAAACTAAACAATGAGCAACGTAGTGTCATGATGCCTACCCCCGGAGCACCAGGCCAGGCCCAGCACCCCCGGGAGCAGGCATCATGCCCCCGGGTAAAAGCCCAGCGGCCCCTTATAGGGGCTCTTTGGACTCTGTCCTGGCACCGTTGGCGCCAGGCTCATGTTGGACATCAGTCCTGGCGCTATAGGCGCCAGGCTCATAAAGGAAGGTGTTTTGTGCACTTACCTGATGCAGACCATGCTGCAAGATTCAGGCCTCCCTGAGACCTGAAAGGGACTATTTTTTCATTGGGACTATTTTGCCACTTGGGCGTGGCCAGGGAAGGATACTTACCTGGAACTACTTTGGGGGCTATTTAAGCCACGCCCAGACAGTAGCTCACGCTTCGCGTTGTTCTGCATCCTAGCAGCTGAACGCTCACCGT
The DNA here is from genome assembly GCF_040938575.1 of Ambystoma mexicanum. Lineage (NCBI taxonomy): Eukaryota > Metazoa > Chordata > Amphibia > Caudata > Ambystomatidae > Ambystoma > Ambystoma mexicanum. The sequence goes on along the minus strand of NC_090930.1, from coordinate 980,082,487 downwards.
GTCTGCTCCTGCATCTGGTCTCCAGCCACGCCCGCCTCGATCCTGGAACACCTGTAAAGAAAGAAGAGAAGAGAAAGGTGAAAACCAAGAATTTCATCAAACTTCTTACCTGCATCCGGAACCTTCACGCCAGCGTTCCTGAGAAAAGACTTTCATTTAAAAGCACCGCGTTGCTCGCTGCAGCGTCGCGCTTCACTCACCTGTCCTCCGGAGTTCTTCTGGCTCCACCACGACTGTCTGCACCGGTCGCCACATCTCTGCGCCTAGGGGAGAGAAGAAGAGACAAAAGGTGAGCAGAAGGAACATATGAGGAAAGCCTAAATTTCCGCCATAACACTCCTCATTTCGGGTCGGCGCCGCTTCGTTGGCAGGTACCGCACCCCGGCCCCTATGGGGAAAGGAAAAAAGACATTACTGGGGGAATATAAAGACATTAAGAGGGATCGCCCCCATCGCTAACTCACCTGAGTTTACCATTGGCAATTCAATCCCTCAACGCATCGCCTTCATTCTGCACCTGAAATGAAGGACAGATCACAGGTTAGGAAGGCAACAGAAAAGGAGGCTCAACACTTGAACTTTTGTAATCTTCATACTTACGGTGTTCCGCTCGGAAAAGTCAAGTGGATTTTGCCAGCGCCATTCTGAAAACCAGTGAAGTAACTGGACAAACACGCGCCCCTGCACCAGAAGCAGGATGGAGAGTTCATCCTCTCAAACCATAAGGTGAGCTTCAACCGGGGATTTGGGAGGAAGTTAGAGAGGAACAAAGGGGGCAGGGGGGAGTAAGCACACTATTCTGCAGACTGTTAATTCCCTTTCTCATCTGCAGAAGGATATTCCTACTGGCCAGACAAGCAAGATTTGAGGGTCCTGTTCAGTCGGTGTTCTGCGCATCACGCTCGAAGAGGCCACAGCAACCCAGACTAGACCAGCGCCTCCGTGGGAGTCAGGTGAGCATTACACGTAGCATTTTTCAAGAAGTAACAAAACAAATTGCACATGGTGTAAAACATGAAAATAAACAGGGTAATTCATGGAAATTCGCACAAAAGTTTCACACGCGATCGTGCCTGGGGGAGCGTGTGCGTGCATTTCAGGGGTGCGCGAGAAGTTTCACATGCGATTGGCCTTTGCGCGTGTATTTCAGGGGTGCGCGAGAAGTTCCACACGCGATTGGCCTGGGCGCGTGTATTTCAGGGGTTCGCGAGAAGTTCTACATGCGATTGGCCTGTGCGCATGTATTTCAGGGGTGCGCGAGAAGTTCAACACGCGATCGGCCTGGGGGAGCGTGTGCGTGTATTTCAGGGGTGCGCGAAAAGTTTCACACGCGATTGGGCCTGGGGGAGCGGGTACGTGTATTTCAAGGGCTCGCGGGTGGTTTCACACGCGATTGGGCTGGGTACGTGTATTTCAGGGGTGCGCGAGAAGTTTCACACGCGATCGGGCCTGGGGGAGCGGGGTACGTGTATTTCAGGGGCTCGCGGGTGGTTTTACACGTGATCGGGCTTGGGGGAGCGGGGTACGTGTATTTCAGGGGCTCGCGGGTGGTTTTACACGCGATCGGGCCTGGGGGAGCAGGGTACCACTCACCCTCTGCCTTGCGTGTAGAAGAACGCGTAGCCAACACCCACCCACTGTGAAGTAATAGCATGTGAACCCCAACGCCTGCAAAACGCACGCACCGCACCCCACGAAAAGCACGTACAGAGCAATGGAAATCCACGTGGGATCTTCAAGCCCTGCCAGGGCAACGCCTGTGCGCGATACGTCACAGACGCGCATACCCGCTAAGGGCCTTTGGTCCAATGGAATCGCGTATGCGTGCTGATGCTCTTACGCGCTAAGGGCCTTTCCTCGAATTACACGCTGACGTGCAGAATTTTCACGTGCCAAATCACTCCGTATCAAGCTGGCCACGCATAAGCACACGGAAGACCACGCTCCTGCCCAAAAGGCCGAATTACTGCCCCCCAGAGCCCCGAGCAGCCTCCCACGAGCCATCTGCTGCTGCCTGCCTGCCTGCTGCCACCATGCCCTGCCATTTGGTGCCTGCACATCAGCCATCTGCAGGGGTCCAGTTGCTGTGTCCACCCCTGCTGGAACAGAACACTCCCGACTGGGATACCATCGCTCCACAGCCCAGCCCGAGGACCCAGTTGCCCTCTCACGCCTGCCTCAGGGGTCGCCATGTCGGGGCAAACACCATCCGAGACCACTGGCGACCCCCAGCCAGAGGGGCAGAGGGCCACCAGCTTCAGTCAGAAGGAAGTTGGTGTCCTGGTGGAGCTCGTCCTGGGGCATCATGATGCCCTCTTCGGATCACCACGCGCCGACAAGGAAGGACGGGACAGGATCTGGGACGACTTTGTGGTTGCCATCAACGCGGAGGGGGTGGCAACCCGCAACATCAAGCAAGTCAAGAATCGCTGGGAGGACTTGAGGTCCAGGACCCTCATAAAGGCCCGGCGCCTCGTGGAGGGGGGCCGGGGCAGCATGAGTACCATCCAGCTGAGGGTCCTGGAACGCGTACGCCCAGCGCTCCATGCCCATATCCTTGAGAGGCAGACCCGTCTGGAGTCGAGCGGTAAGTGGCCAAGCATTGCTGTGTGAGACAGGGCATGTTGCAGTGTGCTGGTTGTCTGATACTTGCCTGTATGTGTGATATAGGCCATGTACGCGTGTGTGTGTGCAGCGACATCATGGTCATGCATTTGAGACCAGTAATGTGTGAACCACACGGTTGGTGCATGCGTTCAAATGCAACATGGGGAGCCCTATGCGGAATGGACACATGAGAGCAAGCCAGTCTCTGTTCCTGGACATGGGTGGGGGTGAGGGATGGGTGCTGATGCCATGTACATGTATGGTGACCATGTCTGTGTTTCTGACCTGCGTGTCTGTGACTTCTGAATGCCATGGATGCATGACACATGCCTGTGACAATGTTCAGAATCACTGATGCAGCCTAGTTATCCTTGCATCCACTGTGTCTGGGGTGTACGAGTCCAGATGGATGAAAGTACGTTGAAGTGTGTGCATGTGATAGGCATGACCCATGATGCATGTGAGTCCAAAAACAACATTGTATGCTTCAAGAGTCCCTTAGACATGTTTGCGTATGTCCATAGCATGCGCCATGCCTATTACTGCATGTGTTTTGCCTGCACTGACCCATGTGTTGTGGAGGGACATGATGGAAGTGATCTTTGACAGTGCCACTCATCTGCTATTGCTTCCTGTCTAGGGGACCATTGTACAGTACCCTGATGCTTGTGTTCTATGTCTCCCTCTACACAGCGCAAAGTGAAGAAGAGGGCGCAGACGGCGCTGTGGAGCTAAGCGGCGGGGATGCCCCCACGGCTGCAGCGGAAGGGGTGGGTGAGCCCCCACAGAGGCTTGCAACGGCGGAAGACGGTGTGGAGCCATCCAGGTTGGTGGTTTCCACAGAGGAGGAGGAGGCCGCTACTGAGCCGCACATGGGGCCTGGTGGGGGCATCCCTGCTGGTGCAAGTGGTGCAGTCCAGGGGCAGGGGCAGGAGGCCGCACAGGTCGCCGTGGAGGTGCCTGTGCATGTCACTGTCCCTGACACTGTGACTGCACCACCATGTACCAGCAGGGATGCCCCATCCCAGACCCGTCCGCAGGTAGGGGGGATGTCCATGTCATCTGACTCCCCTCCACCTGCGGACGAGGGGACCCCTGGCCGTATGGAGAAGGTCCTGATTGGTGTTGCGTTGCGCACGGGTGTCATTCGTGATGAGGTGCGTGCTTCCCGGGGGGAGCACGCACGTCATCACGAAGAGCACCGTGCCAACGTGGCCCAGTTGGGAGCGGTCATGGTCGGGGGTCTCGTACATGTGTCGGGCACTCTGGCGACCCTCTCCTCCTCTGTGGAGGCTATGCGCCAATCGTACTCCATGCCGTCTTCTGGCCCAGATGCCACCAGGGCCCCCTGTGGACCTGCCCCGAACAATGCAGCCACCTCGGTGGGGATCCCATCCCTGCCACAGTCGGGAGTCGGAGGTCCAGCAGGGGTGGACACACCAGCAACTGGACCCCAGCAGATGGAGGATGTGACGGCATCATCGGGCAGGGCACGTGCACGACGGCGTCGGTGGATTCCATCAGCCTGGATGCCGTCGTGCTGGCACAGGCAGTTGCGTCGGAGGCAGCGGCAGGCTCGACGTGGGAGGCATCATGGCTCGGGGCCATCAACATCAGGGGTGCAGGCATCGGCCGGAGGGCAGGAGAACCCTGGAATGGGAGTGGCTTCCGTGTGAGAGCGGTTGGGCCAGCAGATAGGTGTGGAGCGGCAGCGGGCAGAGGAGGAACGGCTCACAATGGTCAGGGCAGAGAACTCCATGCGGAGGGCGCTGAGGGGGGCTGAGTGCCTCGAGGGTCTTCTCAGGGAGTTGGAGCTGGACACTGCATTATCCCTGCGAGACCTCGGGGCCAGGGAACATGCCCGCCTCCAAGCCATTGAACAGGAGTTCGATGATGCCCTGGCCCATGACAACAACCAGTGAGCCGTCGGACTAGCCCGCTGTCCTTGTAAATAGTTATATAGTTAGTGTTAGGTTTCCTTTGCTTTTTTATTTATTTTGGCCCTTTTGGACAATGGACCACATTTTTGTATATAGTTTTTTTATTAGGTAGTATTTTTATATAGATTTCATTTCTTCAGTTGGGATCATGGACCCTGGATTGTTTATCTGTATATAGTTGACTTTTGGATTTTAGTTTTTTTTTTTGGATTTACCCATGGAGCAATGGTTTTCGGTTTTGTTTTTACCTTGGATTTACTTTCTTGAACTGTGACTTTGGACACCTTTCCTTTGGATTATGATTTGTGGTTTTTCATTATTTTACGGACATGCTGCTTTTGGTTTTTGATTCCCATTGTCATTTGTTTATTTTTAATTCCATTTATGCTGCTTTTAATACATTTTTTTCATCAAACTTCAATGTGTAGTATCATTTCATTGGTATCATGCATATCATGATATGGATTTTGAGATTCACTGACACCCATTGGGTGTATGTGAGGGACATGTGTTCATTTCCAAACTTGCAATTGGGGTTCTATCATGTTATTGCCATTTCTAAGTGGGTGGATGCAATACTCGGGTGGGTGTTTGGCATTTGGAGGCTGACCATAAGGGCCAGGGATCTAGATTGTGATGACATGTTGGCTGGGGGACATGTGTGGGGGCCTGGTGGAGGGTGCCCTGCAATGCTGGGGATGGGGGTGCAGGGGGGTGGGGGTGCAGGGGGACATGAGTGGGACATAAGTGGGGACCTGCTGGCAGGTGCCCCGCAATGCTGGGGGGTGGGGGTGCAGGGGGACATGAGTGGGACATGAGTGGGGGCCTGCTGGCAGGTGCCCCGCAATGCTGGGGGGTGGGGGTGCAGGGGGACATGAGTGGGACATGAGTGGGGGCCTGCTGGCAGGTGCCCCGCAATGCTGGGGGGTGGGGGTGCAGGGGGACATGAGTGGGAGATGAGTGGGGGCCTGCTGGCAGGTGCCCCGCAATGCTCGGGGGTGGGGGTGCAGGGGGACATGAGTGGGACATGAGTGGGGGCCTGCTGGCAGGTGCCCCGCAATGCTGAGGGGTGGGGGTGCAAGGGGACATGAGTTGGTGATCAGTAGTGCAAGGAGACATGTGCCTTTGCTGGGGGCATGCCCATGTTGGGTGGGCTGCCTGCAGGACATGACCAGGGATGCAGGGTAGTCCTCTGTGGTGTGGGCTGCCTGCAGGGGCAGTGGAGGGTGTACAGGGAACACCTGGGAGGACCCACACTGCCAAATCACATGTAGGACTCCCCGGCACCCCTGAAATACACGTACCCAGCCCAATCGCGTGTGAAACTTCTCGCGCACCCGTGAAATACACGCACACAGGCCATTTGCATGTAAGACTTCTCGCGCACCCCTGAAATACACGCACACGCTCCCCCAGGCCCAATCGCATGTGAAACTTCTCGCGCACCCCAGAAATACACGCACCCAGGCCATTCGCATGTAAAACGTCTTGCGCACCCCTGAAATACACGCACCCAGGCCATTTGCTTGTGAAACTTCTCGCGCACCCCTGAAATACACGCACACGCTCCCCCAGGCCCAATCACGTGTGAAACTTCTCGCGCACCCCTGAAATACACGCACTCAGGCCATTCGCGTGTAAAACTTCTCGCGCACCCCTGAAATACACGCGCAAAGGCCAATCGCATGTGAAACTTCTCGCGCACCCCTGAAATGCACGCACACGCTCCCCCAGGCACGATCGCGTGTGAAACTTCTCGCGCACCTCTGAAATACACGCGCCCAGGCCAATCGCATGTGGAACTTCTCGCGCACCCCTGATATACACGCGCACAGGCCAATCGCGTGTAGAACTTCTCACGCACCCCTGAAATACACGTGCCCAGGCCAATCACGTGTGGATCTTCTCTCGCACCCCTGAAATACACGCACCCAGGCCAATCGCGTGTGGAACTTCTCGCGCACCCCTGAAATACACGCGCACAGGCCAATCGCGTGTAGAACTTCTCGCGCACCCCTGAAATACACGCGCCCAGGCCAATCGCGTGTGGAACTTCTTGCGCACCCCTGAAATACACACGCACAGGCCAATCGCGTCTGAAACTTCTCGCGCACCCCTGAAATACACGCACCCAGGCCATTCGCGTGTAAAACTTCTCGTGCACTCCTGAAATACACACACCCAGGCCATTCGCATGTAAAACTTCTCGCGCACCCCTGAAATACACGCACACGCTCCCCCAGGCCCAATCGCGTGTGAAACTTCTCGCGCACCCCTGAAATACACGCACCCAGGCCATTCGCGTGTAAAAATTCTTGCGCACCCCTGAAATACACGCACACGCTCCCCCAGGCCCGATCGCGTGTGAAACTTCTCGCGCACCTCTGAAATCCACGCACCCAGCACAATCGCCTGTAGAACTTCTCGCGCACCCCCAAAATACACACACACGCTATTATTCACACAGCGGGTGTCCGTGTTTGTCGAGTACCCCTTTGCACGTCATTTGTCCAAGAGGGCCCAGTATGGGACATTCATCAGAGCTGTATATAGGTGCTTTATGTTAGCGCACAATTTGGCACACTTTTTTTTCCTGCGCAGGGACGCTACCGCCTGCTTTCGTGTGGCGGACATGTATGGGCCTGTGCGCGTCTTTGGCCCTGCGCTGTTTTTCCCTATTCGATTCCATGAATACGTGTTGTAGGCGAGCGTGTGGGCGTTCCGCGCACTTGCCTCCTGTACTTCCCCCGTGACGCCCACATTTTCACAAGTTGTTCCCCATTCTGCGTGTAACGCCCCATGTTACGCCTACTTTTGTTATGTGCGCCGCGCTATGTGCGAATTCGCTGTGGCCTTATCGCACGGCGTTCGATGACCTGTGCGCCAGCGTGCGCCAGCGTGCGCCACGCACTTTTTCAGCGCACATCCCACATTTTGCTCGTGCACGGACTTCCATGAATAGATGTGCGCTGTTTTCTATGCGATAATCGCACTTGCACTGCGATTTTCGCTATTTCACTGCGAATCGCACGTTTTAGCACGCGTGCGCCGTTTTTTCAGCGCACATTCATTCCATGAATCGGCCTGAAAGAATGTTCCTGACATAATTATAAACCTATACTACTGTACGTCAGTGGGGAAGCTGGTTCTGGCAAAACATTCCTAATCAAAATCATTAGTAAGTTCCTTCAACAATTGACAAACAACAAACTGTCAGCTGTTGTCACTGCCCCCACAGGTTTAGCTGCCTACAACATAGGTGGTGTTACATTACACTATTACCAGTGGAACACCAGAACAAATTATACTATTACAAACTTTCTGCAGAAGCTGCAATGGAACTACGCAGAGTATTGAAACAAATGAAAATGCTACTAATAGATTAAGTGAGCATGGTCTCCAACCTGATGTTAGCTTTGATTCACCTCAGATTACAAGAAGTACTCAAAACAGACTATGAAGAGCTCTTTGCAGGAAAACACATTATTGTTTTTGGAGATCTGCTTCAATTAACACCAGTAAAAGGTGAGCCTATTTTTTAAAACATTAGGACACAAACTCTGCCATAAAACTGTTGGCAGCATTGGAAATTTCAACCTTTGGCAACATTTCCAATACAGAGAATTAACAGAAAACATGCAGCAATCTGCAGATCTCACTTATGCCAACATTTTAAAAAGTTTCAGAGTTGGTATACTTTCTAAAGAAGCAGAAGCAATATTGAAAACCCGGCAGATTAATGCACTTTATGGCGATAATGCATGTGCTACAGATGTTATGGAACAATTAGCCCACAAAAATGTCAATTGTATGGCCTAAATGCCAACTCTTGCAAGCTGTTTCAAATTCAATGAAATCATGGTAAGTAAAGAAATGCAACCAATCATGGAAATTAGCGCCACAGACAAACTAGATGTACATGGTATGACACTACCCATGTGTGACCAAGCCACAACAAGACTAAATAGTTGAGAAAAATCAATCTCAAACACAGCAGGCTTAGAAAAGATATTAAAATTATCCTTAAATTGCAGAGTAATGCATAAACGTAACCTTGACGTGGATCAAGGACTAGTTAATGGAGCACTGGGTACAGTTGTTGGCTTTCAAACATACCCACGCAACAACAAAATTCAGTTTGTCAATATACTCTTTGACAAACTTTCAGAAGTAAAAAGGATAGGACGCTCAACAGCTAGATTCCTTGTTTTCAAAGATATGTATGTACCCAGAGAACAATTTTCTCTAACTCTTGCATACACAGTCACGATTCATAAATCACAAGGTCTTACCCTAGACAAAGCAATGATAGATATTGGTAACACAGTCTTTAAAGAAGGCATGAGCTACGTAGCACTATCACGCTTACGCACACTTGACGGTCTATTTCTAATCAACTTTGATGCAAGTAAAATAAATGCTGATATTCCTTGCATTTTAGAATACAATAGACTTCGCTCACTATACACCCCCCACTTAAACACATATAGGCCGATTCATGGAATTAATGTGCGCCGAAAATTCCGGCGCAGAGGTGCCAAAACGTGCGAAACGCAGTGCAAGTGCGAAAATCGCAGGGAAACCAGCGCACATCGATTCATGGAAGTCCGTGCGCGAGAAAAATATTGGATGTGCGCTGAAAAAGTGTGCGGCGCACGACGGCGCACAGGTCATCCAACGGCGTGCGCCACGGCTGCTGCGAAATCGCAAATAGCGCGGCGCACATAACAAAAGTAGGCCGAACATGGGGCGTAACACTTAGAATGGGGAACAACGCATGAAAATATGGGCGTCATGGGGGAAGTACAGGAGGCAAGTGCGCGGAACGCCCACACGCTCGCCTACAACTCGTATTCATGGAATCAAATAGGGCAAACCAGCGCACGGTCAAAGACGCGCACAGGGACAAACAAGTCTGCCACAAGAAAGAAGGTGGTAGCGTCCCTGCGCCTGAAATAAATGTGTGCCAAAATGTGCGCTAACAAAAAGCACCTATATACAGCTATGATGAATGATCCATACTGTGGCCCTCTATGACAGATGAGGTGCAAAGGGGTACCGACAAACACAGACACCCGCTGTGTGAAAAATAGCGTGGGTGTGTATTACGGGGTGCGTGGGAAGTTCCACACGCGATTGGCCTGGGTACGTGTATTTCGGGGTGCGCGGGAAGTTCCACACGCGATTTCAGCAGGGTACGTGTATTCCAAGGTGCGTGGGAAGTTTCACATGCGAATTTGCAGGGTACGTGTATTTCGGTGTGCGCGTGAAGTTCCACACGCAATTTCAGCAGGGTATGTGTACTCCGGGTGCGCGGAAAATTCCACACTCAAATCCAGCAGCCTACGTGTATTTTGGGGGTGCCGGGAGTCCTACACGTGAACTGGCCGTGTGGGTCCTCCGAGCAGTTCCCTCTACACCCTCCACGGCCCCTGCAGGCAGCCCACACCACAGGGGACTACCCTGCACCCCTGCACATGGCCCGCAGGCAGCCCATCCACCATGGCCATGCCCCCGAGCCAACCCACATGTCACCTTGCACTACTGCTCACCAACGCATGTCTCCCAGCACCCCCACCCCCCAGCATCCAGGGGCACCCTCCACCAGGCCCCCACTCCTGTCTCCCTGCACCCCCACCCCCCAGCACTGTGGGGCACCCTCCACCAGACCCCCACTCATGCCCAACCCATATCCCCCTGCACCCCACCCCCCAGTATCCAGGGGCACCCTCCACCAGGCCCCCACTCATGTCCAACTCATGTCCCCCTGGACCCCCACCCCCCTGCATCCAGGGGCACCCTCCACCAGGCCCCCACTCATGTCCAGCTCATGTCCCCCTGCACCCCCACCCCCCTGCATCCAGGGGCACCCTCCACCAGGCCCCCACTCCTGTCTCCCTGCACCCCCACCCCCCTGCATCCAGGGGCACCCTCCACCAGGCCCCCACTCATGTCCAACTCATGTCTCCCACCCCCCCACCCGCCTGCATCCAGGGGCACCCTCCACCAGGCCCCACTCATGTCCAACTCATGTCCCCCTGCACCCCCACCCCCCAGCATCCAGGGGCACCCTCCACCAGGCCCCCACTCATGTCCAACTCATGTCTCCCACCCCCCCACCCGCCTGCATCCAGGGGCACCCTCCACCAGGCCCCCACTCCTGTCCCCCTGCACCCCCACCCCCCAGCACTGTGGGGCACCCTCCACCAGGCCCCCACTCCTGTCTCCCACCCCCCCACCCCCCAGCAGTGCGATTTGCCTGGGTACGTGTATTTCCGTGGTGCGGGTAGTCTTACAAGCGATTTCATCAGGGTACGTGTATTATGGGTCCGCGTGAACTTCCACACACGATATCAGCAGGGTATGTGTATTACGGGGTTCGCGGGAAGTTTCACACGCGAATTTGCAGGGTACGTGTATTTCAGTGTGCGTGTGAAGTTCCACACGCAATTTCAGCAGGGTACGTGTACTCCGGGTGCGCGGAAAATTCCACACGCAAATCCAGCAGCCTACGTGTATTTTGGGGGTGCCGGGAGTCCTACACGTGAATTGGCCGTGTGGGTCCTCCGAGCAGTTCCCTCTACACCCTCCACGGCCCCTGCAGGCAGCCCACACCACAGGGGACTACCCTGCACCCCTGCACATGGCCCGCAGGCAGCCCATCCACCATGGCCATGCCCCCGAGCCAACCCACATGTCACCTTGCACTACTGCTCACCAACGCATGTCTCCCAGCACCCCCACCCCCCAGCATCCAGGGGCACCCTCCACCAGGCCCCCACTCCTGTCTCCCTGCACCCCCACCCCCCAGCACTGTGGGGCACCCTCCACCAGGCCCCCACTCATGCCCAACCCATGTCCCCCTGCACCCCACCCCCCAGTATCCAGGGGCACCCTCCACCAGGCCCCCACTCATGTCCAACTCATGTCCCCCTGGACCCCCACCCCCCTGCATCCAGGGGCACCCTCCACCAGGCCCCCACTCATGTCCAGCTCATGTCCCCCTGCACCCCCACCCCCCTGCATCCAGGGGCACCCTCCACCAGGCCCCCACTCCTGTCTCCCTGCACCCCCACCCCCCTGCATCCAGGGGCACCCTCCACCAGGCCCCCACTCATGTCCAACTCATGTCTCCCTGCACCCTCCACCCCCCAGCATCCAGGGGCACCCTCCACCAGGCCCCACTCATGTCCAACTCATGTCCCCCTGCACCCCCACCCCCCAGCATCCAGGGGCACCCTCCACCAGGCCCCCACTCATGTCCAACTCATGTCTCCCACCCCCCCACCCGCCTGCATCCAGGGGCACCCTTCACCAGGCCCCCACTCCTGTCCCCCTGCACCCCCACCCCCAGCACTGTGGGGCACCCTCCACCAGGCCCCCACTCCTGTCTCCCACCCCCCCACCCCCCAGCAGTGCGATTTGCCTGGGTACGTGTATTTCCGTGGTGCGGGTAGTCTTACAAGCGATTTCATCAGGGTACGTGTATTATGGGTCCGCGTGAACTTCCACACACGATATCAGCAGGGTATGTGTATTACGGGGTTCGCGGGAAGTTTCACACGCGAATTTGCAGGGTACGTGTATTTCAGTGTGCGTGTGAAGTTCCACACGCAATTTCTGCAGGGTACGTGTACTCCGGGTGCGCGGGAAATTCCACACGCGAATCCAGCAGCCTACGTGTATTTCGGGGGTGCCGGGAGTCCTACATGTGAATTGGCCATGTGGGTCCTCCCAGCAGTTCCCTCTACACCCTCCACGGCCCCTGTAGGCGGCCCACACCATGGGGGACTACCCTGCACCCCTGCACATGTCCCGCAGGCAGCCCATCCACCATGGCCATGCCCCCAGCCAACCCACATGTCACCTTGCACTACTGCCCACCAATGCATGTCTCCCAGCACCCCCACCCCCCAGCATCCAGGGGCACCCTCCATCAGGCCCCCACTCATGTCTCCCTGCACCCCCACCCCCCAGCATCCAGGGGCACCCTCCACCAGGCCCCCACTTTTGTCTCCCTGCACCCCCACCCCCCAGCATCCAGGGGCACCCTCCACCAGGCCCCCACTCATGTCCAACTCATGTCTCCCACCCCCCCACCCCCTGCATCCAGGGGCACCCTCCACCAGGCCCCCACTCATGTCTCCCTGCACCCCCACCCCCCAGCATCCAGGGGCACCCTCCACCAGGCCCCCACTCATGTCCAACTCATGTCCCCCTGCACCCCCACCCCCCTGCATCCAGGGGCACCCTCCACCAGGCCCCCACTCATGTCCAACTCATGTCCCCCTGCACCCCCACCCCCCTGCATCCAGGAGCACCCTCCACCAGGCCCCCACTCCTGTCTCCCTGAAACTCCACCCCCCTGCATCCAGGGGCACCCTCCACCAGGCCCCCACTCATGTCCAACTTATGTCTCCCTGCACCCCCACCCCCCTGCATTCAGGGGCACCCTCCACCAGGCCCCCACTCATGTCTCCCTGCACCCTCACCCCCCAGCATCCAGGGGCACCCTCCACCAGGCCCCCACTCCTTTCTCCCTGCACCCCCACCCCCCAGCACTGTGGGGCACCCTCCACCAGGCCCTACTCCTGTCTCCCACCCCACGGCACCCCCCCTCCAACAGTGCGATTTGCCTGGGTACGTGTATTTCCGTGGTGCGCGGATAGTCTTACACGCAATTTCATCAGGGTACGTGTATTATGGGTCCGCGTGAACTTCCACATGCGATATCAGCAGGGCACGTGTATTACAGGGTTCGCGTGAACTTCCACACGCGATATCAGCAGGGTACGTGTATTATGGGGTTCGCGTGAACTTCCACACGCGACTGGGCCTGGGAGAGTGGGGTACGTGTATTCCTGGGGTGGGCGGGAATATTTACTCGCGACTGGGCCTGGGAGAGCGTGTTACATGTATTCCTGGGGTGGCTGGGAATATTCACTTGCGACTGGGCCTTGGAAAGCGTGTTACGTGTATTCCTGGGGTGGCCGGGAATATTCACTCACGACTGGGCCTGGGAGAGCGTGTTACTTGTATTCCTGGGGTGGGCGGAAAGATGTACACGCTCGCCTACAACGCGCCAAAAAAAAAGGTCCAATCCGGAAACACGTACGCCAGCATGAAGCAGGCGCACGTCCCGCGCAGCATAAAAGTGCGCGCAAACAACAAACAAGCTCAGACACCAGGATGAATATACCGTTCCTAGCAGCAGTGGCCGTGGGATACCGCAGGAGGAGGAGGAGGAGGATAGTCAGGGCCAGAATCTTCACACCCAGAACCAGCCTTTTTGGTATGTCTGATGACCAGGTGTATGGGAGGTACAGGTTTCCACCACACATAATACTCGACCTGGTCAGTGAGTGGGAGGATGGCCTCACATCACCCACCCTGTGCTCCCAAGCACTCAGCCCCCTGGAGAAGGTCCTCAATGTACTGCACTTCTTGGCTATCGGATCATTTCAGCGGACAAGTGCCATAGTGGGGGGGGTGTCACAGGCCACGCAGTCACGGTGCCTACACCAGGTGTTGGCCATCATCACTGCACGCCCATCAGTCCGCAGGCACATATACCTGCCCAGAACACCTGCAGAAAGGCAGGCTGTCAGCCAGGATTTCTACAGGTTGGCACAATTCCCCAAAGGGCTAGGTGCCATTGATTGAACCCATGTGGCTCTACGTCCCCCCAGGGCATCAGAGCACATATATAGAAACCGCAAGCACTGGCATTCCATCAACGTCCAGGTAGTATGTGATGCCAAGGGAATCATCACCTCAGTATATGCAAACTATCCAGGGTCCACCCACGACAGCTTCATTTACAGGATGTCAACCCTAAACCGGGACATGGAAGCTGGGCGGCATGGCGATGCATGGCTGCTTGGTGAGTATAAATGCCACAGCACACGCATGCATGACAGATACAGAGTAATGTCACTACCCCACTAATGATCCCCATCACCACCTCCCCAGGGGACAGTGCCTACCCTCTGAGCACCCACATGATGACGCCAATTCGGAACCCCATCACGCCTCCCGAGGTAAGATACAACACAGCCTATATTGCAACCCGGGGCATAGTAGAGCGCACATTCAGAGTGCTCAAGTCACGCTTTCGCTCCCTTGACCGTTCTGGCGGGCAGCTGTTATACGCTCCCCCAGTAGTGTGCAGGATCATAGTGGCATCATGTGTCCTGCACAATGTTGCAACACGCCGGGGCCTGGATGTGGACATGGTGGTGCCCCCACATCCCCAACCACATGCACGGCCGCTGCGCATTGGAGGGGAAAGGGCACGGGGTGAGGCAGCCCGTACGCAGCTGGTGGCTAATTACTTCACATAGAAATCACACCCCTGTGGAGTGCACACAGCCCTGGCACATACCATCTGACAATCAATGATGACTCAATCTGACAATTCTGATGAATTAAGGGGCAGTCAACTGTCGGAACCATAGCAGCCTGAGATTGTCCACCTGGAAGTGTCACAATGTGTGCATCCCTACCTACATAAACACCACCAATGCAGTGTCATCAAAAGACACACTTCTATGCAGCAAAAATGAATAACCACTTGCAAAATACAACATGAGAACAGTGCCATGTCACCCAACCCCTTCCCGGCACCGCCACACAACACACCATGGCATGTCATGCTATGTGAGAGCAAACAAATTAATCCCCACAACATGACACAAGTGTCACAAACTCCAGTGTCCCTAATGGAAACTGGCCACACATGAAATGCTCACAGTAATGCAGGACCAACAACACACATTACCAAAAATTTACCAATAATACTAATCAACTACACAACCTCCAACCTACCATAAACATGACAGTAAGGATTTAAAAAATTGGTAGTCTCACTACCTGATAATGCCAGCACTTCGAACACTTTCAACTGTACAGTGTTAGCGCCACGCAAAAGTGTAGATGCACTGCTTACAACATGGACTCCATTTCCAAAGTAGACCGCCTTGTGAAGACATGAGAAATGTATCTGCAAATTAGGAGGATGAGATGGATGCAGAGGCACATATCAATACACCATGCAGTGTACAATACACCAACAATATGCACTAGGAATGTATACACAGTATTGACTACAGACTGCCCACACATCAAATGGGAGTCCAACGTCACTGTGTAAGTCAATGTCACTTGGGCACACCCTTTGCAAGCCCATGGAAACGGGAAGCAGGAGGGGTGTGTGTCACACAAACCCAAGCATCTAACCCAAATTCAGGACAAGCCTGCATGTGCCCAGCCACAATACAGCGTATGCCCACGGGAGCCACACAAGGCAACACATTGTCAAAAAAATCAAAAATCAAAAATCAAAAATGGCCATGTATGGGCCAGAGAGGGTGGGGGAGGCCACCCAGGAGGTCCGAGGACAGGGTGCACACCAAAACCCACCTGTGTGGCTCTTGCGAAAAAAAAAACACCTCCATGGGCTCATGGCCTGCACGGCTACCCTATTGTGGGAGAATCGCTGCTGTCGCTCTCCTCACCCTCTGCAGCTGCATCAGGAGGTGATGGCACTATGGGAGGCAGCCCACGCAAAGCCCTAGTCTGGTCCTCCATGGCAGCAAGCATGCGGGTGTGGAAGGTCTGGTTCTGGAGGATAATCGTGCGGAGGTCCCCATGCAGCAACTCACGGGATGCCCGGACCTCCTCCCTAGTTGCCTGCATCTCAGCTGAGAGCGTACGTGTGAGCCGCTCCAGCTGCTGTTCTGTCCTCGTGTCAGTTGAAGCCTCAAGCTCAACAAGAGTCACCCTGAGCTGACGGAGTTCCACCCTCAGGGCTTCCCTGTGGCCCTGGGACTCAATAGAAATGGCTTCCCGCAGAGTCTCCAGTGCCGCCAGTCTGTCCCTGTTGGACGCCAACATGTCCTCCCTGTGTGACTGGCAAATGGAGTCTGTTGCCTGCTGTAGTTGTTCCATCAGCCTTTCTTGGGGGACAATGGAAGTGGCCACCCTATCCATGGCCTGAGCCATCATCTCAGATGATGCTGCCTGTTGGTTTGCCATACCGTATATGGATTGCTCCCATGCGGTATTGCCAGGTGGTGTACGGCCACCGCGTCAGTGGGCACCACACCTGTCTGGGGCAAGGCGAACTGCGCCTTGCTGTGCCGGCACTGCCTGAGGCTGCAGGACTGCATTCCCCCTCTGATCTGCTGGCCCAGGAACAGGAACAGATGTTGCGGAGTGTGACCCTGCATCCATAACCACCAAAGGCGAACCTACCAACACTGACATCCCAATTGAGGGTTCTACCCCTGGTGCAGGTGGGTTGGACAGTACAGAATCCCTCCCAGAAACACTTACCTGCGACCGCACATAGGTCTCATCATCCGAATCGACACCTGAATAGAGTTCGGGGGAGGTGCACCCAGAGACACCCATTGAGATAATGGTCTGCAGCAAGTGTGGGTTCTCACCCACCACCATACCACATCCCTCACTGGTGCCCGGTCGGGCCTGAGACCCCTCCTGGGTCTGCACCATCTCCACAACCCCAGCAGTATCAAGTGCGTCATCCCCTGCAAAGACATGAAAGAAAAGAAATGGGAACAGGCATTAGCACCATGGCACAGAATTAGGGCTGAGAAGCAATAGAAACAGTACTTCATTGACACATGCCCCACATGACTATAACCCTCCCATGCATGCACCGTCACTGCGTATGAAGGGGATGCAAATGGCACACATTGATGACACCAAGATGGAAGACCAACACATTTGCTGCATGCTGGCTAGCAGTGCCATCACACATTGGCCTGTGATTGGCATGTCCAATACACATACATGACACATGCCATCACACAGATGGCATGTACCATAGCCATGTCACACATGTGACAATAGGACTGAGAAATGCCTAGTGAAAGTGGTGGAATGCAAACAATCAGCCTGAATGAACACAGAATAATACGCAACTATGTTGTGGCAAGATGACACTTCAAGGGCAACTGGCGTGAGGTTGGGCTGAATGTGTACTGTTGCCAGAAGGGATACTGCAATACCCAAATCCTGGTGCGCAGAATGTATTGGATGAAGAACATGGGTGACCCAAACCACTCAGGCACACACCCTCACCTGGCACTCAATCAGAAGCCCTTACACACACACCATGCACATGGATGACACACACATGCATGTGCACTCACCGGACAATGCCTCGTAATCTGGCAGGTCTCCCACGCCTTGGATCTGTCCCTCCGTGACGTAGGTCCCAGCAACATACTCATGTGGAGTGAGTTCAATGTCCTCTGCTGGAGACTCACCTCCAGTCACTAGAGTTGCGGTATGACTTGAGGCCAGCTTTTTCTTTGCCCTGCGCTTCAGGTCATTCCAGCGCTTGTAGCAATCATTAGCTGTGCGCCTCACGAATCCAAGGGCACTTATGATGTCCGCAATGGTCTGCCAGTGTGCCTGACGTTGTGCAGGTGTGGTCTTGCATCCTGCAGTAATCACCATTTCGCTATCATGTACGGACACATACTCCACAAGTGCATCAAGTTCGGCCTGATTGATGCTGGGCTTCCTTGGTGGGCCGGACTGTGTAGCCGTGTCTGGGGCATCAGCCTGTACTGGACGAGCACTCTTCCTCTTCCGCTTGGAAGGTGGTGGGGATCTTGAGTGTCCCTCGCCGCTCTGGACACTAGGGGCAGGAGCCCCGGTGGACTGTGGACTAGGAGTGTGGGAATGAACACTCACCATGGAACTTGGTGCAGGCATTAGCTGAAGTGTGATGTAGTCAGGGGGAACGTCAGCAGGATGGACTGGGACCGACACTGTCCTGGCTGGGAGACTCAGAGCTGGGGTGGATGGAGGCGCAGCTGCCCCTGCAGCCTCCTCACCCTGCCTACTCGGGGGAGCAGATGACATAGCTGCCCCTGATCCGTGTGGCCTGGTGACACCAACGTGCACCGCCACACGTGGCCTAGACCTGCTGACCTGGAAGTCAGCCATGGAGTCCTGTGCCAGGTCTGGTGCCACAATGGGCTGGTCCAACAAGGGCTGAGCAGGGATGGTGTCAGCCACGTTACCCTCAACCAGGGGGGGGGCATGAGTGTCCCTGACTGGTCACCCACACATGGGGGGCTAGGGGCACCCTGCAAGTCCCAGCCACGTCCCCTAACGTATCCACCACGGCCACCTCTTGAGGCTCGCCCACCTTTGCCACCCTTACCGCGTGCTCGCCACCCAACCATGTTGTTGTGCGTATGGGAGTTGCAGTAAACTATTGTCCTGGGCAATTGGGGGTCAAAGGGGTAGGGTACTAGATGGAATTCGTACCCTAATGCTCTAGCAAGGCTGTATGTGACCCCTGGGGGAAGATGACGGGTCACGCAACGCACAGGCACCCCAAAAAAAGGGAGATAATGTGCATGCAACCCCTCCTAGACCACGTGCGTGGAAGAATAAACCTGCACTACACGGTGGCACCCAGAAACACAAAATTGAACGTATGAGTGTCACACGCAGCCTAGAATGACCTCTGAAGGGGTACGCAACACACGGGGCAAGCACAGATGTTAAATACGTGCGCGACTCACCGTCTGCCTGGAAAAATCTAGTGAAAAATACGCGCGTGTGCGCGTTGGCAACACCCCCGCCAAAAGAAGAATTGTACGCTGTCTGAGGAGACAGGACAACAGAAGAACTAAACGCTGTTTGAGGAAACAGGCCCAGGAAAAAGACCAAAAGAGAAAAAGCTGTCAGAGGTAACAGGGAGTACGAACTTGGAACGCCGTGAAGTAAATCGCGTGTGAACCGACAAGAAGTACAGATTTCACCCACTCGCTCTCCACGAAAAGCACGTACAAGGAAATGGCGTTCTACACGTACCTTTTAAACATGCCCACACGTCCAGCGTCACTTCCGGGTGTACGCGCTAAGGCCCCATCCTCCAATTACACGAGCTGACACTCTGACGTGCAGTCATTGGATGTGTAACATGCACCTGTGTACAGGGAAACGCCCGCGCATGCACGTCACAGACGCGCATACGCGCTGGTGGCCTTTGGACCAATGAATTCGGGTACGTGTGCTGATGCGCTTACACGCTAAGGCCCTTTCCTCAAATTACACGCAGACGTGCTGGATTTTCACGTGCCAAATCACTCCGTATCAAGCTGCCCACGTGTAGGCACACGGAAGACCATGCTCCTGCCCAGAAGGCTGAATTACTGCCCCCCAGAGCCCCGAGCACGCTCCCACCTGCCATCTGCTGCTGCCTGATTGCCTACTGCCCACGTGCCCTGCCATTTGCTGCCTGCACATCAGCCAGGGGTGCTGTTGCTGTGACCACCCCTGCTGGAAGCAAAGACTCCCGACTGGGATTCCATCGCTCCACAGACCAGCCCCAGGACCCAGTTGCCCACCCACTCCTGCCTCTGGGGTTGTCATGTCGGGCACTGCAACATCTGGCACCACTGGCAACCCCCGGCCAGAGAGGCAGAGGGGCACCAGCTTCACTGCCACCGAAGTTGGTGTCCTTGTGGAGCAAGTCCTGGGGCAGTATGATGCCCTCTTCGGAAGTTTGCGTGCTGACAAGGAAGGACGGACTCGGAGCTGGACGGACATCATGACTGCCATCAAGGCAGAGGGGGTGGCAGTCCGACTTTTCCATCATGTCAAAAACTGCTGTGAGGACTTCAGGTCCAGGACTCTCAACAAGGCCCGGCGCCTCTTGAAGGCAGCGGATGCTAAGGGGCGCCGGGGCCACTTGTCGGACGATCAGCTGAGGGTCCTGGAACGCATATCCCCAGCACTCAACGTCCAGGTCCTTGAGAGGCAGACCCATCTGGAGTCAAGCGGTAAGTGTACATGCATCATGATTGTAAGCTGTGCGTGTGGTGATGTGCCAGTAGTGTGCAGGTTGCACATTTGTTTTTATGGGGCCAAGTATGGGGTGGGGTGTACAGGGCCGTGAGGCTAACACATGTGAGGGCTCTCATGTGTGAGACATGGATGGTGCTTGTGTGTGTAGGCTTGCATGCCAAATGCAGTTGTGTGGGAACACATGTTTGGATGAATGTGTATGTAAGTAGGCATGTTCGTGATGTCACACATGGATGTTGGTTTCAGCTGCATGTATCAGCACTGTGTACATGTGCATGTGTGTGTATTTGACAAGGGTGCAACAGTGATGCACCATAGATGCATGTGACAGCGGGATGTGGAAGCCTGATTGGCAGATGTGACATGGATGCCAATCTGAACACTGCGCCTGTTGGCAGAGGTGTACACATGCATGCAAGTGTGGTGGTGTGTGTGCATGTGTAGTGCACTCCCTGTGTTGCATGTGATGTCTGGCTCACCTTTGCCTGCTCATGCTGTTGTATGTGTATGGATGGTGCTGGCTGTTGCGATATGGCTGTGGTATGGCTCATGTGTGCGAGTTGAAATGACATGTGTGTTGGCGATTGTGATGCCATGTCTGAGGTTTGCCAATGCCACTCATGTACAACTGTCATGTGTGTATGTGTCCATTGTACAGTGCCCTGATGCCTGTGTTTTATTTCTCCCTGTCTGCAGTGTCAACTGATGAAGATGGCGGAGAAGGTGCTGTGGAGCACAGCGGCGGGAATCGCACTGCCAGCCGGAGTCGCAAGGCCCGGCTCCCCTCCCATGTTGTCATCTCGTCGGGGAGTGAGGAGTCCGGTGCCGCGTCCCAGGCCGCAGCTGCCGGGAGGAGGTCCAAGAGGCAGAGGTCGGAGTTGGACTCCGCGGCAGCAGAAGGGGCAGCTGGGACCCCAAAGGTCCCAACGGGGGAAGATGACACGGAGTCATCCAGGTTGGTGGGGGATTAGGTGGAGGAGGAGGCCGTGCAAGCGACAGAGACGGGGTCTGGAGGTAGGGATTTCACTGGTGCTAGTGGTGCAGTGCAGGACCAGGGACAGGAGGCAGCACAGGCTGCCGCGGAGGTGCCTGTGTGCAATTGTGTCCCTGATCCTGTCACTGTATCATCTTGCACCAGCAGGGATGCCTACGTCCAGACCCGTTTTCAGGCAGGGGATGAGCTTACAACAACTGGCCTTCCTCTGCCTGTGGATGTGGCTATCCAGGTACGGGTTGAGCCTGTCCTGACTGGTGTGGCGTTGCGTCAACGGGCCAGGCGAGGTGACCTGCAGTCTTTTCATGAGGAGACTGCACGTCATTTCGAATGGCTCGTTGACCGCGTCAGCCTACTGGGACAGGTCACCCAGGCCGGATTCCTCCGTTTGCTGGAACTTGTTCCGACCCCCTCCTCAACTGAACACCCTATGCGCCAGTCATCCTCCGTGCCATCTTTCCACCCATTTGTCACCTGGGTGCCCTGTGGAGTTGCCTCTGACGGTGCGGCCAGGCTGGTGGAGGACACATCCCTGCCACAGTCGGGAGTCGGACGTCCAGCAGGGGTGGCCACATCAACGACTGCACCCCAGCCGGTGGAGGATGTGCAGGCAGCAGGAGCCAGGGCACGGGCACAGGCACAGCAGCAGCAGCAACGAGGTGGGAGCCATGATGCTCGGGGCCTTTGACATCGGAGGGGCAGGCATCGGCCGGAGGTCAGGAGGACCCAGGACGGGAAGTGTCTTCCGTGTGGCAGCGGTTGGGCCACGCCATAGATGTGGAGCGGCAGCGGGCGGAAGAGGCACGGCTCACGATGGTCAGGGCGGAGAACTCCATGCGGAGGGCCCTGAGGCGGGCCAAGTGCCTCGAGGCAATCCACAGGGAGTTGGAGGAGAACATGTCGTCGGCCCTGTGGACCCTTGGGGCCATGGAGGAGGACCACCTCCGGGACATTGAGCAGGAGTTCGATGATGCCCTGGCCCGGAACATCCCGAAGTGAGCCGTCGGACTAGCCCGCTGCCCTTGTAAATAGTTATGTAGTTAGTGTTAGGTTTCCTTTGGTTTTTTTTTTTTTGGACCTTTTGGACAATGGACCACATTTTTGTATATATATTTTCTAATTATGTAGTATTATTAGATAGATTTCATTTCTTCTGTTGGGATCATGGACCCTGGATTGGTTAAGCTGTATATAGTTGACTGTTGGATTTTATTTTTTTATTTGGAATTTACCCATGGAGCAATGGTTTTCGGTTTTGATTTTCCTTTGGATTTACTTTTTTGAACTGTGACTTTGGACACCTTTCCTTTGGATTATGATTTGTGGTTTTACATTATTTTACGGACATGCTGCTTTTTGTTTTCAATTCCCATTGTCGTTTGTTTATTTTTGATTCCATTTATGTTGCTTTTAATACATTTTCTTCATCAAACTTCAATGTGTAGTAGCATCTCATAGGTTTCATGCATGTCATGATATGGGTTTTGACATTCACTGACGCCCATTGTGTGTATGTGAGGGACATGTGTTCATTTACATACTTGCCATTGGGGTTGTATCATGTAATTGGCATTTCTAAGTGGGTGGATGCAATACTTGGGTGGGTGTTTGGCATGTGGAGGCAGCCCATAAGGGCCAGGGATCTAGATTCTGATGACGTGTTGGCTGTGGGACAAGAGTCGGGGCCTGGTGGAGGGTGCCCCTGAATGCTGGGGGGGGTGCAGGGGGTCATGAGTTGTACATGAGTGGGGGCCTGGTGAAGGGTGCCCCTAGATGCTGTGGGGGGTGCAGGGGGACATGAGTTGGACATGAGTGGGGGCCTGGTGGAGGGTGCCCCTGGATGCTGGAGGGTGGGGGTGCAGGGGGACATGAGTTGGACATGAGTGGGGGCCTGGTGGAGTGTGCCCCTGCACTGCTGGGGGTGGGGGTGCTGGGAGACATGAGTGGGGGCATGGTGGAGGGTGCCCTGCACTGCGGGGGGTGTGGGGGTGCTGGGAGACATGAGTGGGGGCATGGTGGAGGGTGCCCTGCACTGTGGGGGTGCTGGGAGACATGAGTGGGGGGATTGGTGGAGGGTGCCCTGCACTGTTGGGGGGTGAGGGTGCTGGGAGACATGAGTGGGGGCATGGTGGAGGGTGCCCTGCACTGTGGGGGGTGGGGGTGCTAGGAGACATGAGTGGGGGCCTGGTGGAGGGTGCCCTGCACTGCGGGGGGTGGGGGTGCTGGGAGACATGAGTGGGGGCATGGTGGAGGGTGCCCTGCACTGCTGGGGGGTGGTGGTGCTGGGAGACATGAGTGGGGCCTGGTGGAGGGTGCCTCTGGATGCTGGGGGGTGGGGGTGCAGGGGGACATGAGTTGGACATGAGTGGGGGCCTAGTGGAGTGTGCCCCTGCACTGCTGGGGGGTGGGGGTGCTGGGAGACATGAGTGGGGGCATGGTGGAGGGTGCCCTGCACTGCTGGGGGGTGGGGGTGCTGGGAGACATGAGTGGGGGCATGGTGGAGGGTGCCCTGCACTGGGGGTGTGGGGGTGCTGGGAGACATGAGTGGGGGCATGGTGGAGGGTGCCCTGCACTGCGTGGGGTGGGGGTGCTGGGAGACATGAGTGGGGGCCTGGTGGAGGGTGCCCCTGCACTGCTGGGGGGTGGGGGTGTAGGGGGACATGAGTTGGACATGAGTGGGGGCCTGGTGGAGGGTGCCCTGCACTGCGGGGGGGTGGGGGTGCTGGGAGACATGAGTTGGGGCATGGTGGAGGGTGCCCCTGGATGCTGGGGGGTGGGGGTGCTGGGAGACATGAGTGGGGGCATGGTGGAGGGTGCCCCTGGATGCTGGGGGGTGGGGGTGCAGGGGGACATGAGTTGGACATGAGTGGGGGCCTGGTGGAGGGTGCCCCTGGATGCTGGGGGGTGGCGTGCAGGGGGACATGAGTTGGACATGAGTGGGGGCCTGGTGGAGTGTGCCCCTGCACTGCTGGGGAGTGGGGGTGCTGGGAGACATGAGTGGGGGCATGGTGGAGGGTGCCCCTGGATGCTGAGGGGTGGGGGTGCAGGGGGACATGAGTTGGACATGAGTGGAGGCCTGGTGGAGGGTGCCCCTGGATGCTGGGGGGTGGGGGTGCAGGGGGACATGAGTTGGACATGAGTGGGGGCCTGGTGGAGTGTGCCCCTGCACTGCTGGGGGGTGGGGGTGCTGGGAGACATGAGTGGGGGCATGGTGGAGGGTGCCCCTGGATGCTGGGGGGTGGGGGTGCAGGGGGACATGAGTTGGACATGAGTGGGGGCCTGCTGGCAGGTGCCCCCAGTGCTGGGGGTGAGGGTGCTGGGAGACATGCGTTGTTGATCAGTAGTGCAAGGTGACATGTGGCTGGGATGGGGGGCATGCCCATGGTGGATGAGCTGCCTGCGGGACATGAGCAGGGGTGCAGGGTAGTCCCCTGTGGTGTGGGCTGCCTGCAGGGACCGTGGAGGGTGTAGAGGGAACACCTGGGAGGACCCACACGGCCAATTCACATGTAGTACTTCCCGCGCACCCCTGAAATACACGTACCCTGCTGGATTTGCGTGTGATACTTCCCGCGCACCCCTGGAATACACGTACCCAGGACGATCGCGTGTGGAACTTCCCGCGCACCCCTGAAAGACACGTGCCCTAAAACTTCACGCGCACCCCTGAAATACACGTGCCCTAATGGAATCGCGTGTGAAACTTCCAGCGCACCCCTGAAATACACGTACCCTGCTGAATTTGCGTGTGATACTTCCCGCGCACCCCTGGAATACACGTACCCAGGACAATCGCGTGTGGAACTTCCCGTGCACCCCTGAAATACACGTACCCTGCTGAATTTGTGTGTGAAACTTCCCGCGCACCCCTGAAATACACGTACCCTGCTGAATTCGCCTGTGAAACTTCCCGCACACCCCTGAAATACACGTGCCCTAATGGAATCGTGTGTGAAACTTCCCGCGCACCCCTGAAATACACGTACCCTGCTAAATTTGCGTGTGATACTTCCTGCGCACCCCTGGAATACACGTACCCAGGACAATCCCGTGTGGAACTTCCCGCGCACCCCTGAAATACACGTACCCTGCTGAATTTGCGTGTGATACTTTCTGCGCACCCCTGGAATACACGTACCCAGGACAATCGCGTGTGAAACTTCCCGCGCACTCCTGAAATACATGTACCCTGCTGAATTTGCGTGTGATACTTCCTGCGCACCCCTGGAATACACGTACCCAGGACAATCGCGTGTGAAACTTCCTGCGCACTCCTGAAATACATGTACCCTGCTGAATTTGCGTGTGATACTTCCCGCGCACCCCTGGAATACACGTACCCAGGACAATCGCGTGTGGAACGTCCCGCGCACCCCTGAAATACACGTACCCTGCTGAATTCGCGTGTGAATCTTCCCGCGCACCCCTGAAATACACGTACCCTGCTGAATTTGCGTGTGAAACTTCCCGCGCACCCCTGGAACACGCGTACCCCGGACAATCGCGCGTGGAACTTCCCGCGCACCCCTGAAATACACGTTCCCCGCTTGGCGTTTGCTGTTTGGCAGCCCTGTGAACTGGTCCAGGTTTAGTGCAGACATTTGCGATCAATTGGGGATTTTGATGGCTTTTCCTTGCGCGAGGGCGTTCTTGGGGGCGTAACTGGTGCTGCTGCAGGGTCGCTGCGCCACTCTGCGCCACGGCTGGTTTTGGAGGCTAAAATCCATGAATACGCTGTGCGATGAAATGGATTTTATCGCACGTGGCTGGCGCAGTGTATCACACGGGGACACTGTGCGCCAGCCGCGTGCGCCACTTTTGTGCGAAATTCTTTGAATTACCCTGATATTCTGTTCCACAAAAAGTAAAACGTTATTAAAAAAAAAAATCAAACAGAAATGCAACAGGATGTCACTCCAAATCCTCCAAAGAGAGTAAAAGAAACTAATACTTCATCAAGTACCACAAGCAAAAAAGAATCAATTAGGGAAAGTAAACCAGGTACTTCTTTAAAGAAGGAAGACAAACTCCAAAAAAAGCAGTTAGATACAGAACTACCTGGACCATTTAAATTCTCACATATAGTTTGTGTAAGTTGCTACGCAAATGTAGCAATGAATATTCTATTTCAATTACCACCAATTGTTGACAACATTTACTTACAAAGTACAGACCCATTGTGTTTGCAAATGTTAGTACTTCACAAAAATGCAGCAAACAATCCTGACAACACGTATAGTGTTTATGGAATAACACAACAATTGGACTACTGTGCTGGAATGGTGAAATTCACTATAAACTCACAGGAAGATCCACAAGAATTTCTAATGTACTTACTACAAGTACTGGAAAACAAAAAAATATCTATAAATGAAATCTTTCAGATTTCATACATGTGGAAACATACATGCACTCTCTGCAACAATGTGACACAAGAAGAAATCCCCAATGAACGCTTCATATATATATCAATACCAAATTGTGAATCCATTCCATTTCAGCGACTTGTACAAAATGCAAACCATGGTAGATTATGCTCTACCTGCAATTCAGATAATCGCTCCACGTTAGTAATACAAACACATAGTAAATACATAATACTAATGCTTCTACGTTACAATGCAGATGGTACCAAAAACAACTGCAAGCTGACTGGATTCACACATGGTCAAATATCACTTGGTAAGAAAACCTTCACAACAATAGGTATAATCTACCACACAGGAGCCACATCCAATTCAGGGCACTACACTGCATATATAAAAAAGAAATGTGGATGGTTTGAATGTAATTATAGTACCATTACTCTAAAGCAGAGATTACCAGCAAATCTTACAAACGCTTATTTGATGTTCTTAAAACCAAAATTTGATAACTAAACTGTATTTAAACCCTAAGTAAACTTGTGTTAAAACAATATAAACTGTTAGAATACTCCAAAAGTTATCTAACTGCTGAAAGATTCTACAACAACTAATCACATACATGAATACCACTACATTAGACCAAAAAATGCACAGTTAGAATACGCCAATTGGTATCTAACTGTCCCAAAATGTAACAATATCCAAATAGATAAATCAATACCACTAAAATATATCAAAAAATAGACAAGTTAGAATACGCCAATTGGTATCTAACTGCTCCAAAATGTTACAATATCCAAACAAATAAATAAATGTTACTGCTCCAAAAAAATGCAACAAGCCAAAGTATAAAGCATTAGCCAGAAACAACAAGTGAACACTGAAAACAAACAAACAAATGGTAGCATAACAGAAAAAGTTTTTTTTTTATCCAACATGGATTTTTTTTCCTCCCACAGACCCAATGATTTTAGCAACAAATACAGAAACTGAGCAAATTGCACAGTACTCTGATTTCTAATCTACTAAATATGAGGGTCCAAAAAAAGTATGTTGATTATACAATGTAATAAATCATTACAAAATACTAATACTAACATGCTATTTTCTTTTATCACAGAAATTAACAAGAAATACATGTACTCCGGTTACTAGACCAAACAGTAAGTATACAATAATAAGGAGAACCATCGCAGCATATCACATCCATAGTATCTAATACCTTTGTTCCTTATACATTTGTTTTTCACCCAAAGTTATAAGCAAATATGAATGGCCATGCACCCAAGACTCTATGCCCAGGCCACAACCACCGCAGCATATCACATCCATAGAGTCAAACATTTCAACTATGGTCTATGGAAACTTTTAATGTCCGCGGACATTATGAGTGTTCTTAGAACACTTTCAACTTGCCAGCGAACCATATGGACAGCGTTTTCAGGACACCCCCTACGAACATTTCAGAACAACGCGATAGTTCTTAGAACACTTTCAACTTGACAACGAACAATACAGACAGTGTCCTCAGAACACCCCCATTTCGTTTATTTGCGAACATTTCAGGACACCGCGAGTGTTCTAAGAACACATTCAACTTGCCATCGAACAATACGAACAGCATCTTCAGGACACCCCCTACGAACATTTCAGAACAACGCAAGAGTTCTTAGAACACATTCAACTTGACAAAGAACAATACGGACAGCATCCTCAGGACACCCCCATTTTGTTTATTTGCGAACATTTCAGGACACCGCAAGTGTTCTTAGAACACATTCGACTTGCCAGTGAACAATACGGACTACGCCTTCAGGACACCCCCTACAAACATTCCAGGACACCGCGAGTGTTCTTAGAAACGTCTTCAGAACACCCCCATTTTGTTTATTTGCGAACATTTCAGGACACCGCGAGTGTTCTTAGAAGACATTCAACTTGACAGAGAACAATACGGACAGTGTCCTCAGGACACCCCCATTTTGTTTATTTGCGAACATTGCAGGACACCGCGAGTGTTCTTAGAAGCGATTTCAGAACACCACCATCTTGTTTATTTGCGAACATTTCAGGACACCGCGAGTGTTCTTAGAACACATTCAACTTGACAGAGAACAATACGGACAGCGTCCTCAGGACACCCCCATTTTGTTTATTTGCGAACATTTCAGGACACCGCGAGTGTTCTTAGAACACATTCAACTTGCCAGCCACAACCCCCATTCATATTTGCGAACATTTCAGGACACAGCGAGTGTTCGACAACGTCTTCAGAACACCCCCATTTTGTGTATTTGCGAACATTTCAGGACACCGCGAGTGTTCTTAGACCACATTCAACTTGACAGAGAACAATACAGACAGCGTCCTCAGGACACCCCCTATTAACATTCCCCGGACACCTCGAGTGTTCTTACAAACGTCTTCAGAACACCCCCATTTTGTTTATTTGCGAACATTTCAGGACATCGCAAGTGTTCTTAGAACACATTCAACTTGACAGAGAACAATACGGACAGCGTCCTCAGGACACCCCCTACGAACATTTCCCGGACACCACAAGTGTTCTTAGAAACATCTTCAGAACACCCCCATTTTGTTTATTTACGAACATTTCAGGACACTGCGAGTGTTCTTAGAACAGTTTCAGCTTGCTTGCGAACAAAACGGACACATATTGAGTCCATTTCAGACCACCCGAGATGTCCGCAGACAAATTGAACACAAAAGAACGTCTAACACATAAAAAAACACAACTTTCATCCTATCTCATACACTCCACCCACCCCAAACACTCCTACACACCAACACACTCTACAAAATACACATTTTGAACAAAGTTTCACTCCGCTGTCCGCGGACGTCCGCGAATCCAAGATGGCGGGCGCTACCGAAAATCTGATGCGCTTCCCGCTCCACGCGGTCCAATCAGCGAACACGTCGCATGTCCGCGGACATCACGCAAGCCAATCGGCCAATCAGGACACTGTCCGCAGAGCGAACAGGGAAGTGGGTCCGCGGACCAAACACAGATATCACTCATTTTTTTTACCTACTTTTTGGTAATTTTTAAAAAAACTACTGGACGGATTTTCACCAAATTTGCAAAAGCACGCTTTCGGGACCAAGCCGCTGCTCCTGGTCCACATTTGGTGAAAATCCGTCCAGCGGTTTGGGCTGTAGACGCGAGCAAAAAAAATGTTTTTCCATTCAGTCTATGGAAAAAAAAAAGTTTTGGGACCCCCCCTATAACTTTGCCCCCCCTGGACGAATCCTCACCATACTTTGCAAAAAAATTCAGAGTGACCCAAATACTTTTTTTGCAAAGTTTGGTGAGTATTCGTCCAGGGAGAGCGAAGTTTGTTTGGCAAATATATATACATATACTTTACAGGGTCTGCAGTACAGACCCTGTAGTTGAGGTAAATTGGCTCTCCCATATGAAGAGCACTTTTTAGATGCCTTACAGCTGTGGCATAATTTGACGAATCACACAAAACTTTGGAAAAAAATAAAGACCTGAGTCTGAATTTATTTGTAAAGTTTGTTGTGGTTTATTCACGGTATGGTAAATTTATAGAGGGGGTCCCAATATTTTCAAAATCAGGATCGACTTTGATGGGAAAGAAATGTTGCTTGCGGCAATAGCATGGACTGTTGGATGCATTTGTACCAAATGTGCTTGAGGTGCAGCAACTTGGTCCCGAAAGCGTGATTTTGCAATATGGTGTTAATCTGCCCAGCAGAATTTTTTTAAATGCCTGAAAAGTAGGTTATAATTAGTAATATTTCAGTTTGGTTAAAGGACTCATTTCCTGAGGACGTCATATAAAGGCGCTGATAGGTCAATTGAGAAACGTGGAGTGTGTAAAAAATGTTTGCTCACCATGTTAGATTTGTGAATTGAGTCTGTAGTCTGTGAACTGTGTGTAGAGAATATATTCAGAAACATAACATTACACTTGTTTTTCAAATGAAACAACCTCAAGAAAGGTGAGGGATGGTGAGGATGAAGTGTAATATGTCTAGAAACGGGCATCAAACTGATGTCGATTCTTTTACGATGTTCGGGAACTTGACAGATTTTCGATGGCATTCAT
Source organism: Ambystoma mexicanum (assembly GCF_040938575.1). NCBI lineage: Eukaryota > Metazoa > Chordata > Amphibia > Caudata > Ambystomatidae > Ambystoma > Ambystoma mexicanum. The sequence continues at coordinate 980,051,622 of NC_090930.1, read as the reverse complement.
TTATAAGCATACATATATGTATACATATTTATGGTTCAGTTGCATTCCCCCATAAGAAGTGCACTTTTTGGTTGGTTTGTTACTTTTGTGCGGTTTGAAGAAACTGAACAAAACTTTCCCAAAAATATATAGACCCAACTCTGAATATTTTTGGATGGTTTGGTGGGTTAAAGTGGGCACTGGGCCTGTCCTGCGGTGGGAGAATAATGGACAATGGACAATGGAACAAGCTACAGGCTAGGTCCAGTGGATATTGAGAATGATTTGGTGGGGCCAGGAACATGTTCGAGCCTCATGCCATACCTTGCATACCCAGCATGTACTGCTCCAAGTGACATCCATCAATATGCACTGTAGAAAATATGTTTGTTAATGGAGAGTTCTAATTATCGCTTATATGTTAGAAGATTAATTCGAAATAGCGTACATGGAGTGCTGGAACATCATGAAATATCTTTAGTATAAATAAGCAGTGAAATTCAGTGAAGAAACTTTATGGCTAGGTTGCCCTGATAAAAAAACTGAGAAATTCAATGAAACAACATTGATAAAGGGACTTATGGTTAAGTTGCTCCAATAAAACCCTTTTAAATTCAGAAAATTCAAAAACTTTGTAAAAGAGATGTTATGGCTGCAGTACAAAATCGCCATGCACTGCTCATAGTGACACTCAGGGTATCTAAGATGACATCAGAAATGGCATCATCGATGACATCACTGTTGACATCACATATCCTTTTTGTTTAGTGACAGTAAGCAGAGAACTTGACGCAGAGGTACTGTATTGACAACATGACAATCATACTTTGAAGGTGCTACAGATGTAGGCTTTCACCTTCCAAAATGTTCGTAAGTTAGTATCCTTAGGGTTTAGCCTGAGCTCATGGTGTGCACACACATGAAACAATATTCAGGCCCAGACAGATAATACAATAGTTACATTTTCAGGTCATAGTAATTCTTCTTGTCAACTTCAAGCATTTTTCCCCTACTGGGCTCTGCCGCCTGTGCTCTATGACCCTCAATGACCCAATCCCCTTGGTAAACATGGCTGTTGGTGTCATTGGGGGGTGGAACAGTAAGTGGCGTAGCAGGCAGGAAAAAATAGTATTGCGTCCTGTAGAGGAAAAGAAAGGCATAGTTGTGACAACGAATCAACAATAGACATGGGACAAAGGTGAGGCTCAACTTCTATAATTTCACACAAATGGATGGCTTGAGATGAATTAATATTGGGTCTAGCGTCTCAACTAGAAATCAAGACGGATAGCTATATTTATTTGTCACTAGGGATTCTACACAAAATGGTTCAAAGGATGATCTAAAGTTCTACCTGTCCTTACCAGAATTCCCTAACACACTGTCTCAGTAGTATAGCACCCGGCTTAAACCTGAGTTTAACCTCACAGTCTCAGCGAAATATTGCCCAGTAGACTTCTTGGATTCTCAGTCCCAAAGCTACAGCCTAGCATGAATACTTATAATAAAAGATGATCCCAGTCATAAAGGTAAGACAGCCACAATACCTCCTTTGCCTATTGTGGTAACGTGGGCTGACGGAAGGCTGGTCTCAGAAGATTGGTGCGAATGTGATCCAATAGCAACCCAGACAGCAAATAATAACAGTCGAAAATAAAGGGAATGTCTAATCATAGCTCTATAAAAATACATATAATATAATTAAACATACACATCGGCAATAATGACTAAATAGAGAAACACTATACAAAACCCACCCAGGTGGAAAGAACACATAATATGCAAACATAGAAAGATGCAGCCCTCTTGGTAGTGAATCAGGGGCGAAAGGCAAGTAAAAACCACTATGCCATGAAAAAGGCTATGTTTTGGTGTGCAAAAGGGATGACCTAACCAATTTTTAGGGCCCAAAGATGGACTAAGGGGGAAGTTATCAGTGATTAATACCTTTCGCTGTTCTTTGCATTTTCACAGCATCAAACCAGGTTCTTTGGTAATGTTTATGCGGTTCGAATCTGGCAAGAATGTCAAGCTGGAGTTGAGCTATAGTTTGTTGCCGCTTGAAGAAGTGTGGATAGTGAGGTTCACCATGATTTGTTTGGTTGGTTCAACAGTGAAGATGCTGATGACTTCATGTGCAGTTGGGGGCAGGCGAGCCGATGCTGTGTTAAAAGGTTGCGGTTCAAGGTGGCCGCCAGGGTCCGTTTGACTGGCGATGAACTGTTGTTCTTCCGATGGAACTGTTTCCCAGCCAATAACTAGGACTGCTTCCCTTCTCAGCCCTGCTAATGCAGCACAGTGACATAGCAGATGTTTGGTTGTCTCTATTTCACCATCCCCACCCAGCCCCCAGACCCTCAAAACTCTCGGAATCAAGTGCCACACACCTTCTACTTCCCTAGATCTTACATCATTGCACTTAATCCTTAGGTAGTCCCAAATAAGGAAGTTTCCCAGAAAGTCTTGTATGTAGGTAGCAGGTTGAGACCTTAATTGGACATAAGATACAAACTCTGCCAAACTGTTTTAAAAAAAAAAAATATTTGTATTCATTTTATTCCGACAAACAATACAAACCAAACTTGCAGTGCGTACAATAACATTTTAAACATACATCGCTTCATCGTGTACACTGCTTCTCCGCTTCCCTCCCCCCCTTTTGAGCCTACTCCCATTCGTGTTCTGTTTCTGCATCTTGTAATAGGGATTCCTTTTCCATGGTTTCCGTTGGGTCTCGTATTAACCCAAATAAATCTGCCATTAGTTGCTTCCAGGCCATCAGGGTCTCAGCCTCTCCCCTCCTCCCACCCCCTCAGATATTACTTGCATCTTGCCATACTGCAGTTTCCGCTTCAGCCCAATTCTGTAGATCTTTCCACCATACTTCTATTCGTGGTCTATGGCGTGCCTTCCACCCCATAGCAATTCTCTTCTTTGCAAGTGCATACGCTAGGTCCTTTAATTTACTCACATGCTTGAGTTTACGTGGTCTCGGAAACCCTCCTATCAAACAGGCCCACACCGGGTCCACCACAATCTTGATTCCTTTTTCAGCTAGCCTGTGTGCCACCTCACCCCAAAATCACTCAATGACTGGGTATGACTAGAACATATGCACCATTCCGGCATTTTCCTCATCACATTTGGGACATGCTTGTTGCCCTACGTTTTTAAATTTGGCTATTCTCTGGGGCGTCATATACGCCCTATGGGTTACGTACAGTTGTATCTGTTGCAGTCTTGCATTCCTCGACACTTTTTTGTGGTACCCTTGGGCTCGTTCCCACATCCCATCACTCATTGGGGCTCCCACTTCCTCTTCCCAGTCCCGTCTCAGTTGTGCCACTTCCTTCCCCACCTTGGACATCATCAGCTCAGATATTCTAGATATCTCATGTCCCCACTCTACAATGTCATATATTATGTCTATGGTAGTGTCCGGGTCTTCTTCTAGTACTACTTCGGACCATGTCTCCTTGATTCTCTGCACCGCCCTATCGTATGTGATATACTGGCCCGTGTGTAACCCAGTTTCCTCCTCCAACACAACAAAGTCCCTTATATTCCCCTCCTGCCATATATCGCCCATTGTTGCTATCCCCACCGGCTCCCAGTGTTTCCTAATCATCATCCTTAATTGCTTTTCTTTGCCCGCCAGCGCCACTAGTGGTACCTGCGGGGAACACGGGAATGGATTCTTCATCAACTGGCAGGCCCTGCGCCACATCTTCCACCCAAGTATCATCATCTTTGGATGCCCTTCCATGTCTGGCTTAGGCAGCCACATCATTTCGTCCTGGTTACTATGTAGCGCAAAATGTCTATGAAACTGATTTGGGACTTCCGAGATACAATGGAAATAGTACTCCATTATTTTGTGCTGTATGACCTTCAGAAACCCCTTGCTCTGGAATGTGCATGCTAGTTCATATTTGGCTAGGTTAGATTTTATGTTCTAGCATCCTAGCCTGCAATGTGATGACGGTCTTCTTTTCAGGTCTTACACATTGATTTTAAAGATTATGAAATGTACTGCCAATTGCGGTTCCATGATTCTTTACCAGTAAGTCCTTTCCATTCAGAAATTCAATGTCACCATTTTTAGGTAGTGTATGGAGGGTTTTTAATGCTTAGAATTGGTCCAGACTCTGCGTCAGATGAGGGAGATTTGGTGCAACACTTCCCGGGCGCCAACTCAATACTGTCAAAGTTCAGTTGCCACTATGCTCCCACACAGTGCTTCTGGCTACTGGTTCACAGTGGCACAGACTTATCCTCTCCTTGAGGGATTTAGCACACCAATGCCAGCCCCTTCTCACAGGTTTCCAGGCTCTTGGGCTGAGCAGTGATGCTCATGCTGAGCTGCACACATGTTAAGGATCCCTCGGTATCCCATAGGGCACCAAAAACCCAGCTCTGCCACCTCAAGAAAATAGTCTTCATCCCATTAACGTGACAGCAACCTAGTCACTCTCAAAGCTGTCATAGAATATTCCTTTCAAGAACTTAAAGCGTTTGCACTGTCACGTTCCACAGTGAATGCTACTCCTAGGACCTCCACTGTCCAAGGTAATGTGGGAGACACAACAAGGAAAGGTTAGGAGTAGATTCATCACAGGATTCATGGTGGATGCAAAAGAACATATATTAGTTGCCAAAATGAGGGAGCAATGTGTCTGGTACACAAGGGAAACTAACAGAACTTACCCAGGAAAGGAGGCCTGGCTAAGATGCCCCTTCGACACCTACTCTGTGTCCCTTCATGTACCCTAAATTCGAAGAGAGCAGGCAGAAAAGGCCCGAAGCCTCAGGGAAAGGCTACAACACTGGTACCCACTAAGATTAAAGTCTAGAAGTAAATGTATCAAGGAAGTGGTGAGAGCACAAGGAACATAGGTATACTGCGCGGAACCGGCCCAATTAGTGATAATACGTTAAGCTGCCAGGAACCGATCACAGAATACGGCAGACACTGACTGCAGTGGCTAATGGCCAACCCAGATAACTATTCAGTTGACCATGTATGAAACGTCCTCAGGCGCAAAACCTTACCTATCAGGCCTTTAAGAAAGACAAACCTTGCCTCGATAAAGACCCTTGTGGGTCGAAACACATGTCGTCACCTCGAGCAACAATAAAGACCCAATGTCAAAAATCTAGAGCAAGAGTGTTCTTTATTTACTGTGATACAGCATTCGAAAGTATCTAAGACTAATAAACTTGATACGCAGCGCCGATCTCACGAGATTCCCACAATAATCTTCCTTGTACAGGTAAAAGTGACACAGGTTTAGCAAAGGCAAGCGCAGCGCTGCAATTGGGGGAAGTAGCCAGTGTGTGGTCTTGCTAGGCACAAAGGCCAGCACAGAAATGCCACTGGCAGAAGATCAACCCCGGAGGAGTGGATGCTGAGTGCAGTCCAAATGCACACTCAGAGATGCAGCGTGGAGAGGAAGGGAGGTGGGAGAAGGAATACAGACAGGCCAGGAAGGCACAGAGCAGAAAATAGAGAGAAGGCTCTGGCCCAACGAGACAGGGGTGAGAGGCAGATGAGTCTGCCTGGCATCACAAAGGGGCGCATCAAAATGGGGCAAGAATCTGAAAGCAAACAAAAGAGGCTGGAACAAAGCTCAGAGTGAACCACCGAGAAATGTTGGCAAGCAACGTCTTCAACCTAGCCCGACTATTTTATACTCTTATCCAATTTCATAACAGGTGATTACTTTGCTTATGTTTTCCACCAAAGGTCTAACCAGGGGCCTTCTTAAAATGGCAATTCGTGTACACCATTCACGCTTAGAAACTGGTCTCTGGTATTTAGCGTGTTATAAAATAACAATTATAATTCTGTACTCCACAAAACCTAGCACAATCTCTTCCCCTTTGGTTACCTGACAATTTTACTGCCCAATTTACACCTTTTTTTACAACCCTTCCTTACCACTTATCTCCTACATCCTGAAATGCACTTTAGCTTGTTCTTTTAAAGGGAATTATATGTATGTTTTGTGAGGAATTAGATGACGTCTTCACTTCTTTTTCCAATATATCCTCCTCCCCTGTGGCCATGGAAAGGCCATTGCTCTTGGATCCTGACCCTGGGGCTGGAGATGCGAGGGAAGATCACCTGGGGGGAGGAGACCTAGGGAGTGGGGATGAGGCACCCTTAGGTGAGGCATGGTATCTCCCAGTTCCCTTTCCAATGAGTCTTCTGTCCCTCAAGCCTTTATAGGCTATTGTCAATCCTTTCCCTATTTTCCCCTAAAACATTCCCTATGAGACACCCATTTGGTACTGGGATGAGGAAGAAACGAACTAGAGAAACACATCCTTACTTTATTGACACACACACATACAAACACCAGATGTGTACTGGTGTGAGGAGGAGGCCAGCAGGAGTAATGCAGGACTCCCGATTCCACAGTGAGCGGTCTAGTCCTTTTTGGAACAATCAACCCACTGGGGGAACTTTAAAGCAGGAAGTACTGTAAAAATGGAGTCAGTTGTGGAAGCAGATCTTCGGACTGCTGGACGAGAGCAGTGTGGCAAGCAGAGCACTCGAGAACCCCTGGAGGATGCAGAGTGTATGCAGCAGGAAACGAAAATGAAGAAAGCTGGAGGCCGGTGGCGGGCTGCAAAAAGGGAACCAGCGTGACCAGGCAAAGCTGTCGTGTGAGGCCCGAGCTGTGAGAGAAGTGTCGGGCGGTGAGCGAAGCCATGGAGTGCCACTGGGGAGACAGAGCGAGACACCAGGCGAGAGAGAGAGCTCTTGGCAACTGGAGGCCTCGCTAGAATGCCATAAACTCCGACTGGCGAGTTAACCGCACAAGAGGGACACTGGGATGACAAGCGAGCACGCAAAGTCAGCAATGAATAATGTTTTGAATGAAAGCAAGTACTTTTTGAATACCGAACCAAATGAAAGTAATCATAGAACCGAAACTGCTTTATTAGCAGTTCAGGACGATTTACTGGAAGCCGCGGATAGAGGTAGATCGACAATCTTGTTAATGCTGGATCAATCCGCGGCGTTCGATACAATCAACCATAAAATCATTCTCCAACGGATTGAGATGGTGGGAAGAGCTTCAGAAGTAGTGGTAAAATGGTTTAGCTTATTCCTGAAGGATAGGACCCAGCGGGTAACAGTGGGAGGGTTTCTATCAGAATTGTTGTGGCTAAAATGCAGAGTTCCACAGGGGTCAGCACTGTCACCATTGATCTTTGATCTATACATCCGGCCACTATTTGACATCTTACGGAAGTATGGATTGAGATTCCATTCGTATGCACACGACACCCAGATTTACGTGGAAACAGAGAACATAGAGGAGGCCTTTGAAAAAATTGATCAGTGCATGCAGGAAATAAAAAAAATGGATGGCATGCAATCAGCTGCAGCTTAATGCGGCCGAAACAGAGGTAATCCTATTTAGTGCAGGAATGCAGGTGAGGGCGGAAAAACAAGAGATAACCCCACCGATCCTAGGTGAAGATATCCAGTTCTCAAAGAAAGTAAAGAATCTGGAATGTATATGGCAGGAAAACCTGGGCAGTGAAGCCCAGGTAGGTGCCAAAGTGAAGGCCGTATATTATTCACTATGCATGCTTAGGAATGTGCTTCCGTACGTGGCAGCGGAAGACCGTGCAGTGGTCGTGGGGGCCTTAACTAACTCACATCTCGATTACTGCAACAGTTTATTGACAGGGATTCCCATCAAACAGATGATGAGACTTCAAAGGAGACAGAATGCAGCAGTTAGGCTGGTAGCCCATTTGGGAAAAAGAGACCATGTGACGCCCTCACAGAGATCCCTTCACTGGCTGATGCACAAGTGCTACTATGACAATGCACCAAAATATCTTAGTGCTAAGATTCACCATCTTTAGCCATCCAGGGACCTTAGATCGGGAGATAAAATGCTAATGGCCATACCTCGGACTAAGCAGGTCTCAAAGGGAGACAGGAGGTTTTCGGCCTTTGGACCAAAGGTATGGAATCATTTACCACTTATCATCCGTTCATGCCTATCGCTGGAAAGCTTTAGAAAGGCATTAAAAACCTTCCTCTTTAAGTCAGTCTAAGAAATCTATATGCCAGCTGCTACACTCGAAAATTTTGAACATTCTGATTGTTCTGGTCATTTTGATCGATACAAACTTAGTAATCATCTGTGCCCGAAAGCAGTTCAGTCTGCCTGGAGCGCGTTTAGAAATCCTCAAAATCAATCAAAATCAAGCACTTTTGAATACTGATGTGTTTGAAAGCAAGTTTGTGAAACTTCCTGATAAAAGAAACTGTGTGATTTAAGAAATCAAGCATTGGTGGGCACGTAGTGGCAGGACTAAAACCAGAACTGCCTATTACTAAGCAGTAAGCCCAAATGCACTCCTCTAGAACCTAAGTTCTATAACTCATTTACCATGTTAGTGATATAGGTTTAATGAATCATATCAAACTCAATATTGATGTATATTACCACATAAACATAAATCAATTAAATAGTACTTCTTCCATCCATGTAAAGGATTATTATACATAAAGCTTTTGAACAGGTGGACCAGAAATATCGAAAAAAGCATTAGTAACAATTTTAAGTGATAAGGTTTGTTTTAACTAACCCATCATCTCTTTTACTTTTCAAAATAAAATGTTCAAACAAGGATGTATCAACAAACAAAAAGTTATACACATTTGTGCCACATAGCATGAACCTTCATTTAGTCATGAAATCATTACTGTGCGTCGTAGCCAAACAAATTCCAGTGTAACAGTTAAACACAACTTTTCATCTGTGTGACAATCCCCATCAGGGAAATGTGTGTAGGGGCTCTTGTAGATAAAGACAGCTCCCTCCAGGGGAGCCCTTTTGTGGATGTTGCAAAAATAACCAACGCGTTTCGGATCCTATAGATCCATCTTCAGGGTGGGGCTTCACTGTTCTTGCGTTCATATAGGGCAAAAGTAGTTTATAATTCTTTCTGAATCTTCCTCTGTGAGCGTTCTTCGCGTGAAGTCGCTCGTGGTATGCGGACACATTGATGTACACTGGACACACATCCGTAAACTATTTTGATTTAGCATCGGCCCACTTTGTGATTATATCCTGGCTTGAGATCTGTCTCTTGCCACAATATTGCTTTACCGGGTTGCACTCTCAGTAAAATTCTAATTGATACTAAATTTGACTTTTTAGGGTTTCTGGTGTCACCTTCAGCCGCCTCAGTATCCTGGAAGTTACATTCTGAAGACTGGGTGAGTAATTGGAACATGCTAACTTAGTACCCTACTATCTTGGGGAACTCAAATACACAAATGAGATGATTAGCTTCTAGTTACTGTTGTACTTACCTCTCACTAGGTCCTGATCCCGGATCACAGCTATCCTCCGGTAGAGGCCAGTGACATTTAAACTTATAGTTCATCCTTGGTAATCAACTATTTTAGACAAATAGATTAAAACACTTGTTATTTCTAAATTCCCCACAGAGGAAGATTCAGAAAGAATTATAAACTACTTTTGCCCTATATGAACGCAAGAACAGTGAAGCCCCACCCTGAAGATGGATCTATAGGATCCGAAACGCGTTGGTTATTTTTGCAACATCCACAAAAGGGCTTCCCTGGAGGGAGCTGTCTTTATGTACAAGAGCCCCTACACACCTTTCCCTGATGGGGATTGTCACACAGATGAAAAGTTGTGTTTAACTGTTACACTGGAATTTGTTTGTTTGGCTACGACGCACAGTAATGATTTCATGACTAAATGAAGGTTCATGCTATGTGGCACAAATGTGTATAACTTTTTGTTTGTTGATACATCCTTGTTTGAACATTTTATTTTGAAAAGTAAAAGAGATGATGGGTTAGTTAAAACAAACCTTATCACTTAAAATTGTTACTAATGCTTTTTTCGATATTTCTGGTCCACCTGTTCAAAAGCTTTATGGATTATAATCCTTTACATGGATGGAAGAAGTACTATTTAATTGATTTATGTTTATGTGGTAATATACATCAATATTTAGTTTGATATGATTCATTAAACCTATATCACTAACATGGTAAATGAGTTATAGAACTTAGGTTCTAGAGGAGTGCATTTGGGCTTACTGCTTAGTAATAGGCAGTTCTGGTTTTAGTCTTATGTTGTGTCCCAAGTGGCCTTGTGACAATAGCCCGCCTGCACCTGAAACAACATTAAAATACCTTTACTCAATCCTAATCTGGATTTCTAATAAATTTACTTCCTGTTGAACTTCTAATTACACGGCAGTGCTCTCCCACCCCCATATTTTGCTCTCACGTAGTGGCAGGAGCCAGAGGAATATAAGCAACTATATGATATGAGAAAACAAGCATTGGCAGGATCCAGGAGCATATGTGAAAGTGCAACAAGTGACTGGTGGCAAAAGAAGCTGTTAGGGAGAATTTTCAGTTATGTGCGAATTCCCTTCAACATTAGAGACCCCAGCTCTTTTGCTGGATTTAGGCCTTTTTTTATTTTAACCCTGGAGTGAGTGAGACCTTTATTTCTCACTCTCTCATGTGTTTCTACCTGATTTGGATTGTGTGTTTTCACTGTTTTTGGAGTCTGACAAATTCCATAGGCATCTGCTTTTTGCATGGTGACACACAGCACCTTCACTGCAGTGTCAATGTGAAATCCTTTAGATTTCTCATAACGTTTAAATACTTTTTCTTGGGTGAACTACAGTTCCCAAGAACAGTAAAGTGAAATTTACTTTACTTACCTTTTCTCTTTGTAGGTCCCGCACACACCATCTTATGTGGAGTGCTTGGGGGTTATTTAGTAACCCTGTATCCTGCATTATCATGTAAAGGTTTTTATGTTACCCTCACTACTTTAAACGGCTGGTGGCAGTGGTTTACTTTTTCCTACCATTGTGCTTTTCTACCACAGGCTGAACCCTCCCCTGCAGTACAGCACCCATGGGTGACCATTTTGTCAAAATGGCCTCTGTCTTTGCCATTTGTTGTTGGGGAGATCTTTCTTGGGTTTTACTCTGTGCGTTTGAGCCCTTTGTTCTTGCCTTTGGTGGGCTTCAGCACTTTAGTCCGCCCCTGGCTCCAGCGTGTCTGGAAGGACAGGATATGACATGATATTTAATTATATAGTGCCTATACACAACGTGTGTAAAAGCGCTTCAAGGCAGGGGAGGGAGCAAAGGAAAAATAAATTACATTCTTACAATTACAAGGCCTTGAGAGATAAGAATGGGCAAATACAATTATCGTACTAGGCCAGACAACATTTCAGATAGTGCAAGAGCACTGAACACATATTGAGGGGAGCAAGGGGGGGCGAGAGGAACAAGCAATAAACTACCTCTTCCCTATTAAGAAACAACATAAGAAATCTACCGTAGCCACAGTCAAACACCCGTTAAGTGTCGCGATCGACCGGACTCCTATCATCACCACACCATGCCCACCAGTACAACCTAACAACATCAGAGGTGCCCTTATAAACACTTGTTCATTAGGAGCTCACACCATTGAAATCCATGACCTGATTATCGACATAAACATGACCTGGTAGTAGTGACAGAGACCTGGCTCCACCAAGCATCTCGACCGCTATTAGCCCTAGCTATCCCTCCTAACTACAATATCATTAGGACTGATAGACCGAACGCACAAGGAGGTTGTGTGGTCATAATAGCCAAATCCACTATGAAATTCAGACCCTGCCCTATTGAAGAAATAGCAGGCTACGAACTCCTCTTAGCTAAACTTTCCCTAGACCACAAAACCACTTTGAATTTTCTGGTCCTCTATAGAGCACCCAATAGCAACACTCACCCGAACCTAGATATACCACTCTTGTTAGCTCCCCACATCAAACGGCACACCAAATGCATTATATTGGCGACATGAATGTAGGCTTTAGTGATAAACAAGATCCTAAAGCAGAAGCCCTACACACCGCTCTCAGAGACATGGACTTCTCGCAACCGTTGAACGCCCCCACTCACAACAAAGGTCGGACTTTAGACTGGATACTTACCCTTAATACTGAAATCTCCATTGAGTCTATTGTTCTGCTGGATTGGACTGACCGCCATAGCATCAACTTCTCCCTTACTAAGAAGGAGAATAGCCCAGCAAAAACTAAAATAATGAATACCTATGAAAAGAGAAATATTCACAAGCTATCACTGGCGAATCTGGCACCTATCATAACAGATGCACTGCCACCCTCCCTAGTCAATACCAACAACCCTAACCAATTGCAGAGACTTACCATAGGTGTCTCTCCACCACCATTGACTCTGTTGCACCCCTAATAACCAAAACACAACATGCTGACAAACGCACATGTTTTTGGTTTAATGATGAATTAATCTCCCTAAAACGCACAAAAAGGGTGCTCGAACATATTAACAAAAAATCTCCTACTACAGAATCCAACAATGCTTTCAGAGCTGCTAACGAAATATACAAAGCTGCCATTATATCTCACAAAGCATCGACATACAATACTCTTATCAGCCATGCCTCCTCAAACTCAAAAGAGCTCTTTTCCATTCTCAAAGAATTGGAAAACCCAAACCCAACCACTACTCCAGCCAACTCCAGTAAGGAGTGGTGCACTACCATTCAGTTAGCATCCAAAATTGAGCTACTCCAAAACAAAATTTGCATAAAAAGAAAAAGCCTAGCCGAAAAAAATACCACAAATACTATTCTCAACAAAACTAATGTAAACACGAACCCGCAATTCCACTTCAGCCCAGTGACTGAAACTATAGTGGCAGATACCATCAACAAACTTAAAGCATCAAATCGTAAAGGGGACAGCTTCCCAGTCCACCTAGTAAAACTCTGTGCTCCCCTACTCACCCCTATTATCACCAACTGTGTAAACACCTCATTTAAAACTAATGCAGTTCCAGCAAGCATAAAAGAAGTGTGGGTAACCCCACTATTAAAGAAACCCTCTCTGGACCCTACAGTCCTCACTAACTACCAACCAATAACCACGGTACCATTTTTACTAAAGCTTATCGATAAAATAGCTTATAATCAAATCCAAATCCTCGAACAAAACCACCTCCTAAGCCAGACATTCAGGGTTTAGGCCAAACCATAGACCTGAAACTGCCCTCCTGGATCTTAAAATCCAGATAGACACCATCATGGACGCAGGTAAACTCAGCATGCTATTGTTGTTAGATTTATCTGCAGCATTTGACCTAGTTGACCACAACAAACTTTGTGCCACACTAGCCAATGATTTTTGCTTTTCTAAGAATGCCACCCTCTGGGTGAAATCCTTCCTAGCTGAACGAACCTCTAGAGTAAGCATCGGTAAAGAGTCAGTCGACCCTATACCAGTACCCTTAGGAGTTCCCCAAGGGTCTTGCCTCTCTCCCACACCATACAGTGCCTATATCAAACTTCTCTTCTCCGCATTGGACGCTATAGGTGTCATCTACACAAACTTCGCAGACAACACACAAATCATTATACCTCTCGCAGGGGATTACGCCCAGGATGCCATAACCATCAGGAGCATCTACGCTATAACACAAAGCTGGATGGCTTTGAATAGCCTGTGCCTCAACGATGAGAAAACAGATATTCTCATCGTGGGCTCCCAATCCAAAATCAAGGCTCTCCACCCAGACTACTCATCAATCAACATTGATGACTCACTGATTCCTGCATCGAATCAGGTCAAAACTTTAGGTGTATATCTAGATGCCAACCTGACTCTGACGAGACATGTAAGCTGTCTATCGTCATCCACATCGTACACCTCCAAACTAATTGCCCTGAGCCGCCCGTTCCTCACACCCACCAATTGTATCACCCTAGCCAGAGCCTTAATACTTTCCAAACTGGACTATTGTTATATTCTCCTATTAGGAACCTCCAATGCCAACCTAGCGAAATTACAATTAATGCAAAATAAAGCACTCAGAGCAGCCCTAGGTATTGAAAAATCTGACCATATCTCCAAAATCAGAAGGGAGACGCATTGGCTACCCATCAAGGCCAGAATCATTTTCAAAGCTTTGTGTACCACACATAAATGTCTCTGCAACAAAGCACCCATTTACTTGAATAATGCATTAGGTAAAAAAACTTCCAACAGATCACTCAGGTCAAACAATAAGTCGATCCTTGCTGTCCCCTGGTTCAAAAGTTCCCGAGCAGGTGGCAGCAGCTTCCTAGTCATGGCCCCGAAACATTGGAATGAGCTCCCAATCAATATAAAAAAATGAAGATTCCTTCCAGTGTTTTAAAAAAGCAATAAAAACCTGGCTATTCAACCAATATTAGTCTAACTACATATGACTTTATTTCCACCCAGCAGGCCCAGCTCATTGCCTCCTTAGGGAAGTCCTTTCCACCAGAATTGTATATTTGTATAGAGTGATCTTTTTTTTATAGTAAACTGCATATAGTGAAATAAACCTTGTAACTGTTTTAACAATCCATGTATCATTGTACCAGTGTCTTACTGTGGCAATAAGCCATGAGACTGCGGCCCAATACCGCCCCAGGTAATGCCCCCGGGGGCGTAGTTACAGGCCCGAGCCTCGGGTGGTATTGGCCTGCAGTTGAGGGGCTTATTGCCATTAGTACCCCGGCCCATTAGACCGGGGTACTCATTTCTTTTTTTTGTAATCCGAAACACGTTTCGGAACAGAAAAAAAAAAAAAAAATCGCCGCCTGGAAAGGGAAAACATAGTCCATTTTCCCTTTCCATGGCGGCCATCGGGAGCGGGCGCGCTGGGAACACTCTGTTCCCAGCACGTCCGTTCCCGAGAAAAGAAGAAAAAAGAAGGAAAGTGGGGTGGGGAACGAAGAAAAAAAAAACGTACCGCGGTCTCCCGCGGACGATGGAAGCCTCCAGCCGTGTGGAGGCTTGGAGCGGGGATGGCCCCGCTCCAAGTCTCCACACGGCTGCAGGTTTCCATCATCCCCTGCCGGAGACTGCGGGATAGAAGGTAAGTAGGGTGAGGTGGGAGGACTTAAGGGGAAAAAAAAATGTTTTACCTGAGTCCCCGGCGGGGGACAGGGAAGCCTCCAGCCATGGGGAGGCTCGGAGCGGGGATTGCCCCGTTTCGAGCCTCCTCATTGGCTGGAACAGAGTACCCGGCACGCACGGCGTAAAAGGGAATACCATGTGGTATGGCTCGCAAATGAGCCAATCACCACGCTGTATTCCCGTTGCGCCGCGCGTGCCGGGTACTAATGGATGTTATCGTAACAATGCTCGAATTTTGCTTGAATTTTTCTTCTAAGATGTCTGTATCAACGCCGTGATACCCTAGGGGTTAGGCGTTTAACAAATAAATAAAATAAAATAAAATCGTTCTAGGCCTGATGACATTTCTATTACTGCAAGAGCATTGAACACAAAAGAGGGGAGCAAAGGCGGCGGGGGGAAGGAGAGGAACAAACAGTAGACTATCGTACTAGGCCTGACAACATTTCTGATAGTGTAGGGAGGGTATGGCAAGCAGAGGTAAGGCCGACGGGTTTCAAGTGTTCAGGAGCCTTCATGGAGGATAGAAAAAAGAGCAGGGTTGGCCGACGGGGTGTGGAAGGGTGGGAAGAGGATGGGGGGGAAGACAGGGCAGGCAGTGAAGGCACAGATGGCATACCCATTGAGTTGAGGAATGAGCAGGTAAAAACATGAACCAACTAGGGACATACATATCAGAACTGAGGCATGGGCAGGTAAGACATGAAACCACAGAGCACATCTAGATTCGAATTGAGGATGTGAGGGAGGGTCCTGAAACTCCCCTGTCCTTTGTCTCTAGGAATGCCTGAATGCAACTAGTCCTGATTGGCTGGCTGCTGTGTGATTGACAGCCTAGGCAGTGCATGAATGGGAGAATCCTGCTTAAAAGGCGAGGGTTTTGGGCCTACAGGCCGAGTCGACCACTGGGAGAAGCACCCGACTTAGAAACCGTGAATGAAGCTTGCTGCCACCTCCTGGCCCTCTGGATTGATCGGTGATGCCTTGCTGCTGTTCTGACCTCCACTTACACCTCAACAGAGATGCTCTGGACGGAGCGACTTCTCCCTGAGAAGAACTCCACTGGACCACCATCCCCGACTTGCTGTGCTGCTCCATTGCTGCGAGAGCCCAATGCCAGGGGTCGAGTGTCCATAGTCGAGTGCAACGTCTGTCTTGGAACGAATCCGGCTTGAAGTTCCAGGAGCCTCCGAAGGACCCTCCAGAAGCAGAACCTACATATCCAGAGTCCCCTCACCAGAGTGCAGGACCAAGGGACTGAAGGAAGTCCAACCAGTGTCCAAGATCCGCATCAGTGCTGTTTGCTAAGCGCAGAAATCGCAAAGTGCCACTGAACCGAAAAGAGCCTGTAGCTGCCGATGACCTACTGCCACAGGAGCCCTCCAGACAACCTCGCTCTTGTTTCCACGACTGAGGCTCAGGAACCAGGGTCTGCACCGCTGTACCAAGACGGAATCCAGCTGGACCACTCTTCTTCTAACCCGAAGTACTGTTTAGGCTTGGGGTACTTACCTTATTGCCTTTAGCGTGCTTTTCTCACTGGGGAATTGCATTGGCTTACATTTTTCGAGTTGATTTCAACTCCCTTCTCACAAGTTAACAGCGTGTGGCCCTACACGTGATTTCTTCTGAATGCTCTAACTTTGTACAAGACTTTTGTCCTAGTAGTGCATCAGATCCATATACTGTGTCCAAATGACTTTGGCTGTCCTGGCTCCTTAAAGGCACTTTTCTAAATCCATTGGGCCTCATTATGACTTTGGAGGTAGCCATCCTGGTAATTATCGGCACGGCTGCTGCCGGAGTGATCAATTTACTGGCACCCGGCAACGGGGACGTACCGGGGCATTCCAGCTCCGGTGGACCCGGTAAATCCCCATTGCCAGGTGCCGGTAATTATTACTCCCCATTCCCATTGAGGCCCATTGGACTCAATGGGAATGGGGAGTTCGGATGCACCGGCACCATTCGTGAATGGTGCCGGTTCATCCGACATGGTCTGCTCGCGGATGCCGTTCTGCCCGCCAGGTCTAACCTGGCGAGCGAAAAGGCACCTGCGAGCAGACCTCGTAGTTTGCCGGTCCAGTAACAACTGTACCAGCAAGCTTACCGGTACTGTTGTTACCAGACCAGCAACCTTATACTGAGGCCCATTGACTTTGATACTGTTTGTCCCTCCTAGGTGGTAGCTTGTTGTATACTGGTACTGCTGGAAAAGGCTTATCTAGACTTCATTGGAGGATTCAACTGTGCTCACAACTGCTGAGAAGTGTTCTAACCTTTTTACCTCCCTAACCCTTTCCTTTCTGCAACTTGGAGTCTACAAACGCTTATTAGTGTGATATATAAATGCAAATTCTATCCTTGTGATTGAAGTCACCTCAGGGTGTAGGAGTGGTGTATGAAGCATAGCCAAAGATTATCCACTGGCTTTATTCGACTCTGAAAAGTAATTTTAAAGTGTATTTGAATTGTTACAACAAATTGCCTTTTTAAAGAACGCTTATTTAAAACTGCCTTTAAATAAATAAATAACTATTTATAACTGAAATCTTGAGGGTAAGTGTTTCTTGGATACTTGTGTCTATGAATTTCAATTGTACAGCTCACATTTACCCCTCTTGAGATAGGCCTGGCTGCTCAGTCACACTAGCATCTTGTGTAGTACAAACCCATACCAAAAGGTGGGTTACCTAATACCAAGCAGATACGTGTTGTGTAGTCTCTGCACCAATTCTTAATTAACACAAGCCACGATACAACATTAAGAGGAGGTGATATGAGAATGACTCAAACACTACTGTAAAGCTAAAGCAGCAGCAACGTGCCTGTCAAGAGGAAGCAAGTATGGTGTGTCGGTTGCGTGACCTGTAATGGGTGGACAGAGTGGTCCAACAACTGCGCCTAAACCCAGTGCAATCCTGTATGAAAAAATCACTGAAAGCACCCACAAAGAAGCTTGTGTTTAACTTTTGTTTGATCTGAACTCAAGGAACTGAAATATATATATCAATTGGTGGAAGATAACCAAATCAGAAGAGCTGGGAAGTGTCCGAAGGAATTGTGTCATTTTGGAAAGTTGAAAGATTAGAACGCTTGGGGAAGGGAAACCATGTGCATTGTGAACTATTTTGAACTTGGAGAAGGGAATCCCTTTTACAAGCTAAGATCTGGAAGAAGCTCTGAACTTTTATTTGAACACTACTTATTTTGATGCTGACATCCCTACACAGTGGGCCTCATTACACAGTATGCGGTAACCATGGCGCTATTAGCTATTAGCGCCATGGTTGCCGCCGGTATTTTACTGTGTCCGCCTTGGTGGATGGTGGAATTACCACCCTACTCCAAGGTGAGCAGGGGCGGTAATTCCCCATTCACCAAGGCACTTTCCCATTCCCATTTTTTCCCCCATAGGGCTCAATGGGAATGGGGAAGGAGCTAATTACGGTACCGCAAATTGCGGTACCGTAATTAGCACCAAGGTCCCTTTGTGGGCCCGTTCCTTAATGGCTGGTAAAACCAGCCATTGAGGTCGGGTCCCGCAAAGGGACCTCGTAGTAAGGCGGTAAGGTTTTACAGGTATCGGTGCCCTTACCGGTACCAGTAAACCCTTACTGCATTCCGTGTAATGAGGCCCATTTTATACAATTAGATGTGAGGGAAAGTATAGGTTTTGGACACAGACAGACATTTGCTTTGGACTTCCTGAAAGGAACCCATGGTGGCAACAGTAAACACAGACACAAGTGATCACAGTTCAAGGGTGTTTATTGAACTATAAATGCCGGGTGGAAAAACGCTTAACCTAAGCCTAAATCTGAGATGGGAGCAAGCGTCGACCATCAAATGAAAAATAAGGCAGTCCTAGTGGCGTTGTGTCAAAATAAAAGGGCCAGTACTAAGAAAAACCGATTGTCAATTCCTTACAACGAATTACAGAAAGAGTGTAGGATAGGGTATCAAAATAAAGGAAACAGTGTTAAAAAAATAAGTCAGGATATGATTGCCTTGAGGTCTCTCTTCCCCACGTTTTTAGCATAGGACAAGGTGGGGCTTTTGAGCACAGCACATGCTCTGGCTTTCCTAGCACGAGCCGACAGTTCCGTTCCAGGTGGCACAACATGCTCGAGCTTTCTCGGCACGAGCCGACAGTCCTGTTCCAGCTATCAGGCTCTTCGATGGTAAAGTCTCTTTTCATAAAAAAAGTCTCTTGCCTTCGAGGCCTGATGTATTTCACAACAAACAAATGAAAAGTTAGTTTACACAGTTCACGCTGGATGATGACTTCACCTCTCAGCCCCCCTGTTCTGGGCGTAGACCCCTCAATAATTGAACTCAATAAATTCATATGACAGTTCCCTTCTCAGTGAACTCTGGGTGATAGTTTTCCAGTTCTGGATCTCCTTCGGCCGGGCTCAGATCCCAAATGACAGAGGGCACTTCCTTTCCCCTTGTCTTGCAACACTTCTTGTTTTCACAAATCTTAATGTCCTTTTAAACAAGTTTGTGTGCTTTGCCCATCGTTACTGGTTTCCCTCTTCCGAGTTCACTCTTGCCACCTTTTGGTTGTCGGTTTCCCTCTACTGGGTTCACTCTCACCGACCTTTTGGTTGTCAGTTTCTCTCTATCGGGCTCACTCTCACCGACCTTTAGTTGTCGACTTCCCTCTGCCGGGTTCACTCTCGCCACTTCTCAATTTCCTTTTACTTTTGATGATTGCGGGATTCATTTCCCTTGCTTTCTTAATAGTTTGTCGGTCAAGGACTTTGAATTGCACATGGATTTTGCTAGACCACCTGTATGACCACTTTGATCTATCTTGGTGGCTCTCCTACGGCCTTCTGGTATCTGTAGTTGTAATCAACATGGGATCGACCAGGGTTTCTTGAGTCAGCACCCACGTGATGCCGGTCCCCTCTGCAGCTGGTCTTCCCTTACCACTTTTACAGTTCTTTGAACTCTTGTTCATATGCCAATTTGCGACTTTCATTCAACACAGCCCCGTTCTTATAGGTTCTCCCTTCGACTCACCGGCTGTGATGAACCGCTTGGCTTTCCTTGGATCTGGAGTCAAGGCCTGTACCACGGTAGCAGGAGTTTCCCTCGCTCCGAATTATCAGCGTAGGCATGCTTTGTGTACCATTGACATCTGCTGCAAGACACTTGTGCTATTCTCCACGGAGTAGGACGGGGAAAAGGTATTATAAGACAAGGGCTGATAGGTTAACTCTTTGAGGGTACCACTTTTAATGTCCAAGCCCCCCTGCTGTGGAATCTTCTTCCAGGACATATATGTATGATTGAAAGCCTAGCTCTTTCTAAAAAAGAAATAAAAACCCAGCTCTTCAATCAGAACCCTGACTGATCCATGCTCGTCCCCTCTTGATCCCCTGCTGACTCTCTGATCACTTTGTTTGTCCTTTGTCCTTGTCTCCTTGTTGCGCTCTGAGGCCTACGATCGTGTGCACATTATAAAAATTAAAATAAATAAACCAGGGAGGGTGGTTTTTGTAGGGTTTGTGCGATGAGTAAGAGGGTTTGTGTGAACTGTAGTTGTTGGCCACATTCAACTGGGAAATCGGAATGTGACGAACAGAGTGATGGAATTGATATGATTTATTATTGTAAAATAAACAAGGGGGCTTGCAGGAACTGTAGTGTTGTATCAGAGCAGGTTGGGAGTGCAGGAAATAATAATCAGAGGTACTGGAAAGAAAATAACTGGGAGTATTCGAGTAAGACAGGGAAAAGCAGGAATTCTGAGAGGTGGTTTCTGGAGGTAACTGGGTTTGGGATGAAAGGGGATTTGTTATATTTGGGTCAGAGAGGTTTGACAGGAGAAAGGGGGGTGGATGTATTACAGTCTACAAAGGCCTCAGATGTCTCATCCTCCTCTCCTCCTTCTTCCCCGGTACAATACTGCGTCTCACCTTGGATATTCCCCCAAACATAACCCTGTGTTCCCCTACCCAGGTGATCCTCCCTCTCTCGTCCACCCCTAGGTTTGGGATCTGAGAGCATCAGCCCTCCCTGGCCACCTGAATAAGGGATTCTCGTGGTCTGTCTTGGAGAATACCCTCAGGCTTCGTACACTTCCTGACACAGACTATCCATAGTTTCCTTTAGGTAGGGAAATCCCACCGTAGAATAGGGCAAGTTATGCTTTTCTACAACCCGCCTTTTTTGTTAAATAAATGTTTATATCCTAAACTTTATTCTGTTGTCTGTGTCTACTTCCTGATGCCTTCACTGTGTTCAGTGACGGTCTAGCCTACCTTCCAATCAATAGTGTGGGCCCTTAGCTCGAGTGACAACTCGCTTTCTTCAGCATTGTGGGCACCATAAACTCTGGAGTGGGTTGCCTGTTGGCACTTTAAATCTCAACCCAAATTTCATGACGGCTAAAATGTCAGCTGGGATGCTTTTGGGGGAAAAGTCACTTGACCACTGTAGCTCTTCCTTGTCATCAGTAACAGAGTATAATACAGAGCGATCAACCCTTGACTACAGTGAGTTGCCATCAGCAAAAATTATATTTGTTTTCAGCTCACAAAATGGACACCTCTTTCTGTTGCTGACAGAGGACAAAAAAACTCTAGTGCAAAATAAGAGGAGTGTGGGGCTATAGGTTTTTAATTACATCCTGGTTGTCATTTCAAGATAGCACAAATACTCTTTCCATGCTAGAAACTGGAATCGGGGGAAAGAGTTATAACTTGATTTTTGATAAACATATTTTTAAAGATACCATTTTATCATTCCTCACTGGTGCATTAGATGTAATACCATTCTTAATGGCTGCCACTTTTATGTATGTAGCAAGTTAATATTCAAATGGCTCAGAAGCAGCTGTAGGCTTCACCCATTTTCCTGCTTAGGTTAAAAGGATCGTGGTAGCCTTGGCAGTGCCCACTAAGGTTTACAATGTACAGCCAGTATGAGAACACTCTGCCTTTTAACATTAATATACAAAACTCCATTTAGACGATTGTTCTCATTACCGAACATCATTACTTAAAGAATGGAGAAAGCCATAGTGCATCTGGAATAAAAATATCCATGTGTAAATATTACTGCGCAGTCTGCCTGTGGCTGGAAACAGCTAGAGTGCTTTGTTCACTAATTATGGCCATCCTAAATGGAGCATTATCATGCTCCTGAAACTGAGAATGCTACAGCAAAAAGACAATGGGCCTCATTACAAGTTTGCCGGTCGAGAAACAAGAGTGCCGGTAAACTCATCAGCACCCTTGTTCTGGACTGGCAAACTAGGAGTCTGCCTGCTGTGGAGTCGCTGTGCCTGCCAGATCTGACCCTGCCGGGTGCAGCGTTCACAGTAGGCACACCGTTCACGCAAGCGCCGACACCAGTAGCAACAGTAGCAGCGCTTCCGAGTCCCCACTCCCATAGTGTCCTACGGGACTCTATGGGAATGGGGACTTACATTTTACTGGCACCTGACTTCCCGGGCCGCCGCACTTGTAATCTCCCGGTGGCACCGGGAAGTCAGGCACTGTTAAAATGTTACTAGTCCGGCGGCAACCCGCCGGTAGCACCGGCAGGGTTACAGCTGGACTCGTAATTAGGCCCTATGTGCCGGATTTACAAAGCACATTCAATAGAATTGCGCTATTGTAAATAGCATTTGTAAATCAGCCCCTCTGTGGACAAAGTTCTCGGTTTTTGTCAAACAGGAGTTCATCCAAGTGGAAAAATCAAGGTGTCGGTGATCAGCAGAACATAGGGGATAGCTAAACCCCACAGAACAGGCCATAAACTAGGTACAAACAGCAGCAGGGGAGAAATGAAGGACATACAGTATTGGGGCACAGAGCCCTTAAAACAGAGAAGACTGTCTGAGACCATACAAAGACAGCACACAGGAAGATACAGAAGGCATACAAGCAGACACCAGTAACATGGGGGCTAGTTTGCCAAATACATTAGGTGGGACATGTGAAGAAATGCGGGCATTTGTCCCTTCTCCGCAAGGAGAAGCCCTCCTTGCCATGTTATACTAGGGAGGTGAGCCTGCTCCGCAATACCCTCCCTAGGGGTCAAGGCAAGTGGGATCTCACCGGGAGGCACTCCCACTTTGGAGACAAGTAATTGCCCATGGTGGCATTCACGGGACTATCAGAGGTGAAGAACAGGATAAAATCCAGAGACTTGGCTGAAGGCAAAACTAAAACATACAGTACAAACAGGAAAGATGATCTATCGCTTTAAAAGGAGACCTCCATTTAACTGAGATGAGGAAGCTACAAAGAGAGCACATGCCGAGACGAGGTGAAAAAGAGAGATGCATACACATGCAAGCCCCCTGAAGGCTTCACACCTGAGAGAAGCAGAGCCAAGGAGAGCCGTAGAGCCCACGACTTTCAGAACTGCTCTGAGAGCGAGATATAAACCCTGGAAGCCCAGCCTTGGTATGGAGAGAGAACTCAAGTAGAAGGGAACCTGGATTCCGGTGGTCACGTGTCCACAACAAGTTCATGGTGGGCAGGGTGCCTGCCCAATGACGTTGAAACCACTACATGAAGAAATCTGGAAAACCGTCCGCTTACCCGAAGTGTTACTGGTTTGCACAGAGAGAGAGGAACGCATACACAGGAAGGGGAGGCGGAGCAAAAGAACGATGCAATGAGCAGGTGGCTCTGAAAGGCAGAAGGAGGTGCTGGAAGCCGATGGTGTGTGAGAATGGAGAAACAGGGGTGATGTGAGCCCAAACCTCGGTGGTGGCATGACCACGAGGAGGTTATGGTGGGTAGACTACCGATCCAACTATGCTGACACCATCAAGTACAAATCGTAGCAAGCGGTCTGGTTACCCATGGACATATGGAGACCCTGTGACAGAGAAAGAGGACCGCAAGAAGGGGACGGCAGCAAAATCAAACCGACCACGCAGAGGAACAAAAGAGAAGGTACCAAGCCAATACGGGACTCAGGAATACAGGAAGACCAGGATGCCAAAAGTATAGGGACCGAACACTGGAAACAAGAGCTAATGAACTTGAACTGTATTATTGTGAGAAAGAGAATCACAGAAGATTCAGAGAGGGAAAACAATAGTGCTTGCTGATCACTACCCTGGAACCTAGCCCATTATTCAACAAGAAAAGAGTGGAATATAAAAAAGAGAAAACATTGTGAACTGAAAGACAGAGAAACACCTAAGATAAATAATATACCAGGCTAGAAAGAGCTGAACTGCGATTGTCTAGAGATCAAGAACCACACTGGTAACTATACTTACCAAGGTTACTCAAAGCCCATGAACCCGGATCCAAAGATTCAACAAAGGTTAAAGAAATACATCCCTAAAGAGGAGAGAACATCCAGCGATATACATTATGAACTGAAGGACAGAGAAACCCCTAAGATAAATAATATGCAAAAGAGACCAGGCTGGAAGGAGCTGAAATATAATTGTCAAGGAAGCAAGCCCCACATAGGGAAATATACTTTCTGAGGTTACTCGAAGCCCATTAACCTGCAGATCCAAAGGTTTGACAAAGGTTACAAAGAAATATATCTCTAAAAAGGAGAGGAAAGCCAACAATATCTTGAGAGAACTACGTGAATTGATAAAGAAAGTAACAAGAGACTATTTAAAAATTGCATAGTAACAAGAGAAAGAAAGAAGACAACTGTAAGAAGCAATCATTAGCAAAAAGGGAGTAATTCTCTTGACCTTAGTTGATTTAGAATAGTGGTAGGGTCCGTAAGCACTAGTTTTGGACAGCAGTCTTATTTCTTTTGGACATTTACTGACGACTGACGAGCACCTTAGTTAGTAATATAGGTAGGGAACACCCCATAGTCATAGGGAGAGATAGGCCTTATTCTTATTCTTTAATAAGTAAGATTTGGAAATGTCCTCCAAGTGTCCGCATCCTTCTTCGGATCCCCACAGAACACAGTAGGTTGACAGCAGCAACTTAGGTATGGCTAGCAGGAAGGGGTGTTTCAGAGGGGAGCTACTGTAAAGTGACAAATTCACAGGATCAGTTAAATTAATGTGGCCTACCCACAATGTGCAAACAGTAGCAATACTGAAGCCATGCATGACAGCAGTAGGGGGTGGGTATGAACCGTAAGATAGTGCCCTACGGCCGTCCACTAATAGTATGCAGTAAGCTGCAGCTGCAGCACTCTGAGGTATTCCCCCTTACCTCTGTTCAAAGGATATCTTTTAGCAATAGTTGTGCTGGAAAATTGTGCTACATCCAAAAATAAATAGCATTTACAAAAGTAATTCAAGATTTCCAAGAACAATGTCTTAGTGTAATTTTTTATTGTGCTTGATAACAGCCGACACGTGTTTCGACCCTTGATCGTCCTCAAGGCTGTCCAATGTAAATTTTCAATTGGGAATTCATATTTCCATACATTAACATAGTACAGAGGGTATACCCAATGTTAAACAAAAACATAAACATAATTAAAACATTAATTGAGAAGTTGTTTACATACCCATGATGGGTAGGCAATTGGGATGGAGAAGAGGAAACAGAGAAGGGGTAATATAATTAGCCGGTTGTCACACCGTTATGTACCACACATTCATGTTATAGATAATCAGATGGTGCATAATACACCTTTATCGCAAATCCTCTCTGATTGATCAATATCAATGGGTGACCTGATACCACTGGGGTTATTGTGCAGCACCTCACAAGACCTTGCCACTGGGAATTCCTTTGTGTAATGGTCATAGGGTGTGTAAGTAAGTGAGTGCACTGTTGCTTAGGCATGCATTTGTAAATTATCTTACCAACTGTTTCACTGTCAATGTAATCTGTTGGCATGAATAAATAGCATTCAGACCTTTGCAACTGTTTAAACCGTACTTCTGCCAGTTATCACAATGGTTATGATCGAACTTCTGGTAAAGCACGCGACTAGAGAGCACACAAGTGTACAGGAACTAATAGAGATGACCAAACAGGAGATTAAGGATATGAATAGTCCACAAACAACTAAAGACAAGAACTATTCCAAGATGTATGAGATTTTGGGCAAATACCAAGATGAAGTGAAACTACGTAAATTTTGAAAATACTTTCGTGATGAAAAAGACTACCGGGATGATTGAGTTTAACCTTTCCAGGCAAAGTTTGACGAAATTACAAGGAAATCAAGAGAAAGCACTCCCAGTACGTCGTCTGGCAGCTCAGATGTAGACTCTGATGGGGATGCTGGCATCAATATGGGAGCATCAACATCGGGGGCCGAGACAGGACGGATACAGGGATGAGGTTTTGCAGAACAAATAAGATATCGGAAAGGACCACAACAAAACATCAAGCAAGTAAGGTTCCAGGTTCCACCAACACAAAATACTACAACATGGAGCACCACATATGGGGCAGGAGGGGGGCAGGAGGAAGCATGGATGAGGTAAGGGGACAAACAGGAATTCTTACAAGGTCAGGATCATGGAAACAGTGAGGGATTTGACCACAGGTAATTTGGTGGTTAATCTATAAGACAGAAGGTTAATGGAGATAGAAGAACGAGTACTTAATAAGGGACTCTCAATTGCACCAACCATAGGGACCGATTACACTGACTTCCAGATAGATATTTACAAATTTATCAGGAAACTTAAACTGAAGAAATTCTTTGCATCACAAGTTAAGATCTATATACCAAGGCCAATATCAGATCCCGTAAGTTTATTGACGATAGGAGACATTGAGCATACCCATCTACCCATGTCACAGGAAAGGGAATCTAATATTTCACAAGAAGACATCTGTACAAAATGAGAGGTGCATGCACGACACATGCCGATAGAGGAACTTAAACCTAAATCCAAATTCACTCCTCAGCTCTCCTATGAAAGTACGATCAAAACTTTTCACCAAGCAGTCACCAAAGACATATATGCCCATTTGGACAAAAAGGGAAGTAAGAATAGAATGAGGGGAAACTTAAGCAAATACAAAATACTAGCATTGAAGAGCTTGCGCAGTGATACGAATGGGTTGATCAAAGAGACGGACAAGGGAGGGAATGTACTGGTGATGAACACAAAAGACTATCTGAGTATGGGCAAGGCACACCTGGACACTCCTGGGTGCTAAAGACAGCTAACCACAAACTCGTCCAACAAATTTGTCCACAGACTGCAATCTCTAATACAAGAATGGCATAGCAAGGACCTATTGATGGATGATGAGAAGAAGTTATTAGGCATTAATAATTCGACCATGCCAACAATGTACTTTTTACCCAAAATCCACAAAGATTTTGATGTACTTCCAGAGGTGAGACCGATTATGAGTGGAATAGGTTGGGCCACAGAGGGCCTATCCAAATATATTGATAATATGATTTTTTTAAAAACATGTAGCGACTATACCATTGCATATTAGGGACAGCACACAAGTCCCACAGTTGCTGTCTGACATAGAATGGCAGGAGGGATATCAGCTTGCAATGATGGATGTGATAGCGTTTTATACTTCAATCAGTAATGATCTGGCTTTAAGGGCCTTTGACCGCACATACCAAGGCTTTTCAGCATCTTATAGACAACATGTTAAAATGCAGAAAGACTTTCTTAAGTTCACACTGGAAAACAATGTGTTTTTGTTTGCAGGAACATATTACACACAAACAAACGGGGTAGCCATGGGAGGTAAGTATACACATTCACTAGCAAACCTATTCATGGCTGACTACGAACAAACACATGCATTAGGCAATGACCGGGTCATCAATAACATCATAATTTGGAGACGTTACATCAATGACATTTTCATAATCTGACATGGCTGAACAAAGGAATTTGTGGAATTCACAGATCATCTGAATGACAACAACTTTGGCATTAAACTGACCGGACACTGTGACAAATCCCAGATTGACTTTCTTGATCTACATTTCTACATATCGGAAGGCAGAATACAGACCGAAACATTTTGTAAAAAGATAGAGGTTAACTCCACCCTACATGCGGACAGCTGTTATCGCAGAACCATTATTAACAACATACCTATGGGAGAGTTCTACAGAGCACGTCGTAACTGCAGTGAGGTACACACCTTTACTAAGGAATGTGATCTATTGACTAACAGATTCCAGGAGAGGGGCTACCCGAACGAGGTAATCAGTACAGCCCGAAAGAAAACCAGTATAAAGGCATGAGTGGACATCTTGAAATTCACTGAGAGACCGGTTAAGGAATGGAACAGTATATAGATTACCACAAGATATTCCAAAGATGCGCACACAATATATCAATACAAGACACTGGAATATATTACTTATGGACCCAGACCTAGGAGAGTACCTGAGTGACAAACCGAGATTTATTTACAATAGGGCACCAACCCTCAGGAATAAGCTCTGCCCATCATTTCTGGAGACTGGAGGCACAAGTGGAAGTGACTGGCTTAAACCTGTGACAGGATTTTTCAAATGTGGTACATGCACTATGTGCAGATATGCACACCCAGCCTGCCGGGAATATATTGACATAGGAGATAGGAAGATCAAGATTAAAGAATTCAGAAACTGCAGGTCAACTCACGTGGTATATGCAC
Organism: Ambystoma mexicanum; assembly: GCF_040938575.1. Lineage (NCBI taxonomy): Eukaryota > Metazoa > Chordata > Amphibia > Caudata > Ambystomatidae > Ambystoma > Ambystoma mexicanum. Next base: position 980,023,055 of record NC_090930.1, on the reverse strand, counting down.
ATTTCTGCATTTGCAAGACACTGTATGTTGGAAGTATGATTAGGCAGTTATGGATAAGAATTAGGGAGCATATGACCAGTCTGTCCAACCAGGACCAACAACTACCATTGGCCAGCCACTGGCAAAGGAATCACCAGATGGCAGATAAGAAAGATTTGCAATTCATAGGCCTCATGAGGGCACAACAAGGCACAAGAGGAGGGGATCTGAAACGCAAATGATGACAAATTGAAGCACAATGGATCTGTTACTCACGATGTTTGAAGTTTGGACTCAACTCAGAGCATGAGATGAATGTTTTTTTATGAGATGGTAAACTTTTTAAATATTTGTGAATGTATACAGGTGATCATGCACCAATTGGGGGTCTTTGCAACATAGCACCTCATGGGACCTGCCAGTCATCGAACATTTGGAAAATGCACATTACTTTAACCAATCACCCTTTATGGGTATAGGTACCAACCCACAGATCCCAAGCTAAGGTGGCTGGGTATCAGGTAATATTATCCCCATATATATGGACGCCGTATATAATATCGCCGGGAAAAGGTTGTGGCGATATTATATGGGTGACCATATATATAGGGACAGGGGCAGAAAAAAAAAAGAAAAGAAAAAAAAAAGGGTTTGAGGGTTGCGGGGGTGTCCCCTGCATGTTCCATGCAATAATGTCCCCACAAAAAACGGCCATTTTTCGGCGACATTTTTGCATGGCGATATTTTTGAGGGGACATTATTACATGGAACCGGTGGCTGCCAGTAAGCTCATCAGTATACGTTTAGAGCCAATCGGAATACACATTATGCACGCATTTCATAAGAAAACCATGCATATGGCACAGTTAGAGAAAGCAAAGGTTTGATAGGTATTTGCTCTCAACATCTGCCACTAAGATCTAGGATAAATTCATAACTCCTATGCTCATCTATACTAACTTTTAGCAGATCGGAGATTTATGATGGGTGCGTTCCATCTTAGACCCAAATATTTCCCTTTAATAAAATCATTCACATCCACTACATGGCAGGTATCTTGCCCATATTGATTTCAAGGGCAAGCCTATGCAGGCATTTTAAGTCCCAGTGGCATTAAACTCTGTTATATTTCATTACAATGAAGAATAAAAATATGCGGCAAATGCGATGACATCACACGCATCGATGTGTGACGTCACGCACAAATTAGAATATTTAAATGACGTCCAATATGGCGCCGCGTGCGGAATTGGACGGACTGTTTGGGAAACATCCCTATGGACCATGTTTTCTCCTAACAAGGTAAAATATTAGGGGTCACGTTATTTTGGTGCAACATAGTGCCATTTATCAGTACTGGTCTGGGATTTGGGCACATAGACCGTGATAGGCGAGTTGTTCTAGTGCAGATCTAATAAGAATGGGATACATTTACAAGACTGATTTGGCATTATACATTGCAGTTTATGACCATTTATTGTAGACTTCCCGAAGGGACATCATAGACTAGATCCACACGAACTTCATGACATGGGTAAGCGGTACTTCTTGCTTGTGGCACAACAATAAGGAATGTTGTTTTAACAGAGCACACACAGTTGCACAAATAGTAAAATTATTACAATTTACTTCTATTCAGACAGGGCGCTGGATCTTCATGAGAATTGAAAAACGGAGAATATAGAGCACTCAAGCATCAAAACACATTTCTTTTGGGTAAGTTTACCCATTGTGATAACTGGCAGAAGGACGGTTTAAACCGTTGCAAGGGTCTGAATGCTATTTTTACATACTAACAGATTCCATTGACAGTGAAACAAGTTGGTAAAATAATTTACATGTATACATATCTTTGAAACAGGTGGCTATTCACTTTCTCTGCCACATTATATGCCATTCGTTTTCTGGCTCTAAGTATGCACAGTTAATCACGACTATCTGCACGCCTAAGGAACAGTGCACTCACTTATTTACACGCCCTATGACCATTATACAAAGGAATTCACAATGGCAAGCTCTTGAGAGGTGCTCCCCCAATGGGATCAGGTAACCCATTGATATTGATCAATCACAGAGGAGTCACGATAAAGGTCTAATATGCACCATCTGATTATCTATAACATGAATGTCTGGTACATAACGGTGTGACAACCGGCTATTTATATTACCCCTTCCCTTCTCTGTTTCCTCTTCTCCATCCCCATTGCCTACCGATCATGGGTATGTAAACAACTTCCCAACACATGTTTTTATTTATGTGTATGTTTTTTTTAACATGGGTTATAACATCTGTATTATGTTAAAGCATGGAGTTATGAATTCCCAATCAAAAAATTGCATTGTACAGCCTTGAGGACGACCAAGGGTCGAAGCACGTGTCGGCTGTTATCAAGCACAATAATAAATGACGCTAAGACATTGTTCTTGGAAATCTTGAATGACTTTTGTAAATGCTATTTATTTTTTGGGTGTAGCGCAATATGACAGCACAACTATTGCTAAAAGACATGCATAACAGCAGAAGCTATACAGAAGGCAAGCACCAGGGCAGATCCAAATAGCAGAAGGCTAGAGGCAAGTTGAAGAGAAAACAGACAGGTAGAAATACGGCCTTGAGGCAGCCGGCCATGGGCCCGGTACAGGTAGCAGCAGGAGAAAACAATAATTAGGTAGTGGACCTCAGGACAGATTAATGCATATGCATACAGAGTTAGGGTGAAAACAGACAGCATTGGGGCAATAGAATGTGCACTGCATGCTGGAATTGAGGGTAGCATTCTTATTGTTTTAAGGGCATCCTCAGCATTGGTGACATCGTTACAGGGAGATGGCACACAGCTGTGAAGTTCAGACTGAGTTCCTGGGCCGAAATCCAGAGCTTAGCCCATAATTGACAACCAGAGCTGGCTCCTGCCTCAGAGCTGTTGTGGTGCTTCAATGCTCCCATGGAGAGTGGGGCTTGTGGCTGCAGGATTGAAGTGAGTGTGTGTCTACATAGGTGTGCTGAAGGGGAGAGGCATCTGTGCTATCAATATCGAATTTAATGCAGGCTTCTGCACAAAGAGGCACTTACCTGTGGCATATTCAGCTCCACGGGCCTTCTGCGCTGCGACTGCATGCAGTGGGGGAGGCCGTGCAGATTCCCTCCTCTCTTCCTCGGAGGACTCTCAGGCAGTGGTTCTTGAGCAGCTATGGAGTAGGTGTTCATAAGATCTGCAGCACAGCAGGGACTGGGTACATGCAAGGAACAAGGCAATCTTCTCCCAGCATCCTACGGCCGTGTAGTTCAATCCCAGTCAACTTGTACATTACATCCCACCAACATATCATTTAACTAAGCCCAATCAAATGTACGTTAAATTCCAAAGTCCCTGAATTTTGGTTGAACCAAACATTTCCAAAGTTCCAGACACGGTAGTTCAGTGAGTTCAACCTTAAAGTTTTTATAATGCATGCATGGTAGGAGTTTGTAATCACCCTTGTAGGCATGGGCAGATGGAGGAAGAATTAGGACATTGAAACTGAATTTAGTTGAGGGAGTGGTAGAACACTGAAATAGGATTTAGCTGAGTGTCAGCGTTTGACAAACCGTGGCTATGATAATGAATGAAAGATGTAGTCATTGCTCCTTGTGTACACAAACACGGGAGAAAGTAGAATGAATAAAATGGGAAAAGTTACTGAACATTTCACAGCACTGATCTCTGTCTTATGAATACCAAGTGGATGCCTGTTTTCAGGTTTAGCCCTAGTAGGATTAGTACACTTTTGAATTGCATCAGACATTAAAAAAAATAAGGACATTCCTTAAATTCTACTTGCTAGAGGAAATTCTGGTTTAGAGACATGCGTACTAAGCACATGACAGTGCAAAGATCTCACTTATGGCGTGCTAAGTGGTACTGGGTGAAAGTCACCCAGCCACCATCTGTGGATCGTACCATTTACAACCTGACCTGACAATAGAGCCTTTACCACCAGTACATGCAAGAAGGTGGTGGACCAACATCCCTGCCCTGGGGAGAATGGGACTAGATGTTGTTGGCGGTTACAGATTGAACTGGAAATAAATGGACATGTGATAGTAAAAACTGAGAAAGTACAACATTTGAAAATGAAGAAGGTATTGTTTTGGGGAGGCAGGGAAAACAAAGCAAAGGCTTCATAAAATAGCACGAGATCGGGCCTCTGTGAGTTTAAATGTGAGGGACCCGCACTGGAAAACCCCAAGTCGATTCCCCCTAAGTTGGGTGATTTTCCTCCCCAGTGGCTTGGATACGCCGATGACATTATCCTTTTAGACCTCACCCCAGCGGTTTTGCAGGCATCACTTGACTCCCTAAAGAGCTTTCTGACTCCCTGGACCTCAAGGTCAATATTCAGAAAACCAAGCTCTTAGTATTTCATCCACCTGACTGCTGTAGGATTACTATCCCATGGCATCTAGATGTTGTAACCCTTGAGGTGGTCAGGGAATACAAGTACTTGGGGATTAACTTTGAGGAAGGCCTGCGGGGGAACTCTCATCTTGCCCGTGTCAAGGTCAGATGTGCGCCCAGGCCATTGGATCATTTGGGAGATTGGCACACACTGGGGGGGGGCTACTCAGGTGGAATCCTAACCAAACTATTTTTGGCTAAGATTAGCCCCATCCCTTTGTATGGTGTGGAATGTTGCCATTTCTGCGTCAAATCTCAAGTTGCAGCCTTCAAATGAATGTGGCTAGATTATTTTGCTTGCCTAGCCGTACAATGGTAAAGACCATTTCTCTAGAGTTCGAGATATTCTCCTGCAAAGCAAGACAGCAGATGTCTTTAATGAACATCTTTTGGTGACTGGCCAATGCAGTGCACGGCAGACTGAATTCCATCATCTTAAAGTCAGCATTGAGCAAAACTCATGCAAGGGGCAGTGTGCTGTATTTCATCATGCAATCAAGTGCACCGGTGGTTGGCAGTGGCACCTGCAGTTTCCATCTGTTGGTCCTACCCACGCTACAAAATGGCCATGAAAAAGGCCATGCTCATTTTTGTGAACAGTATGTTGCGCAGCTGCTAACAAAGAACAACAGCAGACTGTTTACCAAGTACATTTTGGCTCAGGACCATACTCCGAAATACATTGAACAATTTGTTGGTAACTCCCTGTCATGGGACTATATGAAGCTGCAAACAAACTCTGTAAAATCCTTGGAGGTAACAGAGGCGTGTGCACAAATCCCGAGGCCTGTACGGCTATGCCGACTATGCAGCAGTGGCGGCATGGAAACTGTGCAGCGCTTGATGACCTAGATCACTCTTTTGCACTTTGGAAATTCTTTATGGGTGGGAGCCATGAGTCCTGCATCATATTCTTCACCATTTTATGGAAAAAGATTGTTCTTCTCTTGGCAATCCACGGCCAATAGGCTGGTAACTTTGACTCTTTCTAATATTGCCTGCTGTTTTTCTCATGTGTTGAAAAGTTGTTGTATAACTTTGTATAAACTGTAATTAAAGAGCATTAAAAAATGTGAGGTGAGCTGGAGGGTGTGGTTGGGTGGGCCTGACTAGCGAGGTGGGATGTTACACTGTCCAAAACTTGCAAATCTTGAAATACAATTTTGCTTGACAACTATAGAAGAGAGAATCCCAGTGACCACCTTGCATAACATGCACACATATGACGTTTCTTGTCAGTGTCTTATAGGGAGGCGAAAATCATATAATTGGTTGGAGACAAGCAGAAGATTATGTTTACTAAGTGTAATTGAGAATGCAAACATGTGCCATTTTCTTGTGGCTACTGTTGCAAGGGAGAAGAGAATCCTAGCGACCACCCTGCATGACATATACACAAATCAGATTATTTGTCAGTGGCTAGTAGGGAGGAGAAAATCCCATAATTGTTTGGTGTCAAGTGGGAGATTATTTCAGAGACTGCAATTGAGTGTGTAATCAATTGTGTATGTGAAAGAACAGTAACAAGGAGAACATTATAGAACATAATTGTTTGAAGGCAGGAGAACACAATCAGTGGCTGTAACTGAAGGGTATCATTTTATTGTGATGAGAGGGAATCATAGCAAAGTGGAAACAATAGAATTTAGTGCCAGTAGATTACATCCAGTGGCTGTAATTTAGTGTGAAACCCACGTGCCATGTTTTGGTTGCTAGCATTATGGAGGAGAGAATGCCATTGGCCACCTTGCATGGGATACACAGACATGACATTTTTGTTTTTGTATTCACAAGAATATATCCAAGAACAAGAAACAAAGACACATTCTTGACAGTGACAAGTAGGAAGTAGATGATCCCACACTTGATTGTAGGCAGCAAGGAGATTATATTCAGTTACATGAATTGAGTTGTTGTGATAACATACAAAATAACAAAAGAGAAATCATAGAATAGTTTGAAGGCAGGAGATTACAGTACTGCCCCACCCAGGAAACAAACATTGTAGATTCATGGGACCGTTTGCTGTCCTTTGTCCTGTCCTTTGACCAGTCTTGTCGGCTCACAGGATGGGATCCACCAGAATTATTTGGTCAGCCTCTAGTCTAGACTCTCGGGCAGTAGTGCAATGCCTGGAGTGCCAGCCCATGATTGTAGGATGTACAGAATGAACAACTTTTTTTTGCCAAAGTGGGCAGGTTTCATAAGTTGCTATATTAGTTTTAGCAAATGTTACTAAGTAAATATGTCATTATTTGCAACATATGTTACCAAAAACGCCCCCTTGGATAGTACTCAGACAGTCTATTCTGGATTGTAATGCATTGTAATTTGAACTTTTTCATTAGTGCCTGGATGGATTTTGAACCCGTCTGACCCTGGATAGTTCCCAGATGCATTTCCATTGATTACATGCCATAATGCAAAAAGCTATGCTTTTTATGAAGTGCACAGCAAAGTGCAGTGGTGTAGCAGAGGATGGACTCTCTGTTGAGAAGTACAGGAGCAATCCAAGATTTTCATCTCGGCAGACTGTGTATGGAGTCTGTGCTTAGGGGACTACTCAGAGTATTTTTTTTCATGTCTGCAGTACCTGCTGTGTGAGAAAGAGGACGAGGAGGCTCATATTCATACTGCAGCACTGCAGAACGTGCGCGTGAAGCGCATAGCAAAGTGCAGTTGCAGCAGTGGGGTGGCATTGGACTGACCCTCAGTCGAGAAGTACAGGAACCCCTACTTCAAGATTTTCCTCTCAGCAGACCGTGTATGTAGTCAATGCTTAGAGGTTGGCTCGTAGTCCTTTTTACATTTTGACACTGTCTGCACGAATGCGCTCAAAGTGCACAGCAAAGTGTAATTGTGGCAGTTGGTGCAGGAGCACAGAGCTTGGGGGTAAAAGCTCTTATTGTTCATGTCAACATACGCACTTAGAAGTAAACCTAGTCTACTTATAGGTGTGTCCTCTAGAGAATGTCAAAGTAACAAAGACAAGACAAGTACTCCTATTACTCCTAGTACTCCTATTACAGAAGGCTGTACAGCGGCTGGGTTGCAGAAACTCCCTTACCGCTACATCTAAGGGCAAAAGACTGTATAAATAACCAGCTTTTTCCCGAAAGTAGTCCTTAATACATGGGGTGTGTAATACACGCCTCTATTCTCGGATGGTGCGAGACTTAGGCGGCTGCTTTTGCTGCTGAGAAGCTGTCCAAGTCTAGGGAAACCGACACATCTCCTATTTCTTTTCTTTTGAAAAAGCTATACTTTCTGAGGGGAGAACCACTGGCTCAGAGGTTAGAGCATGGCTGTATCAATTGGTAAGGTTGAGGATTCAAGTTCTCCCACTGGCAGGAAAGTTCTCAAGCTGCTAGGTTGAGCTGCACAGTAGGAGGAAAAATGTTACATGTATATTATATGCATTTTTACTGTTATAAAAATCTTGTTTCATCTTTTTTTTCATTACAAATGGTTCATAGAGATATAAATGAATTGGCTATAAATTAATTGCAATGTGTGATTGTTGGCTATACTTTCATTGGTGCCTGGCTAGTTCCCAGATGTATTTTCATCGATTACATGCCATAATGAAAAAAGCTATACTTTTTGATGGGAGACCCGGGGGCTCAGAGGCCAGCATATGGATATACAAATAGCAGGGTGCCAGGTTTAAAACCCCTCGTTGGCAGGAAAGTACTCAAACTGCTAGGTTTTCCAGTGTGTTGGTGGATATAGGAAACATTTTGAATGTCTTTTATTGTTTTTATTTTTGGTCCGATTGCAAATGGCTCAGAGAGAGCAGCTAATTTGTTTATATCAACTGCCATTCCTAGTTCCCAGATACATCTTTCTCCATTACGCCTTTAACCCCCATGCCAAAATGCAAAAAGCTATGTTTTTGGACAAGATAGCCAATGGCTCAGTGGTTAGAGCATGCTCCACACATAACAAGGATGCAGGTTCAAGTCCACTAAGTGGCATGATAATGTTGTAGGTTGAGATGTACAGTGGGAGGTAGTAAGTGAATTGTTCCTCTTTGAAATGTTTTTTATACAAATGGCTCAGAGTTAACTGCAAATGTGTTAACACCAGCCGGCATTGTTAGGTTGCAGATGCTTCTCCATCCATTACGAATTTGACCCCCATGGCACAATGCAAAAAGCTGTGCTTTATAAAGGCAGACCCAGTGGCACAGAGGTGCATGTGTTTACCAATGGCAAGTTTGTAAGTTTAAGACCACTCATTGGCATGAACAAATTCAAACTGGTAGGTTGTGTCATGATTCATCACAGCAGCCCAGCGGTCCTGTGGGCTATGGTCGCTATTGCGATGTTGGCAGAGTTTTCGCCCCTTCCCAGATGGCCGAACGCGTACACCGCTCATGCAATGTGATGTTGTGACATCACAGATATGGAAAACAAACTTCAATTTTATATAAAGGCTCCCTGCAAGTCGTTCGGTTTTTTGCAACTTTTCTCTGTAGCGAAAACGCTGGTTTCCGCTGGTAAACCTTACTGGGATTTCTACTATTCCTTGACTCCCTGTCCTTAGTCCTTGCTCCTTCCTGATTCACTCTTGCCTACTTGTTTTCTCTAATTCTTTCATGGAACTCCCAACAAACTCCACCTTGCTCAGGAATACCTTACCCAATAAAGTTAAGGACCTCTTTGGCTGTTAATTCTTGGGCAGGTTATATCCCCTATAAGCATTCTTGGGCAGAGAAATGCACTGAGTTCCATCTTCTAGGTCACGGTGAGTGCCCAGGGGATAGGACGCTGCAAGCAACTCACCAATCCGCCTGCTGACCACAAGGTAAGGCGTCATCTTGATAGATTGCAAAGCCTGAAATAAAATGAACAGATGGACCAGTTACAGGGGTTGGTCAATACTGTCCAGGGACTCACACATGATATGCATACATGATATGCAACAGATAAAATTGGAAAACGCACAACTGCGCCAAGCATTAATGTCCCGTGATACTGCTCTCGTAGTTCTACCTAGCCCGTCTATGGTGGATAAATATCAGGGAGTCCCAAAAAAGCTTAAAGAATTTATGGATATATGTTTCATCAACATCCCTTTCCCACTGACCGTTCCAAAGTTGTATCACATCTCTATGGGAGTGCTTTGGCTTGGGTAACCCCTCTTGTTGTGTCTGGTGATCTCCTCCTGGATAATTATGTGGGATTCATTACTGCTTTTAGAGGAATGTTTGATCATCCGGAATTGACTTATACTAGTCAAGAATCCTTATTGGATTTTGTCCAAGACTCCATGAATACACTGACCTATGTCACTCACATGACCACCAGATGGACTGAAGAGGCTTGTTTTACCTCCTTCCGCAGAGTACTCAAAGATGATCTTAAGGATGAAATAGCCCACGTACCACGTCCTCAGATCTTTGATGAAATTGTGCAACTCACCCTAAAAATCGATTTTAGAGTGCATGAATGCAGGTCTGAAAGAAGAAAGAATAAGATCCCTTTTCGTGCTGCGTCATTACCCATTTCAAAAGAAAACAAGACTTCAAAACCTATGCAGATAGGCACTGTGAGGGGTCCCATGACGGATGAAGAAAGGATGCACCAAAGAACAAAGGGCCTGTGTAGGTGTTGCGGTTCAGCTGAACATCTATTACGTCTTGGTCCTGTGGCCCCCCCCAAGGCGTTCAGGAAATGCCAGCGCCCAACCTTAGGTGGGATGGCAGTGCGGGAGTATACCCCAGGGGACAGATTACAGAAACTTTGCCCCGACGCATGTGCAAAGTTTGCACAGTATTAGCACTATGGCAAATTTTGCTCTATTTATTAAAACAATGGGACACATTAGAAAACGAGTGCGCATGGCAAGTGTAGTTTGCCATGTTATAAGCACCAGGGCAAAAATTGCCCCAGTGCAAAAAAGATACATTTTCAATGCGTTTTTCTTTACCAGGGCAAAGTTTGCCCTAGTGCTGATACCATTCCGTATTAGCACTAGGGCAAACTTTGCCCTGTTGCAATAATGCAGTGAAAATGTATCTTTTTTGGCAGAGGGCAATGTTTGCCCTGGTGCTTATAGCCTGACAAACTGCACTTGTCATGGTGCAATAGTTTTCTAATGTTTTCTAATGTCTAATGCTAATACCGCGCAAACATTGCACTTGCACCTGTGCAAAGTTTCTGTAATCTGGCCACAAATCCCTTCGCTAAAAGCGGCCCTGCTAAATCGTCTACCTTACTGGTGTTTGATGTTATTCATGTTTTGCCTTCAGCAGACAAAATCAATACCATTCCCTTAGTGGATTGCTGGTATCTTCATGGACCATTCATGAGCAAAGGCCAGAGGAATAGCCTTCCAGTCAAAACCTATTGCCATGCCTGTTCTAGGGGTCAATGGTCATCCTCTAGAAGGTGGTCCCATAGAGGCTAATACAGAACCTATACGACTAAAAATCCATCATCATCAAGAACTCAAATCATTTGATCTGATTCAGACTACTGCTTATCCCATCATACTGGGTATGCCCTGGTTGAAGGAACACAACCCATATATCAAATGGAGGGCACACACAGTGTTTTTGGGTTCGGAACAATGCTTCTCTACCTGTCTATTTTCGGAAGCTGCTGCTATCAGTTTTTCACTTCCATCTTCCGATGACATGCCTGTCTCTTCAATACATTCCTTGACACCCAAGGATTATCTGGAATTCACCTCAGTATTCGAGAATGATGAGGTCAAAATGTTACCTTGACATAGGCCTGAAGACTGTGATAGACTATTGATTTATTACCAAATGTGGAGGTACCTTTCAACCATATGTTTATCCTGTCTCAGAGCGAAAAGGAAGTATTGTGGTCTTATCTGCAGGAGAATTTTACCAATGGTCCCATAACTTAATCGAAATCATCTGCAGGGGCTTTTCTGTTTTTTGTCTCTAATAAAGATGCCTCAGAGCTTAGACCCTATATAGACTATCGTGGCCACAACAAGATAACAAAAAAGGGTAAATATCCTGTGCCTTTAATTCAAGACATACTGGAGGCAGTGACGACCACCAGCAGATTTACCAAACTGGATCTATGGGGAGCTTACCACCTTGCATGAATTAAGAAAGGCAACGAGTGGAAAACTGCTTTCCGCACCCCCGTTTGTCATTATCAGTATTGCATCATGCTGTTTTGGTTGGCGAATGCCCCAACAGTTTTTCAGAGGTTTGTCATCATCTGTTTTCCGACCTGCTGCTCCATTCTGTAATTGTATATCTTGACGATATTCTGGTATATTCCTAAAAGCTTGAAGACCATCAGGCACATCTCAATGAAGTCCTACAATGTCTGCAAACAATCCAGCAGAAGGCCAAACCTGAAAGAATTTATATTTGGAGTGACCAAAGTGGCATACCTGGGATACATCCTTTCCAATAAAGGTATTTCCATGGACCCCAGAAAATCAAGGCAGGTTTTTAGGTTTGGCCAACTTCTATCGTAAATTCATTCCAGCCTTTTCAGAAGTTGTTCTTCCTATTACATCTTTGTTGAAGAAAAGCTTGTCATTCATTTGGACTAAGGATACCGCCTCAGAAATACCAACAACTTAAATCACTTTTCACTTCGACACCCATCCTTTCTCAACCAAAGTCCTCTACAGCGTACATATTGGAAGCTGATGCCTTGGATCAAGCAGTTGGAGCTGTACTCAAACAAATGCAGGAAGACCAATAGGAATATCCGATAGCTTAGTATTCAAAAACACTATCACCATCTGAAAGGCATTACTGTCATGATCTCTGCTTCCAAAAGGTCAGGGTTTTCCCAACTCCCTTGGAAGCAGATCCATAACCCAGGTTCCGAGGGCCAACCAGTCCCAATTGGGACCTTTTGGACCCAGTCCTGGCGCCAGTGGCACCAGGCTCATAAATATGCCCAGTCCCAGCGCTGGAAGCGCCGGGCTCATAATGCTTGGGTGGACTTACCTGCAGCAGACCATGCTGCTTACTTGCCTGCTAGTTGAGCCTCTGATCCTCTTCTGTTTGGAACTACTTTTCCTGTTGGGTGGGGCAGGAGCCACTCCCTAGATTCAGAACACTGGAACTCTTCTGGAAAGCAGGAACTCTTTTCTTACCTAGGCGTGGCTGTGGAAGGAGACACTTAAGCACTACAGGAGGCTATTTAAACCACACCCGATGGATGAATCTTGCTTTGCGTTATTCTGCATCCTCTGCAGCAGAACGCTCATCGTGTCTTCTGCATCTGATCCTGGGCCTAAGGAAAAAGGCTTACCATCCTGAATCCAGTCTTCAGCAACACCTATAAAGACAAGAAAGAACAGGTTAGCATTACGGTCTTCAGTGACAGCTCTTCACTTACCTGGTCCATCGGCTGTCACCGCCTCGCGCTGCATTCCGGCATCTGAAAGACAAAGGCTTACCTACTCTTCGTGCGCTCCGGAGGTCTTCACACTGCATTCCGGCATCTGAAAGACAAAAGCTTACCAACTCTTTGCACGCTCCCGAGGCCTTCGGCGCTGCATCCCGCATCTGAAAGACAAAACAAGGTGCGTTTAAAGACATTGGGGAACTTTAATACTCACGTGCCATTACTCCTTTCCACATCTAACCCAGTGGGTATTCCGGCACCCTGCAGCCGCTTCGAACTTGTACCTGCAAAATAAAAAGACAGAGCGCATCGTGAAGCAGGCAACAAGCGCTTACTTACGTGCTTCCAGGCGCTTCTATTCACCACACGGGCTCCATCTTCAACTCACTTCAGCCCGTCATCCGCCATCGCCGGAACCCTGCAAAACAAGAAACATCATTACTAAAGACTTTAAAGACATTAGAATTACTCGAAACTTACCGTTCGTGCAGTAAACGACGGACAGCAGTCCTCTGAAGTCAAGAGGCCTGCTCCCCTTATCCAGTGAAGAAACTGGTTACAGCACCCTGCCCCGAGGCAGATGGAGAGCACGGCGTTCACTTACCTAAGGTGAGAGCGTTAACCTTTGGGGTTCTACAGGAGAAGAGAAAGGGAAGAAGAGAGAGACATTCAATAACCCAGTTCCTTAATCCCATATTTTCTATCTGCAGACATCTTACCCTTCAAGTCAGACATACAGTGCACAGAGGTCCAGCCCAAAGAGCCAGCCGTGTGTTACACATCACCTTTGCAGATACGGTATACGCCCAGTCAAGACCGGCGCCTCTACGGGAATCAGGTGAGCGTTACAATTACTCAGTCCTGGAAAAGGAACTCCTTGCCATAAAATTAGGGTGCCAAAAGTGGCTCCATCTACTTATGTGGGCTTCTTTTCTCACCTTGGTTCATACTGACCATTGTAACCTGCAATACCTACTTGACTTTGAATGCAGAAACAGTTGTCAGGCTAGGGGGCCCATTTTTAAAATCATTTTGATCTGATTTTCACCCACATACCTGGTTCCAAGAACACAGTAGCAGATGCCTTGTCCAGAAGTCAACAACCTACTAAAGAACCTTCTACTATGAGAGCAAAGATGTTTGGTTCTGATATCCTTGTTGTTTCTGTGGGTTCTTTCCTGCACTGTGTTAAAACTGACATACTCCAATTGCCTCACGATACACTTGATTCAATCCAAGGTCTCACTAATAGAAACGGTTGGTTGTTTCTTGGTCAAATATTATTTTTTCCCACCACAGAGTTGCAGAAATAAGGTTTGCACATAGGTCATGATTCTCATGTAGCTGGACACCGAGGCATACGTGCCACCAAGGAGCTACTCAACCGTTTTTTCAGGTGGCCATCTCTGGTAAAGGACATTCTGCATTCTGTTTCTTCATGTCCCATCTGTGCACAGTCCAAATATGCTCCTGGAAAACTCAGTGCTAAAAGTGATCAACCTGCAAAACCTGCACGGCCATGGCATATAATTTCCACAGACTTTATCGTGGATCTGCCACCTTCCAAGGGGAAAACTGTGATTATGGTCACTAGTGATATGTTTTCCAGTTTGGCCCATGCTGTACCTTTAAAGAAACTTCCTACAGCTAAAGAGATTAGTGAGATATTCATCACCAATGTGTTTTGCCTTCATGGAATTCCCTTAAACATCATATCAGATTGAGGTTCCGAGTATACCTCAACATTCTGCACTGCCTTCTGCAAATCCCTCAGAATCAACCGTTCTCTCTCTTCTGGCTTTCATCCCGAAACCAATGGTTTGACCGAGAGAACCTATCAAACTGTTGAACATATCCCTGCTGTTTCGATTCGGCTGCTTGTGACAACTGGGCTTTCCTGTTGCCCATAGCCGAATTTTCATACAATAAACCTACCATTCTTCTTTGTCCATGAGTCAATTTTTTTTTTCTTTTGGTTTCCAACCTCGAAGGTTACCTGATGCTACACGCAGCACAAAGGTAACGTCCGCTGAAGAAAGTACGCATGCTCTCTAGAATACACACAAAATCGTTTTGGTCAACTTAGAAAAGGCACAAGCCTCTACTAAGTGTTTTGTGGATTGCAAACGTGCTGAAGTTCCCAGCTACAAGAAGGGAGACCAGGTGTGGCTTTCTTCTCGATATTTGCAGATACGTCTACGGGCTTCTAAGTTTTCACCCAGGTACTATGGGCCATTCAAGATAGTCAAAGTCATTAATCCTGTGGCTTTCAAATGTACCCTATCTGACACTTGGAAGCGGATACATCCAGTGTTTCATTCATCATTGCTTAAACCAAATATAGAAGCTCCTGACCTTCGAACCAACATACAACTAACACCTGTGGATGTGGATGATGCTTTGGAGTACAAAGTTGAAGACATCTGTGATTCTTGTTACCATTGTGGTTGTCTACAGTACCTCATCCATTGGAAAGGGATATCCTGCTAGTGCAAGAACCTGGGAACCTCTTCAGAAAGTTCACACTCCCTTCATTCAGAAACGCTTTCATCGCACCTACCCCCGTAAGCAAGGTGGAACACGGCTTGGACAGCGGCATGATGCCATGATTCACTGCCGCAGCCCATCGGTCCGAGATTGGTCGATATGATGATGTTGTCGCTGGATTCTTGTAGGAAGAGCCCTTGAGTTGTGCTGCCTGCTAGATGAAAAACACATGACAAAACATTTCTCTTTATTGACCCTAAGTCCCAGTTGTTTCATAAAAACTCATATAGCCTTCCACTAGAGTCTGCAGGGACTTGGGTGTTCTTGCTAAAAGAGGGGCATCAACCGCATAACTCAGGACCAGCAACATCTGCACCCAGTATCTGCAGCCACTGAGCGAGGGAATTAACATACAACTTAAAAAGCAATGGGGTCAGGACACAGCCCCTGAGAACACCCTTATTTACAATAATGCTATCACTGACCTCACATCCATTGTTATAGAGAATTCAGACTCTGGTATCTCCATGTAGAGTCTACAGGACTCCCAGAAATGGTCGGGGACCCCCATTTCATCCAGTGATCTTCATAGAAGACTCTTGTCTACTTGGTTGAAAGTGGAGCTAATTGTTTCCTCGTTCCTGGCCTAAACACCAACTGTGTATCAGATAAGATGTTGTGGTTAAAAGACCATTCCTTTAGTCTCCTCATAATGACACCAGAGAATGGCTTGGAGGTTTCATCCAAGAGGATAATTGGACGGTAAGGGGTCGGCAGCGATTTATTCCCTTTTTTGAAAATAGAAACAATGGTTCTGATTCCCCAACTCTTGTGAATAGAACTGATGGACAGCAGTGCATTAAAAACCTGAGTGAGAAAATGGCCCCATAGCTGTATACAAGATCAAAAAAGGTAATTCGGCACTCCATCAGCCGGAAATGCCTTAAGGCATTTCTGCCGACTGATGACTATTTCGACATCCTGAACAGAAAACGGTTCCAAGGTGGTGCCACCATAATCAGAATGCCCAGCACTGTTAGCACCACAGCCAGCACTTTAAAGTACAGTAAATTGGTCAACCGAGTCATGTTCCTTGATATGTGTTTCTGGTATATCACAGAAGCCCAGATCTAAGTTTTTCAAATTCTTTGCAGTGATCCCCAAAAGCTCTTGTTATCATTATGTGTCACAGACTCACGCCACCGTGTTCAGGCGCTTAGCCTTAAAAGCACATTTTCTTCTTTCACTCAGCAGAAAGTCAGGTATTACAATTTCCCCTTGACTGAGGATTCTTACATGTCTTAATCCTAAAGTTTTCCACATGATACAGCCAGAAAAAGCCCTAGAAATCATAAGTGGAGTGGTATTTGAATTAAGACAGATCCTTATGTTATCCACATTAGCTTTCACGTCTTCCCTCACATAGTCCGTTGCTAGATCCGGCTTCCAGCGCAGGGTTCGTCCATTGGTAACTTTTGTCAGTCAGACGGCAAAATGCAAATCAGTATTACGAGTCAAATCTCTCCCCGATAGCCAGGTCAGAGATATTGGTTAATGATATCTATCACAGACGCGAGTATGTCAAACCCTTTTTTGTGGATCCAACTTTACATGGGGACCAGACTATAATCAATGATACTTCTAAAACGTCTGTTTTTAAATGCAAAATTGCCAGCAAATGGAGATTCCAACCTCTCATTGACAGCTACAATAGCCTGTTTCTTTCACAGTGTCCCAATCACCAAGGCTGGGGTGGCAAGGGAAAGTTCCACTTCTTTTTTCATAAAGGAGCTCCTCGCCAATTCTAAGATGGAAATCCCCTCCAGCTAGAACTGTGAAATCTAATCTTTAGCCACCAGTTTCATGTTAAAAGTGTGTCAACTGATTTGGCACTATTCCCATTATAAAAATGTCTAAAAACCAGTTGTTTGCCCTTGTCATGTTAGCAGTTGGAAAAAGCAGATTGGGGTTAGGAACAGTTGTCTGATACTATAGCCCAGCCATAACCTCCTCATTTGTAGTCCCACCTTTGGAAATGCTGGTCCTCATCCTACCCAGAGATACCACATTTGAACCATATACCTAATATGGCAGTCAATCCACACCGTCCATATCACCCAACCATTCATATCTATTGGAGAGTAATGATGATGCCCTACAGTTGAAAATTGTGGCTGGCAATGCCCAATCCTGCTTCTCTAGAGCCTTATTTGGGGTGCTATGTGTTATGTTCAAGTGGTTGCATCCAGGATCAGACAAAAAAAAGATGGTCCTCAGGTTTCTAGAACCCCAAAACAGCACAATTCATCTCTGTTGGCCCCAGGCAGTAATTCATACTTCTCCGTAATAAATTAGAGATTTTAGAAGGGTGATTGAGAGTGATGGTAATACAATCATCTGGGATAGATTTCTTACTGCGGCCCATGAGGAACATTTTGCCATCAGTAAATCGCCTCCTTTAGACAAGACCAAGCCATGGGTATTTTTTTGCAAAATATACTCCGTTATTCATCAGGGAGACGTCCTCCATCACATTCGGCTTCAACCTGGGGCCATCAAGAGGAATCACTTGTGGAGGTACATTTGGAATAAAGCCATCTTCTTTTGGCATAGAGAGGATGTCTGGTTTAGGGCAAACCTCCTGTTGGCGAGGACCTCACCACCTGGTTATTGTGCATATGGCCCCATCCGTAGCACCTGTGGACTTATCATAGGGTTTGCCCTGTTCTTTGTGCCAGATGGACATGTCAAATCAATTAGGTCAGTGGTACAAGTGAAGATCTGTGTAGCACTATGCTTTGAAGTTTCAATACCATAATGGCAACCATCAGCAGTAGTTAAAACGCTCTTACTCATCCCACTGTTTGATACACTACCCTCAGGTTTATCAGGTTTATCAATCGGCATAGGGACATGCACATTCGAATTAGAATCCAGATTACTATTGATATTGGTAGCTATCGAATGTGTAATCTTGGGCTCATCCTTTTCATAAACAAGTGTATTATGGCTATAAAATGCATTACTGAGTGTAGGGAATTGTAGTAATTTATCCATCTTGAGTTCAAGCCTCAGGAGAACCTTGTGGATATTGAGAACCAGGGTTTCCATAATAACTGGCCATTTGCCAAATGCGTACTCAGGATAAGTTTGCTTCAGGTTGAACAGTGTGCCAGAGCTATTATTGGCTACATCGCCTATACCCTGCAGATCAAGTTGTCTTAGAAATAATTACTTTCTTCCTCATCTGATTCAGCCGCACACCCACGATGCAATTAGGTTCCATTTTACCGCCTTTTGCCAACTTAGATTTTTTTCTTACATGTTAGCCCTAGTTCAGGCCATGCAGCGCCACAACCCTTTTGCTTAGCCATGTTATGTTATGGATAGGGCTCGGATCCAATACGCAGGGTCCTGTTTCTAGAAGAGGATTTAAAAAGATTTGAAGCGCCAATAAAAAACGAATGTATCAGCAGATGCCAAACTGTGAACAGAGTAAAAAGTGCACGGTTCTGACGTGCTATGGTCAAGAAGGCACGTGCAAAATCCCCTGCTTGTAAACAGTATAAAAAAGTGCAGAGTGCTAAGGTGCTGTAATCGTCAAAAAATATGCCACCATGAACACTAACAAACTGTATGTTGTGTTTGCTGACCTAAAAACAGCCTTTGACTCTGTGCCCAGAAACTGGCTGTGGCAGGTGCTGAATGGTTATAATATCCCAGCTGGCCTCTTGGTCATAATTCAGGCCCTATACTCTAAAAAAAAAGGGTATCTGTGCACTAGGGGTTGAGTGAAGACAACACAGAGAAATTCAAGGTGCAGTGTGGAGTAAAACAGGGATGCGTATTGGCTCCACTCCTCTTTTGCATCTATATCAACACCCTGATAGAGGAGTAGGAGGCCAATGGCATGGATCCACCAAGGATGGTTCGTCTGTACTTCCGGCCCTGTTTTTCGCAGACGGTGCAGTGATGTTGTCAACCACCCCAATGGACATAAAGCACACTATGGCTATATTTGTGAAGAAATGTGGTGACCTTTACCTGGAAATCAATACATCCAAAACCAAAACCCTTGTCTTCAGACGTAGAACAGCTAAACATACTAGTCTCAAAATAGAGGTAGAGGGTGTCATACTGGAGCAGGTTACTGCTTATAACTACTTAGGCTTGTGTTTCTCTGAAAATGGTTTCTGGTGTGACCAAGTATTCAAGGCCACCACGACTCTGAGCAAATATAGTGGGGGTTTAAGAAAGAAAATGTTTCCAGTCAAACAGGAGGGATGCCTCAGACCCCGCTCTCGAATCTTATAGATTACAGGCTATACCAGCAGCAGTGTATGTAGAAGAGATATTTGGATTTTCTAAAACAGCGGCCATGGGTGTGGTTGAAAACAAATTTCTAAAATCCCTCTTGATACAGCCAAAAAGTGCGTCTAACGCCATATTACACTTTGAATGCAATGTATGTCCCATCGAGCATTCAATACTAACTAAACAACTCCTTTTCTGGGTCTGTCTATGGACAGTACCTGTTTAAAGAAATACGCACTCATTTTTTTAGCACTAGAGGGCAGCCAATCAACTCCATGGCTGAAACATGTAAAATTCTGGTGCAAGAAATTGGTTCTTGAATCATATTGGGACCAACCATCTGGCATGTCACCTTACTCGAAGAATCTGATTAAAATGGCTTGTAGACAGGAATGTAGAAGATTAATGAAGGCAACCTGTTCAAGGCTGTCTTGTGGCCAGCAAGACTTGCAGGTCAAGGAAGGTTTTGGTTATGAATGCTACTTACATGTCATTTCTCCAAGCTATGCATGGTCTCTCTTTTATGATCTTAGACCAGCGATGTGTGAGTGGCATCATTCAAGAGAAACTGGAGCAATCAAAATAGTAGTGAATGTTGTATCTGTGGGGCGCCATGTGAGTCTGCTCTTCATTTTGTTACTGTTTTGTCCCAGTCATAAGGACCTTAGAGCCAGTACCTTAAGTCAATTTTTATATTGAAAGGCATTAGAAGGGCTACAGATGCAATGGACTTCTGCAGGAAAAACGAAGATCTTAATCTGTGATATTTCATAGCCAAATATTTGCACAGGGAATAGTTGAGAAGGTCGAGTTTGACCCTCATTGGAGGGGAACATTTTGGATAAATGTGTTTATGCTATTTTTATCTGTGTATTTTCAGCTTGTGATCATTGAATTAAAGTCATGGCTTTTATACGTTTTATTCGATTTTATGTGTAATTTTGTATGTAATGTAATGTGCTTTTCTGGCACAAATGATGAATAAAGCTTATATCATCATCATAATCAGAAAGACATGTGAAGGCACCCTAGTAGCACGTGTCCCAGTAATATGCAAAAATAAGAGCAACTCCCCGTCAGGGGAATGAGACCAGGAGATGATTTGCAAAGAGAACACAGTTTATATACGGGCAGCACTTTAAAAGGCCACACAGCATCACTGATGACGACATACATAGTGTACACTTTGTTGCATCGGATTGGTGAGAGACCTATAGAACAGTTGGCACTATAAGGAATGCAAGATGCTAATTAGCCACCGCCATCTCTCAGTCGCTCTTGGCACATGTCGGTCAGCTTGGCTCATCTCTGCGGTGTGAAAGTCAGGTCGATAGAGCAACATAGCTAACTAACTAAGCTAAACAACAGGAACTGATAATGCAAAAATAATGGCACACATAAAATCCTTGCATGAATAGGCGTAGTTAGGTCAGATGAGCTAATATATTGGCATTCCAACCTCTACACTCAGGGTCCCCTTTGATACTGCAGTCCCCTTACCCAGGTGCCTACCCCAGATGTTTGATCTGCCATCTGTTTATCTTGGGTCCTTATGATATAGGTAGATGTGTGTTGCTTTTGTGAGGAAATACTGCTCTATGGGATTAAGCCGGTGGTGGGTGCTCTGGAATGGTCAGTGCGAGGGAGTCAGAGGTGTATCAGCATGAAAGGGACTAGAGGGTTGGGGCTGGTGGACCCTGGCCTGGAAGAGTGGGGTTTGAGAGGGCATAGGGAGTTTAGTGGAGATGAATGGGTACATGGGCTTATGACTTGTCACTGTCTCATGCTCTCCGCAGATCACATTCTTTTGGGAATGATACTACAGAATTGCAACAAGACATGGCCGGACTTCTGTGAGAACAGGGCTCGCGCTGGGCTGGCAGGGAGAGGCGATAGTGTGGGCTGGCTGTGCAAGGCGCTGGAGATGGGAGAGCTGCATTTCTACAGAGAGATGGATTTTCAGGCCTAGTAGAAAGATGGATTCGGGCATAGTTCAAAATGGTGTCTTGCTACATGGATAGGACTATATTCTATGTGCTACTTTCTATGAGGTTTTGTGAGAAATAAGCACACAAGGGGGTGGCTGCGCCTCTCCCCTTTGCTACTACGTATGTTAATCACCTGGAGTGACATCGGAGAGGGATGGGCAAGGATTGTCTCCTTCCCAACATTCCCTCGTTTCGTTACTCCTAAAGTAACGAATACCCCACCCACCCCCCGATTACGTTGGCATTCCTCTGCCCTTCTAACTGCCTCGTCCCATGCAGGGCTATCTTTGATAGGCATATGTGCTCTACAGACACTTCTCAAACTCTCTTCATGCTTTGCATATTCTTCGGGAGTGCAAGTCATATATATACATCCCCCATCACTTGCCAGATCCATCCACACCTTGTAATTTTCAAGATTGTCGGGTTGTGCTGTGGTAGTGTGATATAAGTTGTCTACCTCATCCCCAGTATGGTATATGGCCACCATGCGATATTTGGGCTCGTCATTCCCTCCAGTTTGTACTTGTGCTTCCTGTGTCTCATGAAGCACTGTGTTATTAGTGTTTCTACTACCAATGGTCAACATCATCAGCGCTTTGCTGGGAACAGCTTTTGCACAACATCGGAGCACTAGCTGGCACACACAGAAGAACAGCAGGAAGAACAGGATGATGGGGATCAGCATCTTCATTATAATCCCAAGTCACAAAGGCACCTAGCTGAAGGCCATGCTGAGCTGAACCAGTCGCTGTTTTGCACCCCTCCTTCTTTTCTCATTTTCACACCAAGTTCATGCACTGCTGCGATCACGTGTGACAATGTCCCATTTTCAGCATCTGAAGAAGGTACGAATGTGCAACATGAACTTCCTATCTTTTTGCAAACACTGCCTTCCAATGCTGTGAGGAGGTGTCATGATGCCTACCTCTAAGGGGCCAGGCCGGGCCCAGCAACCCCAGAGGCAGACATCATTTTCCCCAGGGAAGTCTCAGCGGGCCCAAGTCGGGGCCCTTTGGACTCAGTCCTGGCGCCTTAGGCGCCAGGCTCATAGCGGACCCCAGTCCTGGCGCCTTAGGCGCCAGGCTCATAGAAGAGGATATGTGTTTAAGTGCTTGGGTGCACACTTACCTGATGCAGACCTTGCTGCTTCATCCAGGCCCTCTTGAGGCCTGAATGGGACTACTTAACCTGTAGGACTACTTCACCA
The DNA here is from genome assembly GCF_040938575.1 of Ambystoma mexicanum. Lineage (NCBI taxonomy): Eukaryota > Metazoa > Chordata > Amphibia > Caudata > Ambystomatidae > Ambystoma > Ambystoma mexicanum. Next base: position 980,000,278 of record NC_090930.1, on the reverse strand, counting down.
CCCGGGTGTGGTCGGGGAAGGATACATACCTGATTGGTGGAAGGATACATACCAGGAACTTCTTCCAAGGCTATTTAAACCCCACCCGAACAGCCACACATGCTTCGCGTTGTTCTGCACCTAGCAGCTGGACGCTCACCGTGTCAGCTCCTGCATCCTGACTTCAGCCACGCCTGCCAGCACCCTGGAACACCTGCAAGGGGAGAAAGGAAGAGAATAGGAGAAGAAAAGCCCTTACCTGCTAAATCTGCATCCCGGAGTCATTTCTCCAACGGCCCTGAAAAGGAAGACATCATTTTAAAGGCATTTCGTTTCGATCGCTGCAGCGCTGCATTTTACTCACCTTTGCAAGGCGCTTCCATCTTCAGCAGCGATCTTCCGGATTCAGCTACGCCCCGGCGCCTAGAGGAAAAAAGACAAGAACAAAGGTGAGAGGGAGAAAAGGAATAAGGAAAGCTCAGTTTCCTTTTAAGTCTTACCTGTTGGATTATTCCCACTGCATTTCGGGTCCTGCAGCTTCCTGGCATCTCCGGACCCCGGCCCCTATGGGGAAAAAAGACAAAGACATTGAATGAGCGAATGCAAAGACATTACCTGAGCGCTCATCCAGAACTGTTTCACTTCGGGTCGGCGCCATATCTCCGGCACTCCGAACCCCGGCCCCTAAGGGGAAAAAGACATAAGCATTAGCGCTTGCTGCAATTAGACAACAAACGTTATTATTAAGCTTGAACTTTTGAACAGAACTTTTACAGCGCCTTACCTGAACAGTCAAGCTTACCTGAACTCCCATCAATCCTCAATCCAGTGAAGTAACTGGGTTTCAACGCGCCCCTGCGTCAGAAGCAGGATGGAGAGCTCATCCTTCCAAACCCTAAGGTGAGGCTTCACGGGGAATCGTGGAGGAGGTATCGTGGAGGGTTGGAAGGGAGTGGGAGGCTTGAGCATTGTTCCACAGTTGGTAATACTCCCTTTTCACGCACAGGAGGGTATCCAACGAGCCAGGGAAGCCAGAATAGAGGGGCCCTTCCTGTCCATCTTCAGAGTTCTGCGCCTTCGACGCCGCGCCTCCGTGGGAACCAGGTGAGCGTTACAGAACGCGAAGCCTTACCACAATTTCCCACCTGGGCGCTATGGAGACTTCCGAGACAGATCAGCTGGCCCATCTTTTAGGGGAATTACGGGCAGAAGTGCACTCAGCCCGCCAGGAGACTAATGCTCTGAGAAGGGAACTAATCCTATCCAAGGAAAGAACTGATGATCTGGCCAAAAGGTTATTGCAGGTTATTGCAGGGCCAGGCAGAGCACACTCCTTTACCTGTTTCCGGAGATATTTCTACAACAATGGGTTAATAACCCGGTACAAATCAATCTACCTGGACACATGCCTTTGGCCCCGCCGGAACGTTTTGCGGGGGATCCCAAGAAATATGCCGTTTTTATGAACCAATGCCGTTTACACTTTTTATGCAGGCCCGGGGCCTTCCCCAACGACCAGACCAAAGTAGCCTTTGTACTATCTTACCTCAGTGGCTGTGCTGCCGATTGGTCTATTCCATTGGTAAATCAGGATGATCCCATTCTCCGGGATTTCCAGGGCTTCCAGGCCAGCATGGAAAGATTGTTCGCTCGACACTCGCAGGGACAGGCCCTTGACAACGAACTGCTATCCTTACGACAAGGTAATCAGGATCTTTTGTCCTATATCGCCACCTTTAATAGACTAGTTGTGGAAACCGGATGGCCTGAAAATAAAAGGATCACATTGTTTCATCGAGGCCTGCGCGGAGAGCTTAAAGATGTTATAGCTCAGATAGTAGATCCACCCCAGGCCTGCGCAGACTACATAGACTTAGTGGTTCAACTTGATCACAGACTTCAAAATAGAAAAGCAGATCGGCTCAAGTATGAAACCAGAGTACCTATCAAGACCCACGTTAACTCCAAGAGTACTGACGTTTCCGAACCTATGCAAATTGTCAGTGTTAAAGGACCATTAACGCAGAAGGAACGAGAGAGAAGGCGACAAATGCAACTTTGTCTGTATTGCGGAACTTCCGGTCACTTTCTTCAAAGTTGTCCAGTTAAACCACCCAAGAAGGTGGTTGGAGCCACTGATAACGAGTTATTGACACCTGGTTCGGGAAACGACCTAGCCCGACAAGCGTAGGGGTCCGCTTTCCGAGCTTGAAAACAAACTCTTTGACCTCGCATTTTGTCATGCCAATGGTGCTTGTGAACCCAAAACAGCCTCAGCAGTTGCATGCTATAAAAGCATACATAGACAGTGGAGCTATTGGAAATTACATAGACCGTGAATTGGCTTCCAGGATTAAGCTTCCTCTCCGCCCGAAAGTAACCCAAGATGTAATTACTACAGTTGATGGAACCGAAATAGCCTCAGGGCCTGTAACGCATTCCACAATTGAAATCACTCTGGTGGGTCAGGACGGACATCGGGAAGCAATCGTGTTTGATGTGATCAAGGCCCCACAATTTCAAGTACTTCTTGGAATCCCTTGGTTAGAAACACATAATCCGAGAATAGACTGGCGAGCAAAGAAGATAACTTTTCCTGATTGTGAACCAACCTGTTACCCAAGGAATCCAGCTATGGGTCTAGCCTCGGTAACTTCCACCCCTGTACAGCTACCATCTGAATACCAAGAATTCCAAGACGTTTTTCAGAAAGAGCAGGCTAACACCTTACCTCCCCATCGATCTTACGATTGCCAAATCGACTTGGTACCCAATGCACAACTACCTTGTAGTAGGATTTATGCTCTTACTGAACCTGAGAACCTGCATTTGCGCCAGTATTTGGATCAATACCTGGCCAATGGTTTCATTCGCCCATCAAAGTCACCAGTCTCTTCCGCTTTGTTCTTCGTACCTAAAAAGGAAGGAGACCTTAGGGCCTGTATTGACTACCGCGCCCTAAATCAGATAACGATTAAGAATCGTTACCCTTTGCCCCTGATACCTGAGCTTATCGACCAAGTAAAAGATGCTCGTGTGTACACCAAGCTAGATCTCCGAGGAGCTTACCACCTGGTACGTATAAAAGAGGGCGACGAGTGGAAGACTGCATTCCGCACCAAATTTGGGCTCTTCGAATATCAAGTAATGCCCTTCGGTTTGTGCAACGCACCTGCCGCCTTTCAGTACTTCATGAATGATGTTCTTCGGGAACTTATCGATGTTTGTGTCATCGTTTATATTGACGACATCCTGGTGTATTCCTCCTCAGAATCTGATCACAGAAACCATGTTAGGGCAGTTCTTGAGAAATTGCGCCAGCACAAATTATTTGCCAAGCTCGAAAAATGCGTTTTTCATACCACAGAAGTGGAGTTTCTCGGATTCATCCTGACACCTCAAGGAATCCGAATGGACTCGCGGAAAGTGGACGCCATTCTCAAATGGCCATCTCCTAGCTCTGTGAAGGGAGTGCAAAGCATGCTTGGCTTTGCCAATTTCTATCGAAGGTTCATCCCGGAATTTTCTCGAACTGTTCAACCCATCACAGCTCTCCTAAAGAAAAATAAACGCTTTGAATGGACTCTTGAGGCTGAACAAGCCTTTCAGGACCTGAAAACCAAATTCACCTCTGCACCTGTATTGAAGCACCCGCGCCCAGATCTCCCTTACATCGTGGAAACCGATGCATCCAGTTCGGCCATGGGAGCTGTCCTGTCGCAAAGAGACCCAGAAACTAACCAACTACACCCTGTAGCCTTTTGGTCCAGAAAATTCTCTCCACCTGAACTCAATTACGCAATTACCGACAAAGAACTACTGGCTATTAAATCAGCTTTCAAGGCTTGGCGTCACTATCTTCTCGGTGCAAGACACACCATCACCGTAATTACGGACCACAGAAATTTGCAGTATTTAAAGACGGCCAAAGCTCAATCTTCGCGACAACTCCGATGGGCTTTATTCTTTGCGGAATTTGATTTTGTAATTACCTATCGCCCTGGCTGCAAGAATGGTAAGGCAGATGCCTTATCCCGGATAGGCATGGAAGAACCCAATTCGAGTTTAGAACCTGTGCCAATCATACCGGAACAAAGAATTCTGGGCTTGACTTCATTGCAAACCATTGAGGACATCCAAGCTCAAGTAAAACAGCTTTTTGACTCTTCTGCCTTACTGGAATGGAGTCAAAAGGGTTCTCACTACACCGTTAAGGATGATTTACCCTACTTCCAAGAGCGGTTATTTCTGCCAAGTAAAGAATTGCAGGAACTTGTCATTACCCGTCATCATGAATCATTAATGGAAGGACACCCCGGTATCGCGAAAACAGAAGAAAAGATCAAACGCCACTTCTGGTGGCCTTCTTGGAGAAAAGACATAAAGTCATTTGTGTTGTCTTGCGGAATCTGTGCCCAAAATAAGAGTCAAAAGAAAAGGCCAGCCGGCCTACTTCAACCTTTGGACATTCCACCAGCACCTTGGCACACCTTGTCAATGGACTTTATAACTGACCTGCCTCCTTGTGGTGGTTACAACACGATTCTCGTAATAGTGGATCTATTCTCCAAAATGGCCCATTTTATCCCTTTAAAAGGATTGCCGTCAGCTTCCACCTTGGCCAAGGAATTTATGGAATATATAGTGCGGTTACATGGTTTCCCTTCCATATTAGTCTCAGACCGTGGAAGTCAATTTATCTCCCACTTTTGGAAGAAATGTTGCCAACTAGCACAAATAGACGTGCGGTTATCCACCAGCCACCACCCCCAGACCGACGGACAAACCGAGAGAACCAACCAGACTCTCGAGCAATATCTGCGGTGCATGTTACACCAATCCGAGTTGAATTGGAAGGACATCCTTTGGATTGCAGAATATGCATACAGCAATTCAGTGCATTCTGGAACCGGACAGACTCCTTTTTATACCCTGTATGGTCACCATCCTCGGACCTCTGACCTAGATCCACCTCTGACCCTGGAGATGCCTGCAGTAAATCACCTACATTCCACAATAACCCAAGCCTTCAAAGAAGCTACAACCCACTTACAGCAAGCCAAGAAAAAGTATAAAGAAAACGCTGATTTGCACCGAAGTAAAACTCCTCCTTACCAAGTAGGAGATCAGGTATGGCTAGCAACTAAACATCTACCCCTCAAGGGTCAGCGAACTTTTAATCCCAGATTCATTGGGCCTTACCCCATCAAAGCTATTATCAACCCAGTGGCCTTTAAACTCGATTTACCATCCAACATGCGGATTCATCCCGTTTTTCACGCATCTCTTCTAAAACCAGTACAACCTGGAACCAGACTGTCTGAGCCCCCAGGCCCTGTCCAAATTTATGGAGAATTAGAATTCGAAGTGAAAGACATTTTAGATTCCAAGATAGTTAAGTCGAAACTCTTCTATCTTGTTGATTGGAAAGGATATGGACCTCAGGAAAGATCTTGGGAACCCAGTAACTATGTTCACGCACCACGATTAATTCAAAGATTCCATCGAAGATTCCCGCACAAACCAAAACCCCCGGAGGAAAAGACCTTGGGAGGGGCCTTGAGGGGGGGTACTGTCATGATGCCTACCTCTAAGGGGCCAGGCCGGGCCCAGCAACCCCAGAGGCAGACATCATTTTCCCCAGGGAAGTCTCAGCGGGCCCAAGTAGGGGCCCTTTGGACTCAGTCCTGGCGCCTTAGGTGCCAGGCTCATAGCGGACCCCAGTCCTGGCGCCTTAGGCGCCAGGCTCATAGAAGAGGATATGTGTTTAAGTGCTTGGGTGCACACTTACCTGATGCAGACCTTGCTGCTTCATCCAGGCCCTCTTGAGGCCTGAATGGGACTACTTAACCTGTAGGACTACTTCACCACCCGGGTGTGGTCGGGGAATGATACATACCTGATTGGTGGAAGGATACATACCAGGAACTTCTTCCAAGGCTATTTAAACCCCACCCGAACAGCCACACATGCTTCGCGTTGTTCTGCACCTAGCAGCTGGACGCTCACCGTGTCAGCTCCTGCATCCTGACTTCAGCCACGCCTGCCAGCACCCTGGAACACCTGCAAGGGGAGAAAGGAAGAGAATAGGAGAAGAAAAGCCCTTACCTGCTAAATCTGCATCCCAGAGTCATTTCTCCAACGGCCCTGAAAAGGAAGACATCATTTTAAAGGCATTTCGTTTCGATCGCTGCAGCGCTGCATTTTACTCACCTTTGCAAGGCGCTTCCATCTTCAGCAGCGATCTTCCGGATTCAGCTACGCCCCGGCGCCTAGAGGAAAAAAGACAAGAACAAAGGTGAGAGGGAGAAAAGGAATAAGGAAAGCTCAGTTTCCTTTTAAGTCTTACCTGTTGGATTATTCCCACTGCATTTCGGGTCCTGCCGCTTCCTGGCATCTCCGGACCCCGGCCCCTATGGGGAAAAAAGACAAAGACATTGAATGAGCGAATCCAAAGACATTACCTGAGCGCTCATCCAGAACTGTTTCACTTCGGGTCGGCGCCATATCTCCGGCACTCCGAACCCCGGCCCCTAAGGGGAAAAAGACATAAGCATTAGCGCTTGCTGCAATTAGACAACGAACATTATTATTAAGCTTGAACTTTTGAACAGAACTTTTACAGCGCCTTACCTGAACAGTCAAGCTTACCTGAACTCCCATCAATCCTCAATCCAGTGAAGTAACTGGGTTTCAACGCGCCCCTGCATCAGAAGCAGGATGGAGAGCTCATCCTTCCAAACCCTAAGGTGAGGCTTCACGGGGAATCGTGGAGGAGGTATCGTGGAGGGTTGGAAGGGAGTGGGAGGCTTGAGCATTGTTCCACAGTTGGTAATACTCCCTTTTTACGCACAGGAGGGTATCCAACGAGCCAGGGAAGCCAGAATAGAGGGGCCCTTCCTGTCCATCTTCAGAGTTCTGCGCCTTCGACGCCGCGCCTCCGTGGGAACCAGGTGAGCGTTACAGGAGGTCCAAAATATAGCAGTTCTTCATCGTCATGAGCCGCAGCGCTCTTAGTTCCACCTTGATGATGTTAAATCCTTCTTCAGTGTCATTTGCCCGCTAGATCAGCTCCCAACCTACTATTTTGAGCCACTTGGCATTTGCTCATGCTTGGATGCTTTGGTACGATCGATGCAAAACATGGCTCTGCTGAGTTGAAGAGTTTGTACTCGTCAGGGACCTGGGCAAGGAGATCAGAGGAATCTTGGGATATGTAGTTTGAGGCACACTTCCTTCGAGACAGGTCGTCTCCTTGCTCTTCTTCAGACAGTATGCGGAAGATGGGGGGGTGATGCTTCTGTTGGCTGATGTACTAGTTGCAGCCCTGTTGGCACCACTCCCCCTTTACGTGCTCATCTGGTATCACTGGCAGTGCGGAATGCAACGTTGCCAAAGCACAGTAGCCCCTCCATGATGATTGGAGGTACAAGTATGCCTATTTGCTGCACACCCAGTAAAAGTGCATTAGGGCAGCAGTGCCTTTTCTAAGGTCCGGGATGATGAGAGTTCTGTTGCAGCATGTGTTGGAACCCATGAATACTTTCCCTTCCCCATAAGATCAAATTTTGTACTTTTCTTTGTGCTGGATTTTGATCGGTTTTTCAAGGGTGGTGATCCATGTCAGCTTTGTGATATTCTCAGTCCATATTTGTGCACATGTTTGTTCCATCCATTCTAGTCTTTTGTCTGACAGACCATACAGTCCTTCAACTTTGCACATGATTGTCGATTCTCGCCATTTATTGTCTGCGAATGTTGTTCCCTCTATGGCCAGGAATGGCTCCTTGAAACACTTTGTGCCTTGTGATTCCTTTTTCCAGATCTTCTAGTCTGGCGGAAGACGTTTCATTCTTACTGTGTGTGCCTGAAAGGTGCTCTTTATCCTGCATAGTGCAAGGTGGATGAGATATTGTGCTTCTGTCAGAGGGGCCTCCTGAGGTACCAGGACCTTGGGCGTCCCAGATGCAGGCGGTATCAGAGAACACACATAGCAACTACCATTAATCACTCGTCTCCCTGAGGCACTCATATCTGAGTACTATTTGTTAGACTGACCAGGATGATGGACTTCTTCTACTTTATCTAGCCCCAAACCACGGTATGCATCATATTTATGCTGTTGTGTTTGCCTTTTCCTTCTACTATATTGCAAGAGGAATTGTCGTTTCCCCACCAGCCTGCTACATAGTCTATCAGTGGTACACAGTGATTTTTGAACATCCATGGGCTGTTGACGATACATTAGAAAAATACCAGTATTCACATTTTCATCAGCCTTTGTGTTATCTTTCATATACATCATAGTGCAAGCAAAGAGCTTAGTGTTACTTTAAGAACTGTAGTGGGGGCCACGGTATGCATTACATTATACCTTCAGGTAGACATCATATTAGGTTGTGAGGTGTCTTGCAAAGCTGTAATTATGGTAAAAGGTGGCAATGTAACATTCTTCGCATCTGATAAGTTTTCGTTTTCATTATTTACAAATACTCTGAGCTTTGGGGTTACTCTTGTTAAGTTTTTGTGCAGGATAGTCAGGTTAAACAATGTGTTATTCCAGGTCAGTTTTACCCCCTTCCCTTTCTTTTATATGGGTCCCCCAGATAAAAGATGCTCCCCAATACATTCCTAAAACAATTATTACTAGGGAAAATAGAATTGCTACGAAATTCAGTCCACATTCGTAACTATATGCCCGTGTAGCACTTATTTTATTCCTACTGGTATCTATCTTAACATTGTTGTTGTTTAGTGGTGTGAGCTCCAGCATCGTTGCACCTATGGAAAAGGATAAAACAGGGTAATCGTCTTCTATAAGAGACGGGATATATAGTTGGAAATTAAACATGAGAGAAATCAAAGAGATGAATTAAGGAAACAAGTGAGAAAGAGATGAACAAAAAGTCAGTGAAAGAGAGAGAGAGAAATGTAGCACTCACTCATTCTCAGAACCATTTGTACTTGCATAAAATCTTTCAAAATACACTTTTGCTGCATTAACACATCTTCAGCAACCTTTTACTGTACCGCAGCATTTGTTTGATTGCTGTCTAGTGTGTCAGGTGCTACACTATCATGCGCTTTTCATACATCAGGAAGGTGGATCGAGTACATTAGCCCTTTCACTTTTACAGCGAGGGGTGTACAATAGATCACCTCCTATGGACCACGGAATCTGGGAGAGTTCCACTTGCGAACAAAACTTTGTGCATATACTAATTCTTCTGGCATCAGAGGTTGTATTGGGCTATCTTGTGCTGCAGTGGACATTTCAGTCACATTGTCTGTGGTGAATGGGGGTGCGGTCTGTTTGGCAATACATCTCACTGCTCGTGTGAGCTGCATGAGGTACTCTTTAAACTCTTCTCCTAACACAGTGGCTGTTCTGTGTGCATCAGAAACTCTTCTTACTGGCGACAGTGACATTAGCATGCGTCTGCCAGTCACTATTTCATGAGTGGACAGGTGGCGATCCTTACTTGGCAGGGTGCGCAGCTGAAAAAGTGCCTGGGGGTAGGCAGTATGCCTAATTCTTCTTCAGGGAGTTGCATAATTTGGTATTTGGACAATCTACTTTTGAGAAGTCCATTTATTTTCTCCACAATCCCATTCACTTGTGTGTGATAAATCAAGCATATTTTGTTTATGTTTATGTTTATGTTTATTGAATTTATATAGCGCTTTAAGCCAAAGCGCTTTACATTATAACAACAGATACAAAAGTGAGAGAAACATATTTACAAACATGACCAGGTCATTAGAACAATAAGTAGAACTACTTACAAGGGGGTTAGGGGGGAAGGGGTAGAGGAGAGGGTAGGTGAAGGGAGTAACGGTGTAGGATTTGAGGTAGGGGGGGAGGGAGGAGGGGAGGGGAAGGGAAGGGGCAGTGATCTGGTATCCTCATTGCCTTTAAGTAGTATATGTCACTAATTTAAGGTCAGAGGGGAAGGAGAAAGGATGGGGAGAGGAGGGGGGCAAGGGTAGGAGAGGAGAGGTAGGGAAGGGAAGTCAGGGGGGAATGTAGAAGATGAGCTTTCAGGGAGTGGCAGAAGTATGAGTAGGTAGGGGTGGAGTGGATGGAGAGGGGGAGGAAGTTCAACTGTAGGGGGGCCAAGAGCTGGAAGGAGCGGGAGCGTGAGGAGGCACATGGGGCTGGGGGTACAGTGAGGAGGTAGAGGTTTGCTGAGCGGAGAGAGCGGGAGGGGGAGTAAAATGAGAGGAGGGAGGAAAGGTAGGGGGCAGGTCAGGGAGAGATTTATAGACAAGACAGAGGAATTGAGGACTGAGGAGGCATAGAGTATGGATAGAAGAGTGGTAGATGGATTTTAGGGGAGTTAGGTGAGATACAGAGAGTCCAAAGAGGAGAGAAGACCAGTAAAAGAGGCGGGAGAAAATGAGGAAGGAGATTAGGAGTTTGGAAGCATGGAATGTGACAGAGGTGCGGATCTTGCGGATGTTATAGAGGTGGCTCCGACAAGCTCGAGAGGTTAGAGAGAAGTGGTTGGAGAAGGAGAGAGATGAGTCAAGGTGGAGGCCGAGATTGCGGGCATGGGAAGAGATGGGGAGGTTGGAAGGTGGAAAGTGGATGAAGGGAGGGGGAGAAGGGGAGAGAGTATTAGGAGGGAAGAAAAGCACCTCAGTCTTGTCAGTGTTGAGGGAAAGAAAGTGGGATGACATCCAATCTTTGTGTTTTATTCCTAGCAGGGATGTCACTTCCTTGAACAAAATGTCATTGACAAAATGGGTACCATTATCTGACCTTATGATGTCACATATTCCCCATCTGGGAAAAACTTCTCTGACCAAAAATGTGGCTGCGCATTTTGCGTCGGGGTAAGAGCAGTGCCCACCCTCCACCCATACAAAAAATGAACACACCACCACTATTAGATATCTTTGCCACGTTGCACCTCTCACCCATGTCTGCGTAATCAATGTGCAGCTCTCGAAAGGGGCCCATGGGGTGGGGTAACATTCCTCACAGTGTTCGTAAGGTCATTCCTGAACACTTGACCACCATTTATTTTACTGAAGTACTCCTGAAGGTTTGAGATAAAACAATCTTCCTGAAGATCGACTGCAATGTGTTGTTTTGTGCCATGGGCGGGAAAGTGCAATTGTTCAAATGCGACATACAACAATTCGACAGGCATAACAACAGGCATAACAACTTTTCCTGTCATGTCCTGTCTCCACAATAAGTCTGTAGGGGATTGTGTGCATCCTCTCTTGGTCCATAGATATTGCTCAGTTTGTGGCACTCTCTTTTGTAACTCGATTATTTGGGCAATGGGTAATGCATTATAATCATCAGATTTGTGTTCCTCTGTTTTACTAGTGACGATGCATTATGTACTCATGGGGATAGGGAGATATGCTGCTTCCTTTGCCGCTGTGTCAGCGGCTGCATTTCCCAAAGATTTTTTGTCCAAATTGTGGGTGTGCGCCTGGCACTTCACCATAGCTACCACTGAGGGTTGTGCTAATGCCCCAATTAGTTTATTCAACAATTCTGCATGTTGTACTTGGGAACCATCTGCTCTCCTGAATCCCCTTCTTCTCCATCTGGACAATCCAGCATGATATGTGGTGGTCACATATGCTGAATCCGAATATTTTGTCAATGCACAACCTTTGGCTGCATGGAGCGCTTCGATCAAAGCCATTAACTCTGCGGCTTGGGCAGAATAAATGCATGGGAAAATGTTTTTTAAGCCGTGTCTCATACTCCCCTTCTTCCAATCTCACCACTGCTTCTCCTACGTGCTTTTCACCAGTTTCTTGGCAAATGGATGCTGATCCATCAACAAAGAACACTTGTCCCTCCTCCAGTGCATTTTCACTTGTTTTAGGAATGTCATCCCGTTCTCCCTCATATGTAGCACAATCATGCTCTTGCATATCTTGGACAGTGCAGGGATTGGTGAGGTATGTGGCTGGGTTTACTGACTTGCATCTTATGACATGGATATTGGGGCTTGACAGCATAATCTCATAAACTGATGCTCTCTGTGTTGTGAGGGTGGATTCAAATCTTTCTAGTATGGCAAAAGAGTGCTCTACATAAAGGGCCACAGAGCACCCCATCACAATTGTGGAGCTCTTTTCAATGGCAAAGGCGCAGCTGCGAGAGCCTGTTTGCAAGCGAAGTAACCCTGCATTACCGAATCAAGTGTACCACTGTAATAGGCCAGTGGTTTGTGACCCAGGGATGTCTTTTGTGTCAAAACCGCTGTCATCAGGGTGTCATTAGAGTGTGAAAAGAGGTAGAAAGTGCGTTCATAGTCAGGTATTACTAGAACTGGGGCCTTGGAAATCAATTCTTTTAAATTGTCAAATGCTGTCTGCATTTCTGTTGTCCACATTATAGAACTGACAACAAGTGCCTGGTGTAAGCGGCATAATCTAGAATCCAGGCCCTGCAGTAGTTACATATTCCAAAGAGTTTTTGCAAGTCTTTGACCATGTGGGGTCTGGCCGAGACATGCACTGTTGTTGCCCTTTCTTTAGCGTTGCTCCAAACAAGGAGATCACAGTGCTGGGAACCTGAATATTGCCAAGATCTTCATGTAGGAATCTGTTGACTATGCTGGGCTTTCACAGTACCCTTGGGGCAAACAACAGTGTGCGTACTTCCTCTCCCCCAGTGTAAATGATGTAAGGTACTGGGAGCTTGGATCAAGAGGCCCAGAAAAGAATGCATTTTTCAGATCCACTACAGTAAAGTGGACAGCCTGTTTTGGGATACTGCACTAAATCAATGCTGGGTTTGGCACTAAAGGAAATTCCATTTGGACAGCGTCATTGAGGGGGCAGAGGTCTTGTATCATACACCAGGCCCCCTTGTCGCTTTCTTGATCGGATATATGGCTGTATTGCATGGGGAGTTGGAGGGGACAATTATCCCTTGTTCTAGGAGGGCACACAGTATTTCCTGAATTCCTTCCTCGGCCTCTCTGGACAGGGGTTACTGCTTCACTCTGGGAAATATCGCTCCTGGTTTTAACGTAATTTTCACAGCGGTCATTTCTCTCAATAGCCCTATATCATGAGGGTTGGTGGTCCCCAAATGAGGGGGCACTTGTTGAATATCTGTGTCATAAAAGGAAGATGGTGCAATGACGACAGCCATGAGGGGGCTGGTTACTTTCCTGTACTGTACCATCACTTCAGATGGGATACTTATTTCCAGAATAATTTCCCTGCCATTGTTGTCGTCCGTGAATAGCTCCTCATCACTCAATTCATGTAATGGTATATTTGGGTCAATGCACAACACTGTGCGCCATTCACGAGTGTTCATTCCTATTCCTACAATCTTCTTAGCAGACACTTGCACCCTTCAAGGTCTAGGGACAGAATTTTACCAGCAACCATCTCGTGGGCAGCTACAGGGCGAAATACAGAAGGCACTCTCCATTCCTTTCTTGTGAACTCGGGAACTGCTCTAGCCAATACCCTGATCCCATGGATGAACATGTCAGGGTCCACTGGGATCCCTCTTACTCTCAACTCGTTTGTCATTGTGTTTATCAACAGCATTCCTCTGAGGGAGCACATGCCAGGGGTAGAACAAACAATACCTCTTTCGGTGAATGATATCGTCATATTGAGTTTGCTGAGCAAGTCCCAGCCCAGCAAATTGACAGAGGAACTTTCGTAATAAAGTAGGGGTGCCCGTACTGTTTTACCTCCTATTTTGACATCCAAATCTTCTGTAAAAGGAACCATTACTACAGCCACAGAGAATCCTTGTGTTTTAAGATTTTTGCCAGACAACAGAAAATCCCCTTCACTTATGCATGATTTTCCACCAAGTCCACCATAAAGATTAACTGTGTGTTCCCTATCTCTGCCCCCATCAGTGGTTCCTCTTCTGGATGCAAGGTAGTTAATAGGACTGGACATACAAGTGCTCTCTGTGGGCCGTCCTAGTCGGGTGGGTGTCTGTTCCTTAATCTCCCTTCCCATCCATTGTGCATGGTAGGCATGACCCACTGTACCTGCTGTACCCCTCCTACTGCACCCTCTTCTGATTCGTCAAAATCAATCCATGACTCTTCATCCCTCACTGAGGCCACAGTATCATATCCCAAACTATCAGTCTCCCCTTCCCATTCTACTCGTACAACGCGTATGGGTGCGCTGTCAATCTTGAAGAGTATTTCTCCGGTTTCCATGTATCTTCCTGTATGGGTGGGGTACCCCGTGGCGGTCGGAGGTCTCCCTCTAGTTCTCGTGTTGGGTCCCATACTGCTCGAAATGGAGCCAGTTCTGTACGGGTGGACGCTAGTGCCACCCCAAGACCCTGAGCACCTACTCCTGCAGTGGCGGGAGTGGTAGTCGTTGGGACATAAGGAGAGGGTGTGACTGATGTATTCCCCCCAGAAACCGATACAGGATTTGAATACCCTTCTGCCGGCTTTGTGAGTAAGGGATACATTTGTTTGGGCTCTGTATTCCCCGTTTCTCTGTCTCTCCCTTCTCCTCTGTCCACTGTTGGAGTTTATGGGCCTTTTTCCTTCTTATTTGTATTCAGAGTTTCTTCGAACATCGGCCACAAATCTAACACTTCTCTTCTGTTTTGCAATTGTTTCCCCTTGTATTTAGCTGTCAAGAATGTGGACAAGTGCTCTAAAGTTCCCTTGTCGAAACATCCACTAACTGGCCAGGCGTGCAATAGTCCCTCCCCTTTTGTTTCCGTTACCCACTGCCCATGGTACTTTTTAATGCGCTCACTGTAGAAGGGGAGCTGTTTGCAAATATGGACAATGGCGTTTCTGCCCCCATCGCTGGTTATTCCTGTTCCCTCTGGTACATTTCCTTCTTCAAGGCCCATATAGAGAGAAAGATATCCTTCCCTTTACTTCCCCCTCCCTCCTTGTGTTCCTTTCCCTAAATTCGCACTGCCTTTCTGTCACCTGAATCTCATATGTGTCAGTGCATTAAACATTCACAATACATAAATATGTGTACATATTGACACATCAACATAAAACAGTTTTCAAATGAACAGAACACAGTACATAAAACAAACTACATGTAACAAATCAACCCCCCTCCCTCTTTTAAGAGGCACCCTTACTTTCCCATTCACTACCTCTTCATTTACATCATGGTCGCCCCTCCTGGGCCTTCCTCATACATATATATCTAAAAAACACTGAAAATAACAAGCTAAAATAACAAGCTAAAACAACAAAGTCTACTTGTTCCTGAGCCCTCTAATTATACAGGGCTCCTATTTTTAACTCCTTGTTTTATCTCCCGCAGTGGTCAAAACAGTGCCCTGTGGCGCCACCATCCAACCTCTCTCTAGGTCAGGTTCCAGTACTTCCTTTTAATCTTCCTTTCACGTGTCTTTACTAAAAGAACAAATGGCCATAAAAAGATGAAAGCGCTTTACTCCAGTTAATCATCCACTTCACTCATTCTTTCACTGCATGCTCCACTCAATTACATTGCTCTATTTTCCCCACAATATCCCATTCTTTGGAGAGATGGATTTTCAGGCCAAGTAAAAAGATGGCATCAGGCCTAGTTCCAAATGGTGTCTTGCTACACGGATAGGACTATATTCTATGTGCTATTTGCTATGAGGTTTTGTGAGATATAAGCATACAAGGGGCGGGGGGAGTTACTGCGCCTCCCCCTTTGCTACTACGTATGTTATTCACCTGGAGTGACGTCGGAGGGTGGTGGGCAAGGATTGTCTCCTTCCCAACACATGTTCAGCATGAGAAAAAATAGCAGCATCATAGGTATAACATTTACAAGAATAAAATAAAACACTCCTCTATAAAAATTGGGGGTCACATCAAAGATACATTTTAAAAAAACCTTAACAGAAGAAAGTTAAATAAGCATATAAGACAAGAGAAAAAGAACCAGTGCAGGGAATGACCTATTGCTCAAAGGGCCGCCTTAGTCCGAATGTCCTCCCCTGCACCTCGCTATATGATAGTTCAGCAATGGAACAGTGCAGAGACCTGTACAGGGCACCTCCCCTCCCCTGTACCAGGTCATAAAATGCCGAAACAGAATCTTGTACAGGGCACGCCTGATTGCTCAAGGGACACCCTTAGTCCAACTCGCCTCCCCTGTATCACTAATTGATAGCAATTTGTAATCCTTTCGCCAAAATGTTCACCTTCCACTATGTTGGAGGGAGACCTTGTCTCATATCTTATGGTCACACTCCTTTTGCTAGTAGACTGATCTATCTCTTAAGAGTTACAGAAAAGAAGAGGAGTTGGGCTGATAGCCACCAGGGATAGGGAGCTCATATCATGCAGAAGGTAGAGACTGGTGAAAGCATGAACAGATATTTTCTCAGGAATTAAGGCTACAAATTCCAGTACCATATCCTGCTGCGCTACATGTGCTGTTTGAAATCAAATTAAACACCCACCATAGCCTGAGAGCACAACCCATGAGCCCTTGTGTAGCCCGTGGCCTGACTAGTAGGGGCTACATGCTTGTCCCCTAAGGGAACACATAGAAATGAAGACGCAGGCACCAGATTAATAAAAACATTTGTATTTATTGTGTTGCATGTTTTATTTATGAGTGTGCTGTGTGTGTGTGTTTCGATTAAATCATCCAGCCCATCATGGGGCTGGATGGAATGTGTAAAGGAAAGGAAAAGAACAATAGAACAGAACTCCCCTGTCCAAAAATGGGCTGAGCAGGGGAGAAAAGAATCCTGAGGACGATTTGAAAGAAAAGGACAGTTATGAAAGACATAAGAGAGCGAAGCAGAGAAAAAAGGAAAAAGACTTACCTTGGGGTGTCCCTGCCTCGAGCACCCCCCCCCCCCCCCCCAGGGCCTAATTCATCTAAAGTGCTGGGCGGCTTGCGGGGGAGCACACTAGAGACTAAACCAGGGGGCTAAGCTGCCCATTTTCCACAAGCCATTGGACGCGGTGGCAGCATTGGCCTAGTGTATCGCCCCCAACTGCTTATCTGTTCATTCTCCTGTACCCCTAACGGAATATTCTTTGTTTGAATTTAAGTACAACATTTTCACCACCCCCCATGCTATCTCCTTTCTTATTATCTACCATCCCCCTGGCCCACTGGGTTCATTTTGTGAGGATATTGACCACCTTCTGGGTCACATTTCACTTAGTCCCACACCTCTTATCTTGCTTGGAGACTTTAATCTCCATCTTTCCCCTACTCATTTAACATCTCCCTTCCTTTCAATACCTGATTCTTATCTACTTTCTCCACTTCCTACTCCTTCTACTCATACGTCTGGTTCTACTCTTGATTAGATTTTTTTTTTCAACATTTAATGTTTCCTCCCTATCGGTTCTTCCTATCTACTTATCAGATCATTCCATACTCTCAGTTTCTCTCTTCCCACCTACATCCTCTAGCACTTTCTCCTCTTACTTGACTTCCTTCTTTAGGCGAAATGTGCGCAATGTCAACTCCTCACTTTTCTATGATACCTGTATGAACTCCCTTCCCTCTCTCACTCACTTGTCAACTCTCTCGGCGGATGAAGCAACGTCCACTTTTTTCTCATCTCTTACCTCTAATCTTGACCAACTCTCTCCCTCTCTCTTCCTTTCTCCCTACTCGCAAACCTGCTCAACCTTGGCTCTCTCCCCATCTCTCATCGATGCGCCGTCTTCTCTGCTGCCTCTAAAGGCGCTGGTGCAAACTGCGGTCTCCGGCCAATCAGGCCGCTTACTTCTCCTACCATACTCTTTATGACAACTGCATTAAATCTGTCAAGTGTACTTATTTTTCCGGTTTTCTCCATAGCCAATCTACTCACCCTTGTCATATTTTTCAAACTTTGACTCATCTTCTCTCTCTCCTACACCTGATCCTTCTATTGCATCATCCTTATCAGCATCTGATCTCGCTAACTTCTTTTCTTCTAAAGTGCACTCCTTACGCCAGGATATTTTATCGTTACCTTAATATTATCCTTCGTTCCTATTCTTTCCAACACCCTCTACTATTGTTTCTAATTTCGCACCTGTCTCAGATTCAGAAGTGGGCCTTCTTTTGGCCAAAACTCACCCTACTACTGCCCCTGGTGATCCTCTTCCCTCCTCACTTATTCTCAAAGTCTACCCGCTTTTGGTAACTTTTCTTACCTCCTTTTTTAATATCTGCCTTGCCACTTCCACTTTTCCCTCTGCCTTTAAACACGCAATCATTATTCCTATCTTGAAGAAACCCACAGCAAATCCCCTTCTTGTGTCAAATGTTCGTCCTATATCCCTCCTACCCTTTCTATCTAAGCTCCTTGAGCATCTCGTTTACTCTCAAATCTCAACATTTGTCTCTGATCTATCTCTTCTTCCCCCTACTCAATCTCGTTTCTGGCCCGTCATCCTACCGAAACAGCCCTGACCTCTGTACTTAACTCTCTCCTCACATCTCGTTACTCGAAACACTCTTCTGTTCTCATTCTTCTTGACTTATCTGTTGCTTTTGACATGGTAGATCATTCCATGCTTTTTGATTCTCTTTCCTCTTTTGGTTTCCGTGGATCTGTTCTATCCTGGTTTTCGTCCTACCTATCTAACCATACTTTCACCGTATCCTCGGGCTGCAATACCTCTCCTTCCTTTCCTCTTGCTCACAGAGTTCCTCAAGGGTCAGTCCTTGGTCCATTTCTATTCTCTTTGTACACCTCCTTTCTTGCTCCTACTATCACATCTTTTGGAGTTTCACACCGCTTCTATGCTGATGATACTCAGCTCTTTCTCTCCTTCTCATCTTTTACCCATGATATTCATCACACTCTTTCATCTTGCCTCGCTGCTATTAAATCCTGGATGACTTCACACTTTCTCACTCTAAACGCTGGAAAGGCTGAAGTCCTATTCTTTCCCACTAATGTTCTCCCATCCCTGTCTCTTCCTCCTTCTATTTCCTTTCCTCCCTCCTCTCTCCCCATGTCGCTCACTGCTCCTAATCTTGGTCTCTACTTTGACGCTAATCTTTCCTTTGCTCATCATATCTCTCTTGCCTCACGCGCCTGTCGATTTCATCTTTACAACATATGTAAAATATGTCCTTTTCTTAGTTTTCATGCCACAAAGCTTCTTGTATCTTTGTTAGTTTTTTCTCAACTCTTCTACTGCTCTGTCCTATTCTTTGGTCTTATCAGCCCACGTCTTGCTCCTCTTAAATCAATATATCATTCTTCTATTCACTCACTTTGTCTTCTCTCTTTTCGGGACTCAATTTCTTCGTCTCTTGCCTCACTTGGATGACTTTCTTTTTATTCCCAGCTCAAGTACAATTTCCTTTGTTTACTCGTCAAATCTCTCTGCGGTCTTGCCCCAACTATCTTGCATCTCTCCTTTCATTCTATTCTCCTTCTCGTTCTCTATGTTCTTCTGGACTTTTGCGACTCAATGTTCCTCGTGCCCCATGGGCACAAACCCGTTTTTGATCCTTCAAACTCCTATTTCTATTGCTGATTTTAATGTACAGCTAATTGTTCTCTGTAAAGCTCTTTGGTTAAAGGCGCTATATAAAGTATAATAAAATACAAATACAAATAAGCTGCTTATTCCAGGGGCAGCTCGGCAAGCCCGGGGGCCGCAGAAGGTGTCGGCCTGCCACGGGGCCAGACCAGACAGACCCAGCAGTATCAAGGGCCCAGGCAGCATGCAAGGTTCTTCCTTGACCAAAACAAGAAAAGCCCAGCCCTGACTTTGTGTGGGGGCGACCCAGACCAGGCTGCCCGGTCCTGTCCCTGACGAACCCCCTTGTGGCCAGAGAGGCAGGCCCTTCATAAAAGTCCTCCTTGGCTGTGTATGCCAGGTGCAGCCCCGGAGGTAAAGAGTGCCGAAGGACGCACCACCAAGGAGGGTGGAGCAGTGAAAACAAGTCCTGGGCTGGCCTAGCCGGCCAGCTCGGGTGAAACAAATGGAGGAGGAAGTTCCAAACTGCTCC
This sequence comes from Ambystoma mexicanum, assembly GCF_040938575.1. Classification (NCBI taxonomy): domain Eukaryota; kingdom Metazoa; phylum Chordata; class Amphibia; order Caudata; family Ambystomatidae; genus Ambystoma; species Ambystoma mexicanum. Next base: position 979,980,358 of record NC_090930.1, on the reverse strand, counting down.
TTTGGGCAGCCGAGAGAAGGAAAGCCCCGGACCACCCAGCAGATCCGAGGCCTGCCCCCTGAGTCTCGCGATGCATTGCTCAGAGGGTGAGCCAGAAGCCCCTACAAGTCAGCGGGCATGCCGCTTTGAATGCAACAATGTCCCCATTGTCATTGGGGCACAGGCCATGCAGTGATGGGGGTGGCCCTGTAGATGTTAAAGTACGCCACAGGTATAGCAGTGAGTACATGTGGGCCCCACACACAATAGGACCCACCCAGAAGATTATAAAAGGCTGCAGGGCATGGCAGTGATCACTGGTGGCCCCTCAGCTCATGGAGCCACCCAGTAGAGGCAAAACAGCCGCAGCAGTGACAGTAACAACGGGAGGACCCTAAGCATGAAGGCGGCCACCAAGGAACATTTTGAAGAGTGCAGGCTGCGCAGTGAGTGCAAGTGGCCCTGAAGAAAGGAAAGAGACCAGGCCACGTCATTCATCCGCAGGGGACAGTTCCCCAGCCAGCACAGCAGCTATCCAGCCACCAGCCAGCCATGCCTCCAGCCAGCTGTACTACCAGCACATAGCCAGCCCTGCAACAGCCAGCTCTTTCATCAGCTTTGCAGGTAGCCATTAGTGTGCCAGCGCAACCAAGGGACAGACCCATGAGGGGGTCGACTGACTGCAGCAGACACCCCATTGTCACATAGTGTTTTATGTAGTATATATGTTGAATGTTAATGTATATATGTGTGTGTTGTAGTATGTATATATGTAATCACCATTAAGTAGACTGTTAAGTAGGGGGAAATGTAAGGTTTGGGGTAAGTGTTAGAGGGAATGCTAAGTAGGGTTTAAAGTTAAGTAGGGGTAGGATATTAAGTATATTTATGAATGTTAAGTGGAGTAAAGGGGTTGAGGGGAGAAACCCAGGAATGAGGCAGAAGGATAGTGTGGCGGCTTGCCTGAGGCTGCCTAGTGAGATGGGGCCACCCACAGAGGCTCTTTTCTGGCCTCACACTCCATGTGTGTGGTGCCTGAGTTTAGATAAGAGGTCTGTTGTGCCAGACTCAACCTAAGGGCACCTGGGATCCCTCCAAGGGAGGGTGGGCTGACGTAGCAGATTCCAACTCAGGTGGTGCTCATGGAAGGAGAATCCTAGGGAATATAAAAGGTTTAGAAGATTAGTGTGCTAATAAATATGATATAATATGGCATTTATAACGCGCCTATACACAAGTGTTTCAAAGCGCGACGAGGCAAGGGAGGGGGAACCAAGGGAGGAGAGACAACGATCCTACTAGGCCAGGTGTCATTCAGATCGCACAAGTGCATGGGAAGGGGAAGGAGGAGAAGTGCGAGGGAGAAAGGGGAGAGGACAATGCAGTACATGGGGTAAGAAAAAACCCAAAATTAAACAGTAAGTAAAAGTACGGCCAGCAGGTGGCAAGTGCAAGGATAAGTGCCGACACGAGGTGTCAAGTGCTGGTAGTGGGACTGTAGGGATACAGAAACAGTACCCAAGTGTGGGGATAGCCAGGAGGGCAGTGTAGGAGTGCGACTGGCAGGGGAGGGGACCTGGGTCCGAGATCAGAGGGTGACCAGGTAACCAGAACCAGTGCAAATTCAGTGTCAGCCAGGAAGTCAGCAAGGGAGAGGGGGAGAAAAAACAGAAGCAAAGAGAAAGGTTTTGAGGTGCTTCCGGAACCGAAGATGATTCTCCTCAAGTTTCAGGGAGGCAGGGAGGCTGTTCTAGAGGGAGGCTCCAGCCGAAGAAAGAGATCTACCACCAACTCGTTGTTTGGAGAAGCGACTGACCCTGACTGAGTTTGAGGTAAATGAGTGAAGAGCTCGAGAAGGAAGGTATTTGGGGAAAGAGAGTTGAAGGTATTGAGGGCCCAGGCCCTAGAAGGCCTTGTGGACGATGCAGAGGGTTTTGAACTTAATGCTCACAGCCACTGGGAGCCAGTGCAGAGATTTCAGTCCTGGAGAGATACGATCCCTGGGCTTGAGGCCAAGGACAAGTCTTGCGGTCTTGTTCTGGATAAGTTGCAGGGGGCAGAGAGTAGAAGCAGGCAGATTTAGAAAGAGGCTATTGCAATAGTCCAGCCTAGAGAGAACCAGAGCTCTGGATACCATGAGCTTCTGGGGCAAGGAGAGGAAAGAAAGTATACCTCTGAGGAGGTGCAGCTGGTAGTATGACTTCTTAGAAATGTCAGATATGTGAGGAGCGAAGGAGAGTGTAGAGTCGAAGATAACCCCAAGGTTTTTAGCCTTACAGGTGGGAACAGGAAGAGGGCCAAGGGAGGTCGAACAGAGAGCTACAGGAAAGGGGGGAGCGGGTGTGCCGATGAGGAGAATCGCAGTCTTACTAGCATTAAGGCAGAGGTCATTGGCGGCACACAACTCCTGGATAGCAGACAGACAGTCAGAGATGAGGGAAGTGGAGGAGGAGGCCGAGGGTAGCCTGAAGATGAGCTACATGAAAAGAAAGAGGGGTCCCCGTTGGAATCCCTATACAATTCACTCTGGTGTCTGGGTCCATTAGTGATCTAAGAACTCAGGGTGTAGCCCATATCCTGCTATCAGCAATTTCTTTTTTTATGTTGTGGCCCATCCCTACTGGCTGGTCTGGGCAGAGGGGGTGGTGGTTAACATGGGGACTGTTCCTGCTCCAGGGTGAGGGAGGTAAACACCCTTGCTTGGACCATGGCTGGAAAAGCAGGGGCTACACTTGTATCATCCAAATCGGTTTATGGGAACTGACAGTTTAAGAAGGCCATAGATCAGCTAAAGGCAGATCCAGGTGGTTGAGAAGGGAAAGAGTAAAGTTTATTAGGATGATGCTTACAATTGTTTAAAATTAAGTAGAAAATGTAAATAATAACCAATAATAAACAAGAAACAGTTCTAAAGTTGTCACCACGGCTTTTATTGAGTTTATATTAGAGCGTGACTCACATCGGGGGAGGGAGCAGGATCGTTACAGTCCTCGCATAGGGCCTCCAAACCATCCTTCCCCTGCAATTCCTTCTGTCTGTCTGCTGACAAGTAGAAAAGTAGAGAATCCCAAGTTGACTTGGTGTGGTCAGATCTAGTTGGGTAAAAGAGTTTCTCAATGCGAGTACCCGGAACAGGTTTTTCAAATCTGTCTCAAGGTGCCAGTGCATACTCTTGTTCCCCACAGCCTTACGTTCTTGGTGCCTGTCTCCACCTCAGAGTGAATAGCCCGCTTCCAGCCCCGCTCTGCAATACGCGACACAAGCGTTTTTCCAATCAGCCTGCATTTGCAAGTGCATGCTCTCGTTGCTCAGGGCATCAGGGTCCTGGTGCTTGTTGTCCTGTGTATTGCAGGCATGTGTTAAAACAGAGAGAATCCTATATGTTGCAGTGTTAGATCTGCCCCACAGTAAGAACAGCCCGCTTCCAGCCCTGCTTCGCTCCTTTGTCAGTGATAAGAGGTAGGGTAAGGGCAAAAGTTAAAAAGAATCACAAAAGATTTCACGAAACATATATTGTGAGTGCCGAGGGTACAGAGTCAAGTGGCTTGGCTACTTCTAAGACTAAATAAAAGAACATCTTTGTCTTGTGCTGGTCTCGTTGCACTGGTTACTGGTGACAGCCCATGTCGAGTTTAAAGCAGCCCCTCAATACCTCATCTCCAGATTCACTAGACCCACCCTCTCTCGCCCCTCGAGAACGGCCAACTCCAACCTTCTTCTTGTGCCCAGGTTCAAACGTACAATGTCAGGAGGCAGCAGCTTTCCAGTAAAAGCAGCGCAATTCTGGAACTCCCTTCAGGGAGGACCTACCCTACCACCAGTTAAGAGCCAGGACTACCCACTGGCTTCAAACTCTTGACTCATAACGACCTTTCTAATGCCTAAATGCGTTACATGGCTCCTTACCTCATTGCATGTAAATATGTATATAGCATTGCCTATAGTGTGTATGGTCTACCCTTCCTAATCGGCGTGATACGTCTGGCACTGTATCCGCAGCTGGACCTCACCCTACTGTATGTATGTAACTAAGTTTTGCAACCCTCTTGCTGCCTCTGCGCCTGGCTACCCCCGGGTTAGGTGCGCATTATAAATAAAACAAATACAAATACAAATACAAAGCTCTTAGTAATGTGATTCTGCATACTTGAGATTAAGCAGCTCATTTTAGTTCTACTGCCACAATGACAAATAATATTACAAAATGCTAGATTTTACTTCTTTTCATGCTTAGAACAACCTGAAGTGTTGGTATGACTCGTTGCTAAAGAACCAATGGCTACAATAAAACAACAATAACAGCAGCACTGAATGGAGGAACTTGCATCGGAAAGGAAACAGCCCGCGCGAGAGACCCTGAGCTGGATGTCTTGCGATGATGAAGGTACAACTTTTGTCAATGGTGCAGGTGCTGCGTAGCCCAGCACACATCAGAGCTATTAATAACATTAATGAGGACTTTATCCAACAAAAGTGGAGCAGAGCTGATGAATATTGGAAATGCTGAAGGACATATCAGTACCCCTTGAAGAGAGAGTCTGCGCCCTCAAGGCAGCATTGGCAATGCTGTAGGGCTGGAAGGGAGGTTGTGCTTTAACAACATCCAGATCCTTGGGGCCATTCAAGATCAGGGTTGCTCATGTTTGCTTCTTTGGAGAAGCTGATTCACCAGCTACTGCTTGGGGCACATCTCTGTAACATCTTCATCGTAGAGCAGGTTAAAATGCTGCTTGGTGCTAGACCTTCTCCGGGTGCCAATCCTCTGCAAGGAATTGGCCTGAATCCTACACTTGCACTACCACATCCATACACGGGGTGGCTTTACCCCATTGTCCTGTATGTTTCAGACATGTATTAAAACAGAGAGAACCCTATATGTTGCAGTGTTAGATCTATCTTTCGCTTTTGACAATGTAGATCGTACAATCTTATGGAGTAAATTGTCAAAATGGGGGATGCAGCAAGGATTGTTAAAAATGCTTGAAATCTTCTACGATAAAAAATTAGGCTGATTTCAGAAGGGGATCTGTCAACAAAGATATCAGTAAATAAAGGTGTAAGACAGGGTTGTGTTTTAGCCCCCACACTTTTTAATTTATATATGTTGGATCTTTGGGAACACTGTAAAGATTGGAAGAGTTACTCTCCAAGATTGGCACAGCTAAGAACCAGCTGTATAGCATATTTTGACGATTTCATTGTGCTTGATTTTTCACCGGCTCGTCTCCAGAGAGCATTAGAGGGAGTCTCAACTTATTTGACCTTGAGTATTTTAATTTTAAATCCCTTGAAATCATAGATTTTAACTATCATGAATAAACAGAATAAGACAAGTTATACGTGGTCTATCAACAACATAAGAAACCTAGATAACAGAAAGTGTTGGCCTCCTAAAGTGAAGGAGGTCAAAACTTTCTGTTACCTAGGTTTCTTATTTTCCAACAAAACATCACATGAATGGCAAAAAATGCGATTAAATGAAAAAGCCAGAACCTGTACCTCAATGATCAAGAAGAGATTTTGTGAATATACATTAATTCCATTGATTGAATTTACAAAATGTCGGTGTCTCCAATTTTTTTGTACGGGATCAAATTACTTAGTTTTACAAATAGGAAGTTTTTAGCTAAATTAGAGGGGGCAATTCACAGACAAGTGTTGTGTTTGCCTACATTTGTTTCAATTAGTGTGATTAGACTAGAATTGGGTCTCCAGTTTTGGTGGCCCCAATGTGCTCAAAAACATACCCTTTTGTAGAGATATCGCGAGAGTCTCCTACTCTTGCGAGATCTCGCGTTGGTGGCTAGGACCGCCCCCGCGCGCTTCGCGCGCATTACGGGAGCACCAGAGGACGCGGCAAGACGCGTCCTGCCGGCTCCTCCGATATTTGGGCCCGGGGGGCTATTATTATTATTGGACATTTCTGTCTCACAGCCCAGAAACAGTTATTAGGCAAGCTTACCTAGCCTTCAGACTTTGCAGTACTTACACGTTGATGGCAGATTGTTATCTGTGAAATAAAAGCCATCCAGCCTGTCATCACGCCTCCTGTCATCTGTGCAAGAATTTACAACATAATTTGGCGACGAGGATCACCACTACAACCCACGTGGGAACATGCAAGGAGCGACGCCGCCACCCCCCTTCCTGCAAACTCCAGGTAAACCCGCCATCCCGTGGCCGCAATGGCAACCTCTTTTCACGACGTATGTAGAGGCACTAGGAGGGGCAGGATTTTCAGCGGCACGGCGTAGGGCTATGTTACTTAATGCCCTGGGAGTGGAAGGACAGCGGGTGTTTGAGAGTCTTACCCCGATCCCGGTGGCAGGCGACAACGATGACGTCTTTAAGGAGGCGGTTAGGAGAATAGTGAAGAGGTTTGCCAGTAAAGAGAACACGGTGTTGCACAGAATACGCTTTTACACTCGCAGACAAGAAATATCCGAACCGGTCGACGATTACGTCACCAAGCTGCGAGAACTGGCAGCGCTGTGCAGTTTCGGCAACAATGCTGAGAGCCTCATCTGCGACATGTTGACAGTCCACACCAACAGCAGAAAAGTTCAAGATAAATTCATTATGGAGAAAGAATTACAACTGGAGAAGGCGATCGAAATTGCCAGGGCGGTTGAAGAAACCGCGGGAAGACGAAAAGAACTCACGGGAACCCAGAGTTCTGCTGAAATCCAAGCAGTCACATTTCACTCAAAGAAAGAAAGACATACACCGGACACAAGAGAGGGGAGAGGAGGTAAGAAAGAACCTCTGAAATGCCACAGGTGCACCAGCACGAAACACCTGGCATTCGATAGGGAGTGCCCAGCTAGAGATAAGGAGTGCTCAATCTGCAAACGCATTGGCCATTTTTCGTTGGTGTGTCGGTGGAGAAACAAGAAAGTTACCAGTGTAAACACCGATCACAACAGGGAGCAAGAATCGTCCTCAGAAGATGAGGGGAGACCCACAGTCATCATGGTAAACAGCACAAGAGCGAGAATAGAAAAGCCCCATTGCACAATCAAAATTGACGGTCGCGAAACAAGAGTTATGGCGGACTCTGGGTCGGACCTCACCATAATACCCCTATGGACATACAAGGAAATGGTGGGAAAAGAAAAGGTCCAAGTTCTCACCACACGTCACAAACCCACAGTATTTGGAGGGGCGTCAGTTGAACTACTGGGATATATCAAAGGGAAGGTGGAGTTTAAAGGAAGAGAAACCACCACCAGAGTTTATTTCAGCCATGAAGGCCCAGCAGTACTGGGATGGGACGACCAAGACAAGCTCAAAATCAAACTGGACCCCAGCACAGAAGACCAGGTACTGTCTGTCTGCGCGAGGGATGGGCCCATAGTCAAGAGTGACTACCCAAAACTTTTCTCGGAGGAGCCGGGTCACATAAAGGGCTTTGTCCATAAAATAATGCTAAAAAAGAATTCCGTCCCGGTCAAACATCGTGTGCGGCCAGTGCCAGCAACCGCAAGAGACACTCTCAGGGATCAATTGGACAAAATGAGAGCGGAGGGGGTCATTGAAGAAGTTGAAGCGTCAGAATGGCTGAGCCCAGTAGTGCTGATAAAGAAACCGAACTCGCAAGAGCTAAGGGTGTGTATAGACCTTCGCAGCTTAAACTTAGAGGTCATCACCGACAACTACCCACTACCGAGCATAAATGAACTCATTTTGTTGATGAAGGAAGCCAAGATTTTCTCAAAACTGGATATGAGAAACGCATACCACCAAATACAATTGCATGAAGAGTCAAAACCCCTCACAGCATTCATCACACCATTTGGCACCTATCAGTTCACCAAGATGCCATTCGGGTTATCGTCGGCAGCATCAGCGTTTCAACGCATGATGGATGTTTTGTTACGAAAGGTCAAAAATGTCGCATATTTCCAGGACGACATCCTTGTGTATGCAGGGGATGAACAAACGCATGACGCCACATTGAAAACGGTCCTGACCAAGTTGCAAGAAGCAGGGGTGAGACTATGCCATGAAAAATGCGCATTTAAAGTGAAAGAGGTCGAATACTTGGGGTACCAAATCTCAGAAAAAGGGATAAGTCCGAAACAAAATCTGATGCATGCAATCATAGAAGCACCGGAACCGACCAGCAAAGACGAAGTAAGATCATTTTTGGGACTGGCAGAGTATTACGCAAAATGTATTCCCTTGTTCTCTGAAACCTCAGCACCACTCCGAGCATACTCAAAAAGGGTTCGGTATTCGCGTGGCAAGAACCCCAGAAGAAGGCGGTTGAAAGTATAAAACGGCACATCATGGAAGCGCCGTGTTTACAGCCATTTAACCCGGAGTGGGATACAGTCATCACCACGGATGCCAGTGCATACGGACTAGGAGCAGTTCTTACGCAGAAGAAGGGGGACACGGAGCATGTGGTAGCCTTTGCCTCGAAGGCCTTGTCCTCGGCGGAACAGAACTACTCTACCATAGAAAAGGAAATGTTGGCGTGCGCATGGGCGGTAGAACATTTTAGAACATATGTGTGGGGCACGAAATTCAAGTTGGTGACGGACCGCAAACCCCTCATCCACATGCTCAGCCCAGGAGGTACCAAAGTGTCCACACCCAGATTGGCACGCATTGCAGCAAAACTGCAGGAGTACACGTTTGAAGTGCAGCACATATCAGGGTGGAAGAATTCGCAGGCTGACTGCATGTCTAGATTGCCAGAAGGTAAAGACAAGGCCACCACGTTTCTACGAGGAGAATGCATAGTAGCATCGATCACTGACATAAAAGCACCTGATTATATGGAACTCAGCGAGAAACATTGGCTGGAAGAGGACAGAAAAGACCCGGCTATGGCGAAAATCCGTCAGTGGATCAAGGAAGGGTGGCCAGGTGAAAAATGGTGCCAGAAGGTATGAGACCCTATTGGAAGGTGGCCTAAGAGATATCGGAAACGGACGGAATAATAATGAAGACGGACCAGATAATCCCACCTATAGGCATGAGGAGCACCATCCTATGCAGAGCCCACGCTGGTCACCTGGGAAACACGATGACCCGGCGCAGAGTCCGGGCGGCCTACTGGTGGCCGTCCATGGACCAAAAGATTCGCACCATGATAGAGCGTTGTCATGAGTGCCTCAATAGTGACAAAAGACTGAAATTTAGACAGGCACCCCTAATTCCCACAGAAATACCAGAAGCGGTGTGGTCAAAAGTGGGCATAGACTTTATAGGACCTCTGGAAGCGATGGCACCAGAACATCGGTACGGCATAGTGCTGGTTGATTACCTATCCAAGTGGGTCGAGGCTGAGTTCGCCCCAAACATTACCACAGCGACGGTAATTGAAGTCCTCACTGAAATTTTTCAAAGAGAAGGCCTCCCCAAGGAAGTGGTAACAGACAATGGGGTACAACTGATCTCGCGGGACATGGAACAATTCCTAAGAAAGCACAATATAGGCCAAAGGAAGGCGGCCTTGTACCATCCCCAAGCTAATGGGCTTGTTGAAAGGGCCAACAGGTTCATTAAGGGAGCAATACAACTAGCCACGGCTTCGGGGATGGACCTCCTAAAAACTACCAAGGAGGCCATAGCGGCCCACAGACTCACTCCTAACGGAATAACGCAAATATCTCCGTTTCGGATGTTGAGAGGGAGGAGTGCAGCCTCCACGCTCATACCACCATGGTTATCCAAAGTGAGAGAAGATGAAGCAGTGGACATGTCAGAAGTGGTGTGGAGAATTGAAAACAGCAAGGCACGCATGAAAACATGGAGTGACCAAAGAAGAAGAACCAAGCAAGCGTCAGACATTGGAGGGGGAGATTGGGTCAAAATAAGACTACCAAAAAAGGACCAAATCACGGGCTCTCGGTTCAGCAGACCCACCAAAGTGGTCCACAGGGGAACTAATCATGTCCGCACAGAGGACGGGCGCACATGGAATCTGGAAAGAGTAGCCCTATATCAGAAGAGACAAGAAAGAGCAAGAACCCTGGAGAGGCCACCTGCCGAAGAAGGAATAGACAACGAGCGAAGGGAACCACGGGAGCCCGAGAGAAACGACAAAGAAAGGGAAGAAACAGAGATGGAACCGGGATCGCCCATGCCAGAATCCGAACAGGAGCAACAGGAAGATCGCACTGGAAAGGGTGACCGGCCGAGAAGAGAGCACAGAAGACCGGTGAGATACACTGACTATGTTATGCAATGAACCTCCTCTTTCTTTATCAAAGGGAGGTGTGTAGAGATATCGCGAGAGTCTCCTACTCTCGCGAGATCTCGCGTTGGTGGCTAGGACCGCCCCCGCGCGCTTCGCGCGCATTACGGGAGCACCAGAGGACGCGGCAAGACGCATCCTGCCGGCTCCTCCGTTATTTGGGCCCATGGGGCTATTATTATTATTGGACATTTCTGTCTCACAGCCCAGAAACAGTTATTAGGCAAGCTTACCTAGCCTTCAGACTTTGCAGTACTTACACGTTGATGGCAGATTGTTATCTGTGAAATAAAAGCCATCCAGCCTGTCATCACGCCTCCTGTCATCTGTGCAAGAATTTACAACACCTTTTCCCCTCTTTTAGAAAGTCGAATCTAGGTGTGTTGTATTGTGCTGTGCTAAAAAATGTAGCCTTTTTCCCCTTCTAGGAAATTCAAATCTGGGTGTGTTGTATTGTGCTGTGCTCAAAAACGTAGCCCCCCCCTCTTTTGGGGAAAGTCAAATCTAGGTGTTGTATTGTGATGTGATCAAATACTTAGCCCACAACTTGACATGCACAACTTGACCGTGTGCGCTCCCTTGCTTCTCTAGCCTCATGCGCTGCCTCGCATCGTAGATTCCCACATCCTGTTCCGTTCCCCCTCCTGCGTTTTCCTTCCTTCCTCTCGCATCTCACCCCTTTCCTCTTCGATCTATTGTGTACTATTCTGACACTGCCTCATGCTCTGCTGTTTTTCTGGCATTACCTTGCATTGCCTGCATTCTTCTTCTAGGCTCCTGCTGTGTTCTGTGCCTTGTTGACTGTATTGACTTTGAGTTTGCGCTCTGCGGTTCTTGATATTATGTTGCTATCCACGGTTTGTGGAATCACAGTGCAATTGCCTGCATTCTTCACTTCTAGGTTCCCGGCTGACCTCTGTGTTTTGCTTTTGCTCCTGTATTCCGTCTGCATGCTTTACTTCCTGGTTCCCTATTGTGCGCTGTGCTTTGCCTTGGTTCTGAATTATATCTGCATTCTCTACTTCTAGCTTCCCTGTTGTGCTCTTTTCTTTCTGATGGTTCGGTACTGCATTTGATTTGTAGGTCCGTTGTTCTTTGTTGTGCCCCGCCCTTTTGTGTCCCCCCTTGTGCCTCCCTCCTGTCTGCCCCCTGCCTCCGGCCCATGAAGCGTGTGTCAGTACTTTCTTTCCTCCTCCTGCAACTTTAGCTGACTCACACCCTGACACAGCCCTCTCTAACCTTCATCTCTGTATCTCTAACACTCTGTATGTCCTTGCCCCTGCCATGAGGATCCGCTTGAAGCCCAAATCCAGGTGCAACTCTTGGTACGATTTCAACCTCGCTGCCCATAAACGCAAGTGTTTTGGGGCAGCAGAGAGGAAGTGGAGGGCATTGGGCGCACACCGTGATAAACTGCCCTGCTGCCTGCTCCAAAGGCAGTACAGACCGTCTGTCCTCTCTAAAAAGAGAGCTTACTTCCAAGCTCGCATCTCTGCAGCATCTAACAACTCGGCTGAACTTTTCAAAATCTGCATGGAGCTGGCCAATCCTGCTGCAGACTAAACCTTGCCTGTTCCCTCCCAGGCCCTCTGCACGGCTTTGTACTCTCATTTCACTACTAAAACTCACTCCTGGCCGGTCTGAGGTCGTCTCTCCTCCTCCTTTGCCCTGTTCACCTCCTGATAAGTTTCTAGACAAGTCTGATCTATGTCAAAGCAGGTTCTCCGCTGTTCATGCTGAACCATCAAGGACCACATCAACACCCTTGTTCCAGCCTTGGCCAATTTCTGCAATCACTCTTTTCCCAATGGAACTTTCCCCTGCCCCCTAGCCGCTCTCTTGTGCACCCCCTTCTAAAAAAGCCATCGGCTGATCCTTCCTCTTCGGCTAACTATCATCTGATCTCCATCACTCCTTTCCTGGGCAAACTCTTGGAAAAGCTGGCCATCTCCCAGCTTAATCTACATACTGAATCTGTTGGTTGCCTCCATGATGACCAGCCTGGCTTCAGTGCTGCCAGAAGCACGGAAACTGCTCCCCTGAACACCCATGACGACTTGCTCTCCAACCTTGACTCTAATCTCCTCCTATCCTCATTCTCCTCGATCTATCCTCTGCTTTTGACACAGTCAACCATGCCATCCTGCTCAGTCACCTCCACGACAACCTTGGTATTACTGATCTGGCCCTGGCCTGGTTGACCTCCTTTCTCACCGGCCGATCCTCTCAGGTCCGGCTGGGGTCTTTCCGCTCATCTACCTCCAACTTTCTGAGGGTCTGACTCTTCTCCAAGCAGAGAGTTGGGGGCAGATCTATCTCCTCAGATGGGGCCTCCCTCTGGAACAGCCTCCCTGCCTCTCTCAAACTTCAGCAGAACCCCTTCTGGTTCCGGAAGCAACTCAAGACCTTCCTTTCCCTTCCACTTTCTCTCTTCCTCTCCTCTGCTTATGCACCTGACTGCTCTGTGCACTGGTTACCTGGTCTTCCTCTGAACTCACGCCCAGGCTCCTGCATATCCAGTTGCTCTTGCACTGCCTCCGGGCTCCCCACCACTTAAGGGTTTGTATCTGCAACACTACAGTCCCTTCTCTCTGCACTTATGAGCCACCTTATGGCTGCACTTGTGAGTTAACTCCACTTCCTTCTTCCCCCCTGGCACTACTCCCCTTCCTTCTTCCCCACACTTGCACGATCTGAATGACACAAGGCCGAGTAAGATCGTTATTTTGTCCTTCCTTTTTCCCCCTCCTTGTCTTGTCACGCCTAGAAACACTTGTGTACAGGCGCGTTATAAATGCCACATCATATCATATCAGTATAAATGCATTGTTCTCTATTGAAAAATATGTGCAGGGGAAGAAAGTACTATTTTGCATTATTTAGCCATGTTGATTAACTCAAATACCTTTTAAAATGATTTTAGAAAGAGATGTGGAATTTTATTAGATTAATGGACTTAGATGAAATGGTCCCTCAAGATATTTTAAAGAGCGTGGTCGAAAAATGGGATAAGATATGGGATATAGCGGACTTGCAAAGGTTAAAAAAATATAAGAGTCAAAGTATCCTATGTCTACCAGGCAAGGAAAAGAGACTATGGGCCTCATTACGGGTCTGGCAGTTACCGTGCAGTAAAACCGCCAGGTTGCCGCCAGACCCAAATGAATTACCGGCGCCTGACTTCCCGGTGCCACCGGGCTATTCCGAATGGGAATGGGGAACACGGAAGCACCGGCACCGTTAATAACAGTGCCGGTGCTTCTATGAAACTCTGCAGGCGGGTGCCGTTCCGCCCTCCAGATCTAACGCTGGCGGGCGGGACGGCACCCACCCACAGAGTCGTACTGTGCTGGTCTGGAAAACACCAGTGCCGGTAGGCTTACTGGCACCAGTGTTTCTGGACCCGCACAGTCGTAATGAGGTCCTATATCAGAAGAAATTCCCATCATCGTGGGCTCGTCTCTGGTATTTGAAGTTCAGGTAAAATTCTCTTCCTACTTTGGAAATATTAGGCCCTCAATTGTGTATTCCAAAACAGTTAAGGACTTGTAGACTATGTGGGTTGCAATGTTTAGAGTCATTATACCATATGGTTATAGATTGTACAGCTCTGATGAAAGAGAGGATAACATTTTTTGAACCTTTTATCAATTCTACGGCAGAAGTGATTGGTAAGTTCCTCTCAAACAGATTGATGGCAGGGACCCAGATTTCTCTTCTTTTAGCTTTAGTAAAGTTCTTAATCATAATTTTTGATGAAGTTTTATTAAGTACCGTTGAGGCACCACCTCCCTATTCCTCTCTGTGTGGGCTGGCCTCTGCTCTTCTTTACTTTCTTCAAACTCTAACCTTCTCCTCCTGGGAGTTTTCAACATTTAACTGGACTCCCCTAGCTCTGCATCCACTCTATTCACTGACCTCTGATCCTCACTTTCCCTCTCCATTCTCCCTTCTGGGCTAACTCACACAACTGGACACACTCTGGACGCCCTCATACACTCTAACCACTTTCACTCCCCCCCAGTAGTCACCCCTCTCTCCTGGTCAGACCACTCTCACCTCTCCTCCCATCTTGGTCCCATTGGCCCTCTGGCTGCCCCCCCAGAAGTCGCACCAACCTCGTTCACTAACACCCCCCCGATGAAACGAGTGACTGCGCCTGCCTTCGCCTCCACCTTCACCCCCCTTACCCTCCCACCTCTGACTCTACCTCTGACTCTGCCCTCAGTAACCTCCATCTTTCCATCAACAACACTCTTGACATTATTGCCCCAGTCATGAGGATCCGCCTGAAACCTGCCATAAAGCGTAACACTTGGTATGACACTGAACTTGCAGCCCTGAAACGAAAGTGCTGGGCAGCAGAACGGAAGTGGCAAACCTCAGGCTCATCCTCTGACAAACTGTCCTGCCGCCTGCTCCAAAGGCAATACAGACTCGCCATCCGTGCAAAGAAAAGAGCCCACATTCAGGCAGGGGTTTCTGGCGCATCCAATAACGTGGCTGAACTTGTCAAAATCTGCAGGGAACTAGCCAACCCCTCTGCAGTCTCCTCTCCTCCTCTCCTTCCCAGGCCTTCTGCAATGCACTGACCTGGCACTTTGCCACCAAAACTCAGGACATTCTTACCACCCTTACTACACTCCCTCACAACCCATCCCACTCTGACCCCACCCCTCCTCCCCCCTCCTTCCTCATTTTCCTCCTTCTCTCCTGTCACACCTGATGAAGTTACCGGAGTTGTCCACTCCATGAAGGTCTCTTCTAAACAGGTCTCCACTTGTTCATCCAGAACCATCAAGGATAACATCGGCTCACTTACCCCTCTCTCGCTGAGTTATGCAATCACTCTTTTATCACTGGATCTTTCCCCTCGCCCCTTAAGCACTCCCTTGTGCGCCCCCTCCTGAAAATAACACCCTACGACCCTAACTGCCCTGCCAGCTATCACCCTTTACCATCATCCCCTTCCAGGGGAAGCTACTTGAGAAACTGGCTTTGCCCCAACTTAACTCTCACACTGAACTTGTTGCTGGCCTCCACGACCATCAATCTGGATTCCAAGCATCCAGAGGCACAGAAACTGCTCTTCTGAACACCCTTGAAGAACTGCTCGCATTTCTGGACTCCAACTCCCCAGCTGTCCTTATCCTTCTTGATCTCTCCTCTGCATTTGACACAGTTAACCATTTCATCCTGATACAAAGGCTCTGCGATATACTTGGTATCTCGGAATGGGTGCTAGATTGGCTGTCCTCTTTCCTCACTAACCACTCTTCCAAAGTCATCCTGTGCTCCTTCTTCTCTCCTACTTCCATCGCCACCTGTGGTGTCACCCAGGGCTCTATACTCTCCCCCTGGCTCTAAAAAAAAATCTAACTTGCTTTCCTTGCACGCCTCATCTCCTCTTTCTCTTCCAACTTCCAGTGTTACGCAGACGACACACAGCTCTTCTTCAGACTCCCTGCTGATCCTCTTGCACCCTCGATCATTCGTGATTGCCTATCTTCCATCCAGTCCTGGTGCGCCTCCAATGATCTATGCCTCAACTTCTGTAAAACTGAGATCCTTCTCATTGAGACCCCCGCTCCCTCATTCTTTACTTCACTCTGGCATTCCTCCTTGGGCTTTCCCCCTGCACCTTCAACTGAAGCCATGAACCTTTGAGTCATCTTTGACTCCTCTCTTTCCTTCCTCCCTCACACTCAGGACATTGCCAAGAAGTTCAACTATCAGCTCTCCTCTCAAAGGAATTGTACCTTTTCTCATTTTCCCTCAGAGGCTCAATGTGACTCAAGCCATGGTTCTCTCTAGACTTGACTACTGTAACAGCCTCCTCCTGAATCTTCCTTCTCCCACTCTGCGACCGCTGCAGCGTATCCAGAATAGAGCAGCAAGACTTATCATTGGGCTTAAGCCCAGGGAACACATCTCTCCTGTAATAAACAAAATTCACTGGCTCCCGGTTGCTGCACAGATTAAATTCAAATCCTTCTGCATCATCCACAAGACTGTCTGGGTTCGGGGACCACACTATTTTCAACTTTATATCACTAAATAATCTGCCTCTAGAGCACTTCGCTGCTCTGGCACAAACTCTTTGTGTGTTAAGCGTTTTGCTAAACAGAGGGCCGCTCACTTTCCTCTGTCGACTCCCTCCTTTGTAATAGCCTCCCCCTCCCTCTGCGCCTTCCGCAGAATCTTCTCAAATTCCGGAAGCTCCTTAAGACTTTCCTCTTTTCCTCCTCCTTTCCTCCTTCTCTCCTCTGCTAATCCCACAGTTTCTGCATCTGTGTCATTGGACCTTATGCGTCATTGGCCTTGACCTCCCACACCAATTCTTACCAGCTCCTGTCGTTCCACAGCCCTTTGCATCTTCACACACTCTGCTCTGGAGACTCGCACTTACACCTCCCGCGGCCCAGGCCGTGTAGCACTCTTCATTGCTAGCACTTCACCCTTGGCTCACACACGGACCCGGACGCCCCACCACTTACCCCCTCTTCCCTCTTCCTTTCCGCACTTGCACGTTCTGAATACCCACAAGGCATAGTAGGTTTGTCCCCCCTCGCTCTTCCCCCTCTGCTCTTAAATATTGGATTGCATTGTTGTCATTTATTTTCCACTCTCCCTTCCTCCCTGCCCTGTGGGTGCTTTGAAACAGTGGGCTCATTATAAGTTTGCCGGTGCAGGAACTACGGTACCAGTAATCTTGCTGGTACTGTAGTCGGACCTCCTAGGCAGAAAGGCACCCGCGAGCACAGGGCCCGGGAATTGCCCATTTGCGGGCGCCGGAAAGTTTCAGAAGTTTGGCGGCAGCCTGCCGGTTTTACCAGCAAGGCTACCGCCAAACTTATAATGAGGCCCATTGTGTTGTTTAGGTACCATGTATCTGCCCACTGCTTTGACTCTTTCATCTGTGTCTTGCTGCCGCCCTGCAACATGGGGTAGGCACCATCTACTTGCCCTTTGCTGGACTTTCGCATCTGTGTGCTTCTGCTGCCCTGCAACACGGGGTAGGCACCATATATTTGCCTATTGCTGGACTTTCGCATCTGTGTGTTGCTGCTGCCCAGCAACATGGGGTAGGCACCATATTGCTGCCCTCTGATTTGACTTTGCATCTGTGTGTTGCTGTCGCCCTGCAACATAGGGCCAGGCTCACTGGAAGTGATCATCACCATGTACTTTTTTCTTTTGCACTTTGCGTATGACGTATTACCTTTGTACTATCCAGAATGTTGTAATGTACTTGGGGCCTCATTACGACCAAGGCGGTAATCTTCCGTCATTACCGCCATGGCGTAATGAGCGTTTACGCCGTGGGCCGATGGCGTAAAGAGCGCCACATTACGACCCATAACGCAATTAACGCCATGGCGGAAAAGGCCCCTACCGGCATCGTAAAGCGAGCAAGGTGCACCTCCGCCACCGTAATTAGCGGTCACCGTAATTAGCGGCCACCGTGATTAGCGACCACCGTAATTTGCGGTGGACGTAAAAAGCTGAACCGGAAATAGCGTCATCGCGCCGGAACGGGAAACAGCACGTCGGCCATCTTTAAAAACACAATCCATTGCCATCCTACCGAACAACACCAGACCCAACCCTGACACCTGTCCCAACCAATCAGCCACCCATCCAAGTACCCGAAAATGCCAAAAGTTGTAAAGAAGGCATGTGACCGCCAGCGCCAGGAGAGATTCAGCAGGGAGGAACTCTGCATGCTTGCGGAGACCCTGCAAGACAACGCAGGTGTCGTTTTCTCCCCGGAAATGACCAGGACAGCGATAGCGAAGAAGAAGGCCATCTGGGCCCTGGTGGCCGAGCGCGTCAGCGCGGTGGGGACTGTACCCCGCACCCCACAGCAGTGCAGGAAGCGCTGGGATGACCTACGCATACGGGTCAGAGCCGTCATCTCTGCAAACCGCAACCTTGCCCTGGGTACCGGTGGAGGGTCGGAATCCCCACTAAAACTCCAACCGTGGGAGGAGATCTGTGCAACCACGATTGGCATGGAATCCATTGAAGGCGTTGGAGGGATGGAAAGGGGAGCTCCGACATCAGGCGATGAAGGTAGGTGCCTCAAACAAGACATGCCATAGTCACTGCAGTCCATTCATGTGTAGCACAAGGTTGCCCTAGAGTGTAAATGCAACACATTTCAACACTGCCCATAGCCACATGCGAGCACCACCCTGTATACACTGCTGGCACCCGCATACCTGCATCCACATTCCACACTAAAAGGAGACAACCTGCATGGCCCTGCCTGAAATCTGCCTCATCTACTGACCAGAATAATGTCAATCATTGTCATTCCAAAGTCCGCAGACCCATCAATAACGCCCTCCCTCCTTTGCTCCACCACAGGCACAGATTCACACCCCGAGGACCAGGACACCCCTGCGACGAAGAGAGCCAAGAAGGCCATCAATACCGTCCCCGCACCCTCAACCTCAGCTGCAGTGAGGCAGACCCCACAACAAGCAGGACCCACTGCGAGCATACTGGACGTCCCACCGGCAAGCAACCCTGTAGGCAGCAGGCCAGCAGCAGCTGCTCCACCTCTACCGACATTGCCTGCCACAGAAGGCACCGGGTCAGCGGCCAGCAGCAACATTGGTGAGACAGCTGCAATAGCTGCATGTTCAGACTCAGACATGGAGCACGAGGTCAGAAGCCCCGCTGACCTACTACATTCCCCCTGTTTCTCAGACGCCAGCCCCCATGAGGATCACACACAGGGGCACACAGAGGTAGAGGAGTGGCCTTCCACCCCAGGCCCAGTCCTCACTCCACAGGAAGGGAGCAGCCCCTCCATCACACCACCAGCACTGGCCATGGGCCAGCAGGGGCAGCAGTCCCTCGAGGACATCACAGAACGGCAGCAACAACTGTCCACGATGCTGACTGAGCATGCCGCGGAATGTGTGGGGGCTAGGGCAACCATTGAACAGGCCACGGAGACCCTAAGGGCCGAAGTAGCGCAGAGCACTGCCACCCTGAGGGATGCCATGCAGGCCATGTCCAGGGACATCTGTGCTGAACTTGCCGCCTTGCGTCGTGCGCTCACTGAGCACACCCACACCCTACAGGACGTGCATGCACGGGGGCAGGCAGGGACATCCTCCACTGCCAGTTTTGCACAGAGCAGCCCCGTGCGACGTACTGGACGTAACCTGCGCTCCACAGCCAGGGGTGCCCCGGGTGCCGGGAGAGGGGGCTTGTAACAGCCTGTGGCCACTGTCACAGGCATCTGTTGACACCTACATGGGGTGTGTTGGGGTGTACAGGGGGGAGGTGGGGGGAGGTGTGTTGGGGTGTGCAGGGGGGAGGTGGGGGGGTGTGTTGGGGTGTGCAGGGGGGAGGTGGGGGGGGTGTGTTGGGGTGTGCAGGGGGGGCTGGGGGGGTGTGTTGGGGTGTGCAGGGGGAGGGGGGGTGTGTTGGGGTGTGCAGGGGGGAGGTGGGAGGGGGTGTGTCACGACGTTTCATAGTTTGAATACACTTTTTTCTTTCTGAAAAAGAATTGTGTGGACATTTTCATTGCGTATGTATGCTTTATTGGTGTACAGTCCACAGTGTGCATGTCCCAGAGCCACACAGTGCCCCAAGTGCAGTCACCATGTGATACACACCAGCCGTGTGTGCTAGAAGCAGTGGTCGATGATACTTTGGCGCATTGCACGCCCCTCCTGTGCATCGCCTCCTCCATGGGGTGCCGCCCCATCTGCACCCTCCTCATCCTCATCGTCAGGTGGTTGCAGTTCTGCGTCAGGCGGCAGGGGCACATTCCGTCTGACGCACATATTGTGTAGCATGACACATGCCATGACGATCTTTGCCACCTTCTCATGGCCATACAGGAGTGCCCCACCAGACCTGCTGAGGCTTCGGAACCGTGCCTTCAATAGGCCGAATGTCTGCTCTATGACCACACGAGTACGTGTATGTGCACGGTTGAAGTCCTCCTCGTGCTGGTTCTGCGGGTTCCGGACTGGTGTAAGGAGCCACCTCTTCAGGGGATAGCCTGCATCACCTGTATGTAGGCGAGAATGTATGTGTCAGTCATGTTGTCTGATCAAGAACATGATGTTCCACCATGGCTTGCATCCAACTGTTACTTTGGCTCACTTCTACATGCACTAATTGATTAACACAATGCTACCACTATATGCTCATGGCTCCCATGGCCTGTTTTGCATGCCATCACCCAATGTATGCAGAGGGGTTGTGTGCATTGTGAGTGCCCGTCCTCTGTCTCCGTTCTCTGTGTTACTCACAGCCAGGTGGAGTATGCATCCCCCCCTTTCAGCCAGGTGGAGTATGCACCCCCCCTTTCAGCCAGGTGGAGTATGGACCCCCACCCCCCCTTTCAGCCAGGTGGAGTATGCATCCCCCCCCCTTTCAGCCAGGTGGAGTATGCATCCCCCCCTTTCAGCCAGGTGGAGTATGCATCCCCCACCCCTTTCAGCCAGGTGGAGTATGCATCCCCCCCTTTCAGCCAGGTGGAGTTACACCCCCCCCCTTTCAGCCAGGTGGAGTTTGCATCCCCCCCTTTCAGCCAGGTGTAGTATGCATCCCCCCCTTTCAGCCAGGTGGAGTATGCACCCCCCCTTTCAGCCAGGTGGAGTATGCACCCCCCCCCTTTCAGCCAGGTGGAGTATGCATCCCCCCCCCTTTCAGCCAAGTGGAGTATGCATCCCCCCCCCTTTCAGCCAGGTGGAGTATGCATCGGTACGTCATTCACCTGCCCACTTCCATGACATTGGACTCACCGAGTAGCCAGGATCTTGGCCCTGCATGTCGCTCCATGTAGCGTGGTATTGTGGAGTTCCTCAGGACCATAGAATCATGGGTTGATCCGGGGAATCGGGCACATCAATGTGTGATGATCTTGTTGGAGTCACAGACCATTTGCACGTTGATTGAGTGGAACTGTTTCCGGTTGCGGTACGGTACCTCCATGGCACGTGGAACCACCAATTCCACATGGGTGCAGTCGATGGCACCAATGCAACCGGGTATGCCGGCTAGTGCATGGAAACCCACTTTGGTGTTTGCAATCTCCTGGCCAGTCCGTGGTAATGAGATGTGGTCGTCTGTGTGCTTGAGGAGGGCATCGAGCACTTGGATGAGTGTTTGTGAGAATAATGGTTGTGAAATGCCATGCAGGTGCCCCACTGTGTGCTGGTAGGTGCCTGTGGCCAGGAAGTGGAGTACAGACACTACCTTCAGTAGGGGGGGTGGCGGTTGGAGTTTCTATCATGCTGACGATGTTGTTGTGTGTCATGTCTACGATGGCGGTGATGGTGTCCCGGTCCAAACGGTACAGGGTGTGGATCTGCTGAGCAGTGAGGTTGAATGGATTGGCTCTGATGCGTGGGATTGGGGGCTGCCTGCGTGGTGGCACTGGCTGTGCTGGTGGGGCTTGCTGGGCCTGCCTTGCCCTCCTTCTCCTCCTGCGTCTCCTCTGTGCTGCCTGTTGTTGTTGTTGTTGTTGTTGTTGTTGTAGTTGCTGTTGTAGCACATGCATTGCTATCAGGTCCTCCAGCCCCAACATTGCTAGTCGTATTGGTATCATTGTGGAGTGTGACTGGGTGTGGGAAGGGGTGGGGTGTGCTCTTTTTGTACTTTTCACCTGTGCTGTTTCTGTGCACCTGTGGCAGCTGCATTCACTTAACATGGCCCTGTACGGTTGGTTCGCGATGGCGTTATTAGCACCATGGCGGTAAGGTACTTAACGGGCTGGGTGATGGAGTTAGGTGCATGTCCGCTTGGGTCGGCATTTGCGTACCTTTCCGCCCTGGCGCTAAGTACGGTGTGGGTGGTCGCGTGCGTGCACCCTTAGCGCAGTTAGCGGCAGCGTTAACTACGATGCCGCTAATGGCACCGTAGTTAACGGTCACGGGTCATGATCGGACCTGGCGGAAAACGATGGCGGTAACCATTTACCGCCATCGTTTTTCACTTAGCGCCAGGGTCGTAATGAGGCCCCTTGTCTTACGCTTCCTATTCTGTAACCTGAAGCACTGAAACCAATTTCTTAAGTTTAAGCGCCTAGATACCTCTGGGTTTTGCACGCTATATAAATAAACAAATACAAATCCAAATAATACAATCCAAATCGATGGGGTCCTTCCCAGGCAACTGCACCTTCTGGGGGCTTTCAGGCATTCCCATAGACTACTAAAACATGTGCTGCTTTTGATAATGGTTTTACATGCCAACCAGACCCCGTAGACCTTGCCGCAACCTTGGAGACAGGCTACCTTGAAGACCAGGAACACGACTGCTCATGTAAGTCAGTAACATCCCAGCCTAAATGAACTTATCTATCACATAAAGAGGACCACGTTACTTTTTCACTAAAGTCGACACATCCCATTCTATTGCAGAACACCGGGACTGCTCCACAGTGCCACAGTGCCATAACCATTGACACTGTGCCTTGAATACCAGATACATGACCGCTCATGTAAGCCAGTAGCATCCCAGCCTAATTGAAAGTGTCTATCGCAGAGAGGACCGCGTTACATTTTCACTATAACCAACACATCCCATTCTATCACAGAACAGCAGAGTTGATCCACAGTGCCATATCCCTTGACAACGTGCCTTCTGCTACTACACAACAGGGTAAGAATCTAATGACTGTACTGCTATTGACTAAGGGACCATTTGTACTTAACTATATACTCAGATATGGTTTCAACACTTTTACAGATGACATCCAATCACTGATCCATAGATGGATATAATAATCAGACGGTTATTGCATGAAATGCAGATAGCACAACACTTTTATAAGAATTCTGGCGTCTAAGTGACCACAACATACGAGACCCAGCAGTTCTTTAGAATAGGCTGAACAAAAGTGGAACTCGCACGCAACAGATGTACATTGGTCTTTTGAACATTCTGCCAAATTGATCTTTTGGGAGTTTGAAGAGTCACCATTTAATTGATTAAATTGAACACTTATTTGCTTCTGAAGAAGGTATATATATCTTCCGGAAACGCATTGAGCTGTATGTACTGTTTTGTACACCAATGACTAAAAATATTATCTGTAAAACACTGTTGATTTGTAAAAAAATATACGAAACGTTTACTTGATTTAGGGCCTCATCACGACTTGGGCGGTAACGGTAACGCTATAAGCGCGGGCGGTATTAGCCCTACTGCCGAACTCCCCGGCGCTAATAGCACCGGATCACGGGTTCGGCGGTAATGTAAGTCCCCATTCCCCACTGAGCCCATTCGGGAATGCCCCATTCCCCATTGGGCTCAATGGGGAATCTTCGCGCTAATACCGCCGGCGGGTTTCCCGCCGGCGGTAATAGCACAAATTTTCGGCGGATTTCCCCCCAGCTCAGGGCTGGGGTGAAATCTGCCGAAGCCCTGATTTGGCGGACCCTTAAATCCGGCGGTAATAGCGCTACCGCCAGATTTAAGGGTTACCGCCGAAGTCGTGATGAGGCCCTTAATATCAGAACCATACCTACCGACAGAAATGACGTTACTACAAATTTCTTGAACTTCTGAATGGCAGTCACTAGTAATAATGGTGTGCAGGGGACGGGAGTGTCATTCAATTGAGGACACTTTTTATTTTTGCAACTGGGGTTGACACTACCCCTGCTGCAGTAAGAGAACCCATTTTAAAGGGTGAAAGCGCAATGTTGTTTAATTATCAAGAATGCAGATATTTATGTATTTATGTGTAGTTTGCAGAAATGGGTTTCTTATCAACAGAAGCACAGCATTCTATTTCATGCATATTGCTTTCTATGTGTTATAACAACATCTAAAAATAACCTCACTCGTGCAGGTGCTTCCTGGAACCAATGCCATTTTTCTAATAAGAAGTAGAGCATGGTATTTCCTGCATACTGCTTCCTATGTGTTATAGCAACATCAAAGAATACTCTCACCACTGGAGATGATTCCTGGGACCAATGCCATTTTTCTTGTCAACAGAAGCAGAGCATGGCATTTCCTGCATACTTAGCAAATTAAGCTCACCCTGCAGCTGCTTCCTGTGCAGGTCTTCAGTCCTAAGTTAAAAAGTATCCTTGCTGACGGACATTAGTTTTAGTTGGTAAACAAGTATTTACATGGACTGCTTGTTTATACAGCTGGCCCAAACATCCTGTATTCTAGCGATCTAATTATAAACTCCTTCTGTGCTTTCTGCTGATGTGGCTAGAACACCTCTCTATGAGTCACCACATTCCTAGGATTCCCCTGGCCACATGCCTAGGATAAAACCCCTGCAGAAATTCACAGCTCTTTGATGGGTCGCATTGGGACACATGAGGTTTGCCACACTGTCAAAGACAATACTTTGACTTTTGTATGGGATCTGGGAAACACACGTTACTTATAAAGTAAACTGCTTTAATTATTTCGGCAATAGGGTTAGTGACACGTTTTTCTTTTAAGTTGAATAAAAACCAGTGAATTGTAAATCCTCTAGTCCG
This sequence comes from Ambystoma mexicanum, assembly GCF_040938575.1. Lineage (NCBI taxonomy): Eukaryota > Metazoa > Chordata > Amphibia > Caudata > Ambystomatidae > Ambystoma > Ambystoma mexicanum. Next base: position 979,955,683 of record NC_090930.1, on the reverse strand, counting down.
GGTCCTCCCTCTGGCTTGCCACATGGCACAATAGTCTGCACCATGAGGTCCATGGTGATGCTGCATAGTCCTTCGTATGAATTCCGGCTCTATCCCACCCTGTGACCACTGGTAACTCCTCATTTCAGGCAATGCAGACTTAGAACTGATAACAGCCTTCTGCAGGATCCTTAGTGATGTATGGGGTGTCCCAGGGTCTGCTGCTCCAAGGATCAGCACAGTCACTGATCCTGATCAATTTTTGGTATCACAAAATAGCCCAAGAGACACTTCTCTGCTTTCTCATTTCATGGTATATGCTGCCCAGGGTTATGCATCTGTAGTTTTCTGTTTTGTGGCCCTCTGCACCGCCACTGTCTGGACAGGCTGCTGTAGCACACAGCCATTTCACATCTGCATAGGTCTCAAATCTGTGAGCCACTGTTTGGTTAGCAACCCTCATATACTGGGCTCTGCACACTTTGATTCTGGGCCATATCATTGTTATGTTATGTTATGTTAAAAATACTTATAACACACACGGTCACCCTAAGGCATCATGGCGCAAGGAAGGACAGAGTATCAAGACCACAGGGGCCATAAAAAAGCCACATTTTAAGAAGATGGCAAAAGGTCAGATAGATCACTACCCAGCTAAGAGGAGTGGGCAGACTATCCCAAAGTCTGGCCGCCGAGACAGAAAAGGCGCGTCCCCCAAATCTCAGACAACAAAATCGTGGAATGGCCATGAGGAGTGCATCACCTGATCAAAGAGTGCGCCCTGGCATAGGGCTTAAATTTGTCCTGCAGGTAATTGGCCCCTTGATGATGATATGCTTTGCGCACCATGCACAACGATTTATACTCAATCCTTTTTGCCACTGGGAGCCAGTAGAGGGTATGAAGTACCGGACTGATATGGGCCCCGTAAGGAGTAGAGGTGGCCACCTTAGCAGCCAGGTTCTGGAGACGTTGCAGCCAGAGGATCACATCTATTGGCTGGGCAAAGAACAAGGCATTGCAGTAGTAAATGTGGCTGATGATAACTGCAGCAATGACCCGAGGGCGAAGATGGATAGGGAGGTAGGGCAATACCCCACGAAGTACATTCAGTAGGAAGTGACCTGACTTACAATATGTGTTAACCTGAGCAGTCATGGATAGAAACGAGGTGAGATGGACGCCTAAGTTCTTAACCACCATCACAGGAGTAGGTAAAACCCCGAAATCAGTGGGCCAGAAGGAAGAAGACCAAAGGGAAGAATCAGGAGGAGAATCCACTACCGGGATCTCTGTCTTGTCCCCATTTATTTTCAGCCGATTGCTGCCCTTCCAGCCCCTCAAAGCCAACAGGCACTCCCACACCCGGCAAGACATCCCAGCCTAGTCAAGATCTAAACGGACCAGGATCAGGCATAGGAGTAGCACCGGAAGCTGTGGGAGCAGATGAAATGAATCAATGGATGAATGTAGATGTTAAATATCATTGGGGACAGGGCGGAGCCCTGGGGAACACCAGAAGAAAGTGAACAAACAGAAGACAAAAAAGGAGGGAGAGAGAGGGATTGACTCCTGTCAGATAGAAAAGATGAAAACCATGCACCGATGGGGCCAGGGAGGTCTGCTAATGCCATGCGGGACAAGAGGATGGAGTGTTAAATGGCGCTGATAGATCTAACAGTATCAGAGCGCCCACCCTAGTTGACCAGCATAGTGAGATCGTCGAAAACCGAAACCAGAAGACTGCGTCCTACGATTCAGACGAAAGCCTGATTGAAAGGGGTCAAAGAGAGAAGAAAACTCCAAGAAGGAGGAAAGAAGTGGTGACATCAGAGATTCCAACAGTTTCACCAGAAACCGAAAGAGAGAAAGAGGCCAGTAGTTAGTTAGAACCGAGGCATCCAGTGACGGTTTCTTAAGAAGCGGAATAACAACTGCTTGATTAAGGTTTGTGGGAATAACGCCTGATCGGCAAGAGAGATTCACTGTTGCTGTAAATCAAGAAGTGATTGTAGGTAGAATTTCATTTAAAACTTTTAATGGCACGCGATCAGAAGGCGCTGCAGACTTCAGTAGAGTTGCTGCCCTAGACATGTCCTCTGCGGAAAATTTAGGGAAATAGGACCAAAGAAGGGGATCAGAGGCGGGCAGGTCAGCCGCCATGGTGCAAGACCAACTCGGTACACTGGAGGCAATAAGATTGCATATATCTGTGATCTTGGTTACCAAGAACTCACTTAGCGAATTGTACAAATGTTGAGTGGGGGTCACCATAGGTGAAAAACGGGTAGACGATGAGAAGGACTTGACTACAGAGAATAGGTCTTTGGATTGACAAAGTGCTGATTACAATTTGGAAGTAAACAAGGCTTGTTTGGCAGCCCGAATGAGTAAATGATACTTTCTGGTAAATTGGTGATAGGCCAGCTTTTCCTCAGGGTTATAGGCAGAGCACCATTTGCATTACACTTGCCTTAGCTTCCTGCGAGCCGCTCTGAATTCTTCTGAGAACTACAGTGCGTAAGGATGTTTTTTCAGGCGCGTGACTTTCAGAGGCGCTGACAAGTCGGCAGCCTCCTGCAACATCTTCGATAGGGAGGATAGGTCCAGTTGTGCGATATTCTGACATTCCTTATTGATAATAGATGCCATAAGGGGGAGATTGGCGGTACACCAGTGGTGTATCATAATGGTGGGTGGAACGGTAATAGCAGCCCTACATGGGGTATGCAATGCAAATGGCATCACATAGTGATCTGACCACAGTACTTGTACTTGTATTACTGGAGCCACAGAAATGGCTGATTCCGCAGAAAAGATACGATTGAGGATACCACCCAGAGTATGGGTAGCTTCAAGTACCCGCTGCAGGAAACCAAAATCCATCCTGGAGTCAAAAAAATGGGACAGAATGGGGGCAAGTGGGGCATTGTATCTGATTTTGAAATTGCACATTATGATTAGATTGGAAAAACCTAATTTGACAGGAGGCAACCAGATCAAGGAACGGGGTAAGGAAAGCAGAGTAGGACCCCAGGGGGCAGGGTCATTTCTTAATTTCTTAGACACTTAAGAAAGGAAAACAATCAGAGCTATCCACCACCCAACGAACAATCAGAGCTTCCAGACATAGGTTATGTGGTAAGGCGACCATAGTAATTGCGAAAATAGATTTAAAAATTATGGCAACTCCCCCTCCAGGGTGAAGTGCTAAATGATCAAGGTGTATCATGCTGTATCCGTCCAGACGTGCCTCCGAGAGAGTTGGCGCAGAGCTGTAAATCAGCCAAGTCTCTGTGAGACATAAGATGTCAGGGCAGTTATCTTGTAAGAACTCGAATATGGAGACGGCATGTGCCACCAGGGAATGTGTATTTAACGGATATGCCTTATCGGCATGCTTTTCCATGAGTTTAGGAGGTATATTAGCCACCCTGTAATTTTTAGCAAAATTCACGCGAAATGCATTGTGTATGTGAGCAAGACCTACCAGGGCCTGTCTCAGTTATCTTACCCTGCCACTAGTAGTCCAGCCCTCCTGCCCATCCGTTGCCCAGATGGACACAGATGGGCATAACTTAGGCTCAACTTTGTGCGCGACAAAGTCTCACCCGCTGCGCCCAACTGCTGCGCCGTCAGCTCGACTGTTGATTAAATAGCCACGTAGTATTACAGAGGCCAATCCTCTAACGTTCCAGGAAGTGAGTAGGAGGAGTTTCCTGCTGGCAATGCATGCTGGTATGAAACCATAGAAAGAGGACTACAGCCGAGTCGACCCTCAGAGTCCCAGGAGGCCAGGCACCCTCTGAGAACATTGCATCCACTGGCTACAAGGAAATGAAAAAGGGAACCAGTAGCCAACCTAAACAAAATAAAGTAAAACACCAGAATTGGTGTGATTGCAGGAGATTAGGTACCCAGCCACCAGCCAAGGAGTGGAATAGTACCCCACCCTAAAAGGAAATAAAATTGTGACAATATACTGGATAAAAATCAGCAAATTAATAAAAGTGCACCGGGTGCGAAGCCTTACCGTGTGCATCATTCAGCAGTGTTTCTCTGGAACATTCCAGTCACCATTACAATGCCAGACTGCCTTGTTCCACCAAAAAAGCATTGTAATCTTCCCTGGTGTAGGACCTTCCTCGCTATCCTGCCACCTTTGTTGGGTTCCACAGAGTCCCCAATCTCTTGCCCTTTACAAGAAACTGTAATCTAACCCCGTTGATCAACTCCCCACACACATTATCTGCTTCCACTCAGAGATTAATGTACAAAATTATTGGGAGATTAGGGACGGGGGTGGCGAGGGAGGAAGAGTGGGGGGTGACGAGACAGTGGGGGTCATTCTGAGTTGGGCGGTAAGGGTTAATGGGCACCGGTAAGGATGCCGGTGCCGGTAAACCCTTACCGCCCAATTCCGAGGTCCCTTAGCGGGAACCGCAAAGGACGTGTGGTCAGACCACACGTCCTTAGCGGGTCCCGCTATGGGACCAGGGCACTAATTACGGGCCCGCTATTTGCGGCCCCGTAATTAGGGCCTTCCCCATTCCCATTGAGCCCTATAAGGGCTCAATGGGAATGGGGAATGGTTTACTGAATGGGGATTTACCGGGTCCTCCAGGGTTGGAATGACCCGGTAAGTCCCCATTCAGCCAGACTGGACCCGGACCCGATATTGGAGGCAGCCATGGTGCTAATAGCACCAGGACTGCCTCCAATCTCGGAATTACCCCCATTGTGTTGTTCTAAATGTGTTATGATTGTTATTGGTATAGTTATCTTGGTGAGTGCTAGTATATGAATCCATACCATCAATACATACATAGTCATTAGTGCATTGCAGTAATTGCATTGCCTCAATAGTTAATAAAATTCTCTGTTTTTACAGAGATATTCAGTGATACAAACACTATGAAAAAATATAATTAAATATCCCTATCATTTACTTTGCAGTTTTCAGCTTACATTTCAGGTTGACCTAAGCCAATGTATTTATATGAAATATGTCACTCAGAAAATTATCAAGACAAAGATAATTGAAACTTCACTTAAGATTAAAAACTACTCAGTGTTGATTTTTCTGACAGTGGAGTAGAGGTTATCCATTTACATGCATATCATTCCTCCCACAGCAGACAGTGGTTTTAAAGTCTATTGCATGTACTGTGATTTTACTGGATACATGGCATCAGAAAAACATTGAGGTTGATTTTTTTATTTTTATTTATTTGCATATGGTTACAAAAACCTTTACAAAAAATATGTTAATCTCCTATTCATTTTGAATTAATTACTTCAGCTTCAATACACATATTACACAATATTTCTACACCTGCCCCTATCTGGCGAGAACCTCTCCCGTGTGCACCAAATTCAATTAGATTCTAGGGACATTTTTCCTAGCCCTCCAATCAGGGAATTTCTCTAGGTACCTTGGGAGTCTACCCACCTTCTTGTTTAGCACTGAGAACAGGTTTGTAAAGGCTGAGCTGCGCATGGCCTTGATTGGTTTAATCCAGTCAATCCGTTCTATTGCCTTTTTTTACTTTTACTCTTCCCAGAACCAACTATCTGTTTCCAATGACCCTGCAAAGCTTCCTGAACAATGTATATTTAAGCTGTTTCCTCTTTGATTGTATTGGCCTGTTTCCCTTATTTTAGAAGAATTGGTGCTATTTTCATGTTTTCCACCTGGGGTTGTAACTTTGCAAATTCAGGGATCATAATAGGATTTTGTGTGGTGCATTTCTTCTTTAGGAAGATAGGAGCCCATGACAACGCCTTAGCTGGTGGGGCTATTTTGGCAGAGATTGTGTTTTACTCAGATGTTCCTTACCTGTTTTTGTTGGGGTCATCATTGTTTCCTTTGCATTGCAAATGACCAGGCTCAGTTAAGCTGTGCTCTGGTAGGTCTGTTTGCTGCCCCACACTAACACTCACAATCTCATTTGCCTGGTTTACTGCTCCTATAAGTTCTCGCCGTCTGGTATGTTGTAGTTTTTGTGTTCTTTTCTTTCTGTGGTCTGCGGGGAGTGACTCTCGCGTATCAATAGCACCAAGCCCTGATGGAGCAGGTTTCTGTTTTCCAACTAACGAATCCTCCATTGATGGTATCGAGATAGCCTTTAAAAAAGAGGTTGCCCCTGAGCTCTTAATTTTTAATTTCCTCTGTTTTTTAGTTTTCTTTTAGTTCTTTCTTATTTGTTGGTGGGGAAAATGTTTGCCTCTTTTTCTTGGCTTCCCTTCTCCTTCACCTCCTTCTTCTTTGATGATTCTGTTGTCCAGCATCTGTCCATTTTACATCTTCTTCCTCTGTGCCTGTTTGTTCTTTCTCTAGTGGGTTTTGGTGGGAGTCTACCACTGCCTCTACTTCCCCATCTGGTACTTGGGCCAACCTTCTGAATTCTTCCAGTATTGATTATGAGAGGGGGGTGTCATCAAATGGATGATTCGTCAAATCCTCCCTCCCTTCTTCTTCATCCTTTTCTACTGGGTTCTTTGGTGGTTTCAATTGGCTCAAGAGCTCTCGTAGCAATTGGCGAGTGTCTTCGTCCTCTGTCTTCCTCACTCGTAAGGAGTCTAGAATTGCTGAGATATCAAGACCCTGTTTTGTTGAAAGAACAAAGAAATATCGAGGCTGAGTACCACAAAGGAAATACACCAATCACGGGCTAAAAAGATTCACAGATCTTTTATTACTGTACAGTTTACAAAGCAAAACAGATAGCTATCTGGCTCCCAACACCTCGCAGTGTGTACCAGCCGACAAGGAGAGGTGAGAGAGTGCTGAACATCTAAACATTCGTGCTTTTATAAAATTTGTCTAATATTGTCCAGCCTCTTTTCACGTTAATAATTTGTGGTCTAGAGTTTGTGCCTAGTTCACATACAAAGGATTACATAGGTTTGCATTTCCATGAAGACACACTAGTGATGTATGTTCTCGGATCCCGCGGTAAGCCTTGTACTAAGTTCCTTTTCTATGCAGCTCAGCCAATACATATGCTCGAGATTTGTTCTTCAGTGCCCCAATGTTTATACAAGGATGAGGCTTGTGAGCGCAGATAACACTTAAACAACAGTTCATATGAAGCACAAGGTCTCATTACTCAGTCTAAACAGATGGTTCTCGGACAGCCGAAACATTGAAAGAACTCAAAGGTCGGAAGGCTTAGTTGCAAGTCGAAAACATTGTCCACCATTTTAGAATGAAGAACACACGAGTAGAAATCAAAATGGCAGATGAATCTTAAAATGGCGGCGAAGTTAACCCAAAAATCAGAACTTTGCAACACGGTTTTCCGTGTACCGCGAGTATACTTAGGCCAATATAAATACTAAGGAGGCACTATATAATTACTGTTTAACAAACCCTCCTTTTGGCCTAAGCCAAGAGCCTCACTAAAATTATTCGCTTTACTCGTAACTCCACGTTTCAATGTCCGCACATCCTGAATCACATTAGTCAGATATATCAATTGCCATCAAATCCTTAACAATAATTTCCTTCATTACAAAAACATTAGTCATCTTCTCAGTTGTGCCTACATGTTCGTACAGTTTGCGCACAACATCCTCCTAACATCGAACATATGACAGGAAGACATTGTATGCAACATCAACAGAACAACAGGATACCAAGGATTATCATTAAGACTGAAAGGAATTTCCATCCCCAAGACCGGAAAAAGTCCCAGAACCAAATACTAAGATGCCAGTTTCCCTCGGGAACATGCACTTCTGTACTTAGGTTGAATATGTTCGGGGAGGAGTCAGGTATGAAAACGCAACAAGCAGATCCCACCAATTTACATACTCCACCACGCTCGGCCAGGATGACGTCTAACACCATCCGGTTCTGTAGAGCCACTAATCTAATTGCTTTCTGTTCTAGCATCATGTTGTAGAGTATATCGGTGGCCCGGTTGATGGTTCTCTCCAATACTCTTGCTAATCTCCTAATAGCCTCAGAATTCATGATCTGCCCCCAAAATGGCACAAAGGATTTTGCTACATCACCCATGACTTGTGAAGGAGTATCACTGTTCTCGTCCCGCTTTGGACGAGCCCTAGAGACCTCAGAGGTGCTAGCTACATATACCCCTGGTAGCAAGATACCCAAATAACAAGTACCCTCCCAATCCCTAGGTAGCCACGGATAAGCTTCATTGCCACGGACGAAATAAACAGGATCACCTACATACAAAGTCTGTTCTCATTAGTCAAATTCGCAATATTAGTACAACCCTCAAAAGCGCCCATTGACTGAGAACCATGCCTTTGTATGCAGAAGGAAACAGAGTTGGGGCTGTGATTGATAGTATAGGAAGGAGGCGTAGCATCCTGGTTGCCTATTGGAGCCATTTTAAAAGAAATTAGCGATTGACAAGGTCTAGATAGTCTATCGGAAGGCCTAATAGAAGCAATGTTAAGCTTGCTCCTATTTGCAAAAAGAGAGCATCCCAGAGGTGCCAGGACTCGCCTTTCGAACTCATTTAAATTAGTCCCGTCAAAGTTTCCTGAGATGCTATCATTCCAACGACCAAAGAATAGTGCCCTTAGAGAGGCATAGCATGCAGTAGTTAGAGGCAAAGGATGAATATACCAGCCCAACCCTTTTTTCCTGTGTTGTGGCAAATGCAAAAAGATCCAGCAATTAGTTCTATTCAAGATCGCATGAGTCGCATTCATAATGAACAAAAGCATATTATTGTGATAACTCTGTCTGTGTTGGGAATCCCTAGGAGATAGAGTGTGCATATGCACGAAAGGTGTAGACATAGTGGGAACACTTTCAGTATGTAACATTTTTCAAGTAGCCGCGCCCCTTCGATATACCAAAACCCAAGAGCAATTACTACTGTCATACCGGTCAACATAATTACAAGAAAACAATACGCCCTCAAGGACCATGTATTTTTCTGTCCAATGTCTTTGTTAGCCACACAATCGATCGTTGCTCCGTACGAGTAGAGATAGCGACAGGCATTGTTCCTCAAAGCTCTTTCCCGAAAAGTTTCTGCGATAAACACCATAGTTCATTTGCTGGTGATCTCCTGACCACGTGATCTTGATTGAAGATAGCTTATGCCGGTCCCATCCACTTACTTATGTTTCAGAGCAAAAATGGCAAGGGACGAGTTCAACAGTCATTTCCTGTGCGCACAGCCATGCTGTGCTGTAAGTCTAGTGCTGTGGACGCAGATCGTACCTTAAGACTCCAGGTACTGCGTGATCTGTGAACAGTTGCTTCCTGATGGAAGTGGTGAAACAGAGGCAAAGTCGCTCAAGGGTGCAGAAAGATCAGAAGAAGAATTCCGAGACAAAGCAGCAGTCTCCCCAGGCCTCACAGGCTCAGGAAGAGTCTCCGAAATACCCTTGATGTTGTTCAAGACAGACTTATCACCAGAAACAGAGCAAGTAGTTTCCTTCTTTTCTTCTCCGTCGTGTGGCAAAGGGAAAGGTATCCTCTTGATGTGGTTGCGTGTATCCAGTGTCGTCTACCAGCTACTCGTACAGCAGTCTGTGTGGCCAGCAGGACCTGCAATGGTCCTCTCCAGCGTGGTGCGAGGCTGGATGCTCTCTCAAATTACTTCATGACCACCTAGTCACCGGGTCGAATTCTGTGACCTGGCCCCTCATATTTAACTGGGAGGGCTTCTCGCACCTGTTGATAAATCAAATACAAGTTTTGAGTTAACTGGTCACAGTATTCAGAAAGAAGCAAATGCTCTACATCCTTCAATTTATTTGGCTTGGGCATGCTGCAAATGTTAGCTGACCTCCCCATAATGATCTCGTAGGGGGAGAGTCCAGTTCTAGTCTGTGGGGTTGTTCGCATGGACAATAGTGATATAGGTAAAGCGTCTGCCCATTTCAAATTACTGCTAGCACAGACCTTGGCAATTCTATTCTTCAAGATACCATTATGGCATTCTACAAGTCCAGCACTTTGAGCATGTCTAGCTGAATGGAACCGTTTATTGATCTGTAATCCTGCGCATATTTGCAGAATAACAGCAGCGATAAAATGTGTACCATTATCCGACCAGATGACCCTCGGCAAACCAAACCTTGGAAAATATTCCTTAAGCATGGTTTTCGCTGTCGTCATTGCTGTAGCATCTTTCACAGGGAAGGCTTTGACCCATGTGCTAAAGGCACAAATGACTGCTAAGACATATTTGTAATTGTTACAGCACTCCATCTCGATGAAGTCGAAATGAATCACTTCAAAAGGCACAGAGGGGGGACCAAAACTACCCCTCAGTGTCGTCGTACCCTTCCCCGCATTATGCTGTAAGCAAACCATACAATTCTGGACAAAACGCTCAGCAGAGCAGTTTTTAAGATGTTAGCATTCACCCAGACAGATTCTAGCATTTTACAGATTTTCCTAGCGCATATGTGAGTGGGACAATGGGCCATTGTGATCATGGCAGTGACATATGCATTGGGTAGCATCAATCTTCCTTTTGAATTGTCTACCCAACACCCTTCCTCATCCAACTTTGCCAAACCCTCAGCCCAATGTTTGAGTTCTTCTAAAGTGGCATCATTATGAATATTCTTTATCGAGTCAAACCCTTCATCTACAGTACAAGTTTTTGTTGCTTCCTTTGTAACATACATTTCTGAGTATAAATCAGTAGCAGTCTGTTTAGCTATCCTGTCAGCAAAAGCGTTCCCTACATCATCTACTACTTTCTGATGTGCCCCGCACTTCATGATTGCTAGTTGAGTAGGAAGTGCTAGCTCTGAGAGTAGCTGAACTATCAAGGTGCCATGTCGGATTTTTGTCCCGTGTGAGGTCAAAAAACCTCATTCTGCCCATAATTTGCCGAAGTTGCGAACCACCCCAAAGGCATACTGGCTGTCAGTAAATATGTTCACTCAAAGCCCTTTGGAAAGTTCACAAGCTCGAGTCAGTGCAATAATCTCTGCGGCCTGCGTGGAGTTATGTCAAATTCTCTTGGTTTCCACAATCGTGCTTAATGTGGTGATGGCATAAGCAGCAGTGGATGTACCATCCGAAACTTTGAAGAAGGAGCCATCGCAAAACAGCTCCCCTTGTGGATCATTCAGAGGTGTATCTTTTAAATCAATCCTGTCTTTAGTGTCTTGTTCTGTGGTATAAAGGCAGTCATGTGACATTTCGTCACTGCAAGCAATATCTTGCGGAAGGGGTAACAATTCAGCCGGATTCAATACGCAACACCGTTTAATTTGGATATGCGGTGCAAATAGGATCAGTTCATATCTTGTTAATCATGCGGAAGTAAGGTGTTGCGTTTGCGTTCTTTTTAATAGAACATCTACAGAGTGAGGTACCAACATGGTTAAGGTATGACTTAGAACTATGCCCTCACTTTGCTTTACAGACGCAGCAGCAGCGACAGCTCTCAAACATCTTGGCAAAGCGCATGCAACATGATCGAGTGTGGATGAAAAATAACTGCACGGTCTATTCATCCCCCCATGTTCCTGCGTTAACACAGCCAAAGCACATCCATCACGTTCATGCACATGCAACTCGAAGGCCTTATCATAATTTGGTGTGCCCAAAACTGGTGCTGAACACAGTGCAGTCTTGAGCAGATCAAAAGCTTTCTGGTGTGCCAAGTTCCATGGCAGTGGCAAAGAAATGCCCTTCTTTGTTAATGCCAACATTGGTTTCATCACTAGTGAGAAGTTAGGGATCCACTGTCTACAGTAAGAAGCCATACCTATCAAGGCTCCGACTTCCTTCTGTGTATTTGGGACAGACATGCCAGAAATGTTCTTAATTCGTTCAGGTCTCAATTTTCTTCCCTCCTTTGACAGGAGATAGCCTAAATAGGCGACCTCCTGTCGACAATACTGAAACTTTTTCAATGAAGCTTTATGCCCATGCTTTGCTAGATGAATAAGCAATAACATAGTGCCTTCCTTGCAAGCACTTTCTGAGTCTGCAGCTAAAAGAAGGTCGTCGACAAGTGTATCGAGCTTTCAAAGCCCTACTATAAATGCTTGGACTCTCCGTGTACCCTTGTGGCGCATGGGTAAATGTAAACGAGCATCCCCCTAAGGTGAACCCGAACAAATATATACTATCCACGTGTATGGGAATGCTAAAGAAGGCATTCTTAAGATCCACCACACTGAAATGAGTAGCAGAAGCTGGAATCATTGTCAGTATCGTCGTTACATCAGGCATTGGAAATTGTGGAGCAACAATCTTATTGATAGCGCGCAAATCGATAATGAAACAGAAAGGAATTGCATTATCCCCTTTCTTATACAACGGTAAAATCGGGCTATTGCACAAACTTCCTGCAATTTCTTCAATTACTCCACGATGTACAAAGTCAGAAACTATACATTTCAAAGCTTGCTCATCATCAACTGAAATCTTATATTGTGGAATTCGTGGCAACTTAACTCCTGGTTTCAAAACAATTTTAACAGGCTCAATTTGCAAAATACCAACATCATTGTCATCAATCGCCCATAAACACGCCGGAACTTCACTAAATTCTGGCGGCAAAGGTCTAGTCAAAAAATGTGAAGCAGAAAATTGCTGAAGTGAAATCGTCAAACGCACTCCATCCGAAGAACAATGAATTACCGCATTTAATTCCTTCAACAGATTCAACCCCAACAAATTTTCTCCACAGTTCATTGTCAGAAGAAACGGACAGTGATCCGTGCATGGACCCAGTGAAATCGGTACCGGCAGAGAAACCGGACTAACCACTGGCATACCAGAAAACCCTACAGAAACGTTATTCTGCCCTGACAGTGGAATGTCTGGAACCCGTGAATGATCAATGGAACACTTCTGTGCTCCTGTGTCTATCAAAAATAGATGCTTCCTATTCCCCACCTTCATCTCAACGTAGGGACCGTTCTGATTAACGGGACTAGGCGTCGGTCAAGACCCTGCTTCGGGCTGTCCTAACAGAACAATATATCGTCAAAGATGAGATCTTCAGAAAGATAGGCAGTTGAAGGATTATCAAAAATATTTCTGCTATCTACACTAGGTTGCTGATTATCTTGCAAGAAAGACTGAGAATTTTGAGCGAACTGGATCCTACCAGGACCCCCCACCCCAGGGCGGCCCCTGGATCATCTACTCATGACACCATATGTGTTATTCGACCTCTGCTGGAGGATCGGGCATTGTGCTTGCCAATGACCCTCTTGTCTGCAATAAGCACATTGGTTCGCGTGTACAGGACCCAACAGTGCATTGCATTGTGAAACAAACTGTCCTCAAAACTGTGTACTTCCACCTCTAGGCTCTCTGACCATCTGTTGCAATGATACTTTGGTTTTTAGATCTCCCCTTTTCTTTTCGATCCTTTCTTTCTCATTATTGACTCTATTCCCGTAATACTGAGCCATATGCAATAATTCAGACTGTGATTTAGCTTGCCAAGCACTCTTGGAAGTCCTCATTTGTGACTGGATATCAGGCAACAATCCACGCACAAATTTATCCACAAACAATCTTTTTCCTGACTCAGTGCTTAAATCCTGTCCGCTAAAATCTGAGAATACTTGTTCAAACCGATTAAAGAATTCAGTAGCACTTTCAGATTTTCCTTGGATACAAGCAGTAAGTTTGTCCCAAACAATCCTTCTCTCAGGAATTAAAGTCTTTAATTGTGTTACTATTCTATCTGGCAAAGTCAGTATCACTTGTGGTGGTCTTTCACCAGCTTTCCTTTCTCCGTCTCACCTAACCAAGTTAACTCACGTGTCACCTAACCCTGCTGGATCATCTACAGTCCTAATCTGTTTCCATAAATCAGCAGGTAGGAGCACAGGAAACAACAAGTCTATATCACCCAAAGTGAAAACTGACGAATGCAAGACAGATTCTATTTCTTTGTAAAACCCTGTTGGATTCTTCCTTATGTCTGGAAGCGACTGTCTAATAGTATTCACTTCCTGTCTTGAGAACCAGACGTGAATAAACTGTGATACATAATGAGCTTCAATATCATAGGCTGCTGCACCCGTTGCAACATTAGCCGGAATCTCAACTTTAGGAACAAATGTCAGAGGAACCTCTGTAATAGGCAGCTGAGAAGTAGGCAACTCCGAACGTTTACTAAGCAACAGAGCCAAATCGAGCACTACAGTTGTGGAAGTAGTATCGGACGCAAAAGCTCTCTTATAAAAATTCAATAATTCTGCGTAACAACAAACCTTTTTCTTTATACATTCATCCTGCAGGTGTTCTACCATTACCTGTAACACTTTTCTCTGCATTTCTGGAGTATACTGACTATACGTATCATATACTTCTACCGGAGATATCGACATATCTGAAATCCATATAAGCCCATCCCTCGTGCAAATTCGCGTTTCTTCACTCGTTGACTTACAAGGAGGAAGGAACCGTTTCTGCACGTAAAAAGCGTCCAAACTATCACCATCTACTTCATCATTCTGTAACCGTTCTAACTCCCTTCTAAACTCAAAACCCTCTCGACATGCTCATGTACTTTCTTTGCAGAATCCCTTGAATAAGCTAAAACATTCAAATCCCTCAACCCTTGTGGGACATCTGTGTCCGTCAATCTATTCCACATTACAGCCAAATGTATCCCCATCCCATCAATAAAGACATTCTGATCGGGAATACTGTCTAGATTAAGGAGTGTAGCTAAGACAGTAGATTGTTCACCTTTCTCTATACAGTGCTTAGCCCATGCATTCAAATCTCTCCTCTTTTCTTTGGAATCTGTGTTCCGTGTTACAACTTTTGATTCAGCACTCACCCCTTTATCAGCTATGAGCGGAACCGAACCGCTTGGAAAAGAGAGAGTAGACAAATCCTGTACAACAGGTAGTGGAGACACTACTACTGGCAATAAAGACAAATCTACTGGAACAGTAATAGTCGGTAAAGGTGAAGGTACAGGTGGAGGAACAACAACAGGAGGCGGAGCAATAACTGGTGGCGGAGGAGCAACAGGAAGAAGAGGAATTGCTACGGGAAGAGGAACGACAGCAGGGAGAGGTAAGACAGCAGGAAGAGGTACATTCGGAGGTGGTGCAGTGGCACCAGACCTACGTTCATTTAAGAGTTTATCAATTAGTTCATCTGAGGCATGAAAATCTTTAGACAGATATATTTTCTGTATACCAAGTTGAAAAGCTCTATCCATGTTTCTAACAGACTCTGACTGTTTTTGTTGATCATACAATAATGCCTTTTCTGAGTTTGACATGTGACAACATGCATGCTTCTCTTTGCTCTTAAGTTGCTGAATAGCTTCCTTTTTCCAATTTTGTATTACTTCAAATGCTGCAGGTCTAGCTTTTTTCTTTAACAATATGGATTCTAAATATTCTATTCGGGCAATCTCAAAACTACCGTTGACTGGCCACTGAATTTCGGGAGCATGTCTAGTTTGTCTGTGCCAAATATCATTAAATACTATACTACCAATACCGTACTTACAGTACATAGTACATGCCGGCGACCCCCCTTGTGGTGCCGGACGGCCAAATTCCAAAGATTGTCTGTCTCTGTGGAATAACGCCCAGAAACAAGCAGCCAATTTCCCAGGCATATCAGATTACTGGTGTTACCTGGCACCGATTGTGCTCGCGAGTACAATACTACAACCAAATATCAGGATACTTAGGAATCGGGGCACGACTCACCTGATTCAATGGACAAAGGGCGGTCCGATCGGATTACAAAGAACAACAAAGGACCCTTGTCGTTGGTGATTTCGGCAAAACTGCCCGCCTCGATATATGGACCCTCGTGCTCACCGTCCAGGGATCAGATCGTGAAGGACTGTTGAGGTGTCACGTCTCATCCAAAAAGGGGCCCCCTTTTATCACCATCCGATCCCGGTCCGATAGCCGCGTCAACTCTTCAACGAGGTGTCATCAATCTTGAGGGTGCCTATTTGGGCGCCATCTGAAATAACAAAGAAATAACGAGGCTGAGTACCACAAAGGAAATACACCAATCACGGGCTTAAAAGATTCACAGATCTTTTATTACTGTACAGTTTACAAAGCAAAACAGATAGCTATCTGGCTCCCAACACCTCGCAGTGTGTACCAGCCGACAAGGAGAGGTGAGAGAGTGCTGAACATCTAAACATTTGTGCTTTTATACAATTTGTCTAATATTGTCCAGCCTCTCTTCACGTTAATGATTCATGGTTTAGAGTTTGTGCCTAGTTCTCATACAGATTATACAATATTATGCAAAGGATTACATAGGTTTGCATTTCCATGAAGACACAATAGTGATGTATGTTCTCGGATTCCGCGGTAAGCCTTGTACTAAGTTCCTTTTCTGTGCAGTTCAGCCAATACATACGCTCGAGATTTGTTCTTCATTGTCCCAATGTTTATACAAGGATGAGGCTTGTGAGCGCAGACAACACTTAGACAACAGTTCATATGAAGCACAATGTCTCATTTATCAGTCTAAACAGTTGGCTTTCGGACAGCCTAAACATTAACAGAACTCAAAGGTTGGAAGGTTTGGTTGCAAGTTGAAAACATAGTCCACCATTTTAGAACGAAGAACACACAAGTAGACGAGGTCTGAGTTGTACCAGGAGTTGCACTTGGCTTTGGGCTTCAAGCAGATCCTCATGACAGGGGCAAGAACATAAAAAGTATTGTATATAGCAGAGTGGAGCATCGAAAGTGCTTGAGTCAGCCAAAGGGGGAGGGGGTGAGAAAGTGGTGGCGAAAGCCTCAACTGACACACGCCTCATGGGTCGGATGACCGAGAAGGTAGGTGACAGTGCTGGAGTTGGCTTGGCCTGAGGGCTGGAGAGAGTGAGCTGCGAGGAAAGGAGAAAGAAATCACTCCAAGAGAGAGGAGTGGTGAGAGGGATAGAGAGGGGAAGGACTGAAGAGATCAGAACATCTAGCAGCGTGTGTCCTGCAGAGTGAGTCAGGCCGGAGGGGAGAATAGAAAGAGAGAGAGCGTCACAGAGGTTGCAAAAGAGTCCAGAGGAAGGTCAGGAAGCATCCAGGTGGATGTTAAAGTCTCCAAGAAGGAGGAGTTGAGTGGTTGAGACCAGGAGGGAGGAGGAGAGGTCTGCCCACTCAGAGAGGAAGGAGGAGATCTGACCAGTAGCCGCAGTAAGGGAATGGCTAGGAGAGAGGGGGTGGAATAAGGAAGTGGCCGCGGTGATGGGGAACCAGGCCAACGGGGGGCACAGCTAGGAGATCGATAAGGAGTGCAAGGTGGCAAATGAAACATTCCCAGGAGGGGCAGAATGTAGGATCACTCACCTGCTTCCCAGCGTTGTTCGAATCGAACCGGGGAGCAAATCACACTAAGGCCTCACGTAAAGCGAAGAAAACTCTGACCAATCACGAATGAAGTGATCCGTGGGGATGGCCCCTGGAATGTTGAAAGGGGGGGCTTATCAATTTGATATAAAATGTATTTCCGCTTCTCATCACCCCGGGGCAGAAACCCTCTGTGAAATCATCATTGCAAAACCCTAGATTCACAGTGCATGTCTTCAGAGCTCACTTAGCTTTTAGCGCTCGATTGAGCAACATCAGCGAGCACCGTTTCCAGCCGCTGCCATCTACAAAATAGATTTTATTTAAAATGTATATTCACTTTATATCAAAACTGGTATAAACTTGATGAAATTAAAGACAAAGGCAAGGCCGCTATCCTACTCCTACTAGACCTCTCGGCAGCCTTCGATTTAGTTGATCATGAAATCCTTTGCAGCCTTTGCACCTATCTAGCGCAGCACATTTCTCCCCCTCTGCCGCCGCCTGGATACAATCCTTCCTAGTGAACAGAACCATGAGAGTCTTCTCCACCACATCAGCAGCAGACCCCATCCCCATCACATGCGGAGTCCCACAAGGCTCTTGCGTCTCCCCGACTTTGTACAACATATTTACAAAGCCACTATTCGACAAACTGGACCGTCTGGGTGTCACCTACACCAACTATGCAGACAACACCCAGATACTCCTCAGGCAACTACAACACAGACGTCACCCGAATCAATGAAATCTTCTCAATCATTCAGGCATGGATGGCTACTCACGGCCTCTGTCTAAATGATGAGAAGACAGAGCTTCTCCTAGTTGGCTCTCCCAGCAACCTGTCCAAACTCAGTCCTCACTACAAAAACATTACTATCGATGGCAACACCATTCCCATTGTTAACAGTGTGAAAACCCTAGGGTTTTACTTTGATGCCAACACCAACCTCACCAAACAAACTAACATGACCGCATCAGCCACCGCCTACACTGGCAAACTGATAAGAGCTTGCAGATCTTTCCTTTCGCCCCATAGCTGCCTCACACTCGCCAGAGCACTCATACAGTCCAAACTGGACTATTGCAACAGCCTATACCTAGGTGCCAACCAATCAATAATTAACAAACTCCAGGTTCTCCAGAATAATGCACTGCACGCAGCACTCAACATCCCTAGACGAGAGTACATTTCCACAACTAGGAAAGCATGCAAATGGCTCTCAATACAGCAAAGAATTGACCTCAAAACTATCTGCCTCACCTACAAAGCCTTAAACAACCTAGCCCCACCATATCTCACCAACAAATTCACTATGAAATCCGCTCCCAGAATCACCAGGTCATCCAACTCCTTATGCTTGGTAGTGCCTAGATTCACATTAAATAGAGCAGGCGGCTCCAGTTTCACTGTGCTTGCCTCTCTGCTCTGGAACTCCCTACCCCTCAATATCAAAACCATTGAGTCATTCCCTATCTTAAGGAAACAGGTTATTAGCTGGCTACTGAACAAAGAGTAGTGATCACCTCTGAATCCTTGCTGAACCTGCTGAAGTTCTGTAAATAATGTAAATTGCTGTACATTGCTGTAATTTGTAATTGTTGCACCATGTACAATGCATACTTCATTCCTGTAACTGAACTCTTTATGCACCCATCTACCCACGGGTCTGGAGCGCTTTACATATAAAATAAACAAACAAACAAACAAATTAGAAAACACTTTATAGCCAATATACATTTGATATAAAATCGATATCAAAGTTTTTTATATTCTTTTTATATCAAATTTATATCAAACCATATCAAATGGGGGAGGGACTAAGACTGGAAGCAGGGGCCGTGACCACTTGTCAACATTTTGACTTGTACAAAAGGGGACCACTTTTACTACTGGGCACTCTGGAACACGTCCTTGGCAATCTCGTAAATAGTCCAAATCCAAGCATAGACAGAAATCGTTGCTGCTCATCCGACCTGTGCAACTAGATGAACTGAAACAACTGAGACCCGATCCTACAGAAAAAGACTTCAGCTTTGCAACAGCTCATCATAATGCAAAGGTGACTTCCACTTGTTCGCAAGATAGAACACAGACTGTAAATATTAAATATATGTGGGCAGATTAGTATTGCAGCATAATGCTGGTGGCACCTATGGGCTTGGCTAAGTATTTAACTATATATGCTGATTTCCTTGCCAATAGGCATGGAAATCCCTTTGTCTTATGAGGCTAAGTTCTCAATATTGGGAAATAGGTATTGGAGGGCTGAACAATCATATTTGGGAGGCTATCATGCCTTCTACTGACCTCTGCCAGTGCCATATTCTCCTGCCCGGTTATGCTTCTGCTAACCACACCCCTGAGAGTTCTGGGCTTTTTGACCTCATTGTCCTGCAGCAGGACGACATTGTTATTTGTCACATTTTTGACTTGCCTTACCCACAAGAACTGAAGTGGAAAAATGGGACATCTCCTTCCCCCCATTCTCATCCAGACCCTGGCCTAGAGGATCACGACCCAAACACCCCCCAAGAGAGGAGTTTGACCCGCTCACCTCCTTGCCAGATGACAAGGTGCCATGTGTTCGTGGCCCACATATACGAGGAGCCTGCCCATTACCATGCCCCAGTCAAGCTGACGCCTGCGACATGGACCAGATCGACTGAAACAACGAGCACAAGCCATCAACATTGTTAGAGATGCCATGACGCCATAGCCAACTGACAGGAACACACGTGCCACCATGCACACTGGTCACTCACACACCAACTCACACGAAGAACATACCCAGTGCTATGATCTAGCGGACTGACTCACTCACAGACGTGCATTGTTGTTATTTTTCACATAGGCCCAACAGCACCGCAGAAACGCAAGATGCCTGAAGAGCTTGTGTATACACTTGCTGACGCTTTATGCTACCTGAACCCTATAGAGATGCCGTCATATGTACATAGTGTACTACTACTTGTGATACTCTATTGCCCCGTGGCACCCATGTTGTGGATCATACATTGCTTCCCGGGAACTAGGCCCGAGTAGGCCTCAAGCAAGAGTCCCCAGGCCTTCTGAGACAAAACGCACTGCGCTGACCAGGCATAGCGAGCTTCAGCGAGAGCCCATCTCCAAGGCTGAATGTCACAACCCACATACCGAGCTCCCAGCGCCAAGGTTACACCTGCCGCCGCCAAGCACCCCCGAGCCAATAAGCCAAATTAAATGCTCGTAATTATGCTCCAGCTACGGTCTCTCCACACGTGACCAAGCCAATCTGACAAGGTACCAGACTCGCAAGACAGAAAGACAGAAAGTCGCGGGGGTCCCAAGTCTGGGACACAGGTTGCAACAACGATGCACCGAGTTGGACATTTATACCGATGGGAAAGGCGTGATCATCCGCCACTAGCAAAGACCTGTCCATTGTCCTCTGCTAACACATAGTTACACAATGTTGCAAATGCCAGGTACCTCGCGGCCTGGGAACATCGATGGTCCCAGGCTTGGGGGCTCACGAGAGAACCAATCAGGGGACATGGGGCTCTTTACTGATGCCATTTTGGTTAGCCAATCATCGAGTGTCCCCATATAACAAGTTCCCAATAACCTTCTTTCATATAAGCTTCTATACTAACCCTATATCTCGTGGAGCCAACCCGAAGTGGCGATAGGTTTTGTGATGATTTTCTCAGATGACGCGAGTAGCATGTCATGTTGCGGTAAAAAAGGCCTGCAAACCCTCCTAACAGCGAGAAGGTCTTCCCGGATGCATACGGGCAAAGCTCTATCCCTGATGTTGTTATAATAAACAGCAGTAATTACTTTGCTCTTGTGTGTGCCTCATACTCCTTTTGGGACACGGGAGGAGTTGGGGCCTGCCCAGCCCCAGAGGTCTGCGGACAGCTCTGCCGGCCCCCAGGAGATCACCCCGACAAGTTGGAGGCACTGCTGCGATCTGGTTGAGATCTGCCCAAATTGCTCTAAGAGCACGACTACCAGGCCTCCTGTGCGAGGCAACTTGGCAGCGCAGCCCCCTCTGCCGTTGCCCCCTTTCGAGGACTACAGGACCATTGCGGAACTGCGAGAAGACCGGACGGCGCAATCTGGACATTGGCTCTCACGAGCCGACTTGAAAAGTATCCCACCCACGGTTGGCGAGTGTCCGGACGTGGTCCAGACGAGGGGTGGTGGAGAGCCGCTTTCTGGAGGGGTGCCTGCAGTCGAGCGGCCCTGACTCACGAGTACTTGGTGAGTATGGCACACCCAACCAGCAATTTAATGTTGTGCGGGAAGGGGGAGGAGTTGTAAAGAGGGAGGAGGGCGGTTGACACAGTGTGTGGAAATTGATTTTGGCTGTTCCGCGGCAACAAAGGTGTGAAACGTAAGGGGACAGACACGAGGGTTGTCCCCTATAGAGTGATGGAGTGGATAAGGTGGGGCTTCGAGCACCCACGAGTAATTGCTGGAGGGCGCGGATTGGTTGGAGATCGCGAACACCTGTGTTAGAGGGGGGCATGGCTTTCCTATGAGTTGACGTTGTAGATCAATGAGTAGATGAGATTCACTACTAAGTGAGTGTTGAAGCTCGTTAAGTAGATGATGTTTTCCCGCAGGAGGTAGCTAGATTGGTCCCGAGTGCGGAAGATAATTGGCTGGTTAAGATCCTCTGGAGAGGGGGCGTATCACACGCGAGGCAACGCAGTGTGCCAGACCGATTATTTTGATTGTGGATTTCCTTGCTCCAGTAGAGGTGAGAAGACAGCTGTGGGGTTAAAAGGGGATGAGAGGGTAACGAACAAGTGTGCATTTATAAAGATTTCACATTGTATAGGTACTTAAAGTGCATTGTAGAGATGGTGATGTCACCCACAGGATTTGAATAGTACACCGCGATACACTACACGTCTCGTCTTACGTCCATCCATGGACGGTTAGGGACGGATGGTGTGGAAGAAAAGGATAGGGGAAGAGGAGGCCGTGCACAGAGAATCCCGGCAGCGCTCAACGAGGGTTTGTGAAGAAAAAGGGTGTGGTTTGAAAAGAAGAAGGGAGGAGGAGGAGTTGCGAGGTGAGGAAGGAAGAGGAAGGTTGGGCCGCCCCGAGGCACGCCACACCGGACACGTCGCCGCAGGGGGCTTTGTGTACCACGGTCAAAGGGGGCCGTAGTAATAAGCAGTAAACTGTTATATAAAAGCTGCTTCCTTTTCAGCAGACAATCGATTCCCCAGCTTACAGGGCCAGGTAAAAGGTTTATATTTGGAAACGCAAACTTGTAACTCGGCGTTGTACTATGGATCGGGGCAAGAGTGGGGTGGAGAAACATGGGAAGTGCATTAAGAACTCCACTTCAGCACATTTGTAAGACACTAACACCACACAGAGAGAAAATAATAAAGTACAGTATAGAATGGACACAAGGGACGGACAATAAAGTAAGGGTACCGTGACCGCCCAACGGCAGCTTCAATGCATACACGCAGCATAATTTGTTAACATACATTACCAACACCTACAAAGGAAAGAAATTAGCAAGCCAGAATTAGCAAGCCATTTAGACGTTTTTGACCTCTGGAAGATGTTCCAGGGAACTAGGCCAGGAGATACAGGTATGTACACAGTACAAGGGGTAAAAGAGGAGAAGGGAACGGAGGAAACACTACAAGTAAAGGAAGACAAAAAGAAAGGAGGAAGCGGAGGTAAGAAAAATAAAAACGCGCACAACGCTGAGGAAAGTGAAGAGGAGGGGGAAGGTTTGTTTGTGGTAACAGAGGTAAAGGTGAAACAAGAAGGGGCGGAAGATGTGCAAATGGAAAAGGTAGTGAGGAAGGAGGAAAGGTGGCTGTACCCATTAACAGAACTAAGGGAAGCGGCCCGACAACAACTAACGGCTGCTGAAGGGTACTCAACTCCACATACAGCCCCCCGCCATATGCGCCCCCGGATGACTATCAGAAGAAGACAGGGGAGGTAGGTATGGCAGATTCAATGACTGCACAGGTAAAGAAGGGGAAGGACGGGAGGTCCCTGGGGAGGTTTGCAAACGTGGGACCAGAAGAGTGGATAGCAGCGCAGGTGCTTCTGAAGCGTCGAGGAACATTAAGCAAGGAAGAGGAGGATACAGTAAAAAAGGTAAATAAAGAAGAGAAGAGGGAAAACAGATAGAAGGAGAAGGGCGACTATCGCAGGAGGAGGAAGAGATATTGGAGGGAAGGTTGGCGGAATTCAGGAACGCGCGAATTGCCTTGCTCAGGCAGTTTGAGGAAGAAGCGTGGAAGAAGCAGAGTGAAAAGAAAGCACATAAAGAAGAGCAGGCGAGAATGAGGGCAAAGGAGGAAGAAAGTAAAAAGGAGGAAGAGCGCATTAAGGCAATAGCAGAAAGAATGGCACGTGCAGAGCAAAGGGAGATGAGGAGAAAGGAGGAGGAGAGAGAAGAGAATGACAGAGAAATGGGAATGTGGAAAAAGAGGATCATAACTGAAAGTGCACGGAAGTATGAAGAAGGGAAATTAATAGAAGGGAAGGGATGATGAAGGAGAGAGAAGAGGATGAAGAGAGCATACTAGCGAAGGAAGGTGAAGAATTATGGGAGGAAATAAAAAGGAAAAGAGAGGAAATAGGTGGTTAAGTTGTGGGGAAGAAGGAAGAAGAGAAAAGAAACAGGTGGACGGATAATGGAGCGCGCAGACAGACACACCAGGATAATGAAATGGCATCAACATCAACACGAGTAGCAGAGGGTAAAGGAGGTGAGTGCATAAACGAAGATTTAATTGATCTAAGTACAGTAACAGTAGGGGGCAAATGCACAGCCACAACCACTACCACCAACCCCCACGGCTGCACAAACATCACGTCCACTGACACAGAAACCCATACACACTCCATATATTGACAGGCTTAGGGATCTCCCCAGACGCAGGCAGGAAGAGAAAGAAAGTACACATGTAATAGGACCACGGGGACACCAGAAGGGGAGGAGGGATACCGAGGAAGGAAGGGGATACACCTGCAGCATTGACCACGTCAAAGAACTACTAGACATAGAGGAAAAGGATGAACATAACGCCATAACTACATATGGGAAGGCAAAGGTAGAGGAAAGAGGATATAATTTAATGCCACTACTGGAGAGGGGGGAGCGAGGCCACAATACATCCCCTGGAAACATGCAGACAAGGAAAATATAAAAGGCAGACTCCCATCACTAAGTGCGGGAGCGGGGAAATGGATATATGAGATGGAAAAACATACTGCAGGGCAGACACTAGCGGTAGGAGACGTGAAGGGCCTCCTAGTTTCCATATTGGGGAATGCTGCTGATGACATATGGAAGAGGGTAGGATTCCTGGGGTGACAATACATTTGGCAAGCATTACGAACACAGTTTCCAGACACCTCGGACATAGGGGCGATTACATCACGAAAGATGCGTGAGACTGAAGATCCTGTTGAGTATATCCAGGAAATTCAGGAGAAGTGGCGCTTGGAAACACGAGAACAGTGGGACAAAACACCAGCAATATTTTATCATATACTAATACAAGGGCTCCCGGAACAAGTACAGAGACAATTAAAGAAGTTAGTGGGGATGGAAGCTAAAGGATGGCCAGAAATACAACTGAGCATAGTACACTATTGCAGGATGTGGCAGGAAAAGATGAAACAGAAGGAGGAGGATAGGAAGGCAGAGGAGGCTAAACTGGTCCAGAAGAAGTTATCCAAATACGCTTTGGAGGGAGCACTGATAACAGCCCCCGCACAACCACAGGCAACAGTGACACAAGACACAACACAATCACAAGTAGCACCATCAGAGCAGGCACAGATAGTGACACAGCAAATGCTTCCTCCCTGACATGTACACAACAAATGGGGGAGGTTATATGCACATGGGAAACGGATACTGGAACGGCTATAGAGGGAGGGGCGGGCAAATGAGAGGGAGAGGACATGGCCCACCCATTCACCAGCAGGGGGGAGGGTTCCGAGGGTATAACCAACAGGGGCAGCAGGGATACCAGTACTACCCGCGAGGGCTTCAGTGGCAAGCAAGGGAACCACCAACATGCTGGATATGTGGAATGGTAGGACACATGTCTAGCACATGTAGAATGAGACCAGCGCAGACAGCCTGGGGGGAGCAGGGACAGCAGGGGCCTATGATAGAACAACAAGTTTACCAACAGCAGGGAGTGCAACAACAATTGCCATCACAACAAACACCAACGCCACAACAACAGACACTGCAACCACAATTGCCGCAACAGCCACAGGTGCAACAACACATGCAAACACCACAACAGCCAATCGTACAACAACAACCACAAGCTCCAAAGTGACAACAACTGACCCACATACAAGACAACGCAATAACGTCTACTAACACACCTATAGCACAGACACAGCTTGGGAAGGTGACCATATTGGGTCACAACCCATACACAGGAAACTGACAGTCACTATACCCACAATAGGACAGCCCACAGACATCCTTGATGTGTCCCATCCTATCAGTAACACCTAACCCTGCGGAGGAACCATGCATACAGGTGACGATAGGTAACACAATTTTTTCCTTCTTGGTTGACACAGGGGCCACTAGATCATGCATAAGAGAGGAGAACTTTGAACTGTCAGGCGACGCCATGAACACACAAGGTTTCTCTGGGGCTCGAGGGTTGGTTCCCTTTACAAACAACATCTCCTTATCTGTAGGAGATCATGATATGTCATTACCACTACTTTACTCGAAAACATCACCAGTGAACATACTAGGCATAATGAGCAGATTGAACATGACCATTTCCTTTACTGATAAGGGAATAATTTGTTCAACACCAGGTATAAGCATGCTCACAGCACGCCAAATACTACAGGCCTATTACGGCAAAACAGTAGCAAGGGCTGAGCCAATAGACAGAGAACTATTTCAATACGGGACAGACATGGCAATAGCATGGTTGCCAGGGATTGAAGGGAAAGCTTGGAGGAGGCCAGCAGCTTACCTTTTCAGACCTGAAACAGCAACAGGTGAGAAGGAAGGGGCAAGGATACCATTGAGCATTGAAAGCATTGTGGCAACACAAGACTACATTGCAGTACATGGCCAAGACGAGGGAGGGAGGGCATGGAGAGCAGTAATAGCCCTAGCAGAGGGATGCCGACTGACACAAGTATCGGATGAGGAGCTCTTCTCAGACAATGATGAAGAAGGAGAGTTAGTGTTTCAAATGAGCGTCCACATCTGGGCGAAGGTCACCTACCGAGACGTAGCACAGAGGATGGCATTGGCGCTAGAAGCACCAGCAGCCACAGTTGCACTGTTTTATGAGGAAGATATGGCGAAAGTACCTGCATCTCTAAGGACCACCAGTCCGTATGATGTGGGCTGCATCAGAGAGAATTGGAGGAGTGAAGATAAAGCTGAAAAAAGGGGCCATACTGCCGAGAGTAAAGCAATACCCACTATCGAAAGAGGCAAATGAAAAAATATACGAAACAATAACAACACTAATTGAGAGAGGCATATTACCATCAGAATCCCAATGTAACACGGCTGTGTATCCTGTGCGCAAGGCTAAAGGAGGGTCCTGGCGTTTCATCCAAGACCTAAGACCCCTCAACCATATTGTAGAGGCAGAATATCCTATAGCGGCTTACCCAGCCACTATACTATGTGGAATACCAGCAGAGGCATCACGGTTCACTGTGATTGGCCTCAAAAATGCCTTCTTCTCAATACCACTACACCCTGACTCACAGTGGAAACACACAAGGTTGCCCCAAGGGTACTGTGAGTCCCTGTCCATATTTAACAGAGTAATACAAATGGACCTGGGAAACATTGAGATGGAAAGCATGGTATTGCAGTATGTTGACAACATAATGATATGCAGTACAACGGAAGCGAAGTGTAGGAGAGACTCTATCAAGATGCTCACAATGTTAGCAGAAAAGGGGTACAAGGTAGATAAAGAAAAGCTACAGTACTGCCGAGAACAAGTGCTCTTCATAGGACAGCTCATTTCACAAAATGGAAGGCACATCGCACCACACCGAGCACAGGCCATAACAAACACACCACAGCCACAGACATTGAGAGAATTGCAGCAGTTCCTGGGCTTATGCAATTATTGCAGGGCATGGGTTTTTGATTACAGCTCGTACACAGGGCCATTACTTGAAGCGTTAAAAGAAGCACAGAGAGGAGATAAAAAGTTGACATGGACCACAGAAATGACAGAAGCATTCAAGGAACTGAAACATGCCATATCCTCCGCACCAGCATTAGCCACACCAAATTACGACACGCAATATTTCATATTTTCACATTGCCGCTCCACGGTAATGAGAGCAGTACTGATACAAAAAACAAGCATGGGACACAAACCAGTAGAATTTTACAGTGTGCACTTGGATCCTGTAATGTTAGGTCACTTCCCGTGTGAGCAGAGCTTGGCTGCCACAGCCTTTGCAGTGGAAAAAGTGTCATCAATAACAATGGGTATCCAACAACCTTGTATGTAGAACATGCCCTTTTTGCCATCCTGAACAAACCCAGATCAACACTGACAACTCAAAGGGCATCAGGGTATGAGGTTATACTATTAAAGCCTGAGTTAACAATTGTGAGGTGCAACACTGTGAATCGAGCAAGATTTATAGCAGAAGTAGTGGAAGGTGACAACTATGCAGACGACTGCACACAGGCTATCGACACATATTGCAGTACAATACAAGTTGAGGAGAATACCCTAGAGGGGGGGAGAAATAATGTACATTGATGGGTCCTCAACAATGGACCAGGGCGATGGGGTATGCAGAACTGGTGCAGCAGTGGTAAAATTGACAGAGGACTGGACATATGTTCCAGTAAAATGTATCCAGCTACCCCAACACTACTCTGCCTAAGCAGCGGAGTTAGTGGCCTTAATTTTAGCACTTAAAGAAAGCAATGACAAAGGAGTAACTATATATTCCGACAGCGCATATGTCACATCAACTGTACACTTTGGGTTAATTAAATGGCAGCGCAGAGGTTTCAGGAGGGCTGACGGCACTCCAGTGCAACATGCCCTATTACTTGCTGAATTAATTGATGTAATTGAAGAGCCAAAAGAGGTGGCCCTGGTGAAGTGTCAGGCCCATACAAATGGGGATGACCACATTTCCAAAGGCAACGAAACAGCAGACGCACATGCCAAATATGCTGCGTACTATGGAGAGATATGGATCCCCCCAGGAAAAGAAAAAGATAAGGGGAGAATGGGGGCAAGGCAGATGCTGATGAGGGATGGGTTTGTTTGTTTGTTTGTTTGTTTATTTGATAATGTGCTCCAAGCCCTTGGGCAGCTGGGCGCAACAATACAAGTAGACTCGAAAGTTAGTTACAGTGCCTGACACAGGCTATTACAAAACAGAGGTAATTTACAACACATGATACAAGTGATACAGTACATATAGGATCAAGATGGGTAAGCGTAGAAGAATACCATCTTAACATATGTATAACATGATCAGCTAGATAAGGGTGAATATCGTTACATATCATTGTTGTGCAGCCATTTGAGAGCGTTACATCTAAATCTAGTGTAGGGTAATGGGCGTCTGAGGTCAGGTGGGAGTATGTTCCATGATTGTGCAGCTCTAACAGGGAAGCTAGATCCACCCGCTGTGGTAAGTTTGAATCTCGGGACTTCAAGTAAGAAGGTGTTGGCAGATCTCGTCAGTCGGTTTGAGGGTCTCCAGTTGATTCTTTCAGCTAGGTAAGGGGGTGCTTGATTGTTGAGGCATTTGGATGTGAGAGAAATAGTTTTAAGGAGGATTCTGTCCTTTATCTTTAGCCAGTGGGCCTCAGTCCGGTGTTTGGAGATATGCTCTCTACGTGGGATATTCAAAGCTGATCTTGGGGCATTATTTTGTAATCTCTGGAGTTTGTCAATGACCGACTTATTTGCACCTGAGTATAGCGCGTTGCAATAGTCCAGTCTGAACATGACAAGGGCATTGGCCAAGGTGAGGCAGCTTTAGCCTCTTGCATAACCTTAATAGTATTATTGTCGATTTTAAATGAGGCATAGTTCGGGGTGAGTTTGGTTAGGTTATGGTCTGATCCGAGGAGCAGGATTTCAGTTTTATCATCTTTCAGGCAGAGGCCATGGGTGGCCATCCATGCCTGAATGAGGATGTATATTTTATTCACCAAAGCCAGGTCCACTTCATAGTTGCCCGAAGGGGTATGAGGATCTGGGTGTCATCTGCATCCCAGTCTGTACAACTTGTCCAGCAGTGGCTTGGTGAAAATGTTGTTCATAGTGGGTGAGACACAGGAGCCCTGTGGGACTCCACATGTAATTTGGATGGGATCGGCACTGGTAGAGGTGGAAAAGACTCTCATGGTCCGGTTGGCTAGAAAGGATTGGACCCATGCTATAGCTTCCCCTGTGAAATTGGCAGCGAGCTTGAGGTGGTTGCATAAAACTGCATGATCCACTAAATCAAAAGCTGCTGACTAGTCCAGTAGGAGTAGCAGCGCTGTTTTCCCACTATCCTTGAATTCCTCAATTTTAGTTTTAAGATCTATCAAGGCTGTTTCAGTGCCATGGAGAGGGCGGAAGCCCGATTGGCGCGAGCCTAGTAGATGGTTAGCTTCTAAGTAATCTTGAATTTGGAGATGGGCTACTCTATCGATGATTTTTAGTAGGAAAGGCACAGTGATGATAGGCCTATAATTAGTTGGGATGGATGGATCAAGGGTTTGTTTCTTAAGAAGGGGGAGGACCCAGGATTCTTTTAGGTTAGCTGGCACTGTGTTGGATTTGAAAGAGGAGTTAATGAGCTTCGAGATAAACGGGGCTAAATCTCTGTCTGCGTCCTTTATTATTTGAGCTGGGCAACTGTCGCTCTTACAGTTGGAAGGCTTCAGTGAGAGGAAAACCTTTTCAGTGTCGATGATGGAGATAGGTTTGAAGCTAAAAGTGGGGATAGTATTAGGTTCAGTCACTAGAGGTGCTTGTTGAACTGTAGGAGAGAGGGCGTCCTTTTTATTAGTTATTGTAAGCTGGAGGGTGGAAATTTTATTCGATAGGGCGTTCTGTATGTTAGTGCACCGTATCTTGTCCTTGGGGACCGTGTCAGTTGGTTGGATGGGGGATTCCATTTCCCGGAGGATGGCAAAAAGTTCCTTGGTATTACATTTGGCATTAGTAATTCTGTCATTGAATACATTTTTTTTTGCATTGATAATTTCTGTCTTGTAATATTTGGTGAATTGGGTTAAGTTAACTTTGTTGTCGTCAGCAGGCAAATTGCACCAGATAGTTTCTGCTTTCTAAGGTCCTTAAATTGGGGTGTAAACCAAGCATTAAGGTGGGCTTCTTGTTTAGCTTTGCGTAGTTTGGGTGGTGCAATAGTATCTAGTGCATGAGACATAGCTTTATTAAAGGTGCCTACTAGGGTGTCTGGGTCAGTATTGTTCTCCAGGCCATTGATAGTAGGCAGGAGGAGGGGGATGAGTTTTTCTGTAGTAATGTCTTTTTTTCTTCTGGTGGGGAGTGGTGGTATCATCTTGATAATTTTAGGGCTGAGGAGGTCAAGTGTGGCAGTGAAATTTATTAGATAGTGGTCGGTCCATGGTTGAGGGATGATGTCAGTAATGACTATGTTGCAGTTGAGTTCAGATACCCAGTCAAGGGTTCTACCTTTAACATGTGTGGGGGTGAGGACTTTTTGGGTAAGGCCGTGGTCGTTTAGGATAGCTGTTATAGAGAGGGCATTTTTATTATCTGGCTCATTGAAGCCAATGTTAAAGTCACCCAGCAACAGCGCTTGCGAGTGATTTTGGGTATTGTTAGCTATGAGGGTGGTAAGGTCATCTTCGAAGGTTCCCAAGGGACCTGGGGGCCTATAGATCAAGTGAATAGTTAGCGTGTGGTTATTAGAAAGTTGCAATTTTGCTGAGAGTACTTCGCAGGAAGCACAGGGAGGTGAGGTGGTGAGTCTGATAGGCAAAGTAGTTTTAGCGATGATGGATAGGCCACCGCCTTTAGCATTGGGTCTATCTACTCTGTGGATCTGGTAATTGTCAGGTACAGCTAGCATCAGGGAGGGTCCTGCTGCCTCGTGGAGCCAAGTTTCTGTTACGGCAAGGAGGTTGATGCTGCTGTTGTTTAGTATGTCAGCAATTTCAGTTGCATGGGCTACCATGGATCTGGAGTTGATAAGGGATCCAGTAAGTGATAAAGTATTCTTAGGAATAGGATAGCTTGCAGATTTATCTGTGTGCTTGTTTCGACTTGGGTGTTTCTTTTTATGAAAGTGAGTGGGATTCGGGGTCGGAGTTGAGGGTTTTGTGGCTTGAGTTTGCTTATCCAAGTGCGCCTGTATAGTTGGGGAATCTAACAGTATTGTTTGCGCTATTTCTTTTGGGTTCATAAATGCAAGGTATTCTTGCCCTAAGTCTCAGGTTTCTGTCTGTAGGGGGGTGTCATGATCTCTGCTTCCAAAAGGTCAGGGTTTTCCCAACTCCCTTGGAAGCAGATCCATAACCCAGGTTCCGAGTGCCAACCAGTCCCAATTGGGACCTTTTGGACCCAGTCCTGGCGCCATTGGCACCAGGCTCATAAATATGCCCAGTCCCAGCGCTGGAAGCGCCGGGCTCATAATGCTTGGGTGGACTTACCTGCAGCAGACCATGCTGCTTACTTGCCTGCCAGTTGAGCCTCTGATCCTCTTCTGTTTGGAACTACTTTTCCTGTTGGGTGGGGCTGGAGCCACTCCCTAGATTCAGAACACTGGAACTCTTCTGGAAGGCAGGAACTCTTTTTTTACCAGGAACTCTTTTCTTACTTAGGCGTGGCTGTGGAAGGAGACACCTAAGCACTACAGGAGGCTATTTAAACCACACCCGGTGGATGAATCTTGCTTTGCGTTATTCTGCACCCTCTGCAGCAGAACGCTCATCGTGTCTTCTGCATCCGGTCCTGGGCCTAAGGAAAAAGGCTTACCATCCTGAATCCAGTCTTCAGCAACACCTATAAAGACAAGAAAGAACAGGTTAGCATTCCGGCATCTGAAAGGCAAAGGCTTACCTACTCTTCGTGCGCTCCGGAGGTCTTCACACTGCATTCCGGCATCTGAAAGACAAAAGCTTACCAACTCTTCGCACGCTCCGGAGGCCGTCGGCGCTGCATCTCGCATCTGAAAGACAAAACAAGGTGCGTTTAAAGACATTGGGGAACTTTAATACTCACGTGCCATCACTCCTTTCCACAACTAACCCAGTGGGTATCCCGGCACCCTGCAGCCGCTCCGAACTTGTACCTGCAAAATAAAAAGACAGTTAGAGCGCTTTGTGAAGCTGGCAACAAGCGCTTACTTACGTGCTTCCAGGCGCTTCTATTCATCACACGGGCTCCATCTTCAACTCACTTCAGCCCGTCATCCGCCATCGCCGGAACCCTGCAAAACAAGAGACATCATTATTAAAGACTTTAAAGACATTTGAGTTACTCGAAACTTACCGTTCGTGCAGTAAACGACGGACAGCAGTCCTCTGAAGTCAAGAGGCCTGCGCTACCTATCCAGTGAAGAAACTGGCTACAGCACCCTGCCCCGAGGCAGATGGAGAGCTCGGCATTCACTTACTTAAGGTGAGAGCGTTAACCTGTGGGGGTCTACAGGAGAGGAGAAGAGGAAAGAGATAGGGACACCCCAATAACCCCAGTTCATTAACCCCGTATTTTCTATCTGCAGACATCTTACTCTGCACGTCAGGCATACAGGGCACAGAGGTCCAGCCCAAAGAGCCAATCGGGTGCTGCACATCACCTTTGAAGATACGGTAGTCGCCCAGTCAAGACCGGCGCCTCTGCGAGAATCAGGTGAGCGTTACAGAACGCAAAGCCTACCGCAAAACTCTCGCCCAGGCGCTATGGAAACCTCGGATACTGACCACCTAGCCCGGTTACTTGGGGAACTAAGGGCAGAAGTGCATGCAGCTCGTCAGGAAATGAACGCTCTAAGAAGGGAACTAATTATTTCCAAGGAGAGAACAGATGATCTTGCTAGACAATTGCTACAGTCACAAGCCGGACAGACCCCGCTACCCGCATCAGGGGCAAATCTTCCTTCAACATCCTCTATGAATCCAGTGCAGATCAACCTACCTGGGAATGTACCTCTGGCTCCGCCCGAACGATTTTCTGGTGACCCAAAGAGGTTTGCGGAATTTATCAATCAGTGCCGGTTGCACTTCTTATGCCGGCCAGCAGCCTTTCCAACTGATCAAGCTAAAGTAGCTTTTGTACTTTCGTACCTTAGTGGCAATGCGGCAGACTGGTCGATCCCTCTAGTTAATCAAGATGATCCGGTTCTCCATGATTTTCAAGCCTTTCAGCTTAGTATGGAAAAACTGTTCGCAAGACATGCACAGGGGCAGGCCTTGGACAATGAGCTTCTTTCGTTGCGACAGGGTAATCAAGACCTTTTGGCTTATATTGCATCTTTCAATAGACTAATAGTGGAAACTCAATGGCCTGAGGACAAAAGGATTACGCTGTTTTATAGAGGTCTACGTGGAGAGCTCAAAGACGTTTTAGCCCAAGTAGTGAATCCCCCACAAGACTGTTCGGATTATATAGACTTGGTCGTTCAAATAGATCACAGACTGCAGAACAGGAAGGCCGATCGTTCCAAGTTTGATGCTCGAGTATTTTCCAAACCGCCAACTCCTTCCAAAGGAGTAGACTCCGGGGAACCCATGCAAATAGGGGGTCTGAAAGGTCCTCTAACACAAAGGGAGCGGGAAAGGAGAAAACAGTTGCAATTATGCCTATATTGCGGAAACTCAGGGCACTTTCTTCGAGACTGTCCGGTGAAACCTGCCAAGAAGGCAGTAGGAGCTGCAGTTACCACAGTTATAAACTCTGAGCAGGGAAACGACCTCGCCCGACAAGAATAGAGGTCCTCTTGCCGAGCGTGAAAACCAGTTCCGTGACCTCGCATTTCGTGATACCTATGGTCCTCATTAGCCCTGATAATCCGGGTCGATTACATGCAATTGAAGCTTACGTCGACAGCGGTGCCATCGGCAATTATGTGGATCATGAAATGGTTTTGAGGATGAATCTAACTCTTTGTCCCAAGGCTGTAAAGGACGTCATTACTACGGTGGATGGTACGGAGATAGCCTCCGGGCCAGTAACGCACACCACTCAAGAGGTGACGCTAGTAAGTCAAGATGGACACCATGAGAAGAACGTGTTCGATGTGATCAAGGCCCCTCAGTTCCAGATTATTCTAGGAATACCTTGGTTAGAGAAACACAATCCTCTGATCGATTGGCGAGCAAGAACGGTCCAGTTTCCAGAATGTGTCTCTACGTGTCACCCTCCACCTGGTGTTGCACTGGCAGCAATTTCTTCAGAGACTCCCCAGTTACCTCCCGAATACCTAGAATACCAAGATGTTTTCCGGAAGGAGCAGGCTAACTCTCTACCTCCTCATAGGTCTTATGACTGCCAGATAGACCTGATACCTGGATCTACTCCTCCTTGTAGTAGAATTTATGCCCTCACCGAGCCTGAGAACCTTCACCTTCGACAATACCTGGATCAATACCTGGCAAATGGGTTTATTCGTCCCTCCAAGTCCCCTGCCTATTCAGCTTTGTTCTTCGTTCCAAAAAAGGAAGGAGACCTTAGAACTTGTATCGATTATCGCTCCCTGAACCAGATCACCGTTAAGAATAGATATCCGTTACCTTTGATCCCTGAACTCCTGGACCAAGTCAGAAAAGCATGCATATATACAAAGCTGGATCTTAGAGGAGCTTACCACTTGGTACGAGTAAAAGAGGGCGATGAATGGAAGAAGGCCTTCCGCACCAAGTATGGGCTATTTGAATATCAGGTCATGCCCTTCGGACTTTGCAATGCCCCGGCCGCCTTTCAATATTTTATGAACGATGTCCTCAGAGAGCTCATAGATGTGTGTGTTGTTGTTTACATCGACGACATTCTCGTTTATTCTTCATCGGAATCTGAACATCGGAAACACGTGAAAATGGTCCTCGAAAGATTGCGTCAACACAAACTTTTCGCTAAGTTGGAAAAATGTGTTTTCAACGTGACCGAAGTTGAATTCTTGGGATTCATATTATCACCTGGCGGAGTGCGTATGGATTCAAAGAAGGTCGATGCAGTTCTCAAATGGCCATCACCATCCTCCGTAAAAGGTGTGCAAAGCATGTTAGGCTTCGCTAACTTTTACCGCAGGTTTATCCCCGAGTTCTCTCGAATAGTCCAGCCCATCACTGCCTTGTTAAAGAAAAACAAACGTTTTGAATGGTCTACCGAGGCGGAACAAGCTTTCCAGGATTTGAAGACTAAATTTATCTCTGCACCAATCTTAAAACACCCTCGCCCCGAACTCCCCTATATCGTGGAAACTGATGCTTCAAGCCTTGCCATGGGGGCAGTTCTATCACAAAAGGACCCGGTAACCAATCAGTTGCATCCCGTGGCATTTTGGTCCCGCAAATTCTCGCCTCCTGAAGTCAATTACACGATTACTGACAAGGAACTTCTGGCTATCAAGTCTGCCTTTAAGGCTTGGCGGCATTATCTGCTGGGGGCCCGACACACCGTTACTGTGATTACGGATCACCGAAACCTGCAATATTTGAAAACCGCAAAAGCCCAATCCTCTAGACAACTCCGTTGGGCATTATTCTTTGCCGAGTTTGACTTCATAATTACCTATCGACCTGGTACCAAGAACGGTAAAGCCGATGCCCTTTCTCGGATGGGAGTGGAAGAACACTTGATCAACCCTAAACCTGTACCAATCATTCCCGAACAAAGAATTCTGGGTGTAATCACCACAGAATCCATAGAGGAAGTTAAGGATAAAGCCAGGCAACTTGTAACTCCAGCAGACATACAGAATTGGCATCTGCAGGGAAAGGACTTTGCAGTAAAGGACAACTTATTGTATTTCCAAGAACGATTATACCTACCCAGCGCAGATTTACAGAAAAAAGTAATCTCTTGTTATCACGACTCTTTAATGGAAGGTCATCCCGGTATAGCCAAGACCTCAGAAAAGATCAAGCGCTACTTCTGGTGGCCGTCTTGGAAAAAAGATATCAGAGACTTTATAATGTCCTGTGGAGTATGCGCCCAAAACAAGAGTCAAAAGGAAAGACCAGCAGGCCTCTTACGCCCTATTGACATCCCACCTCGCCCTTGGCATACGCTTTCTATGGACTTCATCACCGATCTACCTCCATGCTCCGGATACAATACGATTCTAGTAATCGTGGACTTATTCTCCAAGATGGCGCATTTCATTCCGCTCAAAGGCTTGCCAACAGCAGCAACTCTGGCCCGAGAATTTCTCGAAAACATCGTCCGACTGCACGGTTTTCCTTCGGTTCTAATTTCGGATCGAGGTAGTCAATTTATTTCTCATTTTTGGCGAAGTTGCTGTCGGTCGGCTCAAATTGATGTGAGACTATCGACCAGTCACCACCCTCAGACCGACGGACAAACCGAGAGGACCAATCAAACTCTGGAACAGTATTTACGCTGCATGCTGCAACAAACTGAAAAAACTTGGAAAGATATCCTTTGGATAGCCGAGTATGCCTACAATAACTCTGTCCATTCGGGAACTGGGAAAACCCCGTTTTTTCTTTTGTACGGCAGTCACCCTCGAACCTCGGAGTTGGATCCCCTCCAAGATCTTGAAACACCAGCAGTAGACTACCTGCATTCTACAATCACCCAAGCCTTTAAGGAAGCTGTTTCTCACCTTCAAAGGGCTAAAGAACAATACAAGAAAGGAGCAGATCAACATCGGAAGGAAGCCCCTCACTATCAGGTAGGGGATCAAGTCTGGTTATCCACCAGATATCTATCTCTAAAAGGGCCACGCACATTCAACCCAAGATACCTTGGTCCCTATTCCATCACTACCATAGTAAACCCAGTAGCGGTCAAGTTGGACTTGCCCCCGCACATGAAGATACATCCGGTCTTCCACGTCTCTCTATTAAAACCCGTGCAACCTCAAACCCGACTAACCAAATCTCCAAAACCTATCCTAGTTGATGGAGAACTCGAGTTTGAAGTCAAAAGCATTCTGGACTCCAAGATCTCCAAATCTAAACTATTCTACCTAATTGACTGGAAAGGCTACGGCCCCCAAGAGAGATCCTGGGAACCTGCTGAATATGTCCACGCTCCTCGCCTAATCAAAAGATTTCACCGAACATTTCCTGACAAGCCAAAACCCCCGGAGAAGCCCGGTTTGGGAGGGGCCTTGAGGGGGGGTACTGTCATGATCTCTTCTTCCAAAAGGTCAGGGTTTTCCCAACTCCCTTGGAAGCAGATCCATAACCCAGGTTCCGAGTGCCAACCAGTCCCAATTGGGACCTTTTGGACCCAGTCCTGGCGCCATTGGCACCAGGCTCATAAATATGCCCAGTCCCAGCGCTGGAAGCGCCGGGCTCATAATGCTTGGGTGGACTTACCTGCAGCAGACCATGCTGCTTACTTGCCTGCCAGTTGAGCCTCTGATCCTCTTCTGTTTGGAACTACTTTTCCTGTTGGGTGGGGCTGGAGCCACTCCCTAGATTCAGAACACTGGAACTCTTCTGGAAGGCAGGAACTCTTTTTTTACCAGGAACTCTTTTCTTACTTAGGCGTGGCTGAGGAAGGAGACACCTAAGCACTACAGGAGGCTATTTAAACCACACCCGGTGGATGAATCTTGCTTTGCGTTATTCTGCACCCTCTGCAGCAGAACGCTCATCGTGTCTTCTGCATCCGGTCCTGGGCCTAAGGAAAAAGGCTTACCATCCTGAATCCAGTCTTCAGTAACACCTATAAAGACAAGAAAGAACAGGTTAGCATTCCGGCATCTGAAAGGCAAAGGCTTACCTACTCTTCGTGCGCTCCGGAGGTCTTCACACTGCATTCCGGCATCTGAAAGACAAAAGCTTACCAACTCTTCGCACGCTCCGGAGGCCGTCGGCGCTGCATCTCGCATCTGAAAGACAAAACAAGTTGCGTTTAAAGACATTGGGGAACTTTAATACTCACGTGCCATCACTCCTTTCCACATCTAACCCAGTGGGTATCCCGGCACCCTGCAGCCGCTCCGAACTTGTACCTGCAAAATAAAAAGACAGTTAGAGCGCTTTGTGAAGCTGGCAACAAGCGCTTACTTACGTGCTTCCAGGCGCTTCTATTCATCACACGGGCTCCATCTTCAACTCACTTCAGCCCGTCATCCGCCATCGCCGGAACCCTGCAAAACAAGAGACATCATTATTAAAGACTTTAAAGACATTTGAGTTACTCGAAACTTACCGTTCGTGCAGTAAACGACGGACAGCAGTCCTCTGAAGTCAAGAGGCCTGCGCTACCTATCCAGTGAAGAAACTGGCTACAGCACCCTGCCCCGAGGCAGATGGAGAGCTCGGCATTCACTTACCTAAGGTGAGAGCGTTAACCTGTGGGGGTCTACAGGAGAGGAGAAGAGGAAAGAGATAGGGACACCCCAATAACCCCAGTTCATTAACCCCGTATTTTCTATCTGCAGACATCTTACTCTGCACGTCAGGCATACAGGGCACAGAGGTCCAGCCCAAAGAGCCAATCGGGTGCTGCACATCACCTTTGAAGATACGGTAGTCGCCCAGTCAAGACCGGCGCCTCTGCGAGAATCAGGTGAGCGTTACAGGGGGCTAGTGCTGTAGGTAGCAAAGGCCATGATTGTAGTTAGGAGGGTCAGGGAGGTCAGGTTTCTACACATGGTAGTTAGAGTAGTTAAATGGTTCAAGTTACTTCCCTTACTTCGCTAGGATTTCTGGCTAGGGTGTCGCAATATAGAGTGCGGGTGGCTAGTTAAATGATATGGATCATGATATTCAAGAATCACAATATGAACTAAAATGCATGACTTAGAGTAGTTAGCAACGTGCAAGGCAGGGGACCCAAGTGTCTTAAATAGGTAACAGGATTCAGTGGCAAACTACCAAGGGGTCTCGGATAGGTCACAGGGTGCAATGGTAGGCAACCAAAAGAGTCTCAGATAGGTCACAGGGTGCAATGGTAGGCGACCGAAAGGGTCTCAGATAGGTCACAGGGTGCCATGGTAGGCGACCAAAAGGGTCTCAAAAAGGTCACAGGGTATAGTTGTAGCAATGCGGCAGTCTAGGCAGTACTGGGTGAATGAGTGGGCACATTCATAGCAGAGGTACAAACGGCAAAGCAGATACCAGGCTTGCAGCAAATGTGGGCATATCAGGCAAAGAGCAATGCACCATACATGGGGCACCAATCAGTAGTGAGGCACAGCAGGTTAGGTTATGCAAGTACACTACACTTACATCAAGTAAGGAGGAGTGCAGAGTACACAAGGCACCATTCAAAAGTGTGGCACGTCAGACAGATACACTCATATCCCTGAGAATGAAATAATGAAGCTACAGGCAGCAGCACCCATGGCAGAAAAGGAGCTTTGGGTCAAAAGGGGGTGCACAATGTCCCCTACAGATGTGTTATGGCGACAAAATAACACGGTCAAAGTAGTTATGCCCCTAGCCTTCTTGAAAATAGCCCTGGCGCAACTTCATCATCCTGCGCATACAGGGAAAGAAGTGATTGCAGCACGAATTAAGGAAGGTTGGTTCTGTCCTGAGTTAAATTCACATGTTGCAAATTTCATTAGCAATTGCCTTACTTGCCAACAGTTTGCAACAGTCACACGCTGCAAGTGATAAAAGGTGTTATACCCCGGCTGGAAGGACCATTCCTGTACCTCCACATAGACTATGTTGACATGATCAACGTATGTCAGGGGTGCAGATACATGAGTGTAGTTGTCTGCCCATTTTCAAGGTGGATTGGAGCTGGGCCATGTTCCCATGCAGTTGCTTGTAGAGCAGCCAAGTTCCTAGTGAGGGAGGTTTTCCCATGGTGGGGGGTGTGCGAGGTATTGCGGTCAGATAACGGGCCACACTTCGCAAACGAATTGTTCCAACACATAAATACCCTTCTTAGCATCAAACATAAGTTTGCATGTGCATATCACCCGCAGGCGAATGGCGTGTGTGAACAGCTCAACGGCCTCCTGAAAGAAGAAATAGCAAAGATACAGCAGTCAACAAAAA
This sequence comes from Ambystoma mexicanum, assembly GCF_040938575.1. Classification (NCBI taxonomy): domain Eukaryota; kingdom Metazoa; phylum Chordata; class Amphibia; order Caudata; family Ambystomatidae; genus Ambystoma; species Ambystoma mexicanum. The sequence continues at coordinate 979,915,244 of NC_090930.1, read as the reverse complement.
AGAGCTGGCTCTATTGTTTGCACTATTTGAATTAAGAAACAGGCCAAGGTCGGATCACCACCTCACACCCCATTAGGTGGTGACTGGGGGACAAATGCACCTTCCGCTGACCCCACCGTCCAGGGCCATAACTGATTGTCACTCTGTACAAAATGATTTTGGTGATGAAATGATAGAATATATAAATTCCTTGATTACTAGTGTCACCTTTATCTCTCAACAGCTCGAGAGGACGCGGGGTGGGTCGAAGACCACCCAGCAAGAGGACAAGGAAATGGAAGGACTGGAACAACCTTCACAGTGGACAATTAAGGAGGGGGACCACGTCCTCCTCCGTAACTTGAACCGCAGGTGGAACAGCCCTAGGTTTACAGGGCCCCACCAGGTGGAAGCAGTAGCTCCTAGAGCAATTAAATTGAAAAATAAAAACACCTGGAACCACCTGCATGACGTCAAGCCCTACAAAGATAAGACCCGCCTTGCATCGATGACAGGGCCAACACAGCAATGACAACGGAAGAAAACACAGTATCAGTGTTAACAAAAGATACCAGCGACACAGACTCTGTCCCCTCCCAAACCCCAGAAGCTCATAAAGACTTGAACAGACAACCGCCCATAGCCCACCCCATGGTCACAAGATCCCAGAGCAAACAAACACTGTCCCGGCCAGTACCGCCCCTGCCACTACCCCAGTGAAGACATTGATTAACATATTGTAATGATGCACCACACTTGTAGACACATGTATGTTATATTTCTCTTTTTTGTCTCGCACATGCAGGTACCGCGTTCTGCTGTCCAAATTTAAAGAAAAATAACTAACCTTACGTTTTGCCCAAGAGTAAATGCTGCCCACAGACAACGACACACCTGAAGAACTGTCCCACCAAATTGTATATGTTATAAAAAACCAAAGTATTTACAGAAGGGGAAAATACGTGTATATTACAACACATTCCTTTTGGCCATAGAACAATCATTCCTGCATCTTCATGAACACGTACCAGCCCTAAAAGATAGATCACTAAGGTACGCGTGGGAACAGCTTTTCGCTTGGGCATTAAATGACTACCTAATAGGGGGTGCTTAAAATAAACAAAACTAACACATTAATGCTTGTTTTTAGACATTTTCAAGCGGGCATCTTTATCATCAGACATAACAAGCTGCAGGACCGCAGCAAAGGTAAGAGGAAGATGCCAGTGATATTAGCTATTGTATTAAAGATTATAGGACTGATGTTCATCACTGGTCTACTGGCTGCCACTGTCTGGCAAGCATGCTATGCTTCCCCTGTTATGGCTACATCCCCTACTAATGAACCCCCCACCACGGCTGCAACAGGTACGGTTCCAGGTGGCACGAGCAAGAAAGGAAGGAATAAGAAGGGGGAGGGATAAACGTAGCGTGTCAATTGATAATAATGGGGTTGACACATATCTCACAGATTCTGCACACGTCTCAAACAACATGTGGTATCAACACATGTCTAAAATTGGTAAGGGGATAACTAAGGACAACTGCTACATGTGCTCACTGATCCCATATGCCATGAGTGCCTCGAGAACTTTTGGGGCTACTGAAGTACCAGCAACATCAGTAGAATGCCTGACATATTTGGCCATGTTCCAGACAAAAGGAAGATTTCAAGGGAGAATGGCAATGATAAAATGGAAGACGAGGGATACATACCCGTATGAAAATAACTTCATCAAGACACTACACATGTACAATCACTACTGGCAACTAGCAGAAAGGCTCCAATATGTGATGGATGGGCCAGACAAAGGAGAGACGAAGGAAGTAACGCTGAACTATCTGCCATGTGAATGGCATGCAAGTGAAGTTGCTGGAGTAATGGGGTGCTGGGAAAGACCCCTATTGCTGATATACGGGAAGGTATACACGAAGGAAGGATGGGCAGATGGAGTTGTGGGGAGCGAAATGATAACACTAACGAAGCCAAATATAGCGAAAATGGATAAAGAGAACAACAAGTCTTTCAATGGATGGATAAAGACAGCTGGACTAGTTGCTTGATTGGAGAAGGACGAGAACCCGGTGTCCATACTTCCAGTAACTGCACCAACACTATGCTACCAACACAACGGAGATGTCCACGTAGAAAGAAACAACAACTGCAAAAGAATAGTGACATTAACGAAGGAGGGCACCGGTACAGCAGTTCTAATGGACCACCATTGGGCCTGTGGAGATAAAGCTTACCACAGCTTGCCACCATCATGGAATGGACTGTACACTATGGTACACATAAATGTACCATCCTTAGTGGTACCACAGAAAGATGTGAACTTAGAAAACTTCCCCAAGATGGATGAAGGGACTAAAAGGAGGAAAAGATCTGCAACGATTTCTGAAGAGAAAAGGACTAATAGAACAAATGTGTTGTCAAGAGCAAAAAGACAGGGGGAGCTACTAATGGGGAATTACTTGTGGGGAAGATCAGAAACTGCTCTTAGCGATATCCCACCAGGACACAGGCTGTTTAGCAGAGCGGTGATGTTTTTCTCCTCTATAATACATCCGGGACTGCAGGCATATGCAAATGCCAAATGGCTGCAAATAACTAGGTGGGAGCTAATGATGACGATAAACTCAACAGTAAACGGATTCAATGCAATAAAAGAAGAATTGAGAGCAGTACGAATGGTAGCTCTACAGAATAGATATGTACTGGATCTTCTCACCGCAATGGAAGGAGGAGTTTGCGCAAAAATTGGAAATTCATGCTGTACATTGAACCCTGCTAACGACGCAGATAACGGTACACTCACTGAAGCGGTGTCACAACTAGCCACAATGCACGCCAAAATGGAAGAAGAAGCTAAGGGAGTGAAGAAAGACGGCAGCTGGTTTTCTTATTTATGGTCCTGGATGCCATCGTGGTTGTCAGACGGCCTTAAAATAATAGCTGGGTGCATAATATTGGGAATGGCAGCCATTTTAGGATTAAGGTTGTGGAGAGCTCGGACTGCCCGGACGACTGACGAGATGATGGAAATGATTGGAATGCATGCCCTGATGCCAGCTGAAGATGATAAAAATGCAGATATAATAATAAGAGAAAGAGAAAGATTGTGTAAGCAGATACTAGAGTCAGACTCACACCCACCTTCTGTGAAGGTAGAGAACCCGAGGAACCCGAAGAGCTATGTTGGGAAGTGGGTTTATTGCAAACCCGGTGATGGATGTGTGTACATGTACTGGTCTTTTGAAGATCATGTGAACCAGTATGGACATCTAGGAGGAATACAAAGGTATGGAGGTCACGTGGAGAAAGACGAGCGGATAATTTTGTGGTCGACAAGAGGGAGGACTTAAGTGGGAAAATGGGACACCTCCTTCCGCACATTCTCATCCAGACCCTGGCATAGAGGATCACGACCCAAACACCCCCCAAGAGAGGAGTTTGACCCGCTCACTTCAGCCCACATGCACGAGGAGCCTGCCCATTACCATGCCCCGGTCAAGCTGACGCCTGCGACATGGACCAGATCAACTGAAACAACGAGCACAAGCCATCAACATCGTTAGAGATGCCATGACGACATAGCCAACTGACAGGAACTTCAGGTAGAGTCAGGAGATATGAGGAAGGTGATAAATCAGGCAGACTATTAGCCAGGTCGGCCAAGAGGGAGAGTTTTTGACAGCCTATTGCAAGTATACCGGGGCGAGATGACGTGATGCGGGTAGATGAGGTTGACATTAATTACACTTTTTCTGACTTCTACTCTGTCTTCTACTCCAATTATGATACTGTGACGGAGGATGAGATCTCCCAATATCTGACTGACAATCGTCTGCCAGCATTACCAACAGACGCTGTCCTGACCTTGCAAGAGCACTTTTGGGGCACATGCTATTTTATGATGCAATATATTTGCACGCACACAATGGGCCTCATTACGACCCAGGCGGTAAGTAATGGACATTACCGACATGGCACAACTAACGTGTCCGTGCTGGCTAGAAACCGTTAAAAGCGGTACATTACGACCTCTCGGGCACGAGCATTGCGCCATGCCGGTAATGTAATCTGTGCCATGCCGGTAACGTCCCAAAAACGGCACCTACCGGCATCGTATGCCGTGCAAGGTGCACTCCGCCACCCTACCCACCGATATTAGCGATCACCGCAAATACCGGTGACCGCTCTTAACGATGACCATAAAGAAGCGGATCCGGAAGTTGAGCCATCGCACCGGAACGGGAAAGAGCACGGCGGCCATCTTTAAAAACACAATCCATTGCCATACTCCACAACCAGTGCACATCTGACCCCACATCCACCCATCGTCAGAATGCCGAAAGTTGTTAAAAAAAGTTGCGATTGGCTGCGGCAGGAGCGCTTCACTAGGGAAGAGCTCACCATGTTGGCGGAAACCCTACAGGAAAACGCGGACGTTGTATTCTCAACAGAAATGACCAGACCGGCAATAGCACGGAAGAAGGCCATATGGGACCTAGTCTCACAGCGGGTCAGTGCAGTTGGAACAACACCCCGCACCACAAGACAGTGCCGGAAAAGGTGGGACGACCTCCGGCTCCGCGTAAGGAGTATACTGTCTGCCAACAGAAACCTGGGCATGGTAACTGGTGGAGGAGCAGACTCACTGATAAAATTGCAGCCGTGGGAGGAGATATGTGCCACAACCATTGGCATCGAGAGCATCGAGGGGGTCGGGGAAATGGAGAGAGGAGCCCCGACATCAGGTGACGCAGGTAGGTGCCTCAAATCAAGCCATGCAAAACTCTCTGAAGTCCAGTTTCATGGGAAGCACAATGTTGCCTAATAGGGTTAACGCGACACATCAGCAGAAGACTGCCTACAGGCATTATTGACCTACACCCTGTACACATGCAGTGTGCACACTCTCACTGTAGGCACCCACATTCCTGCATGCTTCTCCCACCCAAAAGGGAGACAACCTGTATGTCACTGCCTCCAATGTGCACCATCTAGTTATCAAAATGATGGCAGTCATCACAATGCCTGCTCAATGTCCGCAGACCCATCAATAACAGTTTCCCTCCTTTGCTCCACCACAGGCTCCCATTCGGACCTTGGCGAGATAGACACTGGCACCACACCTGCCAAGAAGGCCAGGCCGAAGTGACACCACACCAACCCTCCACCTCTGCTGGACAAAACAAACCCCCACAGCAGCCAAAATCGATGGCTACAACACTGGCCAGGGCACCGATAAGCACCAAGGCAAGCAGCACGGTACCACCAGCAACAGACATCCAACAACTGGTGGCCACTGAAGGGACTGTGTCTGCAGGAAGCAGCATGATTGGGGAGACTGTTGCCATTGCAGCTTGCTCGGATAGTGATGTGGGGAATGATGATGATGTCGTAGAATGTCCCCCCACTGCCCACCCTCATTCCCACTACCTGTCCCCATGTAGCCTGCATGATGATGGCAGACAGGGGCAATCCCTTATGACTCCTGGCCAGCCACTCAATGCCCAGTGGAAGGTGTGGAGGAGGGGAGCAGCCCAATGAACAAGCCACTGGCATTATCCAATGCCCAAAAAAACCAAGAGTCGCTGGACCAAATCTTAACACGCCAACACCAACTGCCTCACTCCTGACTCAGCATGTGGTCGAATGTGGAGGTGCAAGGGCGGAAATGCTAAAATGTGCCGAGACTGTGAAGGCAGCCATACAATCCTCCACCAAGGATATCTGTGCCGAACTTGCCGCGGTGCGGCACGTGCTCTCGGAGCTTGTACAGACAATGAGGGACATGCGTCCTAGTGAGCAGCCGAGTACCTCCTCCGCTGCCAGTTCTGCCCCAAGCAGCCCCGTCCACAGGTCGGGCAGGAACCTGCGGAGTACAGGCAGGGGTGCCCCGGGGGCCGGCAGAGGGGGCTGCCAATAGAGGCCGCCCAGTGGAACAATCCCACATTAGGCACTTCACCACAGGCATCCACACACTTTTGCGGGGAGTTGAGGGGGGAGGGGGGAGTGGGTGTGTTGGGGAGTTGAGGAGGAGGGGGGAGTGGGTGTGTTGGGGAGTTGAGGGGGGAGGTGGGAGTGGGTGTGTTAATTGAATTCACATTTACAATACAATATTTGCTTTAGCACAAATCACATGTGTGGACATTGCTCATTGCGTATGTGTGCTTTATTGGTGAACAGTCCACAGTGTGCATATCCCAGACACACACAGTGCCCCAATTGCCATCTCCATGTGACACCCCCCATCCGTGTGTGCTAGAAACATTGGTTGATCAGAGTCTGACGCATGTCACGTCCCTCCTGTGCATTGCTGCCTCCGTGAGGTGCTGCCCCATCCCCACCCTCCTCATCCTCATCGTCAGGTGGTTGCAGTTCAGCGTCAGGGGGCAGGGGCACATTCCGTCTGATGCACATATTGTGTAGCATGACACATGCCATGACGATCTTTGCCACCTTCTCATGGCGGTACAGGAGTGCCCCACTAGACCTGCTGAGGCAGCAAAACCGTGCCTTCAATAGGCCAAATGTCTGCTCAATCACCACACGGGTTCGTGTATGTGCACGATTGGAGTCCTCCTTGTGCTGGTTCTGTGGGTTCCGGACTGTGGTAAGGAGCCACCTCTTCAGGGGATAGCCTGCATCACCTGTATGTGGGCAACAATGTATGAGTCAGTCATGGCATCAAATCTCAAATCATGACTTGCCACCATGGCATGCATTCATCTCTTACTTTGTACCACATTTACATGCACAAATGGAGTCACACTATGTGACCGGTATATGTGTATTCCTCTCATGGACTGTTTTGCATGCCATCAACCAGTGTATGCAGGGGGGTCCAGTGCCTTGTGAGTGCCCATCCAGTGTGTTAGTCCATGGCGTTTGTTTTGTTGACCTGGCAGGTGTCCAGTGATATCAATGCTCTCATCATGGCAACATTGCTGTCAGCCTCATGATGACCCCACTGAGCACTACTAATGTTGCTAGGCAATTTTTTTGGGCCTCGGTGTCTGTGTAGTGGTGTATTGATGTTTTTGTCCGTCATGTGCCTCCTTTGTGCGCAGTTATGGGGGACTGGCCTTTCAGTTGATGGTGTTTGGTGCCGTGTATTGGCTGAAGTCATTGCATGTAGGTGCATTTCGTTGAGGTCGATCTGGTCCGATTCGGTACAGTGCACTTGCAGATGGTTGTGTCATGGTTGGGACACACCTTCATTCACATGGTAGGGCTGCTTACATCGGGCATTATGTGTTCAGTTGTCAGTTGACGTTTGGGCTGCTTTAGGGTATGAGCTGGCTCTATTGCCTCTGGTACTCGCAGCCAGGTAAGGTATGCATCACCTCCCCCCCTTTCAGCCAGGTAAAGTATGCATCCACCCCCCCTTTCAGCCAGGTAAAGTATGCATCTCTCCCCCTCCCCCTTTCAGCCAGGTAAAGTATGCATTGATACGTCAATCACCTACCCACTTCACATTTCCATGGCCATGACATGAGACTCACCGAGTAGCCAGGATCTTGGCCCTGCATGTCGCTCCATGTAGCGTGGTATTGTGGAGTTACGCAGGACCATTGAATCATGGGTTGATCCAGGGAATCGGGCACAACAATGTGTGATGATCCTGTTGGAGTCACATACCATTTGCACGTTGATTGAGTGGAATAGTTTACGGTTGCGGTACGCTCCTCAATGTCATGTGGGGCCACCAATTCCACATGGGTGCAATCGATGGCACCAATGCAACCAGGTATGCCAACTAGTGCATGGAAACCCACTTTGATGTTAGCAATCTCCTGGGTAGACCGTGGTAAGGAAATGTGGTCGTCTGTGTGCTTGCGGAGGGCATCGAGCACTTGGATCAGCATAAGTGAGAATAAGGGTTGTGAAATGCCATGCAAGTGCCCCACTGTGAGCTGGTAGGTGCCTATGGCCAGGAAGTGGAGCACGGACACTACCTTCAGTAGGGGGGGATGGCGGTGGGTGTTTCTATCATGCTGACGATGTTGTTGTGTATCATGTCCACGATGGTGGTGATGGTGTCCCGGTCCAAACGGTACAGGATGTGGATCTGCTCAGTGGTGAGGTTGAATGGACTGGCTCGGATGCGTGGGATTGGGGGTTGCCTGCGTGGTGGCACTGGCTGTGCTGGTGGGGCTTGCTGGCCCTGCCTTGCCCTCCTTCTCCTCCTGCGTCTCCTCTGTGCTGCCTGTTGTTGTTGTAGTTGTAGCACTTGCATTGCAATCAGGTCCTCCAGCCCCAACATTGCTAGTCGTATTGTAATCATTGTGGAGTGTGACTGGGTGTGGGAAGGGGAGAGGTGTGCTCTTTTTGTACTTGGTGAGTCTGTATTGCCTCCACCTGTGCTGATTGTGTGCACCTGTGGCAGCTGGGAACACTGCACATGGCCATTTACGGTTGGTTCGCGATGGCTGATTTAGCACCATGGCGGTAAGGTACTTTACGGCCTTCTCGATGGAGTTGACAGCATGTCCGCTTGATTCCTGATTTCACCACCTTTGCGCGATGCTGGTACTTAGGGCATGGGAGGTTGCGTGTGCGCGAGCTTGGTGATGTTAGCGGCACCGTTAACTACGATGCCGCTAATTGCACTTTCTCGGGTTATGAACGGACCTAGTGGTAAGCGATGCCGGTAATCATTTACCAGCATCGTTTTTCACTTACCGCCAGGGTCGTAATGAGGCCCAATGCCTTGTTTTTGTTTCACAGAGCTTATAAAATATTTTCAGTGTGTAAAATATTCAATACAGTTTTAACAGTATATATCAAAAATCACACACGTTGCACAAACGCTATAGCTGAGATGTATTTTGTACAAACTGTTGGCATGACGGATTTTTAAGGGTTGTGACTATCAGGGTGCTACATCCTACTTGATATGTTTGGGGATGTGTTATGTATTGATCGAATGTGCCAGTGCATGTTTTAGATTGTCCTCGATTCGTTACGTCCTTCCAAGTATGCGCTACATTTTATTTTATTCTGCCTGCAGAGTGGCACAAAGTAAAACAAAATGTGTCTAATCTCTGTCTGCAAGGGAAGTGCAGAATGTTGCCCAGCATCTTTACATGTGAAAATTAAGTGGGCCTCATTACGACCCTGGCGGTAAGTGAAAATACTGGTCACATAGTGTGACTCCATTTGTGCATGTAAATGTGGTACAAAGTAAGAGATGAATGCATGCCATGGTGGCACGTCATGATTTGAGATTTGATGTCATGACTGACACATACATTGTTGCCCACATAAAGGTGATGCAGGCTATCCCCTGAAGAGGTGGCTCCCTACCCCAGTCCGGAACCCACAGAACCAGCACGAGAAGGACTTCAATCGTGCACATACACGAACCCGTGTGGTGATTGAGCAGACATTTGGCCTATTGAAGGCACGGTTTCGCTGCCTCAACAGGTCTGGTGGGGCACTCCTGTACCGCCATGAGAAGGTGGCAAAGATCGTCATGGCATGTGTCATGCTACACAATATGTGCATCAGACGGAATGTGCCCCTGCCCCCTGACGCTGAACTGCAACCACCTGATGATGAGGATGAGGAGGGTGGGGATGGGGCAGCACTTCAGGGAGGCAGCGATGCACAGGAGGGACGTGACATGCGTCAGATTCTGTTCAACCAATGTTTCTAGCACACACGGATGGCGGGTGTCACATGGATATGGCAATTGGGGCACTGTGTGTGTCTGGGATATGCACACAGTGGACTGTTCACCAATAAAGCACACATACGCAATGAGCAATGTCCACACATGTGATTTGTGCTCAAGCAAAAATTGTATTGTAAATGTGAATTCAATTAACACACCCACTCCCACCTCCCCCCTCAACTCCCCAACACACCCACTCCCCCCTCCCCCCTCAACTACCCAACACACCCACTCCCCCTCCCCCTCAACTCCCCAACACACCCACTCCCCCTCCCCCCTCAACTCCCCAACACACCCACTCCCCTCTCCCCCCTCAACTCCCGCAAAAGTGCGTGGATGCCTGTGGTGAAGTGCCTAATGTGGGATTGTTGCACTGGGTGGCCTCTATTGGCAGCCCCCTCTGCCGGCCCCCGGGGCACCCCTACCTGTACTCCGCAGGTTCCTGCCCGACCTGCGGACGGGGCTGCTTGGGGCAGAACTGGCAGCGGAGGAGGTACTCGGCTGCTCACTAGGACGCATGTCCCTCATTGTCTGTACAAGCTCCGAGAGCACGTGCCGCACCGCAGCAAGTTCGGCACAGATATCCTTGGTGGAGGATTGTATGGCTGCCTTCACAGTCTCGGCACATTTTAGCATTTCCGCCCTTGCATCTCCACATTCGGCCACATGCTGAGTCAGGAGTGAGGACAGTTGGTGTTGGCGTGTTAAGATTTGGTCCAGCGACTCTTGGTTTTTTTGGGCATTGGATAATGACAGGTGCGTGTTCATTGGGCTGCTCCCCTCCTCCACACCTTCCATTGGGCATGGAGTGGCTGGCCAGGAGTCATCAGGGGATTGCCCCTGTGTGCCATCATCATGCAGGCTACACGGGGACAGGTAGGGGGAATGAGGGTGGGCAGTGGGGGGACATTCTACAACATAATCATCATTTCCCACATCACTATCGGAGCAAGCTGCAATGGCAGCAGTCTCCCCAATCATGCTGCTTCCTGCAGACACAGTCCCTTCAGTGGCCACCAGTTGTTGGATGTCTGTTGCTGGTGGTACCCTGCTGCTTGCCTTGGTGCTTATCGGTGCCCTGGCCTGTGTTGTGGCCGTCGATTTTGGCTGCTGTGGGGGTTTGTTTTGTCCAGCAGAAGTGGAGGGTTGGTGTGGTGTCACTTCGGGCCTGGCCTTCTTGGCAGGTGTGGTGCCAGTGTCTTCCTCGCCAAGGTCCGAATGGGAGCCTGTGGTGGAGCAAAGGAGGGAAAGTGTTATTGATGGCTCTGCGGACATTGAGCAGGCATTGTGATGACTGCCATCATTTTGATAACTAGATGGTGCACATTGGAGGCAGTGACATACAGGTTGTCTCCCTTGTGGGTGGGAGAAGCATGCAGGAATGTGGGTGCCTACAGTGAGAGTGTGCATACTACATGTGTACAGGGTGTAGGTCAATAATGCCTGTAGGCAGTCTTCTGCTGATGTGTCGCGTTAACCCTATTAGGCAACATTGTGCTTCCCATGAAACTGGACTTCAGAGAGTTTTGCATGGCTTGATTTGAGGCACCTACCTGCGTCACCTGATGTCGGGGCTCCTCTCTCCATTTCTCCGACCCCTTCGATGCTCTCGATGCCAATGGTTGTGGCACATATCTCCTCCCACGGCTGCAATTTTATCGGTGAGTCTGCTCCTCCACCAGTTGCCATGCCCAGGTTTCTGTTGGCAGACAGTATATTCCTTACGCGGAGCCGGAGGTCGTCCCACCTTTTCCGGCACTGTCTTGTGGTGCGGGGGTGTTGTTCCAAATGCACTGACCCGCTGTGTGACTAGGTCCCATATGGCCTTCTTCCGTGCTATTGCCGGTCTGGTCATTTCTGTTGAGAATACAACGTCCGCGTTTTCCTGCAGGGTTTCTGCCAACATGGTGAGCTCTTCACTAGTGAAGCGCTCCTGCCGCAGCCGATCGCAACTTTTTTTAACAACTTTCGGCATTCTGACGATGGGTGGATGTGGGTGAAGGTTTATGGCGGGTCTCGGGGTCAGATGTTCACTGGTTGTGGAGGATGGCAATGGATTGTGTTTTTAAAGATGGCCGCCGTGCTTTTTCCCGTTCCGGTGCGATGGCGCAACTTCCGGATCCGCTTCTTTACGGTCACCGCTAATAGCGGTCACCTCTATTTGCGGTGATCGCTAATATCGGTGGGTAGGGTGGCGGTAGTGCACCTTGCACGGCATACTATGCCGGTAGGTGCCGTTTTTGGGACGTTACCGGCATGGCACAGATTACATTACCGGCATGGCGCAATGCTCGTGCCCGAGAGGTTGTAATGTACCGCTTTTAACGGTTTCTGGCCAGCACGGACACGTTAGTTGCGCCATGCCGGTAATGTCCATTACTTACCGCCTGGGTCGTAATGAGGCCCAGTGTGTACTTTAAAAACACAATTGTGAGGTAGAAGTTTGCTAGGACTTTTTAAAATACGGTTCTACATTATGCAGTATTTTATACAATCTCGATGCTGTTGGTTACATTTTCTGCCAAAGATCATACCTTTGATGAAGTGGTGTGGCCGCAATTCTTTTATATAAACGTATTGAAATTTCAATTTCTTAGAGACCTGTGCTTGGTCGTTACATTGGATTTAATATGTTGACGCTGACATTGCAACATGCTGTGTGTTGCTACAGTTGTAACATTGTTGGTGATTCTATATTTTTCAGATTTTTATTAAAACGAATTCCAACAACTGGATGTTACATCAGGCCACTGCTGAAAGAACAGTCTGAGGAGCTCAGTATTCAATGCCAATTGGATTTATGAACATTTCTTCACATAATTCAAGAATTTCTGGATGTTTTCAGGGCCCGAGAATTGTGTTTGGGGGTCCAACAAACCATCATGGTCTCTGTGCTGTTCCCGCACTGTGTGGGCCATGTGGCCTCTCGCAAACAACATACACCGACGCCATGGATCTAGGAATATCCATGGATGTGTCTAATGGGTTCACGCAATCATTGAGACTGGATCTTTGTGGCAAGGATTAGTGGAGTGTGCCATTTGTTGGTTCACAAAGGGCTTCAAACCACAAAGGCCTGAGTTGCCACCGACAATGGAGAATGGCTTTTGGGCTAGTTTAAGGAGCCCCAGTAACAAGTGTCTTGGGACTGGACAGGGTTTTTGGACCCCGTCGCTATCCGCAAGCACAAGGTATAGAGTGGGCGATGTCACCCATTGCTTCATCATCACCAGGGTTTATACAGCTGCTGCTACCAAGATATCAATCACAGGGTGCTACAGATAGTGGTTCTGATCTCCAAATGAGCATTACAGAATGTGAAGCATTGTGTCGAGGGCCCGAGTATGGGTCATCTTTGTTTTGATCACAAGGGCTGCTGGATTGCCTGGGGGCCTGACACGTGGAGTTGTTCTTTTTTTTGTTTATTCATCAAAGGGCCCAATGAATGCCTCAGGGTTCCCGACAAGCATAGTTGTGCTTTTATTTTGTTTTTGATTTATCCAAGGGGGCCGAGGAATGCTTGGGGGGCACCAACGTGTGGAGTTGTTCTTTTTTTTTTTATTTATCAAAGGGCCTGAGGAATGCTTGGTGGGGCCCGACGAGCACAGTTGTTCTTTTGATTTCTCAATGGGCCTCAAGAACAGGTGTTATGGAGTGTCTAACAAATGGCAACCCTTTGTTTTCTACAGGGGTGATGGGATGGGGCACTACAAGTTGGATGCTTCATTATAACTTCTAAAGATATGTTGTGTGTGATATACAATGCATGGGTTTTATACAGTTTTAATGGGTAATTGTATCATGTTTTTACTCGCTGCTTCTAGGTACGCTAGAGAAGACCATGCATTTAATTTGTAGGTTTTCACGTGGCGCTTAAGCAGCGAATATACACGCCCAGATATAGCTGTGTTTGTTTTACCAACCGCTAGAAGGTTGAAAGACTAACAACCCGCTGTGATTTAACCTCAACCAGGGCGCTCGCACGTAGATATCTGTACATGGTTTGTTAGCAAACTCAAATGTATAGCCAGTGTTAAATTCATGATGTTATTTAGTTATACGCCATTTAGCATTTATAGTAAATTGACCCCTAACTAGATATGTTCCACTTTTTTATATGTTATTTGTATGTTGCTCAATACATGTCTAAGTAAAGATATAATAAAGTGCATTGCAAATAAGCTTTACGCACACCCGCATTAGATGCAACAACATCTACTCCCCTAAATATTACTGTTTTCATGAACGCTACTAAGAAAATACGTGGCAGTGACATCATTGATATTGGGCCTCATTACGGGTCCGGCGGTTACCCTGCCGGTTTTACCGGCGGGTTGCCCCCAGACCTGTGAAAAATTACTGCCATCTGAATTCTGAGGGTCAGACCTGTCGGGCACAGTGGCTCCGGCAGGCAAACCTGTAGTTTGCCGGTCCCAAAACAAGGGTATCAGTGAGTTTGGTTTTTAAAAATGTTCTTTTATTCAGAAGTGTAACGCTGGGCTGTGACGGGGCAACAATTTGTTAGAGAAATAATAAAATGTTTTTATTCACCCGTTGTAAGTTAAGACACAGAGTAGAAATCTGTTGCTGTTCCAGATGCTGTTTTTTTTACTTTCACAGATGTTGCCACAAGCTCTTAATGGCCCTTTGTCTTAGTATATGTCCAACAACTTCATGCCTAGGCATGTTCGCCCCATAACAATTGAAGATAAAGATGCAACTGTGTATTATAAACAACACATTTTTATTAACAATGAAAACAGTGTTTTTTATTCAGATTTTATTCACAATAGTTTGGGTTATCAGATGCTGCATGATGATCCTACTGGCTACAAATTTCGATGTATTAGCAATTACTTCTTTGACACACTGGGCCTAATTATGACCCTGCCTGTCCGGAAACAAGGGTGCCGGTAGGCTCACCGGTACTTTTGTTTCCGGACCGGCATATTACTGGTCTGCCTGCCAGAGCCGATGTGCCCGACAGGTCTAACTCTGCCGGGCACAGCGGCCAAGGTAGGCAGACCAGTTATGGAAGCACTGGCACCATTAGCAACGGTGCCGGTGCTTCCGTGTCCCCACTCTCATAGAGTATGGGGACTTACATTTTACCGACGCCTGACTTTCCAGGCTGCCATAGTTGTAATTTCCCGGTGGCACCAGGAAGTCAAGCGACAGTAAATATTTGCGGGTCCGGCAGCAACCGGTAGTAATGAGGACCATTGTCTTTCACCGTGTCGATAAGTAAACATACATAATAGAGAAACGGTTGCCAAAAATTCATAAAGTTCCCTGTCAGCCAGCAAATGTCCTTTAATGCATTGAAAACTCTGTTGCAGGTTGGTTGCCTTCAATCACAATGAGGGGCCCACCGGTGACATTAAATCACCAAAAAAACCTTTGTGGTGCTTTTGCCAGTAGTTGTCCATTAGCGAGTGGCTGGTGTTGATGCATATGTTTGCGAAACATAAAAGATTGTTACATTCCCTTCTGCATATCTCTGTCGGCGCGTCCAGATAACACAGCAGCCTTGGACAGATAGTACTGAAATGCTTCGTAAGTAAATCCAGCAATAATCGTTGTACACATCCATCAGTGGATTTCACATTAAATTGATCGCTTTCCAACAGGTGTTCATTTTTTATTTCCTGAAAATAAGCACAAATACATATGAAAACATATACAGTCTCAATCCTCGTATGTCAGTTTATGGGGCTACATGCACATTGCTCTACCATACTGCCTTTGATATACTTTATTCCCCCACTTGTGAAATGTTTTCTCAACAATGCTTCTAACACACATCGGCCATCCCGTCTAAACTGTTTCACTTTCAAAAGGGGGTTAAGTGCCGATTGTATAGTACATAATGTTTTAGATACATAACGTTGAGCCTCAATGCCAACCCTTAGCTGTGTTAGCAGCTGTGTCACTCGCATCATTTCTACAAGGTATTTAGAGCTCAACATGTGACATATTTTACATAGTGAATTATCACTCATGAGCATCCTGTTGGGGGTCATCAATTTTATGTCCTGAGCACCATCTGTGAAAGTTTTGTTTTAAACATGTTTTCACAACTATGGCCGTAAAAACCTTGTATGGGCAGAATATCAATCCGGGTCACAGCGTATGTAACTGTGTTATCTTTAATGCTGCCAGTCTACATTAGCAAAACACAGGCCTTACACAGGCTATTATCGCAATCCCCCAGGTTTTCAATTTGGTTTGAGCAGCAAAAAACACAATACATATTGATAGTTTCTTCGCTCTCCTCAACGCTATCTACTTCATCAGTTAGAAGCTGTAAACAAAACAGACATGCATGATTTTAACTATAGTTTGTTCTTACGCCCTACAAAATACAAACACTCCCTTTAAAATATACCCACCAAATAACAGGCCAACTGATAGCCAAGGCGCTTAAACCCCTGTTTTTCCGGTGCTCCAGTGGGGCAAAGTCACTCCCCAGCATCATGGCCATCTGCAGAACCATCGATTCATATCCACTGTCTTCAGAAAACACATCAGTCGCGTATGGTCACCCTGGTACCACGCCTATGGGCTGCTCTGGAACCTTACCATTGCCATTCCAGGTTGCCATTTCCAGATTAGCAACTGGTATGCAAACATGCTCCTCAATATTTTGAATGCAGTCTCCAAAAAAGCGTCCCATAACCGTAACAGTGAGCGGCAGCTCGCAGCCAACAGAGACTGTAGACATGTTCTCACAGAGCTCACCAGCCTCTTGTTTCACCATCAAGTCCTGTGCATCTTCCATCTCATCACCCCTCATTAGACAATAAGGGGTATAACTGTCCTCTGAACCACAGGGCTCCCAGGGGGTGTTTTCCCCTTGTCATAACTGTAGCTGTTCATAATCGTCGTTTCCTGTATATGATATGATATGATATGGCATTTATAACGCTCCTATACAAAAGTGTTTCAAGGTGCGACGAGGCAAGGGAGGGGGAAGAGGGGGAAGACAGAGACAGCAATCTTACTAGGCCAGGTGACATTGAGATCACGCAAGTGCAGGGGAGGGGAAAAGGGAAAGTGCAGGGGGCAGGGGGAGGTTAGACCCCTGGGGAACACCACAGGTAGAGATAGAGATAGAGGAGAGGAAGGACCCAAGTTCGACCTGGGAAGGTCGATCGGAGAGGATAGAGGTCAACCAACCCAGGGCCTGATCGTTGATACCCAGTTTATCACAGAGATGGTTGAGCAGGATGGCATGGTTGACCGTGTCAAAGGCAGAAGAGAGATCAAGTAAGATGAGGACACAGGGGGTATTGGAGTCAAGGTTTGGGAGAAGTTCTTCACTGATGTTCAGGAGATCAGTTTCTGTGCTTCTGGCAGCTGTGAAGCCAGACTGATGGTCATGGAGACAACCAACCTATTCAGTGTGACGATTAAGCTGGGAGATGGCCAGCCTTTCCAGGAGTTTGCCCAGGAAAGGAGTGAAGGATATTGGGCGGTAGTTAGCTAGGCAGGAGGGGTCAGCTGAGGGTTTCTTAAGAACAGGGTGCACAAGGGAGTGCTTCAGGGGTAAAGGGAAGAGTCCAGTGGCAAAGGAGTGGTTGCAGAAGTCGGCCAAAGCAGGAGCCAGGGTGTCATTGTGGTCCTTGATGGTTTTAGAGGAACAGGGGAGAACCTGTTTTGATAAGACTTTCATAGATCAGACTTGTCTAGAAACCTCGTCTGTGGAGAACAGGGGAAAGTCAGAGAAGGAGGGAGGAGGGGTGCCACAGAAGGGCAAGAGGAAGAGCGGGGAGTAAAGGGAAGCCAGGGCCATGCAGAGGGCCTGGGAGGGGACAAGAGATGTAGAGACTGTAGCAGGATTGGCCAGCTCCTTGCAGATTTTAAAGAGTTCGGCCAAGTTGTTGGATGCCGCAGAGATGCAGGCTTGGATGAGGGCTCTCTTCTAGGTGCAGACAGAGAGCTGGGATTGCCTTTGGAGCAGGCGGCAGGCCAGTTTGTCAGATGATGTACAGGAAGCACGCCATTTCCTCTCAGCCACCCTGAGGGTGACGAGGTCTGAGTCGTACCAGGAGTTGCACTTGGCTTTGGGCTTCAAGCGGATCCTCATGACAGGGGCAAGAACATAAAGAGTATTGTATATAGCAGAGTGGAGCATAGAAAGTGCTTTGTTAGGGTGTGAGTAAGCCAAAGAGGGAAGGGGGTGAGAAAGTGGCGGTGAAAGCCTCAACTGACACACGCCTCATGGGTCGGATAACCGAGAAGGTATGTGGCAATGCTGGAGTTGGCTTGGCCTGAGGGGTGGAGAGAGTGAGCCGCGAGGAAAGGAGAAAGAAATCACTCCAAGAGACAGGAGTGGAAAGAGGGATAGAGAGGGGAAGGTCTGAAGAGATCAGAACATCCAGCAGAGTGTGCCCTGCAGACTGAGTCAGGCCGGAGGGGAGAATAGAAAGAGAGAGACCGTTACAGAGGTTGCGAAAGAGTCCAGAGGAAGGGCAGGAAGCATGCAGGTGGATGTTAAAGTCTCCAAGATGGAGGAGGTGAGTGCTTGATGCCAGGAGGGAGGAGGAGAGGTCTGCCCACTCAGAGAGGAAGGAGGAGATCTGACCAGATGGCCGATAGGTGGGAGCCACACTAAGGGAATGGCTAGGAGAGAGGGGGTGGAATAAGGAAGTGGCCGCGGGGATGGGGAACCAGGCCAACAGGGGACACAGCTAGGAGATCGATAAGGAGTGCAAGGAAGCAAATGAAACCTGCCCAGGAGGGGCAGAATGTGGGATCGCTCACCTGCTTCCCAGCGTTGTTCGAATGGAACCGGGGAGCAAAGCACACTAAGGGCTCACTTAAAGTGAGGAAAACTCTGACCAATCGGGTTCGGGGGGCAGGCTGGGAGGCGAGAGGGGGTGGAACAATGAAGTGGCCGTGGGGATGGGGAACCGGGCCCCTGGATAGCCCCTGGAAAGCTGAAAGTGTGCCTGTGTTTCCCAGGCTTACCACAAAGGCTATATATCCAGGTTGTAAGCCCCTACACAATCATAGCATTAGGGCTGTCACTTTAGATCAAAATGTATATCATTCTTGGAATTCTTAAAATATATAAAATGTATATAAAAACTATTGGGGTTCAAAAACATTGCTATCAAAAACTTTGGGGGGGCTTATCAATTTGATATAAAATGTATATCCGCTTCTTATCACCCCGGGCAGGAAACCCTCTGTGAAATCATCATTGCAAAACCCTAGATTCACAGTGCATGTCTTCAGAGCTCACTTAGCTTTTAGCGCTCGATTGAGCAACATCAGCGAGCATCGCTCCCAGCTGCTGCCATCTATAAATAGATTTTATATAAAATGTATATTCACTTTATATCAAAACTGATATAAATTAGAAAACACTTTATAGCCAATATACATTTGATATAAAATCGATATCAAAGTTTTTTATATTCTTTTTACATCAAATTTATATCACGTTTATATCAAACCATATCAAATGGGGGCGGGACGAAGACTGGAAGCAGGGGGAGTGACCACTTGTCAACATTTTGACTTGTACAAAAGGGGACCACTTCTACTACTGGGCACTCTGGAAAACAAAGTCCTTGGCAATCTCGTAAATAGTCAAAATCCAAGCATAGACAGAAATTGTTTCTGCTCTTCCGACCTGTGCAAATAGATGAACTGAAACAACTGAGACCTGATCCTACAGAAAAAGACTTCAGCTTTGCAACAGCTCATCATAATGCGAAGGTGACCTCCACTTGTTCGCAAGATAGAACACAGATTGTAAATATGAAATATATGTGGGCTGATTAGTATTGCAGCATAAGGGTGGTGGCACTTATGGGCTTGGCTGAGTATTTAATTATATATGCTGCTTTCTTTGCCAATAGGCATGGAAATCCCTTTGTCTTATGAGGCTAAGTTCTCAATATTGGGGACATAGGTATTGGAAGGCTGAATAATCATATTTGGGAGGCTATCATGCCTTCTACTGACCTCCGCCAATGCCCTATTCTCCTGCCCGGTTACGCTTCTGCTAGCCACACCCCTGAGAGTTCTGGGCTTTTTGACCTCATTGTCCTGCAGCAGGATGACACTGTTGTTTATTTGTCAAATTTTCTACTTGCCTTACCCACGAGAAGGTAGGTCATGGGTACTGGGGAGACATGTTTATTATTGGTTTCTAGCTTTCCTGAGGCGATCCAAAACAAAGATTTGGTTCTGTTTCAAAATATCTTAAGTCTTATTTGCTCATGGATACCTTCTTACCCATAGTGCCCACCACATAAGTAACTCCTCTCACAGGGCCATACTGTTGGCCTGTATAGCATGTATAGATCACTAAATATACATTTGTAGCATGGATTATTAAGTGCATGGGCAATCCAATGACACGACATAAGATTATCCACCATGCTTATGAGAAACCAGTGGCACTTTTATAGATCCTCAGAAACGTTCTAAGGCCCGGGCGATGCACTGTTGTCAATCTCATATTAACAGTAAAAAGGAAACATGGCTATTTTGATTGTGAAAACGGTGCCCTTTGTAAAAGAGGAGGAGATAGGAAATCATGATGGAAGGTTTATTAAATACAATGCACATTGTATTCTCCCAAAAGTGTCTCTTCTTAATATTTATGAGAGATCGGACTACCTTTCTTGTTGACTTGTTGTTAAATGTGCATCATTCTTCTCCTACATTACAATTATTGGAGCAGATTTAAATCTTACACGTAATACAGATATTGCT
Source organism: Ambystoma mexicanum (assembly GCF_040938575.1). NCBI lineage: Eukaryota > Metazoa > Chordata > Amphibia > Caudata > Ambystomatidae > Ambystoma > Ambystoma mexicanum. The sequence continues at coordinate 979,894,842 of NC_090930.1, read as the reverse complement.
CGCCAACTGCCACCATGTCCTGCTAGCACACTGCTAGAACTGACACACATACTGGGTATGGTAGAGCATGGAGTTTACATTTCATACATTACCACAAACCACATACTTCAGATGAGATTCATGGTTTGTGTGATAAATGGACACTGACTGTGCTTTATCATTTTTTTTTTTAAAATTTCTTTATTGGTTTTAACAGTATAACAAACATAGTCGGCATCACTTGTAATATTTGACGGTAATCAACAGAATTACGCATCCCCCCACCCCCAACTCAAGACCACAGTCACCATTATCGTCCATTCTTGTTGGGCCGGATTGATGGCTAGGACAGTCCGAACCGTCCGAGGTATCGTCAGTATTGTTAGGATGAAGTAGTGGCACTGTTAACGCCACCCAGCGATGCAGTTCCCCACTGGAGTCCAGCCTCTGTTCGAGGATTGCCGTTTCCCACGCTCCAGTCTCAGCCGTTATCCATTTCGTAAGGTCCCCCCACCACAGTGCCTCAATCGGGGCCTTTGGGCTCTTCCATCCCATGGCTATGCGTCTCTTCGCAGTTATGTATATCAGATCTTTGAGTTTGTTTAGAGGCTTATTTTTGTGGTTACGTTTGCATCTGCCCAAGATGCAGGCTGCGGGATTGTTCACTTCTAGCTCAATATCTGCGTCCGCCACCCTCTCCTGTACCAGTGTCCAGAAATTGCGTATCTCTGGGCAGCCCCAGAACATATGCGTCATTCCCGCCCTGGGCTCCTTACATTTGGGGCATACTTGGGCCTCAGCCCCCTTGAAATTAGATATGGCCTCAGGTGTTAGGTAGGCTCTGTTTGTGATGTATAATTGAATGAGCTGCAAATGGGCATTCCTAGATACCTTCTTGTGGTAGTGGGTTATTTTCTCCCATTCTTCATCCGCAAAGTCCTGGCCTAGTTCAGTTTCCCACTTTACTTTGCTTTTGAGCTCATTGCTTGTCGTGCCCTGAAGTATGGTTTTGTAAAGTCGCGAGGTTTCATGGCCACCTTCGGCTGTATTTAACAATGTTTCTATGGCCTCGTTTTCCGTCTTTTGGGTAGTAGCCTCTGGCCATCTAACCATTATGGCTTGTATCACTGCCCTGTGGAGCAAGAATTGACCAGCAGGTAATCCCGTGGTCTCAGTGAGATCGGGGAAGGGTATGATCTCTTGGTCTCGTGTTAGGTCTCCTAGGGTAGCTACTCCGTGGGGTTCCCACTGGGCGCGCGATTCAAGAGATCCCCAAGGCTGGTTGGCCATAATTGCCGCGATGGGGATTTGTGGGGAGTAGGGATCAGCTGTCCCCACTGTTCTGCATGCTCTGTTCCAGAGCTTTATTCCAAGTTTGATTAGGTATGGGAAGGGCTGTGGGAGTCTGTTCTGGACCCAGAGTAGATCCCTCAGGAGCAGATTGAGCAATGCTGGTTGGAGGAGCCTGGTGTCTGTGGAGATGTCGTCGGCCATCCATCGCATCACATGCCTTAGTTGGCTTGCAAGGTAGTACAATTCGAAATTGGGGACTTTGATTCCCCCTCTCTCGTAGGGTCTTTGGAGTGTGTCCAGCGCCACCCTATGTCTGCCTCCCTGCCAGAGAAACCGTCTACATAGTTTATTAATGTTTCTGAAAAAGGAAGGGGGGATGTTGTAGGGAACATTTGTAAAATTGTATAGTAAGCAGGGAAGTGCAACCATTTTGAGGAGACCTGCCCTTCCGGCCATCGAGAGCGGGAGCTTGCCCCAGAATTCCATAGATTTTTCAAGAGTGTCTTTAGCTCTCACCGTGTTGAGTATATGTTCCGTGTATGGGTCCCGGTGTATAGTGATTCCCAGGTATCTAAAGGAGGTCACTTGCCATTTTAGGTCAAAGGGGGGAAGGGATCTTAGGTCTTCCTTATACAGTGCAGCTAGAGGGTAGAGGCAGGACTTGTCCTTGTTAATTTGGATTCCCGTGTATTTGCTAAATCCGTCCAGGGTCTCTAGAATGTAGGGCAGGAGGTGTTCGGGGTTGTGTAGGTACAATAGCGTATCGTCCGCGTACATAGAGACGAGGTGGGTCACTCCGTCTATTACGATGCCCCCATCTCCGTATTCTTGTCTGAGGTATGCGGCTATGGGTTCGGTGGCAATGATGTATAACATCGGGGAGAGTGGGCAGCCCTGACGGGTGCCCCTGTGTAGGGACCATTTGTCTGAGAAGGTCCTGTTTGTGTGCATCCTAGCGGTGGGGTTGGTGTAGACTAGCTGGGTCCATTTCAGGAAGGCGGGTCTGATTCCCATTCTAGTCATAGTGGCATATAGCCATTCCCAGCGCACTGAATCGAAGGCCTTTTGTGGCGTCAAGTGACGCAACCGCGTATCTCTGAGGCCTCCGTTCCGTGCTGTACATGATGTGATGCAACCTGTGCAGGTTCTCTGTTATGGAGCGTCCGGGCACATAACCCGTTTGGTCCTGATGAATCAGGTGGGGGATCACCCTTCGCAGTCTATTCGCTAGCAGGGAGGTTAGGATCTTGTAATCAACATTTAACATGGAGAGGGGCCTGTAGGAGCCGCAGTGCGATCCGTCTTTACCGGGTTTCAGGAGGGGGATAATTACCGCTTCCCTCTTGGAGTCAGGGAGGGCACCACGCTCGTAAGCTTCGTTAAACACCTGCGCCAGCAGTGGGGCCAGGGTCTCCTCATACAATTTATAAAATTCCCCGGGGAGGCCATCAGTGCCTGGGGATTTACCAGCCGGGAGCGATCTAATGATTACCTTGACCTCATCTGGGGTGATGGGTTCGTCTAGGATGTCCGTCATTTGAGGATCGAGCCTGGGAAGGTCAATGTCGTCCAGGACATCCACAATGCCGGAGTCGGCCATGGGCGGGGGTTTGGGTATAATTTGCCGTAAAAGTCGGAGAACACAGAGTTAATTTCTGTCTGGGTGTGCACTAAGGAGCCGTCTGGTTTGAGTACTTGGCAAATGGGTGTTCTGGGAGTCTCCCTCTTGTATAGCCAAGCCAGGAGTTTACCGGGTTTATCACCTAGGGCATGGGTTCGTTCAATGTGTTTGGCGTAGCTCAGCCTACCCAGGGACTCCCAGTGCGTAAGGCAGGTTTGTTTTAGGTCAATTACTTTCTGTAAGTGTTCTGGGGATGGGTCTAGTCTACCTTCCAGTTCTCCCAGCTCCCTCTCTGAGTGTTCTAGGGAGGAAGTAACAGACCTTAGTGCTCCACCCATGGCTGCAATCATCTCACCCCTCATGACCACTTTGTATGCCTCCCAGGCGGTGCCTATGTATTTGACACTGTTGAGGTTTCTTTCCCAATAGTCCTCTGTCCTGTCCGCAATGTGTTCGCGGAGGGCTGTGTCATGGAGGGCCTCAGCCCTAAGTCTCCAGATGGGGACAGGGGGTCTAGGCGGGTAGACCTCCCAGGCGGCCATTAGTGGGGAATGATCGGACAGCACCCTGGGCAGGTACTGAGCCCCGCCAAACATTGCCTGTTGTTCTAGGCTTACGAAAAGATAGTCTAGCCTAGTGTGGACCGCGTGGGGAGGGAGTAAAAGGAGAACTCTCGCAGGTCTGGGTGTTGTTCTCTCCACAAGTCTCGGAGTTGTAACTGCTGTAACAGCCTGGACAGTATTTTGGCTGGCGGAGAAGGGCGTGTATGCTTATAATCTGACCTGTCTTTCTGGGGGTCTAGGGTGCAGTTGTGGTCGCCTCCCCATATCATGGTTTGGTCCCTGTAAGGGCTGAGATGTGAATATAGAGAATGAAAGAAGGCTGTTGCGTCGTGGTTGGGTGCATAGGTGCTAACTAGGCATATCTCCCTGCCTTCAATTGTGCCACATGCTAGTGCCATCCTGCCCTCGTCGTCTACTTTGGAGCTTACTAATCTGAAGGGGATAGAGGGGTCTACCCAAATTAGGACACCTCTGGCATAGGAGGAGTAGGAGGATCCTATCAGAGTTCCGCGCCATGCTTTGGCCAGTGCCTTCAGTTTGTCCGATGTTAGGTGCGTTTCTTGAAGTAGGGCTATTTTGGTTTTACTTCTTTTGATGTAGGCGAGTATGCGGCGTTGCTTCACGAAGCTATTCATGCCTCTGACGTTCCACGTCATGATTTTTATCGAGTCAGCCATGGGAATCAGGGGTTCTAGTATCTATTTCAGGCTTACCTGGAGGCATTGCATGTGGCGGGAGGCGCGTGGGGCTCGTTTGAGGTCTAGGTGGTTTATGCATGTGGGTCCCAGCTGGGGTGCCTGCGTCTTTTGACTTCTGCTCCGATAACTACAATCCCATCCAGCGTAGGGAATGTGCTTCATCCGTGCTGTCTACGATGGTTGTTGGTGGTCTTGGTTTTCCCCGATTCTGGCACCTAACATCTGTGCCAACTCCCCTTTTCCCTCCCCCCCATAACTTTGAACGTCCCAAACATAAACCAGGTCGAGCGAGGTCTCCCTCACTATGACAGACCCGTTTCCGCTCCTTTAGACCGAGCATCGGTCGCATGGTGCCCTACGGGCGGGTATCTAAGTACCCTTAACAAGAAAGAGCTTCCAGGGGTAGGAGAGTGTTCGTCCGGGCGTCTCGTTTCGAGGAATCAAGTCAGCTGCGGTGTGTGTAGTCGTTCCTTGGTGGGGCCCCTGAGAGACATTGGGGCAAGGTATAGCCATTGAGGGACGAGGCTCAGCGAGGTTGTCGCTTCCTAACTTCAATGTCTGGGATCTGCTCACTGTCCATCCAGTCCCAAGCCTCGGCAGGGGTATCTAAGAGGTAGGATTTGTTGTTCCGTATCACCTTCAATCTGGAGGGGTATAGGAGCATGTAGCGTAGACCGGGAGACTTCAGTCTAGCTTTGGTGTGTATAAACAGTGCCCTCTTCATTTGGACCTGAACAGTATAGTCTGGATAGATGGATATTTTGGCTGAGCCCCTGCAGATCTGGCTGCCTGATCGCGAGAAGGCGAGAATGGTTTCACGGTCCCTGTAATTAAGTACCTTTGCGATCACTGGTCTGGGTGGGTTGCCAGGGGCGGGGTTTCGAGGTGAGGGATAAATGAGCCCTTTCGATTGTGAAACCCTGGGAGAGTTTCTCTGCACCTATCTCCTGTAATAGGAGGTTTTCGACGAAGTTTGTGGGGTCCGATCCCTCGATGCCCTCAGGGAGGCCCAGGAGGCGAATGTTGTTACGGCGTGTGTGCCCTTCTGCCTCCTCGGCCCTGTCTTCCAGGTTTTTCACTTTCTGTTGGAGTGTTTTGACAGTTTTGACTTCGATGTTTTCATGGACCTGGGCTTCCAGCGTATCTGTCCTGCTGGCCAAAGAGCGGACGTCTTGGCATAGGAGGCTCAGGTCTAGGGCAACTGCGTCAATTTTATGTTCCACGGCCGTTTGAGATTGTTTGATGGCTTCGAGGATCTGTGTGTTGCTTGGTTCAGATGTTGGCCCCGAGGGGTCGAGTAGATCTGCGGCGTGTGTCCCGTTCATGGTCTCAGGCGCTGTGGGCCCCGCCGCCATGAAGGTATCAATGGTGGTCTGGCGTTGCTTGGCCCTTGCCCCTTTGGTGCACATATCAACTGGGCCACAGGCGCTTCACTGGTTTAGGGGTGGCCAAGGTATGATGAGGCGGAGAGGCAGTAAGTACCCAGTGCCCGCTCCAGTGGTTGAGCCGTTGTGCGGACGGGAGCAGCGGTAGAGGGTTGCAGTATGTTATGGGCCGCTCCGGAGGCCCAGAAAGATAGCTAATGTGCAGGGGCCAGACCGGCAGTGGTCGTCAGTGTGCGTCGGGGCCGTTCCTCTGGGTTTCCGGAATAGGGCCCGACTGGAGAGTCACAACTACGTTTGCTGGGTGCTTCGTGGAGGGGGACACCGTGCCTATGTAGGGTGGAAGAGGGGGGGGGGCGCCCGCGTGGGCCGGCGGTGACAGCCGGTATATAGCAGTTGGATTTGTCCCCCCCGCTCACCTCGAGGATTCTCCGATGCCCAGGCTCACGGTTCCGCGGTGGGTAGCGCACTTGTCCGGCTCGTATCAGGCTGGGCTCTGCGTCCTGGTTACGCCTCCTCTCGTTCGCGCACCCGGCCTCTCGAGTGCTTTGCAGGTCCCCCTCGTCGGTCTGGCCAGGCGCTCTTGTACGACGGAGGGGTCTTCTCCCCTCCGGCAGCTTGGGTGTTGCAGCGCGGATGCAGCCTTAGAGTGCGGGCCGCTGCGCCGTGCTGGGTGAGGGAGCCGCCATTTTGGCTCTGATCCGCTGGATCGTGTCACGCGGTCTATAAGGCGAAGCCAGTCGCTCAGAGCCACGGGAGTTGGCCCACAGGTGCAGCAGGGTATCAGCCCTCAGCCCTCGGTGAGGCTTTTTGTGGGCTTCAGGACCCCCAAAAAGTGTAGTTAAAGGCAGCTTATGATGTCGCATCAGGCGGAGCGAGTGGAGCGAACGTCCTCTTCACATGGCGGTTAGCCACGCCCCCCGACTGTGCTTTATCATACCATTCATCTGATGGTCCTGTCGGATCATAATCCATTTCCCTTGGACCTGAGGCTGCCCTGCATCCTAAGGCTGGCCCGAGATGGCAGATTAATTTTGCTACTTTACAATATGCTGATAATATTCAGGCTGTATTCCTTAACTTGATACCCTTTGGACACTAAATCATACTCCTGCAGTATCTATTGCTAATTGTCCATACATAGTAAAGGGCTTTATTAAAAGCCAATCTGCGTCTCTGTGGTTTTTAAAGTAAAATCATCAATTGACAGAGCACGCACACAGTTTGAGGATGTGATGGACAATTAAAAATACAAGTATTTCTTGACAATATAACAATCCTTCCTTGACAAAGGGGTAAGACCTAACAGTTTGATGGACTAAATATTGCAGCTGAAGCAACAGAAGAAATTTGATCAAAGGAATTTAGAAAGAAGATGCTACAATTATGACATGATGTCCACACTTTTTTGGATGTTGCAGAGCTTCCCCTGATATCTACAAATTACTTAGACAGTCTACATTATCGATTAACAATACATGATAATGAAGAAGCAATCCAACATGTTGATAAGGGTAAGGATAGTTGCCCAGATGATCTTCTAATAGACTTCTGTAAGAAATTCAGAAATGAAATGACTCTCAAATTGGAACAAGTCTTTCAAGACACTCGTAATAACTGTACTTCCACCCAGAATTTATGATGCCACCTTAGTCTAATTCCTGACGGAGGGGAAAGATCCGTTCACCCTCAGTTCAGATAGACCTATTTCATTGATTAATACTAATGCTTAAATACTGTTGTTTACTAATGAGGCTTGAAAGAGTCTATTTTGGGTGTTATTCATCAAGATCAAACTGGCTTCATCTGGGAGCCGAATTCAATGGACAATGTCCGACGATTACCTAAAATCACAATGGGTAGGAGGATTGAATTAAACTGTAACTAGGTGCAAAAAAGGCCTTTGACAGAGTGTTGGCGCCTTTCATTTTGAGGTTCTCAGAAGAATTGGTTGGTAGAATCATACCAATAGTTGGTTGCTTCATTTGGGGGCCGAATTCAATGGACAATGTCCAACGATTACCTAAAATCACAATGGGTAGGAGGACTCCATTAAACTGTAAGTAGGTGCAAAAAAGGCCTTTGACAGAGTGTTGGGGCCTTTCATTTTGAGGTCCTCAGAAGAACTGGCTGGTAGAATCATACCAATAGTTGGTGGCAATATTGTATTTATCCACAATGGCATTGATGCTTACCCATGTAATTGTCATTGCCTCCTTGTTGTCTATATTCATTGACGTGCCAGTGGTGCCCATTGTCGTCCCTATTATATGCCCTCAACATCAAATCTATATCTGCAACAGTTAAAGCATCTTGGTTAAGTGGGAGCTTCTGAGCAGCAAAGAGAATGGTGGCCTAAAGCTGTAGCGCCACATCCACTAACATCCTGACCTGGCAAAATCCTTCCTTTTTCAGCACAGCAGTTGAACATAAAGCTGTCTTCAAATGGTGGCAGTAGCAACTCTGGGGAGAAATGAATTAATCTGACCTTCAGCGACTGACATATCGACTGCGATGTGCGAGGCCGCTCTGCATCCTGCTTCTCCCGGCACCCATGTGCAGGCCCGGACACAGCGAGGAGCTGCTTTGGGGCACCAGGGTTGCGTTGTGTGGTCGTGGTAAACTCTGGAGTCACTAGACTTGTGGTGTGGGGCGGACCCAGTTGGAGCTCCACTGCCCGAGGGTCTTGTACATCTTCTGGAGACTGGAAGCAGTGCCTGGTGACCCAGTCTTTGGGAGTGACTTGCGGAAGGTGACCGAATCATCACCACTGCTCCCGCTCTTTAAAAACGCTCTGCTACTTCCTACATCTTCTTCTATGGACCTGCGATGGGCTCACTCACCTGTGAAGTGCAGCAGTTAAGGGTAAAGCCGCCTCCGGTCCTCTAACAGTGATAGGGGCGGCTACCTTCGGAACAATCAGATCTACCTGACCTTCTGTGCCTGACATATTGATTGCGGTTGCTTCGCCCGGTGCCTGCGAGTGTGCCTGGGCACAGAGAAGAGCTGCCATTAGGCGCTGGTGTTGCGCCGTGCTGAAATCCGGTGCCACTATACTTGTGATGCAAGGAGGGCTTGGTTGGAGCTCAGCCGTGTGAGGGTCTCGAACAATTGCTGGAGACTTGGGGCAGCGCATGGCGGATCAGACTCTGGGCCGAAGCCGCAGGGAGCAGCCTTACGCCAACATAGCCCCCGCTCTGGAGACATTCTTTGCTGCTCCTTAATAAACATCATATGTGCTGGAGGCAAACTTAGTTACCTGAGGAGCTGCTGAGGGAGATCTTCTGAGGCGGTGAATCCTGTTTGGCTGGTAAGGTGCGGCGGGAAGTTGGGCAGGAGTTGGAACGTAGTGTATATCTCTGGCAGGGCAATCACCTGTGTCTTTGACATCTGCCAGGTTGAAGTGCAACTTTATTGCTGCGGCTGGCTGTGTTTAAAGTGCAGCCGCCATCTTAATTATTACATCACACTGAGGACCAGAGAGCTGCCGTGGCTTGCGCTATGGTGGAGTGGGATGTGGGGTTCTTACACCCACATTTAATACTTTGGGCCCCCAGTGATGCTTCTCCATATACTGCATATCTGGAGCACGGACCACACTGTAATGCAGCACACACTGGCAGACTGATTTACTCATGGCACTGAGTTAGCGATAACGTTTACTGCATACCTGCTGCACAGATATTCTGCTTATCTGGTCTGCCAACTCGGTTCCATAAAAATGACCTGGTATACAGTGTTGGGGGCTGCTGCAATTGTGCCTGTAGCGATCTCTAGCTTGATTGGGGTTCCATAGATCCTTTGGCATGATGTCCTGTGTGCTGGTAACACTAGTGGCCCCATAGTTGGGATAATCCCCCTACCCTGCGTCAACTCCTGGATCAGATGACACAAGGCAGTGGAAAACGAAGGAGGGGCCCCATGGACTCTTTCACTAGCACCCCACACAGAGATGCTGTAGCCTGTGACGCCCCAGTGGAGGGTACTGGGGAGCGCCCCAAAAGGACTTCAAAAATGGATCCTTACATGTCAGCAATGAAGGCTTACTTTGCATCAGTGAATTCTAAACTTGATTACATTGTATCCACAATGCACTACCTCAAAATGAAATTAGATATGGAGAGCAGTCGTATCAGAGTTGTGGAGACACAGGTTGGCGATCTGGAGGACACGGTGGGACGACCTGATCAGAATCTTCAGACCTTCAACAAGGAACTCCTGGCGGTACGCTCGAAATGTGAGGATCTAGAATCACGCTCCTGCCGGAACAAACGTCAGAATAGTGGGAGTCCCTGAGAAGGCTATCCGTGGTCCTATGGAGCCATTTGTTGAAGGCATCCTGCACTCTATTTTTGGCAAAGCACATTTCTCAGCACAGTTCCTGGTGGAGAGGCACTGGTAGCAGGCCCCAGTCCTGAAGCCCGGGACTTCTCCACGTACCATCATTGCCAATCTTTTAAACTATTGTGACCGAGACCTAATACTTAAGTTAGCGAGAGAGAGGTTAACCCTTCAATTCGACTCTGCGAGGGTCCACATCTATCCAGATTTCTCAGCGGGCGTCCAAGCAGCAAGGAGAACCTTTGACCAAGTAAAACGCCTACTGCATGATAGACAGGTCCAGTATGCCATGATGTACCTGGCCAAATTATGCATACAACACAGGGGAGGGGAACACGATTTTGAAACCCCGGATGAGGCCGCAGCATATATTGAAAGATCCATACCTGTCCCAGTGGGCTGGGGTTCTAAATCTGGTCAGAAGGACCGGGCCGGGACAACAGTGCAGCCTACGTCAGGAGATTGACTTGTGGGTAGCAATATCTGATGCCTAACTGTATGGCTCCTTATTATTGCAAACTGCTGTGGAATACTGGACCCTATGCTGAATATTTCTAATTATTTGCTGTTTTAGTTGGTGTCCGCAGTGAGCTCCATGAGGTTCTACAAGGGGGGGGTTATTTTGGGTACACTGTCAGGTGGGGATGGATGGTGAGGGTGAGGGATGGTTGGGTTGGGGGACAGTTTCTAATGTTAAATTGTTTGACACTCAATTTGGGGGCAGCAGGATGCTGGTCATTGTTGCAGGTCTTGAGAGCTTTTGTGCAAGAACTTGGAAATGGAACATGTGACAGGTGGGAGAGGGCTCCCGCTTTCTTCTTTACATGGAACTTACAGGGGTGAATAATCCATTTATTCTATATTGAAAGACATGGCCCTAAGATAATTATGTTGCAGGAAATTCATGAAATGGGTAGGGCCCATGAGATGTTTGCACACTGGTGGGGCCCTTTGCAGTTCTAGACTGACTACTCCTCACAAACCAGGGGGGGTCCTCCCATTAATTCATCACTCCCTGGGGTTCAGGGTTAGCAAGAGCACTGTTGACCCCCTGGGCCACCACTCAGTGGTCTGGGGGACACTGGCAAAACATCTGGTCGTACCTATAAATACGTATGGTCCATATTTGCACGGCATTGAGTTCTACTAACATGCATATGATGAATTGACTGACATTGAAGGAGCAATGAAAATCTGGGGTGGTGACTTCAATACAATCCTCAATGTCTGCATGGACAGAACATCAGTTGTACCCCAGTCTCTAACTAAAGCTGCTCAAACTTTGTACCAGTTGATGCTGTACTTGCCACTAGCTGATGCATGGCGACAAATGCATCCATATCAAAGGGAATACACCTAATACTCCTCAGTCCATGATTCTGGATCATGTATAGATTTTTATTTACTGACCCCTGCATTATTGTCTATGGTTAAGGATTGCAGCATCCACCCAGGAACACTGTCCAATCACTCCCTAGTGGTTCTGACATTGCTGCTTGTGGTGTTCCCCAGACCACATCCCCTCTGGAGAATGGTGATATGATATGATATGGCATTTATAATGCACCTATGAACAAGTGTTTCGAGGCGCGAAGAATGGCACCGGCTATGCTACAAGAAAAGAACATTGTTGAAACACTACACAGCAACATAACTGAATTATTTGTGGTAAATGAGGGCTCTGTCAAGCTACATACCACACTGTGGGAGGCAACATAACACACTCTGGGAGGCATTCAAGGTGTGGGTTAGCGGAGTGATTCTGTCCACATCCATGTGAGCTCTCAGGTCTATAGGATGGGAGCTGGGTGAGGTGGAGAGCCATCTTAAAATTCTGGGGGAATACAGATGGGGCCACATTAGTGCAGATCAAGGAGCTGCTGTTGCGGTTTTAAGCCCTGGCTGAGCGAGAAATCCTACACATTGCTACACCAGGAAGAGCCCGGAAATATGAGGAAGGTGATAAATCGGGCAGGCAATTAGGCAGGTGGGCCAAGGAGGAGAGTTTTTGACAGCCTATTGCAAGTATACAGGGGCGGGATGGAGGGATGCGGGTACATGAGGTTGACATTAATTACACTTTTTCCGACTTCTACTCTGTCCTATAATCCAGTTATGATACTGTGATGAAGGATGAGATCTCCCAATATCTAACTGACATTTGTCTGCAGACATTACCAACAGAGGCTGTCCTGTCCTTGGAACAGCTCATAACGACTGAAGAAATAGCTGTGGCAGTAAAACAATTGACTTCCGCTAAAGCTACGGGTGCGGATGGGTTAGTGATATAACTTAACAACACCTTCCACCAAGAGTAGGCCCCCAGGTTGTTGCAGGTGTGGAAATAATCCTCAATCCATGCAAAGCGGTTTTAACCATATTGTTGAAGCCCTGCAGATCCTTTGATGATGTGGCCTCGTACAGACCACTGTTGTTAATTAACACAGACACTAAGTATTTTGCCAGAGTCCTGGCTACATGCCTTCTCCCATATGTGCCACAGCTGGTCTAACCAGATCTTTCTGGCTTTATTCCCACCAGGTGCATGGCTCTGAATTTACGGCAGCAGTTCTGCGTGCTGGCACAGATAAATCCCCAGGATAGGGTAGTGGCGGCGTCACTTCACGCTGAGAAAGCCTTCGATTCAGTTTGCTGGCACCACCTCTTTCAAGTTATCTGCCGATTTGGAATGAGCCTGTACTTTGTGAATGTGTCAAGTTCACACCAACAATACCTTTTCTGACCCATTTCCATTGAGACGTGGTACCATATAGGGCTGTCCACTTCCCCCCTTGTTATTTGCACTCACCATTGAGCCATTGGTAGCATTGGTGCGGGACACTCACGCACATAGAGGGATAAGAATATCGGGACCACCTCAGGTGATTTTGCTGTACGCAGAGGATGCATTCCTCTTTGTCCGCGACCCCAAACACAACTTGGACCCTAATATTCAAGATGTTCACAGATTTGCGCAATACTCTGGGTATAAGATAAATAACGCTAAATCAGAACTGTTCCCTTTAACACCTTCCACTGAACAACCCGCTGATCTTCGGTGATTTCAATGGGCTCCTTTGAAGTTTCGCTACTTGGGGGTCATGTTTTCTAGGGACCAACAGATGCTCTACGCAGAAAATCACGAGCTATATTTACAACAACTGGCTGCAAAACGAACTCTGTGGGCTGGTCTCCCACTCTCCCTATAATGGTGGGTATCATTACTTAAGATGGTGGTTCTCTCCAAGTTGCTTCATTGCTTTAGCAATGTTCCCATCTGGCCGGGGTGTGCTTTCTTCACTAAAGTGCAGATGCTGTCTTTGAGATGTATGGGGGGTGGGAGGGAGGGGTTGCCAAGATCAGCTGGGATAAGATAATTGAACCAAATGAGCGTGGCTGCTTCACGGCACCAGCCATTGGGCTCTATTATGTAGCATCCCAGGCCCATTTCGCTCACACTGGTATGCTACTGATACAACAGGTTGTATATCTACCGCTGGAACGCTATGGAGCCTCCCCCACTGACCTTCGGTCGGTAATATTCTGCGACTGATATATTCCTGTACCTATGACCCTGTTAAAACTACAGTCAATGCCTGATCGAGGATATTTTGTAAATTGCAGATTCAACCGCCCTACCATAATGTGGTCCCCTCCGAATGCTGCTGTATTATCGAATGCAGACTGCGTTCCAAGGAAGGTGGCCTTCCTTCTCTGTTGAACCAGAGACACATGAATGTATTAGCACAATGCTTTCTTCGGAAGGGCCACATTGTGGGTGGTCCAGATTACATAGTCTGCTACAATCACATATACAGTCGAACAATGGAATGAGGGTGGTGTGGGAAAGGGACTTGAGCATTTCCCTGGCGGATGAGAAATGGCTAAAATGCTGTCAATTGACTAAGACTGTCTCCTTAAATGCTGGCCTCCGACTGATACAATTTAAGGTGCTAAATCTCTTACGTTACTCTCTGGCCAGATTGGCCAAATTCTCGCCTGACACCAGTGCCAATTGTGTAAAATGCAGACGTGTGCAGGCTGACTCCTTTCATAAGCATTCTTGTGTTCTGGAACAGGGTGACAGTGATACCTGATACTATGCTAGATATTCCGCCATCCCTCTCGCCGATTAAGTACTTGCCGGGGGACATAGGAAAAAGGTCTGTAACCTTTGGGCATCTGTTTCATGTGGAATGTGCAGTAGCTAAAACATGTATACTGAAGTACTGGAAGTCAAGGCACTCCCCTACTGGTGCAGAATGGCTGTGTGCGGTGAGGAGAGTTATGTAAGGACTGTACCGACTATAATGATAATGATAATGATGTGTTATTTATATAGCGCCTTAATCCAAAGCGCTTTACAGAGCACATATGTACATACAATATCACCCAACCGAAATGTCGGCCTAAGGATATGTGGGGCCTGCTCAGGTGATATTTGGCAGACGCTGACTCTGCTGACCCCACTAGCGGGGGTGCCTTAGACTGTGCCTTGGCTGGTGATTAATATGGTACAAGGATGTGTTGGCATGCCAAAATGTGTTTCATTCTGCATCTGTATTTGCTCTTAAGATAACACGTCATGTCTGCATTGTAATACCTGTATGTATTTGACCATGTACGCTGCTTGCTCTATGACTGTCTTATAAATAAATGCTTAAAAACAAATGTATGCATGACACATCTTAAAGATTACCATTCTACTAACACAAGAAGCATGACCGCATTTCTCAAGCAGCCAATCCTTCCTTGGAACCGTTTCAAGATCTACCATGGTTTGAGATCTATATATGAGTGTGAATCCTCTCCTGTAGCATTATAGGCTTTGGAAGACTCAAATTCTGCCTTCATCTGTGACAAGATGGTACTTTTCAAGTTTCCATCACTGACCACTTATGATCCAGGGTAGGCCCACCTATTCTGGCCCACAAATCAGAGGTTTTGTTTTGCACCATCCTTTCCATCTTCGTGATGGGGCTACTGATTTAATAAAAAATAAAAATGAAAGGATAGTCGAAGCAGGCCCAGCCGTGTCGGGTCAAAAATATTGAGGACAACATTGCAACCTTGGCACCATCCCTGACCTGCTTGATCAACAGCTCTCTTGAGACTAGGATCTTCCCAGGCCTCCTGAAGGAAACTCACATCTGCCCTCCTCAAAAAAGTCAACTATGAACCAATACTATAACTAACTACCATACTATATCAGATGCGCCCTAGTTTGAAATGTTTTTGAAAACCAAGCAAAGCTCAAGCTCCTAGCCTACAGTGAAGCTCATCATCTTCAACACAACCACCAATCAGGATTTAGCCTAGTGTGGCAAATTGAGGGTATTCGTCCCTTCTCCCCAAGGGGGAGCCTCCTCCTTTGAGGCTAGGGAGTTGAGCCTGCTCCTCAAGTCTCTCCCTAGGGGTCTGGGCAAGTGGGACCTCACTGAGAAAGACTCCCCCTTAGGGGACAAGGACACCAGTCCCTGTCATGAACTCCCTAAGCCATTCCCCATGATGGCATACATGGGACTATCTGAGAGGCAAAACAGCAACATTTCCAGAGACAGGGCTGAAGACTAAGTTACTGTATGCCTTCATGGAACAAAATCTGTCTCTTTAGGAACAAACTTCCAATCAACTGTGATGAGGAGGTTGAATGTAGAGGACACGTTGAATCAGAGGGAATATGAGAAATGCATTCCGTAGCAGAGGAGGCCCCCTGACAAGGTAACGTAGCTGAGAGGCAGAGCTGTGAGGAGCTGCAGAGCCCACAAAGTTCAGAACTGCTCGGAAACCAGAAGAGCAAACGCTGGAGATCCAGCATGCACAATGAGTATGGAACCGAGGAAATGGGAGTAGGAATCCTGGTGGTGACGTGACCAGGGAAGTTCCATGGTGGGCAGCCTGCCCAATTAACTTATGCTGACACGACCCCACCGACACATCAGCCACTGGGTCACTGGAATGCCGGACAAGAGAAGAGCGAAACTCAGACACTGGTGAGAGCAAGCCAACAGAGACATCAAAAAAAGCCAAAATGCACCGAGAGTTTACAGGCCCAGAGACATTCCCCTGTGATATTAAATGTAACGGGGAGAACGGAAGGACAGAGAAGCAAAGTGAAACTCATTATGTAATGGGAGAAACTCGTCCCAGTGAAATTGAAATTGAGTCCAAAAAGCAAAGTTGACAAACCTGAACTGTAACACTAAGGAAACGAGGATTATAAGTAAACCTGAGAAAGAGAAACTGTGGATAAGATTACCCTGGGAAGAGGGGAGAATATTCCATCATTCAAGAGATACAGAGAGGAATATATTATGGATAGGATACTACGAAGTGAAGGGAACTCGTCCTAGTGGAAGGGCCAAAACACTAAATACCAAGTTGAGGAATTTGAACTGCCATTAACGAGGAAAGAAGAGTAGGTGAAACTTTGAGCAAGAGATTATTAAAAATTGGGTAACAACACCCTGGGAAGAGGGGAGGTCGGTGAGAATGAGGCAATGTGTAGAAGTGAGTGCAAGACGAAGTCGATCAGGTGAAAGACATGCATACTGTCCACTGTAGGAAAACATCCACCTAGGAGTGAAATCACGAATGCCGAGCAACATGAGCACTCCAACCAAGTAAATAAACAGATAGTTATTCATGATTATAGACGCAAGGAGTTCATTAAGTAATATAGAGAATATAGTAAGGAATACATAAGATGACCTGACACCCATTAAATGATATGTGTTTATAAATAATAGGACGATTTGTGCCGACCCACACAACAATACACATTTTTAGATTGGTATATGGTCCCGAAGCAAAAGGCCAAGAAGCACGCACTATGAAGTCATGCAGACACATCATGGAAAAGGAAGGAGAAGGGTTAAGAAAGAAATGATTCCAACAAGAAGTCGCAATATTAACTGTCAGTTGAACAGTGACAAGGGTGAGAACGGTAAGCTGGGGCCAGCCTTTGGCTCTCACGAGAAAGGATGTGAAGTATTCTGTTTACACCCCACAAAGGGATTGATCAATTGGGGTGGCAGAAACCCACCCAGGAATACTCGAGACGGAACAACCAATGATCAACTGAGATTCATGTTGCAATGTGTTAACCTGTCAGAAGCTCCCTTCTTTCTCACCTTTTTATCCTTGTTGGCGTTCTTCCGGGACGTGGCTTCTTTCTTTTTCACTGACCGTGACTTGTATAAGCTGGAACGCGAATCCTCGGGTTCCAGCGTAGAAGCCAGCTGCCAAGCCGGTAGCGTTCGAATGTCCAGGAACAATGGCAATTAATCCAGGAAGGAGGATAACGAAAGGTAAGGAATAGAAAAGGGGGGGGAGGTTCCAGGAGTGAAGGAAGATAGAATGCACGATACACAGGGAGCTAACTCGAACACGTCTAGTAACAGGTAGGGGTAGGGTTGAGATGCACGGAGCCGCAGGGGCATGCCGGTTTTCTAGGAAGCTGGCGAGTGCACGCAAAGGCTAGACCGCTGCAGTTCTGTGTCGGTGGCCATTTTGGATGGGTTGCAGAGTTAATGCCGCGGTGCATCAAGGACCATGAAGTCCAGAAGGGTCGAACCCGGCCATTCATGACATAACCTGTGTAGTGTCCAATCCAGCCTGGAGAAAATAGATGACCCCATTATTAGATCATTGTCAAGAGAAAGTAATTAGCATGGTCACATGGGATAGGATAGGCCAATAGGGCTAGGTATTGTATAAATACACCTATAGCACAGAAAAGACAGTCCAAGCAAAGAATTTGAATTTACATGCATCTTGTAAAAATCAACTCCACTTTTCACAATGTAAACCACCATGTACTGATGCAATGTTGAATTTATTTTGGATTGTCCCGGGCAGAGGGTGCGTGTACTAAACTTTAGTGCACTTTATTGGCTCACTGGATTACTTTTATGTGATTCTGGTTTTTGGGCCTACCTTACAATACACATGACCAAACAGCCTGGATCAAAAGACAAAACAAAGTGCAGGAAACAAAACAAAGTGCAGGAAAAGACATTTGAAGAGCATTCCCTAAGGATAAGGGAAAACACACAGACATTATAAAGGAGTTACAAGATTTGATATGAAAGGTGACCAGAGACTTTCTAAAGATTGGATATTAAGAAGATACAGTCTAAAAATACAAACAGGCCACTACATTATCAGGAGAAGGGAGTCCTTCTCCTGACCTTAGTTTGTTATAAATAGTGGTATGGTCAGTTAGGATTTGTTTTTTTTCGACAGGTTGGACAGCGGACTCTTTAATTTGGACATTTCCCTGTCAACTGGCAAGCACCTTGGTTATTTATATAGGTAAGGAACACCCAATAGCGATAGGGAAACATAGGCCTTATATCTAATAGTTATTAAATAATTATTGGAAATGTCATCACAATGTCTATGTCCTTCTTCTGACCCTCCACACTAGTCAGATGTATAGAAACAGCCATCCTCTAGATGTGTGATGAGCTTCTGAAATCCCTGGATAACTACATTTCTGACATCTTCATTCTCCTAGACTGTCCTGCAGCTTTTGATACTGTTAATCATTCTATCACCTTAGACGGCCTACAGTAATCCTTTAGCATTCAAGGGATAATCCTTAAATGGCTCTCATCTTTAGTTTCCATTAGAGCTGCTAGACAGGTCTGACCCTTTCCTATCATCACCCACGTTCCTGATATGTGGAGTCCCACAAGACTCCATTATTTCACCATGTCTGTCAATAAGTACCTCAAACTGCTGTTGACCTCCTATTGCCAATCACTGTCTCCTTTTAAACATAGGCAGATGACCCAAAGATTGGCTTCAATCATAGTGGCCCTTCGAGGGACCATCTTTGCTTCTCTGCCCTTCTGATTCAGAATCTGTTTATTGACTATTAGCTCTGCTTGGATGCATCAAGAACTGAAATTATGTACTTCAACTCCTCAATCCCCCCTAATCTCACCTTTCTCCTGGTCTGACTCCCTGGGAACCTCTCACACCCTTTTCCGCTCTGCTGAAAACATGGTGTGATCTTTGACAATATGCTTTCTTGTTCCCCACAAGTTCCGGAGATCATCAGGAGATCCCATGTCCAGCCTAATGCACACAAGTGGACTGGCCCTTTGTTGTACCTATCCCAATGAGTCCATACTACAACAGCCATGATGACCTCAAGACTTGACTACTGGAACAGTCTGTTTGTGAGGCTGCCCAAAAGTGGAATCCATCAGCTCCATGTTATGCAGAACAAGGAGGCCATGCTGACGCTTTGCCCTAAACCCTGAGGTTACATCACTCCAGCCTTATCATTTCTCCTTTTGGTGCTGGTGGCTGCCCACATGAACTTCAAATTATTATGTATCATTCAAAAAGACTACTGGGACTACAGCCCTGGCTACCTAAAGCAGAAAATCATCATTTACTTTCCAACACTGCTCAGATTCAAATCAGTAAGTAACATCGTTGCTGCACCGTTTAGGTGATAGAAGGTTTGACTCTGGAAGCTGTAGGTGCCATCCTTTGGAATGATTTCCCTGTGGACATAAGAATTGAGAGATTGCCATCTACAATTCAGGAAAGGACTTCAGACACGTCTGTTAAAAAATAAAATCATTTGCCTGACCTTTGCCTGGTTCCTTTTAGATGCTGCTGGCTACACATTATCTCTGTTGTGTGACCTTTGGGCTTTCTACACTCACCTTCCTGCTTCTTGCAGGCCCTATGACTTACTACTCACTCTGGCTTCCCTTTACTTCCGACTTTATTACATTTGCACTTGCCCTCCTCTCTTTACCCTTATACTGGATGACCTGAATGTTTCCAAGGACTGCGAAAGATCAGTTGTCTGTTCCCTTTTCTCTTTCATTGGAGGTTCCACGATGCGGCTGTAATGGCAGTTGTGCCATACAAATCACCAATACAAAATAAATAAAACACGTACTTGACAGTGTGTCAAGTATGTTATTGGGATTTTTTACCACACACTGCTCCCAATTGTATGGCCTCCAGGTTAGTGGGAGAGAGGGGGAAATGGAAGATAGCTTTTCTGTTTTGAAACTTCAACCAAACCAGAAGTACTCTGAGCTCCACGTTGAGGTCTCTTTCTAGGTGCCCTGTTGAAAGCACATAGGCATATGTATGCAGAGTGGAGCATTGTATACATAAAACGTGACACGCCTAAACCAGTATTGCATGTTTGGCTGAGGGGAACAGGTTAAGTGTAGAAATTGTTATCTTTAGGCAGTATTAGAAAATGTGCCTAATACCTGCCGGATCGGGTGGGAACACGCCAGGGCCCACTGTTACTTGGGCCTCTGACTGTTACCACCTGATCCAGTCCACTGGATCAGGTTTTATTGCCATAATTAAACACACCAATATGCAATGAAAACTGTACTAGAAAATACCAACTCACCCCTGTAACGGAAGACAGAAAAACGCAGAACGTATTGATGCAAGCACTTTGGATACTTAATAGGTAGGAACAGAAAATATGATGGCCAAAAGGATATGTCTTTGGAAGAAAAGGTGTAAAAGAGGTTTCACCAGTCCCTAGGGTCTCAACCAATGGAGCAGGGAGGTTGAGGTCTTCAAACAGTACCTTACTCCATTCTTGACTGCATCGAACCAGGCTTCTTAACGTTGCATGAGGGAGTCCAAGCAGGTTCAGATACGGCGAGTCGCTGTGATCCAGGCGCGGTGCAGGTATCGTGTCTGGCTCAAGGTGAAGCTCGCTACAGTTGGCAGGGTGCAGCAGCAAACTGGTTCAAGGAGCAGCAGCAGCAGTTCCAAGAGGTTTGAAAAAGTCACAAAAGCAGCACTACTGGTCATGTTCAATTACAAGGAAAAGATGAGTCCTTGTTTAGTTCTCCCAACAGGGAGTAGTCTGTCTAGCACCTACAGGGTTCCTTCATCTCCAGTGAGGTCCTGTTACCAGTGTAGCGGCAGTGAGGCAGGACTTGCTCCAGCAGCAGTTCATCTCCAGTGTGCCCTTGGGATGGGTAGGGAGCTTGCCTCTGTTTTGGAACTCTCCTTCACCTCATTGGCTGAGGACTTCAGAAAGATCAACTCTCCCAAAAGAGGTCAAAATTAATTTGTTTGTTTGTTTATTTGTAGAAAACACCGAGCCCTGAGGCATCTGGGCGCTTTGCTTACATATTACATGATTACATACATTTATCATTACAATTTTCAAAATTAGCATACATGCAGTATAGAGTAAAAAGTACAGTGGTGTAGCCGGGATGAGGCTTTATCTTACAAAATTACATATTTACAAATAGTTAGATATGACAGAACTGTGCAAATCATGGCTGCAGTGTTGCTGCGAAGCAGTTACAAGATGTGCGGTTTCACCAGGAGCTGCTGCATTCTTGCCCGTGCAGCCATAGTTTTACATTCTTCCTGAACACGTGGTAGGAGGGTTCAGATCTTAGTGTTAAAGGGAGAGCGTTCCAGCTTTTGGATGCTAATACCGGGAAGCTAATCCCTCCTGCTCTTTGTAGGTTGTACCTGGGGATCTTTAGGCAGTGTGTTTGAGCGGATCTCGCAGGTCGGGCAGGTATGATGCGTGATATGTTGTTTGTCAGATACTTGGGTGCCGTATTGGCGAGGCACTTGTGTGTAAGTGATAGGGTTTTGGGGGCAATTTTTCTGCTCGATGGAAAGCCAATTCAAATTGCATCTGATGTCTGAGATGTGTTGAGACCTTAGGATGTTCAAAGCTAATCTGATGGCATTATTTTGTATGACTTGCATCTTGTTTAGGTTCCGTTGGATAGTTCCTAAATATAGCGCATTGCAATTGTCAGGTTTTGGCATGACTAGGGCTATGGCTATTGTGATGCGGTTGGCAGTGGTGATGAATGGTCGGCAGGCAGTGATTAATTTACATGTATAGGCCGAGGAGGAGGCAACTGCATTGGTTTGTTGTGTTAACGTGAGAGCGGAATCGATGTAAACACCAAGGGTTTTTACATCCTTGTAGATTTTGCTTATGTTGCCATCAATGATGAAGGAGGAAAATTGTTTATCTAGTTTGTTGAGGTTAGCTGGAGACCCTAGGAGGAGCAACTCGGTCTTATTGTCATTAGACAGAGTCTATGGTTGGACATCCAAGCTTGTATGATGAGACAGATGTTGTTGAGTGTTTTGCTGTCAGTTGCATAGTCTCCAATGATGGGGATGAGTATCTGTGTGTCATCGGTGTAGTTGGTATAGGTGACACCCAAATAGTCAAGATCATCAAACAGAGGATTTGTGAACACATTATATAATGTGGGGGACACGCATGAGCCTTGGGGGACTCCACAGGTGACAGGTGTAGGCTCTGCAGAAGCTGATGGTGCAAAAACCCTCATAGATCTGTTATTTAGGAATGACTGGATCCAAGCATTGGCTTTGTCAGAGAAGAGCGATGCAGACTTCAAATGGTTGCATAGGACTTTGTGATTTACTAGGTTGAACACTGCTGACAAATCTAGTAAGAGGAGAAGGGCTAGTTTGCCTTTGCCTTTTAGGGCTTGAATTTGGGTCTTGAGGTCAATTATGGCGGTTTCGGTCCTATTTCTGGGTCTGAACCCTGATTGTCTAAGACCAAGAAGATAATTCATTTCTAGATGATGTTGAATCTGCAGGTATGCTGCTCAATCCAACATTTTAAGTAGGAAAGGTACTTTGGTAATGGGTCTGTAGTTGGATGGATTATTTGGATCTATAGTAGGCTTTTTTAGTAGCAGAAGTACCCAGGCATCTTTTAGGTTATTAGGTACAGTGCTAGATCTGAATGATGCATTGATAAGGGATGTGATAAAAGGGCCGAGTTCCTTAGCTGCTTCTTTAATGATAGGACCAGGACAAATATCCCCCTGGCATTTAGAGGGTTTTAATTTCATGATGATGTTCTCAACCTCTTTAATAGAGAGGGGGGATAAATTAAATAGATTGTGTGAATTCGTATCTGGAATGTCCGGTGTCGGGGGAGTAAGTGTAAGTGTGGCTGTAGTAGTAGTGATGTTAAGTATTTTTGTTTCTATTTTACTTTGAAGAACATAGATTTTATCTTGTAGAGCATTCTGAATATCGGTGCACCAAGAGATACCTTTGGTGCATGTGTCTGGTGGAGGGGCAGGTGATTCTAACTCTCTGAGAATGTTCAAAAGTTCCTTGGTGCTAGAATTGGCTTTGGTGATGCGGTCATTGTAATTATCTTTTATTGGCCTTGATAATAGCATCTTTGCAATTGAGGGATGCTAGTGAGAAGTTATACTTGTTGGCTATTGAAGGTAGGCTTTTCCAGAGGGATTCTGCATTTCTTTTAAGTTTGCATAGGGATCTAAGGTGCGGGGCGAACAATGAGTTTAGATGCCTCATGGTTTGGCTTTGCACAATTCTAATGGTGCTAGGGTATTTATAGCATTAAGTAATGTGTGATTATAAAGGTCAACTAAGACAGTTGGGTCCATGAGGGTCGTAGAAGGATTGATGACTGGCTGGAGTAGAGGCAATAGTTTCTCTTTCGTTATATTGCGTTTGTTTCTAGTATTCAAAGGCGGAGCAGGGATTTATTGGTTGGGCTGAATATCATCATTTATGATGAACAAGATCATTTGATGGTCTGACCAAGCACAAGGTGAGAGCCAATCTAATGTTGTACCTTTGTTGTGAGTTAGTTCAGTTATGCAGTGCAGGAAACCTAGTTTGGTGATTATTTGGTGCGGGCCATTGCCTTAGAATCTTTTTGGGTCCTGAAAGCCTAGATTCAGGTTGCCGATAATGATGACTTGTGAGATTGTCTTAGTGTTGGATGATAGGAGGAGAGAGATGTCATCTTCGCACCTGGATGTGGGTCCATGGGGTCTATAGATGAGGTGGATGGTGATTGTGTGGGATTGTGGTGTAGGTAACTTGATGGATAATAGTTCAGCTGAAGGCAAGGTTTGGTTGGTAGCGATCCTTAGGCCTAGTGATGTTTTTGAGATGAAGGCGATACCACCGCCTTTGGTTAGGTTGGATTCTCTGTCATTCCGGATGATGGAGTATTTATCTGGGGCAGCAAGAGAGAGTGAGGGTCCTGAGGCGGCATGGAGCCAGGTTTCTGTGATAGCTAAGAAGTCGAGGTCATGTGTAGTTATGTAGTCAGCAATGTCAAGGGCTGACAGTGATCTGGCATTGATGAGAGCCCCTTTGATTGAGGAATGGCTGTTGTCCAATTTATGTTTGGATTGTGCGATGCAGTTTTTAGGTGAGGGTGCATTATTTGCAGGTTTATTGAGGGGTTGACTGTGTTGGTGGTGTGACTGTAGTTATGAGGAGAGTGTCACAACAAGGATCTTGAGCTTAGGTATAGAAGGCGTAGGGTTATCAGACAGAAGTGGAGATTTTAGTAACAGTTAAGTTGTCATTTGTGGATAGTGCTGAGTTAGTCCTGATGGGGGGGAGGGTCCGAACCGTAGAATGTTAGAATGTGGGCTCAGAGATGTGAGCGGTATGGCTGCAGGTGCTACTTGAAGACAGTGTGGTAGGAATCCTGAATCCTGAAGACAGGGTGGTAGGCATCCTGAGAGAGTTATGCGGTTCGATGGAGGTAAGCTCAAGGACATGGACAAGTGGACTCATGGCCATTCGAGATTGGAATTACGGTCCATGTTTGGTGGCAGAGGGTTGCTACTGCTGTTGGTAGACATGAGTGTGGACATGATGAAGATTTGGATATGGACTATAAAGGGGAGGCGCATGGCTGAAAACATAGTGATTTAAGTTAGGGTCCGATGTATGATCAGATTTCTGATGCTTAAGGAGATACTAGAGTAATGACTGTATAGTGACTGCAAGTAGCTGCTAGTGCAAGAATGGCTGGGCGCTTGAACCCACATGGGTTAAGGATCAAAGTTGGGGTTGCACTGATTTGCAGGCATGAATGGTAGGGTACAAATTATACAATACCGGGCAAGTATGTGGCACAATGCAGAGCACTTGATGCGGGGCATATATATGGCAAGGTACTCATTGCAGGACATGAATTGCTCAATGCAGGGCTTGTATATGGCACAATACAGGACACTCAATGCAGGGCATATATATACGGCAAGACATTCAATGCAGGGCATGTATATGGCACAATACAGGACACTCAATGTAGTGCATATATATGGCAAGGTACTCAGTGCAGGACATACATTGCTCAATGCAGGGCATGTATATGGCACAATACAGGACACTCAATGCAGGGCATATATATGGCAAGGTACTCAGTGCAGGACATAAATTGCTCAATGCAGGGCATGTATATGGCACAATATAGGACACTCAATGTAGGGCATATATATGGCAAGATACTCAATGCAGGACATAAATCGCTCAATGCAGGGCATATATATCGCACAATACAGAACACATTATTGGCAAGATACTAAATGCAGGGCATAAATCACGCAATGCAGGGCATATATATGGCTGAATGCAGATCACGTGGTATGTGGCGTGTCTGTGGCAGTATCCCAATCGTGCCTTGCAGGGCCTATTTAACAGGATGAGGTTAGAGCAGAGTTGGCCACCTAAGCTAACATGTGCTGAGGTACAGTGCTGATAGCAATAGTTATAGTTAACGCAATGCACATCGAGTTGGTCGAGGTTATTAGTGCAAGGCTGACTGGCTCATTATGCAGCCAATGCTAGATGCAATTACTGTGGATAACGAGGCATTAGTGGGACGTGAGTGCTGCGCATGTAAATAGTGGCGTGATAGAGTACAATGTAG
The DNA here is from genome assembly GCF_040938575.1 of Ambystoma mexicanum. Taxonomy (NCBI): domain Eukaryota; kingdom Metazoa; phylum Chordata; class Amphibia; order Caudata; family Ambystomatidae; genus Ambystoma; species Ambystoma mexicanum. Next base: position 979,869,217 of record NC_090930.1, on the reverse strand, counting down.
GCTGGTTGCACCTGTGATAGATAGATAGTGATAGATTTTCAACAACAGTCAATGGGTGGCAAAGGTGGTTTGTGGAGCCAGGATGGAAGCGGAGTCGCCCTGCTGAAATACAATGTTAGTCGCTGACTATTGGAAGGTAATACGGGGGAGGGTAGAGGCTTAGCAGGTAGCTTAAACTGATATGCGATGCTGGTATTGACGGTGTTTAGGGCAGCGTGGCTCTGTTTCGGCCCAGACGAGTGAAACCCGGCTAGCGCCATCCAGTGACGCACTTCCTTATAAATGCGACTATTCAGCCTATCCAGCGTGTATTACATATGGGGATTTTGAGGTTGAGAGGTATGCAAATGAGACTTAGCAAAGCAAGGGATTGGTCAATAAAGTTTACTTGGTGTAATGTGTAAGGAGAGAGTTTGTCAGAAAGTCTTTTTCCTGAGAGGAGAGCACATTGCTATTGCTTTGTGTTTCATAAAGCAGATTGTTTGGATTTTGGGAGATTCATGGATAAATTGGTTGGAGGTGCATGCAGATCACTGTGGAGTGGCTGCACATCTTTGATTCCCTTATGTGATGGTGCACTGGCATGGAGTGTGTGGAATGAAGTGGCTGGATTTGGTACCTCTCTGTGCTACTTTGGTGACACAGTGTCATCCAGACATTATTATTAATCATTGTGGAGGGAACAGTTTAGGACATGTGTCTGGAATCTCTTTGCAATTTGCAATGAAAGAAGGACTTGGGAGAGTCACGGACATGTTTCCAAACTACCGAGTAATTTTTTCTCGTATAGCGAAGAGACAAATGTGGCTGCGTTATTCTTCATTTGGTCCACAAATTGAGAAAGCGAGGTGCAATGTCAACAAGGCTGTTTGTGCCTTTTTGAGAGATGTTGACATGTCCTCTTTTCACAATGAAAATATTATGTTCGGTAGCACACACGTTTTCGCAGAGATGGAGTACATCTTACTTATGCTGGAAATCAGATTTTTCTGCGAAATATACAAAAAGCATCGGAACCCTTTTTGGAATCATAGCAATCCATTTTGCAATAGGTGTTGACCATTTGAAGTTTTCAAAACACAAAAAAATCCACAAAAAGGCTATTTTCAGAGCCACCACTTCCACCTGAAGAAAAGTGCAATGGTTCTGATAGGACAGTACCCCAAACATTTTAAAAAGTCTGCGGACTGTTTGCAGACTTCTAAAACAGGGCCCTGCACCATTTCATTAACACTTCTATTTTTGAACTGAGAAAGGCGGCTCTGAAAAGAGCCTTTTTTTGGGGGGTTTTGTTTTATATTGTTTTGGTTTTTTAAACACGACACACAAGGAAAGGAGGGGAAAGGAGGGTAAGGAAGGGCCACCAACCACAGGAATAAGAAAGGGCGGGTGGAGAGAAGAAGATGTAGGGTGGGTCTTATTCAGGTAGGTAGCAGTCCTTCTAATGCTCCTTGACCGCTGCCTCGAAAGCACTATGAAGGGTCTCCCCCCTGGAGAGTACCGCGTGGCAGTAAATGCACAATACTGTGACTCTCGAAAAGTAAGGGTCAACAGCATCACGTATGGCCTCTGAGGCAGCTGGAAGGATGCGCTGCCCCACAGGAGTGTCTCTTGTGGTGGCAGGAGCAGTAACAGAGGATGCTGCATGGGAACTCAACCTACTATGTTTATCGCAAGGTACAACCTTACGAACAGCCCCACCGTGGAACGACCTTAGGTGTCGCTTCATTGATGTAGTACCATAGCTATACGAACCAGGCTTGCCACGACTGCGCACCATCTGGCACTGAGTGCACCGCACCTTGTTTGCGTATGCTTTTGGTACTCCATCAAGTGTGGCAAATAACCTCCACACCCAAGATTCATGATGAGTGCTAGTGGTAGGGACTTCCACTACCTCATCCTCTTCATCCTCTTCATCATTCTCCTCTGCATCCTCACACCTGTTCCCCTCTGCAGGCCTTTGGGGAGGTGGTGGTGGTTTAGGGGGTGGGGGTGATGCTGAGACAGCAGTAGCACCAGCAGCAGCCATGGATGCCATCAGGACAGCTCTTAGCAATCAACAAAAGCAAATAGCAAAAGCAGGTCAATCTGCAGTAGTAGAAAGACAGAATCAGGATCAGCTCTGCGGTGTGGCCTTTTATAAATCCAAGAAAGGGCTCAAAAAGTTCCAAAAAGTTCCAAAAAGTATGTAGATCGCCAGGGACATTGTCTGGGACATGTGCAATGGTGAACTTTTACTGGAAAATACCTTGGATTGCTCAAAAAGCACTATTTAAATGTTCGGGGGGCCCAGACAGTGTCTGACAACAAGGACCCACGCTCAGCGTGGGTGCGGTCATATGATGTGGTCGCGGACACGTTCGCGAATGGGACGGCTGTTCATAGAACACTAAATGCGCGGGGTCGGTTGTGCGCATGCGCATGGATGTTCTATGGACAGTATTCCAGTCCCCGAACTAATTAAAAGTGCGACACATGTGCAGCTGACAGTTATGGACAGCCGCGCTGTTCGTAGGGCCCAAGAGTGCGGTACGCATGCGCACGGGTGTTCTACGGACAGTGTTCAAGTCCCCGGATAAAATAAATGTGCATCATAACTTTGCGGACAGGCAGACAGGATATGTGTTCTACGGACATATTCATTCTGGTTGCAAACATTACAAACAGGGGGAATGTTCTTAGGACACCTTAATTTGAATCGTTACAAACATGCAGATGGATTTAGTGTCCTGCAGACACCCCCATTTTAACTACAAACAGTTCGACAGGTATAGTGTCCTTGGGACACTCCCATTTTGATTAATTACGGACAGGTGGACATCTTGTGTGTCCTAAGGACACCTCCATTTTGATTACGAACAGTACAAACAGGTATAGTGTCCTTAGTACACCCCCATTATGGTTAATTGCGGACAGACATACATCTTGTGTGTCCTACAGACACCTCAATTTTGATTACGAACAGATATAGTGTCCTTAGGACAGCGCCATTTTGGTTAATTGCAGACATCCCGGACACTTGCACAATCCACGGACACTCCAACGGACTTTTAAAAAAAAATAAGACACAGGAATTTACTAACAACACACTTAAAATGTTATTGTTGTATAACAGTATAAAAATTACGAAAGAGTAGGGAAGCAGAAACTGAAACAAATACAGGGGAATTAGGGGTTGGACATGATGGATGGGAGGGGAGGAAGGGATGGAAGTCTCATCATAATGTTTTTCTTGCTGGGGAGGGTTTGGGGATAGTTGACTGGGACATGGAGAGGGGGAACAGGTACATGTGGGACAGTAATATTTAATGTTTTCTTTTATGTGGTCCTCTACAAAGTGTCTTAAAATTATGAAATTTTTCATGAACATATCCATTTTTAGTTCCATTCGCTGCAGATGATTTCTGTTGGTATATTATTTTTAGTGTCTGTATGGTATGTTAAAAAAAGGTGTTAAGTACACATAAGGTCGTGGGAAATTTTCTTCCAGCCATTCCAAAGTACTGGACATTTCTGTGTAAAAAAATAAATATTAGTTTAAGTGTACCTAATACAGAAAGTTTATACATATATAAAATGAATGTAGTGTACTTACTAGTTTCTTGGTGAGTTTTGCTGTTACTGCTGTGTAGGTCTGCTGTTGCTTTTTGCTGTGCGGTTTCTGTGAGGCAATTATGTTGGAGGCATATTAATTTTGTTTGGTATATTCCATTCTGGTGCAAATGCTATTTAAATGAACGGTTGATGTCTTACATGTAGAGTTTCCACTTCTTATTTATTATTAAATGTAATGTGTTTATGTGCTGCTTTTTAACTTGTTCAGTGTTTCTATTGCATGATACAACAATGTAAGATACCCCCTGAGTTTTTGGATAGTATTGATGTTGGCCCAGTCCATCCTCAGACATGCCCATAGTCCGCGGACATCAGAACCACTAGAACAGGTAGGGGGTTCAGTATGTTCTATGTTCTATGTTATATGTATATGTATATAAACTAAGGAAATCCTAGTATAAACATTCATCAAATTTATATTATCTATATCTATATCTATATTCAGTGAAAAAACTTTGTTAAAGGGGTGTTATGGTGAGGTTGAGCTACTAATATCCTATGAAATTCACTGAAAAAAATGTGTTAGAGGGTGTTATGATTAGGTTGTGCTACTAAAAACCTACTTGAACCATAACGTCCCTTTAACAAAGTTTTTTCATTGAATTTCATAGGTTTTTATTAGTGCAACTTAACCATAACTTCCCCTAAACAAAGTTTTTTCATTGAATTTCATAGGTTTTTATGAGTCCAACCTAACCATAACGTTCCTTTAACAAAGTCTTTTCAGTGAATTTCATTGGTTTTTATTAGTGCAACTTATCCATAACATTCCCTTAACAAGTGTTTTAATTAAATATATATATATAAATATATATATATATTACTGGGCCTGCGAAAGCGGCCCAATCATTATGGGTAGGTTGCTCATCTCATAGTAAGACCACTTTTTGGGTGGTTTATAACTTTGCTCCCTCTGGACAAATCCTTACCAAACTTTGCAAAAAAAAGTATATGCCCCCCTCTGAATTTTTTTTGTGCAATGTTTGGTGAGGTTTGGTCAAGGGGGGGGGCAAAGTTATGGGGGGGGGGCCCAAAATTTATTTTTTTCCCATAGACTGAATGGAGAAAAACTTTGCTCACGAATGGAGAAAAACTTTGCTCACGCCTACAGCCCAAACCGCTGGATGGATTTTCACCAAATTTGCAGCAGGAGCACCGGCTTTGTCCCAAAAGCATGCTTTTGTAAATTTGGTGGAAATCCGTCCAGTAGTTTTTTAAAACGACCAAAATGTAGGTCTAAAAAAATTAGTGATATCTATGTCCGCTCCTTGGACACACTTCCCTGTTCGTTCCGCGGACAGTACACCGATTGGCCAATCGACCTACGTCGTGTACGCGGACAGACAACGTGTTTGCAGATTGGTTGGGATGAAGCGTGTGGTGCATCACATTCTGTCGATGCGCCCGCCATGTTGGATCTGCAGATATCCGCGGACAGCGTGGCGTGGAATTTAGCATAAATCCTATTTTGGGGAGTGTGTTGGTGTGTAGGAGTGGCTGGAGAAAGTGAGGGAGTGAGGGATGGGTCAAATGCTGTATTTGTTTTGGTGGGAGAAGGCCGTGATGTGATCGCGGTGTCCGCAGTCACCACAGTTATCCGTGGACATACTAAACACTGCACGCACTACTGGCTATTTTACTATACTATGATGTTGGTTTTGGGTAGTTTGTAGAGCATTGGGGGAAGAGGGTATGTATTGAAGAGTTTGTGCATTGGTTGTAATTATTGTTTTAGAATGTTAACTGAAGTGGATAGGTTTTGATGTGGTTGTGTTATGTTTTTGGGTTGTGGTCATTTGGCAGGTTTTGCTTCCATGGGTGTGTTCTGCTGCAGTGGTTGTGGCCAGGGCCTAGAGTCTTGGGTGCTTCAGCCATGCCCTGGCCATATCAACCGCAGCATAACACACCTATGCTAGCAAACATTTTGACTGTGGTATGTTGGCTGCTTGGAGGATATGTTTTCAAAAGTATGTGTACTGATTGGCAGTAGTGTAATAGTGTTTATAGGATAGTGAGATGATGTGTGTTAGTTTGTTTGTTGGATTGTGTTCAGAATGTTGGTATTGAAGAGGTATTTTGGGTTGTATTTATTCGTCAGGTGTTCGTTTGCATGGTTGTGTTATGTTGAAGTGTTTGTGTGTCTAATCATTATATACTTACTGTTTGCTTTGTTGAGGATGTATGTAGAGTTGTGACCAGGCCATGCAGTCAAGATTGTAGGGTTTGGCAAGAAGCACTGCAGCAGAAGATACCCATGGAAGGAAACATTTTGGATTGTGGTCTATGGTCAGGTGTTTGCTTGAATGGGTGTGTTATGCTGTGGTGTTTGTGAGACCAATCATTATATACTTACTGTTTGACTTTTTGTGGTTGTATGCAGATTTTTCATGACATGGGTAATTGGAGCAGACATTTTTTTCAATCTCTGCGATAAAAGAAAAGATCACATTTTAGTATAGGTAGTTTATAATGAGTTATTGTATTGCATAGTAGACATTTCTTTATTTTGTCAACCCTCATAGTTAGTACTTTAGAAGTACTATAGTTCAAACCAGTGTACTGCGCAATTTGCTCAGTTCCTGTGTTTGTTCATTAAATCATTGGGTCTGTCGGAAAATAATCCATGCTGGATTCAAAAATAACTTTCTACGTTATGGTACATTATATTTCTTTGGTTGATTTCAATAGGAGGAATTGATTAGGTGTATGGTTTTTGGTTTGGAAGTGGTGGTAGTATTGTTGCAATTAGATACCAGTTGGTGTATTCTAATAGTTTATTTCTTGTTCCATTTTAGTGGCATTTATTCATCTGTTTGCTTGTTGCAGAATTTTGGGGCAGTTACATACCTGTTGGCGTATTCTAACTGTTGATAATTTTGAAGTTGAAGTTGTGTTGATGTTCATACTCAGATTAGTTATTAAAGTTTGGTTTTAAGATTATTAAGTAAGTGTTTACAAGATTTTCTGGTAATCTCTGTTTTAGAGTAATGGTAGTATCATTACATTCTAACCATCCACAATTCTTTTTTTTTTATATATGCAGTGTAGTGACCTGCAATGGATGTGGCTCCTGCATGGTAGATTATACCTATTGTTGGGAAGGTTTTCTTACCAAGTGATACTTGTCCATGTCTGAATCCAGACAGCTTGCAGTTGTTTTTGGTACCACCTGCATTGTAACGTAAAAGCATTACTATTACATATTTACTATCTGTCTTTATTTTTAAGGTGGAGCGATTATCTAAATTGCAGGTAGTACATAATCTGTGCCATGGTTTGCGTTTTGTACAAGTTGCTGAAATGGAATGGATTCACTGTTAGGTATGGATACATAAACGAAGCGTTCATTGGGGACGTGTTCTTGTGCCACATGGCTGCAAAGAGTGCATGTATGTTTCCACATGTATGAAATCTGCAAGATTTCATTTATAGGTATGTTTTTGTTTTCCAGTACTTGTAGTAAGTGCATTAGAAATTCTTGTGGATCTTCTTGTGTGTTTATAGTGAATTTGACCATTCCAGCACAGTAGTCCAATTCGTGCCTTATTCCAGAAACACTGTAAGTGTTGTCAGGATTGTTGGTTGCATTTCTGTGAAGGACTATCATTTGCAAACACAATCAATTGGTCTGCCCTGTTTAAGTAAATGTTTTCAATAATTGGTGGCAATTGGAATAGAATATTGATTGCTACATTTGCAAAGCAATTTGCACAGTTATAGTTGAAAATTTGAATGGACCTGACAGTTCTGTGTCCAAGTCATTTGTTCGGAGTGCGCATTGTTTCTTTGAAGAGGTTGTTGACTTTGTTTGTGCACTAGATCCTTCTTTGGTTGTGGTCCTTGATGAAGTATTGGCTTCTTTTAATTTCTTGGGAGAAATTGCTCTGAGATCCTGCATAATTTGAGTCTGAAGTCGTTTTCTTTTACAAACCTTTGCTTTTTGAGGAACAGGATAGGTTTTCAGATGGGGGCGTAGAGTGAACGCAGTCTATTGTATTCTAGAATGCAAGGAAAATCAGCGTTTACTTTACTTGCATCAAAGTTGATTAGAAATAGTCCATCAAGTGTACCTAAGCGTGATAGTGCTACATAGCTCATGCCTTCTTTAAACACTGTGATACCAATATCTATCAATGCTTTATCTAGGGTAAGACCTTGTGTTTTGTGAATGGTGACTGCGTATGTTAGAGTTAGAGACAATTGTTCTCTGCGTAAATACATGTCTTTTAAAAGAAGGAAGCGGGCTGTTGAGCGCCCTATCATTTTAACTTCTGATAGTTTGTCAAAGAGAATATTGACAAACTGAATGTTGTCACGTGGGTATGTTTGAAAGCCAACAACTGTACCAAGTGCTCCATTAACTAATTCGTGGTCCACATCAAGGTTACGTTTACGCATTACTCTACAGTTTAAAGATAATTTTTATATTTTCTCCAAACCAGCTGTGTTAGAGTTTTCTAAGGTTTTTAGCCTTCTTGTGGCTTGTTCACACATGGATAGTGTCATACCATGCACGCCCAGTTTGTCTGTGGAGCAAATTTGAACTATTGGTTGCATTTCTTTTTTCAACATTGTTTCATTGAATTGTGAACAGCTTGCAAGAGTTGGCATCAAGGTCATACAGTTTACATTTTTGTGTGTTCAATTTTCAATGACATCAGTAGCACATGCCTTATGGCCATAGAGTGCATGGATGTGCCTGGTTTTTAATAAAGATTGTGCTTCTTGAGATAGTACACCAACTCTAATACTTTTTAAAATGTTGGCGTATGTGAGGTCTGCAGACTGACACATCTTTTCAGTTAATTCTTTGTATCGGAAATGTTGCCAAAGGTTGACATTTCATGTGTTGCGAAGAGTTTTATGGCATAGTTTGTGCCCTAAGGTTTTAAAAATAGGTTCACCTTTAACTGGTGTTAATTGAAGAAGATCTCCAAAAACTATAATGTGTTTTCCTTCAAAGAGTTCTTCATAGTCTGTTTTCAGGACCTCTTCTAATCTGAGGTGAATGAAGGCTAACATTAGATTGGAAACATGCTTACCTCATCTATTAGAAGCATTTTCATTTGTTTGAAAACTCTGTGTAGTTCCATTGCAGCTTCTGGAGAAAGTTGTAATAGTCTAATTTGTTTTGGTGTTCTACTGGAAAGAGTAGTAATCGGTGTAAAGTGACACTGCCTATGTTGCAGGCAGATAAACCTGTGGGGGCAGTTACAACAGTGGACAGTTTGTTGTTTGTCAGTTGTTAGAGGAACTTGCTGATGATTTTGATTAAGAATGTTTTGCCTGGCCCAGCTTGGCCACTCTCGTATAGCAGTATCGGTTTGTAGTCTTGCCAGGTACAATTTTTAGTTTCATGCTGCACACCATGTTTAATTTGTTTTGTTATTTCTAGGAAAATCCTACACTGCTCATCGTTTAGTTCTGATTTTAGTAGAGCAAATTCTTCTGTAGATTGCTCATACTGACACATGTTGTTTTCTACTTCAGTCATGGCTAATTCTGCCTCATTTGCTCGTAGTGGCTGTCGAAGTGGTCCTTGGCTTCCTGTTACAGAAGGGTGACTGCTGTCAGGAGTGTCCATCTAGTTGCGCCTGGAGTTCTTCTACTTGTTGCTGTTCATTGTGCAACATTGTTTTGAGATTTAGCAGCACCAAGGCTTAGCCATACTATATTTTGAGATTTTCCATACAAGGCAGTACAGTTTAAATGGTCTGCAGCTTCATAGCAGCCACATTCTCTATGGGAGAGCATTTTTATGCCTAAGCTGTAAAATTTCTGTGATAGTGTTTTATCAAATGATATGTCATCCCAGAGGTCTTTGAGCTCTGTTTTTTCTGCTTTGGTTAAGTAGGCTGTGGCATATCGTGCAACTGCAGTGGAATTGTCAGCAATGTACTGTACATCTATATTTGCATTCCATAGAAGGGCAATGATTGCATTGTAATCATTGATATATTTTGATCCTACTGTTCTTTTTATGTAATATGTGTTCTTAGGTGATTTACCTGTAACACTATGGGGGTTATTCATGGAATCAAGCGCAGATGTGGCGCATGGGGCTGCACACAGAGTGAGCGTGCGGCAGTTTGTGCCAGACGCGTGCGCCAAAACCCATTTTGATGCACAGCGTATTCATGGATTAAAACATCCATAACCAGCCGTGGCGCAGCGTGGTGCAGCAAGCTTGCAGCAGCACCAGTTACGCCCCCAACCCTGCCCCATGCGCCAAAAGCATTTGCACAAATCCCCTACATGGCGCAAAGGCTAGTGGACCAGCATACAGCCCCCGAACAACAAAATTGCACCAAAAATGCCACTCAGCCCTCATGCGGCAACCCAATCGTGTGTAAAACTCCCTGCGCACCTTTCGGAATATGTGTACCCTCCTTGCGGCAACCCAATCGCGTGTAAAACTCCCCACGCACCTCTCAGAATACGTGTACCCCGCTCGCGGCAACCCAATCGCATGTAAAACTCCCTGCGCACCTCTCGGAATATGGGTACCCCGCTCGCGGAAACCCAATTGTGTGTAAAACTCCCTGTGCACCTCTCGGAATATGCGTACCCTGCTCGCGGCATCCCAATTGCGTGTAAAGCTCCCTGCGCACCCCTTGGAATACACGTATCCCGCTCGCGCCAGGCCAATCATGTGGAAAAAGTTCCCCCTGTGGTGTGGGCTGCCTGCTGGGCATGGACAGGGTGGTAGGGGGCTCCCTTGTGGTGTGGGCGGCCTGCAGGGGATGCATGTGGCTCCTCACCACACAGGTGGGCAAATATGGGGGTACACGAGTGCGCTTTACATGCAATTCCGCTGGCGCGAGCGGGGAACGCATATTCTGAGGGATACGCAGGGAGTTTTAGACGCAATTGGCCTGGTGTGAGCAGGAAATGCGTATTCCGAGAGGTGCGCAGCAAGTTTTACACGCGATTGTGTTGCCGCGAGCGGGGTACGTGTATTCCGAGGGGTGCGCATGGAGTTTCACATGCGATTTGGCAGTGTGGGCCCCCCATGCCCTGCAGGCAGCCCACACCATAGGGGACACCTCTACAACCCCTGCCCATGCCCCGCAGGCAGCCCATCCACCCTGACCATGCCCCGCAGGCAGGCCACATGGCACCATGCACTTGGGAACCCGGACACATGTCCCCACACCCCACCCCAGGGATGGGCACCTGCCAGCAGGCCCCGACACATGTCCCCCTACCCCACCCCCAGTGATGGACACCTGCCAGCAGGCCCCGACACATGTCCCTCCACCCCATCCCGAGTGATGGGCACCTGCCAGCAGGCCCCGACACATGTCCCTCCACCCCACCCCCAGTAATGGGCACCTGCCAGCAGGCCCGACACATGTCTCTCCACCCCACCCCCAGTGACGGGCACCTGCCAGCAGGCCCGACACATTTCCCCCACCCCACCCCCAGTGACGGGCACCTGCCAGCAGGCCCTGACTTGTGTCCCCCCAAAACACCACGTCATAACAATACAGACCCCTGGCCCTAATGCCAACCCAAATCCCACGCTCCTAGGCCCCCAGTGCAAACACCCAACGATCCACTGAACCCACTCGCTAGTAAAGTACCCATGCCATGAGAGTCTGAAAAGAACCAGCATGTCCATTAATAAATGTCCCACAGAGCCACACAGTGGCAACACATGACTGAGCCAATGCTCATGGAGACATGCACGAAATAAATCATAATAGACCACACCAATAATGAAGAATAATGAAATGTATTAAAAAGAAAACCAAATGACAAAATGAAAAGTACACATGCAAATGAAGAAATAATGATTGCATTATTGAAAAATAAATGAAAATACAAGGAAAAATAAACATCCAAAACATGAAAAAAAAAGTGGTCCTTCTCCAAAGTCCATATAAAGAAATCCTACGTTGAAAAGCATAAAAAAAATTACACCATGTCAAGATCTAAAAAAGAAAGTATGTACATGTCTGGAAATATTGTAAATGAAAGTCTGAAGGGTCCATTATCTCAAAACAACAGGAAACCTACAAAAAACCTTAACAAAAATACAACTATATGCAAAAAGTGGAGCAATGTCCCTGGACTCCAAATCATAATAAAAACCAAATGACTACATACAAAGGTGGCGGGCTAGTCCGACGGCTCACTTTTTGATGTCCCGGGCCAGGGCATCATCGAACTACATCTTGATGTTCCAGAAGCGGGCCTCTTCCCTGGCCTCGAGGTCTCGCAGGGATGCAGCCATGGCCTCCTCCAACTCCCTGCGACTTGCCTCGAGGCACTCAGCCCGCCTCAAAGCCCGGAGCATGGAGTTCTCCGCCCTGACCATTGTGAGCCGTGCCCTCTCTGCCCGCCACCGCTCCGCATCTATTCGCTGGCCCAACAGCTGCCACACGGAAGACACTCCCAATCATGTGTCCTCCTGCCCGCCGGGCCGATGCCTGCCCCAGTGATGTAGAGGGCCCGAGGCCTCATGCCTCCTATGCTGAGCCTGCTGCCGCCTTTCTGCTGCCTGCCGCCGCCACCACGACTGCCTCTGGGTAGATGGCAACACCTGGGGCCGTCGTGCAGGTGCCCTGCTTGTATGTGCCTGCACATCGTCCGTTGCCAGGGGTCCAGTTGCTGGGGTGACCACCTGTGCTGGAGCTCCGACTCCCTACTGTGGCAGGCTGCGTTGGTTGGGGCAAGTCCACAGGGGGCCCCGGTGGCATCTGGGCCGGAAGACAGCACGGAGAATGACTGCGTATAGTGTGCACAGAGGAGCAGAGGGCCGCAAGAGAGTGCGACACATGGAGGAAATCCCTGACCATGAGCCCTCCCAGCTGGGTCACGTTGGCACACATGTTTGTGATGACGTGCGTGGTGCCCCCAGGAAGCATGCCTGTCATCACGAATGTCACGTGTGCGCAACGTGACACCAATCAGGATGGGCTCAATCCTGTCACGGATCACCATGTGCGCAGGTAGAGGAGTGCCAGATGACGTGGACCTCCCCCCTACCTTCGGACGGGCCTGGGACGGGGCCTCCCTGCTGGTGAATGGTGATGCAGTCAGCGTCAGGGACAGTGACATGCACAGGCCCCTACTTGGTGACCTGTGCTGCCTCCTGCCCCTGGCCCTGGACTGCACCACTTGCACCAGTGGAACCACCCCCACCGGCCCCATGTGTGGTTCTGAAGTGGCCTCCTCCTCCTCCATACACACCACCAACATGGATGGCTCTGCACCGTCTTCCACTGTTGCCAGCCCCTGTGGGGGCTCACCCCCCCTTCCGCTGCAGCCGTAGTGGTAGATGCGGCACCAGTCCCCTCGCTCCCGGATGATAGAATTACCTGGGAGGGTGACTGGGACTTGCGTCGCCGGCCAGTAGAGGCATCCCAGCTGCTTTCCTCCAGAGCACCGTCTCTGCCCTCTTCTTCACTCACCGCTGTGTAAAGGGAGACATTCAACACAAGCATCAGGGTACTGTACAATAGTCCCCTAGACACAAAGCAATAGCACATGAGTGGCACTGTCAAACGTCATTTCCATTATGTCCCTCCGCAACACATGGGTCAGTGCAGGCAACACACATGCAGGAACATGCATGTCACATGCAACAAACATTTGCATCCATGTACAAGGCACCGCAGAAACATCCAATGGGGGGCTGAAACTCACATGCATCATGGGACATGCTGATCACATGCACACATATCACCGGAGGGTCATGCATCTGGCCCTGTATACCCCCAGACACAGTGGATACAAGCAGGACTAGGCTGTATCAGTGAATGAACACATCATCATGGACATGTGTCATGCATCCATGGTGTTTTCCAGTCACACACACACTACTCAGACACATGGACATGTACACCATGCATGTCCATGACAGCAGCACCCATGTCTCACACCCCAAACATGTCCAAGTATAGACATAGGCATGCATACATGTGTGCATTCTGCATGCTGCTGCGCATGATGCATTGGAACACATACACCATCCATGTGGGACACGCCTGACTGGACTCACATGCAGCACCATCATGTCCCTGCACATACACATCCGTAGATGACCCATGCATACAGCCAAGTTGCTAACTACCACCACACTGCAACATGCACTGTTCAAAACGGGAATGCATGGGCACTACGGCTCAAATCCAGACGGACCTGCATCCTGAGGATCTAGTGGCGAAGCACTGGGCGAATGCATTCCAGGACCCTCATCTGCTGGGTGGTAAGCTGGCCCCGGCGCCTCCCACTGCATCCGCTTCGTCCAAGAGGCTCTGGGCCTTCTTGAGGGTCCTGGACTTGTAGTCCTCCCAGCGTTTCTGGACGTGTCTGAAGTCGCGGGGTGCCACCCCCTCCGCGTTGATGGCACCCACTATGTCCGTCCAGATCCTCCTCCGTCCTTCCTTGTCGGCGCGCGATGGTGAGAAGAGGGCATCATAATGCCCCAGGACTTTCTCCACCAGGATGCCAACTTCATTGGCAGTGAAGCTGGCAGCCCTCAGCCTCTCTGCCAGGGGGTTGCCACTAGTGCCAATGGTGTTGCATCGGACATGGCAATGCCCGAGGCAGGTTTGGGTGGACAACTGGGACCTGGGGCTGGGCTGTGGAGCGATGGAACACCAGTCTGGAGTCTTCTGTTCCAGCAGGGGTGGTCACAGCAACTGGACCCATGCAGATGGCTTATGTGCAGGCACCAAATGACAGGGCACTGTTACGCTCACCTGGTATCCACAGGGACGCCACCCAGCCGAGTTACTCGCTGATATGCTTCTCTGCTTTGCCCTGATGTGGTCTGCTGGGAAGGTTTTGCCTGAAAATACAGGAGGACTGTGTTCAAGACTGACCGACTGGGGTAAGTATCCTCCCTCCACCTCGTGTGATTTCAGTCCCTCTGGCGCCCTCTCCTCACCTTGTGGTAGAATTAGGCGTGCTCTCCGTCCTGCCTTCTTTGCAGGGGCGCGTTGTTTTTCATGGGTGAGTGCGGTCCAGTTACTTCACTGACGCCGGCCCGTTTGATATTGTTCAGGTAGGTCTTATTACTGTTCTTTAGTTTTGTTGCATGACTTTCTTTGTTTAAAATGTCTCTTTTTTCTCCCTTAGGTATGCAGAGCTTCAGCACGGCAAACTGGCTTGGTTGAACCCCGCTGGTAAATGATGGCGCATTAAGAGCACTATGATGCGGTAATTAAGCGCTATGAGCAGCGATGCAAAGTCTTGCCTTTGCTAACCTGTGTTTTCCTTCCTTGTAGGTCGCAATGTTCTTCAGCGTGAGTGGAATGTCCGGAGTGGTGCCAGCCGGGAGGCGACCAGCCAGGTAAGCCTTTTGAGCAGTTTGTAATTTGTAAATGTCTCTACTGCTTTCTTTAATGTTGCCTCTATCTTCCTCTTTCAGGTCGTTCTCTCTGGGAGGCGTGCAGATTCGAGGAAGCTGTTCTCAGTATCTGCGAGTGTTTAAAGATGAAGACTGCAGGTAAGATGCTGCTGGTAATGATGTTCCTTTTGTCTCCTTGCAGGTTCTGCTTCTCCGATGTTCGAGGGAATAGCTGGACACGGTGAGCGTCATGTTGCAAGCTGCAAAGTAACGCGAAGCGTGTTGTCTTGCTCGGGTATGGTTTAAATAGCCCCAACAAAATAGTCCAGGTAAAGTAGTCCGTAGGCTACCACACCCAAAACACTAGACTGCATAGCTTGGTTCTTAGGAACCAAGCTATGTGGATGCCTCCATGTTGGCTGACAATACAATAAAGTAGTTTCCAAGCACATTGTTTTTCATGGTGTATGAGCCTGGCGCCGTAGGCGCCAGGACTGGCCCCATGAGGGTTTTTGAAGAGGATGCCAGGCTCTAGAGGCCTGAGTCCTGACTCCACCTGGCCAATGGGTTTGCCAGAGGGGGTTTTGGGCAAGGGTCGTGACAGGCACTGTTGGCAGCAGGCAGGCAGGCAGGCAGCAGCAGATGGCTCGTAGGAGGCTCCCAGGAATCTGGGGGGCAGGAAAATGGCCTTCTGGGCAGGAGCATGGTCTTTTGTGTGTTGTCGCGTGGTCAGCTTGATGCAGAGTGAGTCCGCATGTGAAAAAACAGCACGTCACCGTGTAAATTGAGGAAAGGCCCTTAGAGCGTAAGCGCGTAAGTGACATGGCACGCACGGGCATTTCCCTCGGCACGAGTGCATAGTGAATCAGCACGTGCAAAAACAACACGTCTGCATGTGAATGCGTGTAATCTGCGGAAAGCCCCTTAGCGTGTAAGCACACTAGTGACGTTACGCGTGTGGGCGTGCCTACAGCACGGGTTAAAGGTGAGCGCGGGCCAGCAGTTCATCGTGCTTTTCGTGGAGACCGTTGCGTCTGTTTACTCTTCTGGATTCACACATGATTACTTCACAGCGTTTGAAGTTCGTACCTCTTGTTTTGGTGGGTGTTGCCTACGCGCACAAGCGCGTGTGTTTTTCTTTTTTTTTCCACGCAAGGCAGACGGTGAGTCGCGTGCGATTTTAATCCCACTGTGGTTCCCCCTGTGCATCGTGTACCGTTTTTGGGGTCGCGTGCACGTTTTCCTTTAATATTTATTATTTTTCACTAATTCTTTTTTTTAGGGGTGCCTGAGGGTTGCGTGACCCGTCATTTTTCCCCAGGGGTCACAGACAGCCTTGCAGGAGCACAGTGGTACCTATTCCATCCAGTACCCTGCCCCTTCAACCCAATTGCCCAGGACAATTGTTGAGTGCATCTCCCATTGGCTATTTACCATCTGTGCCATGGTTGGGAGGCCACCAAAGGCTAAGGGCGGCAAAGCTGGGCATCCTCCCAGAGGTGTGCGTGGTCGGGCACGTGGGCACGAAGACCAGGGTGGACAGGGAGTCCAGGGTAGCCAGGGTGGCTTCAGAGGAGGAAGAGTCAGGGGTGCCCCACTGGGGCAGGATGCCCAGCCACATGCTGGTGCAGACATGCCACCACCCCCTGTGGCTCCTGGAGATGCAGCTGTGCATCACAACCTGGCACCCATATGACCCAACAGCAACTTACATCCGCTGTCACGGTCCCACCGGTGGTGGTAGCTGCAGGTGCAGCTGTGGGGACCACCACCTGGGCTCAGGGTCGGGCAGTGCATGTTGCGTTGCGTGATGAGGACTCAGGACGATTTCCATCTTGTCAGGAGGTGCAGGTCATGTGTGTCCAGTGTATCTGTGACCGGGGCACATGTATCTAGGGCAGTTATGACATCTGCTGCCCCAAGCAGCCAGGTGGTGGTAACTGCATGGGCAGATGCAGCCAACAGCCCTCCGGTAGTGAGTCAGACCCAAGCCAGACCTTCTGTCCTCATTCAAACACCCACTTCCTTGGTCCAGTCCACTAGCGCCACTGCCCACACTGATCAGGGCCACATTGGCCACTCAGGGTCAGTACCACCGCCCAAAAGGAGGAAACGTGCTCCTGCGCAAGAGGCTGAGTCCCCAGACACGGCTCCGGCCTCTGGCACGTCGAGGAAGAAGCCTTTTGGCAAGCAGGAACTGGACTTCCTTGTGGACTACGTGTAGGCACACAAATGCAATAAGCTTGTGGGCCCACCGTGCCATACAATGCCTCCCCAGCATTGGGCCCACTGGCAGCATGTTGCGGATGGTATGAAAGCCATGGGATTCCAGGTGCGCACAGATCAGGACTGCTACATGTGTTGGAATAACCTCCGACACTGTGCAAAACAAAACCGTGCCTCCAATTATTCCATGTCTCAGGTGACTGGTGGTGGGCCAGCACCAGAGTAGGAACAACTCACTTAGCATGAGGAGATTGCGGCAGAGTTCATCCCGGAATGACAAATCCGTGCAGTGGGAGAGAGGATGGATTATGATGCATCGTCCGGTGAGTATTGATGCGTGTTACTCAATGACATGTGTTTTTGGCATGTGTGACCCTCCCACTACAAGTTGGGTCCTTCCTTTCATCAATCTCCCTCTCTATCTGTGGTGTTCAACCCGGGGTCTGACCTCTCGGCCTGGCTTTTTTAACAGTACCTGGCAGCTCTTGCCTACTGCATTGCCATTTTCTGCTACAACTTCCAGTGCTATGCTGATGACACTGAACTCATTTTCAGGTTGCCCTTGGCCACCTCTTCTCCCTCCATCATTTCTGATTGACATTTGAAATTGGTGTACTGTCAACAATCTCTTTCTAAATGCCAGCAAGACTGACATCCTCCTCATCGGTACACCGTCAACATCCTTTCCCCTCACTCTCTGGCCGGCCTCCCTTGGCCCTCCTCCTACCCCCACCTACCAGGCCAACGACCTCGGGGTCACCTTTGACTCCACACATTCCT
The DNA here is from genome assembly GCF_040938575.1 of Ambystoma mexicanum. Classification (NCBI taxonomy): domain Eukaryota; kingdom Metazoa; phylum Chordata; class Amphibia; order Caudata; family Ambystomatidae; genus Ambystoma; species Ambystoma mexicanum. Next base: position 979,851,291 of record NC_090930.1, on the reverse strand, counting down.
TCTCCGCACACATTTCTGACGTCTCTTGAGATTGTAACTTCTTGCTTAACCTCCTCAGGGGTACTCTGCCTTTCCTCTCGTTCACCTACAAGCTCACTGTCTCTCAAGCTCTGGTTGTCTCAAGGTTGGACTACTGTGACAGCCTGTTTCATAATTCTACCTGCCTCCACTCTCCACCCTTTACCACTAATCCAGTACAGGACTGCGAGATACTATCTCTCCAGCTCTGAAATCCCTTCATTGCTACCAGTGCATGCAAGTATGAAATTATAGACCCTCTGCATTGTGCACAAGGATTTCTGGGGTCTGGGTACAAAATACCTTCAACTATCCCTCTGCCAATACCTCCACTCTCAAATCCTTTGCTCCTCTACCTCATACTCCCTCCGGGTCAGTCGTTTATCGAAGAAAGAAGCCAGGGCAAATCTGTGTCTACGGCTGGGACCTCCCTTTGGAACAGCCTACCTGCCACGTTGAAACTTGAGGATAAACATCTCTGCTTCTGGAAGAAACTCAAGACCTTCCTATTTGCTCCTGCATTAGCCCCTCTTCTCCCCAGCTGAACTGTTTTCTCTCTTGCCACTGTGCACCTGGACACCCTCTGTCCTTTTCGGGCCCATGTACCTGCTCACCCTGCCTCCCTGCTGCACTGCCTCCAGGCCTCCCATTGCAATGGGTCCTATACGTGTACCCATACAGTCCCACACTCTTCTTCTGCACTTATCAGATTTACCCTATCCAAATGATCTTGCACTTGCCACTTGCTGGCTGCACTACCACCTTTTTAATGCCTATTCTATCATAAGACTTCATTTTTATTCTTTAGTCTCCTCTGTTTGGCACGTTCCACTTCTCCCCCTTCCAGGCACTTTACCCCTTTTTCCATTCTTCATGCACTTGCGTGTTCTCAATGTCACTGTGCCCAGTAAGATAGTTGTTTTCATTTTCTTTTCTACCTTGTTCCCCTCCCTTTGCTTGGTTGCGCTCTGAGCCACTTGTGCGCGAGGGCAATCTTGATGAGATTGTCATATCATGTCATGTACATCCTTTGTCCTTGGTGCAGTGTGTCTCACTCTGACTGTGCTGATGGCAGTGGCTCCCCGTGCACATGTGTGCACAATCATGCTCCATGTGCATTCCATGTATGCCCCTAGGTGTCCTTGACCGCCTTCTCATTGTAGTACGTCTCCAGGATGATCCAAGTGTCATGTTATTTGGACAGCCTTTTCATGCTCACTGTGGGTCTGTGTGTCATCACGCTCGACTTTAGGGTGTCCACATCTGTTTCATGCACATGGCTCTCCCTGTTACAGGCCCCCTGCCTCTGTTCAACTGGTGTAGTGTCTTCTGCATGCATGAGTGTACTACTGATAGTTCCTCATCTGTCCTGCATCATGTCCACTTTTCATCGCCTGTAGTGACATTTGACTGACGAGATGCAATAGACGCATGCCAACACTGTCTGCCAATGCACAGTTCTGTGGTGAACCTTTCATTGCCATGCAGTGCCTCCCTGCTATTGCCCAGAGGGTGGGGGTTTCACGGTATCCATGCTACATAGTGCATGCCGTTTGCACATGATGGCTCCAATTGCCCATACACTGCCGTCATGTTTTGAGATTGACATCACTACGTACGTTTTGATGTTTCAAGTTGAGGGGGTACACATGCACTGCACCGCACACACCCACTCCTGTTCATCCCTTCAACATGCCAACACAATGCTGCTGTGTGACAGTGACCTGCCTTGTATGTACCCATGTCCCTCCTTTCACTGTATAGAAATGCACTAGCGTAGGTGCCTCCTGTGACACATGTACTCGGCATAGTCGATGGCTGTTGAGTGCTGCACGTGAACATGCATGTTACATGTGTCATGGTTTGTTTTGTTTGATTGCCAGCTGTGGCTATTTGTGTGTTCCCCCATGCTTATGCTACGGGCCATCTCTTTGTTGCCATCTCTCATTTTTGCCTTAGATATGTGCCTGCTAGAGGTTGTGTGTGATGCAGGTGAAATGCAACATGCAATACATGTCTTGGCTTCACATTTTGCACACATCCTTTTCTGCTTTTGTGATACTCTTGCATTGCAATGCCACTGGATGCATGTTGGGGTTTGAGTTGCGTGTGACATGTCTGCTTCATGTGTTGGCTGTCAATGTTGTGCTCTGTATGTGTGTGGTATGTGCTACTGACATGCGTGTTCATGTTTCTTTTGTTAATGTTGCAGGTGATGACGCACCGGGGGCAGAGGATGAAGATGTCATCCCAGACACGGTGGTCAGTTCAAATGACCAACCAGGCACCAGTGGTGGTCGTGGGGTGACAGCCCATGAGAACCCACTGGTGCTCCAGGCCATTGTGTCCAGAGCTGACTCTGAGTCAGGCTCTAATGGATACTCGGACCACTATGTTGAGTCGGATCTGCATCATGACGTGTCGTCGCCGGTAAGTGATCCTGCGTTGGATGATCTTCTGTCTGCGACACCTGCAGTATGGGGCCAGGCGGCGTTAGAATGTCCACCTGTGGTGGTTACGGGTGCAGGGTCACAATCCACACCAGTTGGTCATGTTCCTGGGGCATCAGGTCGACGGAGGGATGCAGTCCTGCAGCCGCGGGCGGCACCAAACCAGCAAGGACCACAGCTCCTTGGGCCCGGCAGGTGTCGTGTCCGGCAACACGGTGTCCGTGCGCCACCCGGTTCAACTGAGTGGGAGCATGCCATTATTGCCATAGCACAGCAACAGGGGGGAGCAGTTGAGATGATGGCTCAAGGTATGGAAAGTGTGGCCCGTTCCATCCTCCACCTGAAAGGCAGGTGGAGCTCCAGCAGCAGACTACGCCGTCCATGTGCCACTCACTCAGCTGGGCATGGCGGCCTCTGACAAGGCTCGCCGGGCAGAAATGGTGGCTCTACATCAAGCACTTGCTGCTCAGACAGAAGCACACCGTGAGGCCCTGAGGGAGGAACACCGATCCCTCTGATCTACTGTGGGTGCACTCATGATGGGTGAGAGTAGGCGGGCAGAAGATAGGATGGAGCGGCTTGAAAGAACCATCTCAGCTGAACTCCATGCAAGCCGGGAGGTGCCCCATTTGTCATGTGAGGCCATGCTGACAGAACTCCGTCTTACACGTGAGTCCTTGCAGGAGGAAGCACGTGTGACAAGTGAGGTAATGCATGCAGACCTACGTGTCATTGCCATGCAGGACCTGGCTTGCCAGACCCGCAATCTTGCTGCCACTGAGGGGCAAGCCGTGGATAGGTGTGATCAGGCAACTGTGCCACATCCACCTTCTGATTTCCATCCACAGGGTGACAACGACAACCTATCTCCCACATAGGTCGGGCTGTGCAGATGTTGAACCCATGGAGTTTTTTTTTTATCTCAACATCTACACATGTGGGTGTTGAGGTGCACCCTGTACCTCCCCCCTCCTGGGTGCCCACCCCATCCCCCGGGTCATATGTGGCCATTTTTGATTTTGTTTTTTTTCTTTTTCCTGCAAATACATTTTATTTTTTATTTTTTATCTATTGTGCATTCATCTCACAGTGTGCTGCTTTGTGGCATTTGAAGGCATCCACTGTGTGTTCCAGCAGGGCCCAGTCAGGCTTGTCTTGTTTATGTGTTTTGCTTGGGGTCCTGACACATATACTACTCCTGCTTCCCCTTTCCATGGGCTCGCAAGGATGGCTCGGTGTGACACAGGGGCATTGGGCTTCTGTCATATCTGTGGCCAGCCTGCAGTCCAACTTGTGTGTACACCCATAGTGGGTATTCCGGATGGCTTCTCCAATGCATGCCTGCACTTCATTTTGGTGAGTATTCTGTTGACTGTGCATTTCATCATGTTGCTTATGATTTTTTTATGACTTGACTGTCTATGTTCATGCACTTCCTGCTGTAGGCGGTACCATGCACCCTTTGGCTGTATAACACACACTGATGGTGGGAGGGGTCCGTGTGCTGACAATGTTGCATTGGGACACTTGGCCTACAGTGATTTTGATATGCCACATGAATGCTGCACGCTGAGTTATCCTTGTGACCACGTGTTTCATCAACCCCCTATTCCTTGCTTCCCCTGCTTTGGCCATCTTGCAGCCCAGCCTGGCATTTTGTTGTGCCATTTGAAATATGGGCGCATTGTTTTTGACTTGACTGTTCTGTTTGTGGCCTGGCCCTGCTCCCTCCTCCCATTGGTTGCACTTGGCTCTTGTGACAATCTGGGCAACTAGGAGGCTGGAGCCAGCCACCACTACCCAAGGCCCACAATGGAGGCCCTGTCTACCCCGGTCCACGCCTGTCCACCACCCTTCTGGGTCCCTTGATAGTCCCCCTGTCTCCCCTGCCCCCCGCCTGTCTCCACGTGCCCCCTGCCAGTCTCCCTCTGTCTCCCCCCTTCACCGTCACACCCCCTCCCCTTCTGCACCCTCATCTTTCCCTCTGCCCCCTGTGTGTGCTTTCTTTCCCCCTCTCCCCCTTCCTGCCTTTACACCATGGCCCCCTCCTCCCTTCTCTCCTCCCCCTCCACCACCTTTTCCTCTCCTCCTTGTCCTCTGTCTGTCTTTTTCCAGCACTACCCCAATTGCCATCAGGCATGGTGATACGTAGCTGCTTGTTCTTTGCAGACACTTCCCCCCTCTGTCTCTGTCCATCCACACACCACCTTCACCTTTTTGATTTTTATTTTGGCACTTACTTTTATCATCAGTCCTTCCATCACTGATTACAGCTCGTCTGTTCCCCCTTTCCCTTCTGTGTTTCTTATCCCCCTCCCCACCGCTATCTTGATTATTCAGCGACCTTCCATTGTTAGTCACTTGTTTTGTTACTCTCCTCAACTCTTCCCTCCTCTTCCCTCACCCCCCCTCCTTATGTGACTCTTGCACTGCAACTATTGCCGTCAGGAATAGCAATGTTGGTGCTACTTTTGTTTTCCCACATTCCCTCCCTAGACTCTCCCTTATTGTTACAGACACTTGTACTATCTACTTTGATTTGATTGTAATTTTTCACAATCTGGACTGTTTGAAGGACTTGCAGGAATGTGCTGTTATTCTCCCTTGTTCCCTCCCTCCTTGAGGCACTTTGATGCACTTTATGTGTAGGCCCTATCCAGATTTTCAATCAATTAATGATTGCTCACTGTCTACCATTGTCAATGTGGGGTACTCTGTACATGATATGTTCTGCTGGTCAATGGCTGATCCTTTGTTGGGTTTGATTTTGAGGTGTCAGGGGATATGTGTGGTTTAACGCACAGGGAGGTTCTTGAGGGGATTGTTCACATGTGATGTGTACAGGACACTGAGGCTCACTTGATTTCACATGCATGTATTCAATGCATGTCCCTACTGACACAAACACTTAGCCAATGCACCCCCACACCAACTACGACGACACCATGCACACGTGCACCCAGATTGCCTTCTCAGGCATGCTGTGTCCCTACAATCCATGTTCACTTCCAATTCATTGATCGTGTACATGCATCATAGGGTACTTTTGGTTGATATTACTTATTTTTCATGATGCTCAAGGGGTTTCCCCAACGCAATGCACACTCACTGTGCTGTCCGGTGAGCGGTATGTTGCAGGGGACACACATGCAGCACACAGGTTTTGTTATGCAAATTTGCTATTGTCCAATATGCATGGCAACAGGTATTCTGACTTTTGTTGCTTGTACCACTGGCAGCATGCATTTGTGCCACAGTTTTCAAGGTATGAGGTTTTGGTCAGTCATTTCTTCAGATTCCAGGTCAGGTGTGATTGTCTGGTGCCTATTTACATATCTCACGTGGCACTCCATGACGATTGTGTCATGTGTTGTGCATTTGGTTTGCTGTTTTGCCATTGCATACCATGACATGGTGTGGCAGACGGGGGTCTTGGGGGTTGGGAGGGTTTGGGTGGCATACCAGTACTTTCATGGTCTGTTTTGCAGGGGGGGTGGGTGGGATATGCGCCTTGCCTGTGTTCCTTTTGGTCACATGGGATTGGTTGTGTTTAAGTAGCTAGGAATGCACACAATGTGGCACTTCTGTGGACACATTCTCAGGGTGTTAAGGTTGTGACAGTTAACTGTCCCTTTCTCATCATCGATTGTCACCTGGTATGTGCCAGGCCTGTGTGCATTCCGCAGGGGTTGGAGTTTAGGTGCCCTTTCCCATCCCATGCGCAGCGCCTGTGCATGTGGTTGGGGATGTGGGGGCACCACCATGTCCACCGGTACGCCCTGCCGTGTTGCAACGTTGTGCAGGACACATGCTGCCACAATGATCCTGCACACTACTGGGGGTGCATATAGTAGCTGTCCGCCAGAGCAGTCAAGGGAGCGGAAGTGTGACTTGAGCACTCTGAATGTGCGCTCCACTATGGCCCTGGTTGCAATATGGGCTGCGTTGTATCTTACCTGGGGTGGTGTGATGGGGTTCCGTATTGGCGTCATCATGTAGGTGCTCAGAGGGTAGGCAATGTCCCCTGGTAAGGTGATAATGGTTGTCATTAGTTGGGCTTCTGTATTTGTCTGTGTGTGACATGCATGCATGTGCACAGGCATTTGTACTCACCTATGAGCCGTGTGTCGCCATGCTTCCCAGCTTCCAGGGCCTGGCTCAGGGCAGACATTCTGTATATGAAACTGTCATGGGTAGACCCTGGATAGTTTGCATAGACAGAGGTGATGATTCCCTTGGCATCGCATACAACCTGCAGGTTGATGGAATGCCATTGCTTGCGGTTGCGGTAGATGTTCTCAGTGGCCCTAGGTGGACGTAGGGCCACATGGGTGAAATCTATGTCACTGAGCACTTTGGGGAAGTGTGCCACCCTGTAGAAGTCCTGGACGACGGCCTGCCTTTCTGCGGGTGTTCTGGGCATGTATATGTGCCTGCAGACTGAGGGGTGCGCAGTGATGATTGCCAACACCTGGTGTAGGCAACATGACTGCGTGGGCTGTGAGACGCCCCCCACTACGGCAGTTGTCCGCTGAAATGACCGAGTTGGCAAAAAATGCAGGACATTGAGCAACTTCTCCAAGGGGCTCAATGCTTGAGAGCACAGGCTGGGTGATGCGAGTTCATCCTCCCACTCAGTGACCAGCTCTAGGATGATATGGGGTGGAAACCTATACCTGCCATAGACCTCGTCATCAGGTATCCCAAAAAGGCTGATCCTGGGCAGAAAAATGCAGGGCTTGGCTATTATCCTCCTCCTGCGGTGTCCCGCGATCACTGCTGCGAGGAATGGGACATTCATCATAGCTGTATATGCTTTTTTGTTGTTTGCGCGCACTTTTGTGCTGCACGGGGGCGCTTCCACCTGCTTTCATGTGGCGGACGTATTTGTGCGTTTGTTTTGATGAGCGCTGGTTTTCCCCAATCGATTCCATGAATACGTGTTGTTTACTTGCGTGTGGGCATTGCGTGTGTTTCCCGGCGGTACTTCCCACGTTATGCCTACATTTTCATGCATTGTTCCCCATTCCCGTGTTCCGCCCCCTTTTTAGGTGTGTGCGCGAGTAGTTGTGCGCTTTCCCCGTTCCTGTCTCGCACACATTTGGAAAGTCGCAGTGACGTGTAAGTTAAGCGTGGATTTGGCGCGCATCCCGGGAAAAACATGCGCAGGGCCTTCCATGAATCACACGGGTGCGATTTGCATGCGTGTGCTAGCTTATTAACGCTTGCGTCCCAAATTTCGGCGCACATTGATTCCATGAATTACCCTCTATGTCTAATTGAAGACATGAAGTTGTTTACTTGACCAGTTGTTGAAACTGGTGTAGGGAAACCAAAGCAGCATTTGGTTTAGTATTTCCCTTTGTTTTCATATTTGCGACGACAATACTTCCCACGTTTGTGTCTTTGAAATTGTAAAATTTGTGCATGAAGGTCACTATGTGTCGTTTGTGAATGGATTTCACAAGTGACAAATTTTTGTGAAGGGATTTCACAAGTGACATATTTTTGGATGAACTGCAAAACAGTGGCATCACTGTCCTGACCAAATTTAGGAGCATCTTTAATCCACAAAAGCATGTGGATGTGTGGTGCTCCTCTGGCTTGGTATTCTTTTCTCCAAAAGAAGTGTTGCACTTCTCCGAGGGTAGGAACAGTTTTATTACAAATGAAGTGTAGCATAGCAATGAAGCGATGATGGAAATATCTTGATACATTTACAGGATCTAGAGAGTAGAGTTCTCCTGTTGTTTTTATATCTATATTTGTTTTGTTTTTGTTTGCTATACATAGGAAATTGTGTAAATCTTCCCCTGCATATTCTGAACAACGTAATGTCACAAACCAAGTGGGTGGGCCAAGGTTTCTTATCATATAGCGTACATCTGCAAGACATCGGAACCAGTATTCTTTTGTACCACGCATGTTTGCTAAAAGATTTGTAATGCTTGACTGTAAAACTTCATCTTTTTCTTGCACTTTTTGTAGTAATTGCATAGCTGACATATTTAGAAAATTGGTATCTGATTTTAATGTGTGTGCAACTCCGTAGCTAGTTCACTTTCAAAGAGAAGGTAGAATATGTATTCCATGTTTTGTCTGAATCTGGGGTCTTTATAATAGCTTCGTAAAGAGTGGTATTCTGATGCTGTTATTTATGTGGGTCTTTCATCGTACCTTCCTCCTTTTCCAGTAGGGAAGAGTAAAGGAAAGCTTGTGCTTCTATACTTTTTTCCCATATGCTGATTAGAGATCCTTTGGCTTGTTGCATTTGGTAATTTTTGAGTGCATCATCTATGGTGTCTTTAGAGTGTAATGGGTGAATTGTATTATGGTCTAAAATATTGGATTCTATAGTAGGATCTAGAAGTTGAAATTGACCAGTTCCTGACTAGTCTTGAATTATTTTGGTGGTTTCCCTCAGGTGTTCGTCAATATTTATTTCTTTGTAGTATTCATTGTTGTCTTTTAGATATTGCAGGGCTTCTCTAACTTTATGTAAATCCACGAGTTGTTGACAATTTATTTTGTCTTTTGTAGGTACACCATTTACTAATATAATCAATGATTGATCTATTGGACGTTGCACTCCCAGAGTGTTTACATTTTCTTTGAGATATAATGGCAAATAAACTACTTTGCCACAAATGCCTTTCAGTAATTCAGAAGAAGGTAGTTTTGCTGTTTTGGTTGAAGGTGTATTATTGCTTGAAATGGGTGCACTGTTTGAATTATGATGATTTCATACAAGTTAAGTTGTTGCAGTGGTTTTGGTAGTGGGAATAATTCCAAGTTATTTGTGATAGCACGTGAAGGTATTTGGTTGTTGTCAAGTTTTGCAGTGCAGTAACTGCAAAGTATTAAGGGATTAGTAATTTCGTATTTGTTTTCTGCTATCAGATAGAGAGCTAATTGGAACCACTTGGAATCTTCATTGTCTTCTATTTTATACATTATGTCTACAGTTTTTGTGCTATTCTTATGAAAAGTCCTGCGGCAACATACACACACATGGTTTGGTACTTCAGCAGATGTGCTGTTAAACTTTAGTATTTCTTTTTTGTATATGTGTAGTAGAAGGTTGCCATCTGTAAAGTTGTTGCTAGGCTATTGGATTTTGTAAGTGGCTTTGACTTCCAAAATATGTTCTCTGGATATGCTCTATTTCTTCGAGTAGTTCTTTGGCTGTACCATGTAGAAGATTGTTGTTTAAATTGGCTAGTGCTAAAGCAGGACTTTTGGCATAGTACATTTTATGAAACAGATTTTTTATAGTTGAATAGTGTGTTGATATCATTTTGATATGGTGGAAGGTGCTTTTGCAAATAGGTCCAGAAATGAATGTCCTTGTAGTCATGTGTATTTTTGCACTGGACAGGAGTCCATAGTTTTTAATAGTTTTATTTTCAATTTGTCTTTGCCTTTCACATACTGATTGAGGAACTGGCGTGAAGATGTGAAAGATTTGTTGCTTATGTTACACATTGATGTGCACGGCCAATTGTAGACTGGACGCATTCCTACAGTGGAATGGAGAGTTGGTACTAAGTTTTCTGGGGATATTTTTGTGAGCAGCGTTTCTTGTTCTATAATGGTATTATTCAGTTGTTCATACTCTCATCCACTGCTATGTATGGCAATTGGGTTTCTTTGCTTTTGTTTGTATGCTTCTTCATTGAAATATGGTTCTGTGCTGGTGGTGTGACTGCACTCACCTCCACAGATGTTTGCAAAGCTATCTTTGTTGATATTCCGTTTATTGAGAAGTCGTTTTGTAGTTTAGTAGTTAGTTTTGTTAGTGGTTTTATTCTGTTTAAAACTAAAATAAATAATTTCCTTTTGAGAAGGATTGCACTGTTTATGAGAGCTTCCAGGATACATTTTCTAGGTTTTAAGGACTGCGCATGATTTCTCTCTTGTTTGATAAGGTTCTGAAAGACTCTGTGGCAGAACATTTTTTGTAAAATAATTTTTTGGTATGCTTACATGTGGCTTCATCGAGATTTATAGGTGCAGTGTTAGTACTAGTGGTAGCTGCAGTCTTTTTAATAACTTTCTGTTTAGTTTTACATTTTGAAAGAGGAGGCACAGTTTCTTTACTGGAAGCTGCTTTTGTTTCGCTTAGTGACTGTATTAGTTGTTTTGTTTGAACTTTTTGTATAAATTCTGCTAGAGGTGGATGCTTATTTTGTACACTTTTATTTTGATTTGCTCTACTTATGCGTTGCTTTCTACGGAGTTGCTTTTTGGTAGGCATTCATGGAGTCTGTTGGAGAAAAAAAGAAAGTGTGGGTTGGGACGTTGTGCAATGAAAGTGTGCATTGTGCATGAGTGTCTGAGTATGATGGTAGGTATGTATGTAGAGGTGTGTGATTGTACAATGGGATGTTACTTCAGGTTGGGAAGGCTATTCTTGTATTTGTGTGTTACTATACTGGTGTTCAGATGGCAATACAAAGTGTGCACCTGCAGAGGGGCAATCAGTAATACTGAATCTAATGCATTATGGCAGTATTGCACTTACGTTTTTGGATGCAAAGAATAGGTTTCTTCTGAGTTCTGTTTCGTACTTCAGACGTTGCTGGTTTTCAGGAGAGTGGTCTTCACTGCAATTGTGAAAGAAAGAACTTAGTAAATATGTGTGTTAATAGCACAGTTGTTAATGTAGACATGTATTTGTTTGTTTTTGCAGTAATAGTGCTTTCTGATAGTTGTGCATAGCATGTAGATGCAGTTTCCTTTGTCTATGTGCATTCTGTATATTTGACTTAAAATCGGTCAGTTGAACTTGCCTTAGAAATGATTACAAGAGTAAGGACACAGAGCACACTTGGCTTTTTAAGGCAGTGTTATTTGATGTTGGAAGATAGGAGAAATAACTGTATGCTTTTTTTGCTACTTATACAGGGTAAATGGAAGGAATTCTGGTGAAAAGCATGCAATGTATGCATGTACAATGCAGGGCGTCTTCTAGTTACCCTGGATAAATAATAAACATGTTGTGCTGGCATTTCTTTCATCTGCTATGATCAACTGTTACTTTAATGGTGTGTTTTTTTTTACAAGTTTTCATTTACCCATATCACAACACAGAACAGGAAACCATTAATCTCATGCATTTGAATATGGTTGTTGTCATTTACAATCATACTGTTATTTCTCCCATCTTTTAACATGAAATGACACTTTGTTAGACAGCTGTTTGTGTTGTGTCTGATTACTATTGCAATCATTTCTAAAGGAAGTTCAAATGATAGATTGTATGTAAAATGCCCAGAATGTATAGAAAGGAAATTGTATGTACATCCTATGCACTGTAATGCATGAAATGCTATTATGCTTGAAATGTGAATAAATAAGTGGCAGTGGTTACACAAATGACAGAATGAATGAAGAGAATAACAGTTTGCACATTACAATTATTAATAAGGGTAAATACAAATTTGGAGAGCACACAGCTTTGCAAGTGACACTTGATCATAGCAGATGGGAGAAATGACAGTAAGCTTTTTTTACAGGTTATACAGGGTAAGTGGGAGTTACCGTGTTTATATGCATTCATACAAGAGCTATACATGTACTGTGCAGAACATATTCATACCTGTAGTTTGTGTTCATGCATGTGGATGTGCATGAATCTGCAAGCAGAAATCTTGGAGAGTTTTATAGTAGTTGTTGCTGTAGGTGCTTTGCAATCATAGCAGAATTGTACTCAGAGTGATCAGCAGTACATCTAAAGGGCTGAATTGTGATTATGGAGTTAGATGTAGAGTTCTTGGATGTGATCGGTGGATGGTTGTGTGACTGCTCACCAGTAGCCAATGAGGAAAGGGTGCAGAGAGTGAAGTGGAAAGGGTAGAAGGGCTGCCCTGGTGTTACGTGCTCCGCAGACACTGCAGCTGTTCGTGGATAGGGCGTGCCACATGTGGGGTTTCTCAGCAAATCCAGCATGGAAAGGGGACTTTAGGGATTAGACAATCAGGTGTTGAAGTCGTTCTTTGCAGGAAGAGAGGGTGTGTGTGTAGTGAAGATGACAGATGTGAAGAAAGTGAGGGTGTTGGTTGTTGTAGATTTATTTGTAGATGGTTTAGAGTGGTATGCTATGTTTAAACATAAGGCTGCCAGTTTTGGTTTTGAAGGAGTGGAGGTTTACTGGTCAACTGTGCCTGGTTGCAATATGCAGGCCGTGGTTGGAGATTGTAGATGTAGTGGTAGTGCATTGGGGTGGTGTCCATTTGGGATATAACAGTGTTACTACTTTGTTGAGAACTCTTGAATACTTGCTTCAGGCAGTGATGAAGTTGGTTCCAAATGGGGAAGTGTTTTATTCTGAAATACTGCCTAGGGCATTATGGGACAATTCTAATGTTTTCTGTCCCCAGCAAAATAGTGCAAGGTGTTTGGTGAGCAGGGGGGATGTCTGCTTTTTTGTTGAGAAGTGGAATGTTGTCTAGTAAGAATGACAATATTGATTTTGTTAATGGTGACTATTTTAAATCAGATGGCATTTCTTTATCCATATTGGGAAATGCCATGCTATTTCAAAATATAAGGAGTGCTTACAGAGGATAATGTGAAGCCATCAGGAAGAAAATAAGTGGAGAAAAAAAATAACAAAATGAAAGCTTTTTTTATAAGCACTTTAAAAAAAAAGAAAAAAAGGCTCTTTTCATAGCACATCCCCAAAGGGGAAGTGGGGCACACTATTTAAATTTTCATTCCCCACTGTCAGATTTTATGATTTGTCCACGGACACTGCGGTTGTCCGCGGACAGCGAGTATTACATATAGGGATTTTGAGGCTGAGAGGCATGCAGATGAGACTTTGCAGGGCGAGGGATTGGTCAATAAGGTTTACTTGGTGTGATGTGTAAGGAGAGAGTTTGGCCGAAAATCTGTTTCTGAGAAGAGAGCAGATAGCTATGGCTGCGTCTTCCAGAAGGCACATTGTTTGGATTTTGGGTGACTCGTGGATAAATTTTTTGGAGGTGCATGCAGATCGCTGTGGAGTGGCTGCACATCTTGGATTCCCTCATGTGGATGTGCATTGGCATGGAGTGCGTGGAATGAAGTGGCTGGATTTTGTACCTCTTTGTGCTACTTTGGGGACACAGGGTCATCCAGACATTAGTACTATTCAATGTGGAGGGAACAGTTTAGGACATGTCTCTGGAATCTCTTTGCAATTTGCAATGACAGAAAGACTTGGGAAATTCCTGGACATGTTTCCAAACTGAAGAGTATTTTTTTCTCGTATTGCGCAGAGTCAAATGTGGCTGCGTTCTTCTTCATTTGGTCCACAAATGGAGAAAGCGAGGTGCAATGTCAACAAGGCTGTCTGTGCCTTTTTGAGAGATGTTGGCATGTCCTCTTTTCACAATGAAAATATTATGTTTCGTAGTACACACATTTTTCATAGAGATGGAGTACATCTTACTTATGCTGGGAATCAGATTTTTCTGCGAAATATACAAAATGCATTGCAACCCTTTTTGGAATTATAGCAATCCTTTTTCCAGTAGGTGTTGACCACTTGAAGTTTTCGAAACACAAAAAAATACACCACAAAAAGGCTCTTTTCAGAGCCACCACTTCCTCCCGGAGAAGAGTGCAATGGTTTTGATAGCGCAGCACCCCAAAAATGTACACATCCACGGACATTTAAACATGCACAGGGCCCTGCAGCATTTCATTGGCACTTCTATTTTTAAACTGTGAAAGGTGGCTCTGAAAAGAGCCTTTTTTTTGTTTTTTTGTTGTTTTGTATTTTTTTGGTTTTTTTAACAAGACACAAAAGGAAAGGAAGGGAAGGGAGGGTAAGGAAGGGGCATCAACCACAGGGATAAGAAAGGGCAGGTGGAGAGAGGAAGATGTAGGGTGGGCCTTAATCAGGTAGTGGGCAGCCCTTCTCATGCTCCCGGACTGCAGCATTGAAAGCACTTCGAAGGGTCTCCCCTCTGCAGAGTACTGCATCGCAGTATATACACAATACTGTGACCCTCGAAAGGTAAGGGTCTACTGTGTCGCATATGGCCTGCGAGTCAGCTGGAGGGATGCACTGCCCCACAGGAGTGCCTCTTGTAGTGGCAGGAGCAGAAATGGAGGATGCTGCAGAGGAACTCAACCTACTACGTTTATCTGTAACGCTCACCTGACTCCCACGGGGGCGATGGCCTGGTTTGCGCTGCTGTGACCTCGTCTAAGGTGATGCGCAGGGTTCGGAAGACGGACTGGACCGGGCCCCAGATCTGGCTTGTCTGACTCGCAGAAGTATCCTTCTGTAGGTGAGAATAGGGGGTTAACTGTCTGCGGGGTAATGCAATCGGCCTCCCACTTACCCCTCTCACCCTCCTCAAAACCCTTCTGTGCTTCCCCGTAGCGTCTCACCTTAGGGTCTGGAAGGACGAGCTCTCCATCCTGTTTCTGATGCAGGGGCGCGTTGGTATCCAGTTACGTCACTGGATTTTCGGATGGGCGAGAACCAAACTTGCTTGGCTTCCAGGTAAGTTTTTCTATAAGTGGTTCCCCTTGTGTCCATGCATTAATGTTCTAATGCTAGTGTCTTTTTCCCCATAGGGGCCGGGGTACGGAATGCCGGGGAACAGGCACCGACCCGAGGTGAGCGGTGAAATCCTTGTGGAAATCAGGTAAGTCTTTAATGAGTGTTTTGGTAATGTCTTTTCATTCACTCATTAACGCTGATGTCTTTTTCCCCTTAGGGGCCGGTGTCCGAAAATGCCTGGATGCGGCGCGGACCCGAAATGAAAAGGGAATGACCCAACAGGTAAGTCTTGACATGGAGTTTTAGCTTCCCTTTTCCCTTCTTTCTCTCACCTTTGTTCTTGTCTTTTTCTCCCTAGGCGCGGGGGCGCGACTGCGAATCCGGATGGTCGCTGCTGAACATGGAGGCGCCCTGTAAAGGTGAGTAGAATGCGGCGCTGCAGCGATCGATGCGATGTGCTTTTAAAAATAAATGTCTTCATTTTCAGGATTGTCGGCGAAATGTCTCTGGGATGCAGATTTAGCAGGTGAGGCCTTTTCCTTCTTCTGTTCTCTTGTTCCCTTCCTTTGCAGGCGATGCAGGATGCTGGCAGGTGTGGCAGAAGTCAAGATGCAGGAGCAGACACGGTGAGCGTCCAGCTGCTAGATGCAGAACAACGCGAAGCACGTGTGGCTGATCGGGTGTGGTTTAAATAGCCTTGGAAGAAGTTCCTAGAATGTGTCCTTCCTCCAATCAGGTATGTATCCTTCCCCGACCACGCCCGGGTGGTAAATGAGTCCCACAGGTAAAGTAGTTCCTTTCAGGCCTCAAAGAGGCCGGGGTCCTGCAGCATGGTCTGCATTAGGTAAGTGCACCCAAACACTTTCATAATGTTCCTGGCGCCTATGGCGCCAGGACTGACGTTTTCTATGAGCCTGGCGCCATAGGCGCCAGGACGCTGTCCAAAGGGCCCCTATAAGGGGTTGCTGGGACCTTCCCCAGGGACTTGATGTCCGCTTTCGGGGACGCAGGGCCTGAGCCGGCTCCCCGGGAGCGGGCATCGTGACATTATCGCAGTGTACAACCCTACGAACAGCCCCACTGTGGAACAACCTTAGGTGTCCTTCATTGAGGTAGTACCGTAACTGTACAAACCTAGTTTTCCACGACTTAGCACCAACTGGCACTCAGTGCAGCGCACCTTGTCTGCACAAGCTTTCGGTACTCCATCAAGAGTTGCAAACAACCTCCACACCCAAGATTCGCGGTGGCTGCTAGTCGTAGGGACTTCCACTACCTCATCCTCGTCATCCTCTTAATCCTTCCCTGCATCCTCATGCCTGTTCCCCTCTCCAGGCCCTTGGAAAGGTGTTGGTCGTGGAGGGGGTGGGGGTGTTGCTGAAGCTGAGGCAGTAATAGCAGGAGCAGCTTGGGATGCCATCAGGAAGGTTATGGAAGTCAGCAACCACGAATCAGCAACAGCAGGAACCTGTACCAATAGACAGCAGTGACAGTGAATGTCAATATAGGCCAAAGAGGCAGTGCTCTGTCTTGGAAATCCAAAAGCATAATAAGGAGAACCTCTGGGGTGTGGCCTTTTATAGGGGTGCTGGTGCGCGCTTCGCGAACAGCAGTGCTGTCCGCGAACAATTCAAACACCAAAAAGGGTTCAAAAAGTTTCAGAGAGTATGCGGAACGCTAGGGACATGGTCTGGGACATGTGTAAGGGTGAAGGAAATACCTTGGATGGCTCATAAAAATAGCACCTTTTTGGTTTCCGGGGGCCCGGACTGTGTTCGCGAACAAGGACCCACCCTTGGGGTGGGTACGGTCACATGTTGACATTGCGGACATGTTTGTGAATGGGACGGGTGTCCATAGGACACCAAACGCACGGGGTGTGTTTTAAGCATGTGTGCAGGTGTTCTACTGACAGTGTTCATGTCCCCAAAGTAATTAAAAGTGCAACACACGTGCGGCAGTTACGGACAGGCACGATGTTCGTAGGACCCGAGGGTGTGATACGCATGCGTGCAGGTGTTCTACGGACAGTTTTCAGGTCCCGGAACTAATTAAATGTGCGTCACAACTTTGCAGACAGGCGGACGGGCTATGTGTTCTAAGGACATATTCACTCTGATTGCGGACAATGCAAACAGGGGGGATGTTCTTAGGACACCTTATTTTGAATAATAGCGGACCTGCGGACAGATTTTGTGTCCTGCGGACACCTCCATTTTGATTGCGAACAGGAATAGTGTCCTTAGGACACCCCCATTTTGGTTAATTGCGGACATCCCGGACACCCCCGCTGTCCGTGGACACCCTAACAGCCTTTTTTTTTTAAAACCCACAAAGGAATATACAGCATACATAATATTAAGAAAGTAACAGCATACATAATATTTTATTATTGTATAAAAATATAGAAATTATGAAAGAGAGTGGGAAGCAGAAATTGATACAAATACAGGGGAATTATTGATTTCTACATGTTGGATGGTGGGGGAGGAAGGGATTGAAGTTGCATCATAATGTTTTTGGTGATGGGGATTTTTTGGTTGGCTGGGACATGGAGAAGGGGTACAGATACATGTGGGACAGTGATATTTCATTTTTTCCATGATATGGTTTTCTGCAAAGTTTTTCAAAATAAGGAAATTGTTCATTAATTGATCAATTTTTTGCTCTAAACGCTGCAGATGATTTTCCAAAGTGTCTGTTTTAGTATTCTTATTTTCTATATGTTCAGTTAAAAAAATTTGTTAAGTACACATAAAATAATGTTTATCAATTGGGTTATTTAGAAAAGTGCAGTGTCTACCATTAGTATCACTGTTTTCACTCATTTCGTCCTGAGGAAAATGTTCTTCTTGCCATTCCAAAGTACTAGACAATTCTGTGTAAAAAAAATATATGTTTTAGTGTATCCTACTACAGAAAGTTTATAAATATAGGAATTGATGTAGTGTACTTACTAGTTTGTTTTTTTAGTTTTCCTGTTCCTGCTATGTAGGTGTGCTGTTGATATTCGTTGTGCAGTTTCTGTGTAAAGCATCAGTGAGGTAATTCTGTTGGAGGCATATGTTATTTTTTTTGGTATGTTCCATTATGTTTCATATGCTATGTAATTGGACTGTTGTTGTCTTACATATACAGTTTTCACTTCTTATTTATTTTTTAATGTAATTTATTTATATCCTGCTCTTTGAACATGCTCAGTGTGTTTATTGCATGACCCAACAATGTAAGATACCCCCTGAGTTTTTGGATAGTGTTGATGTTGACCGAGTCCGTCCATGGACATGCGCACAGTCCGCGGACATCAGAACCACTAGCTTAGGACATGGGGTCCAATATGTTGTATGGCACATGTATACACACTAAGGGAATCCTTCTAAAAACCTATGGGACTCCATGGGAATGGGGATTAACAGAATTCCACCTCCGGAATTACCAGGTCATCGGGGTTGTAATGCCCCGGTGATTCCGGCAATCACAGAGGCGGAATGGTTATTCGAGTCCGGCGGTATCCTGCCTTGAATTTCCTGCGCGGTTATTGCCGGACTCGTAATTAGGCCCATAGATGTCGCTCAGGTTTCTAGCTGAAAATGAGTAGGGAATAGTGTCATGTTGAAACTGGGTAGGCAGGGGAGAAGATGAAAGAGAGTATTTGGCAGGTAAGGAGGGCACTTTTGTTTAGTAAGAGATTAACATCAGAGAGTGCAAAGATGCCCTATATTAAATGGCACAGAGATATTTTTCAATGTTGATAGGGAGATCGGAGGAGAGTATAGAAAAAGAGAAGAATATTTGGGTGTAGTCCAGAAAGAGTAGGCACGAGAACCTAAAGGAGTAGATTAGTGCCCCAACAGCAGAGGTGTAGAGAGGAAAGAGGAGAGGACTGAAGATAGAGCCTTGTGGAACACCAACAGATAGAGGAGTGAGTTGAGAAGTGTTGTTCCAGGAGTCAGAGAATTGACAGGGTGTTAAGTAGAATTCATTCCAGGCAAGGGCTCACTCACGAATCAAAAGGAGAGTGAGTATTTAGGAGACAGATTTAAAGGCAGTGGATAGGTCAAGGAGAGTTACGATTGAGGATAGGTTAGATTGTTTAGCAAAGGCAATGAAGTCAGAGACAATCATGAGAGCAGTTTCCTTGGATTGAGAGGAGCTGAAACCTGTTTGTAGGGGGTCTCAAGGGGCTCTCGAGTGGGTTTCGAGGGTGGTTGTTGTCTAAGAAATTGGTAAGACTGTTAAACACAACCGTGTTCAGTACTTTAGAGTAGTTCGGAAAGGAGAGGCACAGGGTGAAAGTTGCCCGAAGGTTCGTGCCAGCCCCTTGATTTTTTAAGAGAGGGATGACTGGCTGTTTTGAAAAATAGAGGGAAAGCAAGCAGTGTCGAAGAACAACTTGAAGTTCAGAGAGGTGAGAGGCCACCTAAGGGGCAATAGGCTTGATTGGCTGAGGTGCAAGCGGGTCTGATGGGGCACAATATGGGTTAGCCTTCATAAGTAGAGATAGGACATCTTCAGTATTACTGTGACTAAAGTGGGAGATAGAGGCAGAGGATAATGGTAGAGTAGGCATAGTGTAGAATGTAGGAGGAGGGAGTGTGAGGAAGGTCAGTAGAGCGTCCCTAATTTTGGAAATTGTTTGCAGTATTCAGCTAGGTCATTAGTTGAGTTGATAGTCATAAGTTTAGTAGGAGTGAGGAGTGTGAGGAGTGTGTTTAGAATGACCTGTTGCGATGAGGATGGTTGGAGTGAGAGTCAATGAGGGTGAGGTTGAGGACTTGAGAGAGTACAGGGCACAGAGGTAGAGTTTCAGGTCCTTAAGTCAGTTGGTATGCCTCTATTTGTACAGCAGCCAACACATATCTGTGCAGAGACAGTCTATGAATGGGGTAACCCATGGTTGAGGATGCTGAGAATTAGGAGTGAAAGTTAGCAGTGATAAATTAGAGGCGATTGAGTAATATAGTAGGGGATGGAAGCAGGAGAAGGCAGTGAAGGTGGAAGAGGCCTCAGGTGTGTGGGAGAGTGAGAACTATATGTCAGAGAGAAAGGGAGGAATGGCAGAATGTTTACATTTCCTTTTAGTAATAGGTGAGGCAAGTGGCAAAGAGAGGTCAGAGGGTGGAAAGGAGATGGTGTTGGAAGCAATGAAGTGATCAGTCAGGGGTGGTGTGGCATTAAAGGCTGTGTGGGTTGATATGTTATTGATAGAGTGGAGAGCATGGGCACTAAGAAAATACTGAAGTTAACATTTCTGACAAGTGGCTGGAGAGGGAAGGTTAAAGTCGCCTAAGTTAAGGAGGTGATGTTTAGTGGAAACAGAATCAAGAATTCCCCATATCATCAAAGAATGATCCAGGGGAACCAGTAGGGTGATAGATGAAGATGATGTGAACCGAGTGAGACTGAGCAATAGTAGAGATTGTGAATTCAAAAGAGGTAGGAGAAGACGTGGTATTGGAGATATGTGAGACGATGAGGCTGGAAGAGAGTAGGTGTCCAATGCCTACATCTCTGTCAGTTAGAGGAGGCTAGTGAATGAAGGATCATTTGGAGTTGTGTAGGGCCACCAGGGTGGCAGTGTTAAATGGAGAAATACAGGTTTCAGTGATAGCAAGCAGATCTAGGGCGGAGAGATGGCATGAAAGTGGTCAGTGATAAAGGAAGTTTTGTTACATAGAGACTGAGCATTGCAGTGTGCAATGTTCGGTTGTTGTGGTAAGGAAGAGTACAGAAGTTGAGTCTCAGAGGAATGGAGGTGAGGTGGCTCGCTTTTGGGGAGGTGTGGTTTGCTTGTGAGCTTTGTTTGTTGGAAGTAGGAGGTGTAAGAGAGATGAAGTAGTGGGAGTTTCAAGATGTGTGTTTTATGATAAGGACAGGAAAGGAGGGAGTTGTAGTGTGATTGGGGAAAGTGTATGGAGAGCTGATTAGGAGATAATGCATAATAGGTGGATACCTCAGTTGGAGAAACAACACAGTAATTAGCAAGCTAAGTGTACGCACAGGTAGGAAGATGGATAGATGAAGAGGCAATGAGGCTGGTCAGCAGCTGGTCTTCATCCTTTACAGTTCTGCCCTTAACTGGCACACCCCTAGGGAGTTCAGATAACATGTCACAGGCTCTTGTCACCTGATCACCTAGTCAATCAGTGTTAGGTCTCACTGATTTTGTCCCTGGTGTTGCTGGGATGAGGCTATTTCTTCTTGTCTGGTGTTCCCAAATGTGAGAAACCAGAAGGTGTCTCACCCACTAGTGCCCGGGTATCTGTCATCTAGGTGGCCATCGCTTTTGAATCCAGCTCCTTGGGGTTGTTAGGCAGAATCCTATGCAGTTCCTTTAGGGAACACTACAGAAGATTAAGACTACAGGTATATGCAATAAACCCCCTTTGGTATCAGTCTGTACCACAAAGATTTAGTTGGTAGCTGTGGCTAAGCAGTCAGACTTATCTCAAGAGGGAGATTAGCAGTATTCAGGGTTTACACAATAGGACTACAATACTATGGAACAAGGAAACACTGACCAAAGCTTTGTAACAAAAAGAATATATATTTATTTTACACACTCCTAGTTCTTCACACAAATCACTATAATTAAAGCAAGTTAAAACAGTCAAGAAAAGTATACACAACTCCCTATTTAAATTGTAGACAAGTTTGAGCAAGAGTGAAAACTGAGCAAAACGGCACAGTGTAAACCAAGCAGAAATGGCACTGTAATAATTTCTTCAGAGGGAGGGAAAGGACAAGTTATACAGGGTTAGACTCCTAAACACACCAGCAACACTTCCCAATTGGATTGTGAACAAGTTAGGCAAGGCAGTACTTTAGCATAAGCAATACTTAGGTGAAAACTGAGCAAAATGGCACTTCAGCAATATATAAAAAGGGAAGGAAAGGTGGTTATAAGAGTTTAGGTGCACCAACACATTTCTTGATGAAAAGCAATCTAGAGAAGGCAGTTGTAACAGATTTAGCCAGAGTCAAGAGGCCTGTGCCAGAGTCAATGGTACAAGGCAACTGCCCAGGATCAAACGGTTCTAGTAGCTGCAGTCAAGTCTTTGTTTAACGATTTGAAAAGGCGGTTGCAGAATGTAAAAAGATAATGTTAGACGAAAGGGGTGGCCAGTCCAGAATATAAGTAAAGGATTTAAAACACCTCTATCAGTACCCAACGAAACGGGAGGCCTGGTGGAACAATGTACCTTGAAAGTGGAAGAGGCTCCTCAGGTGGCGGTACTCCCTGGCAGTTCCTAAAGTTTGGGAGATCCAGCAGAGAAAAAGAGGCTCTCATCGTGGAGGAAGGTTCAAGTTACTGCACTGCCCAGGGATGAAGCCAGCCGCGGTGATGCCAAAATGGAATAAAAGGTACGCTCCTTTAAATCGCGGTCGTGGTGAACGGGTGCCTGGCTATCCGGTATCCTAGTGCTTGGCACTGGTGATTCGACCAAGGCAGGTCCTGGAAGGCTATTGGCGAACTGGTTGGCCCCACTAGCTCAAGGGAAGAAGACTCTTGCAGGTGAAGATCTTCTTGAGTCGTTGGAGAAAAGTGGTGAGGATCTGCAGCAGGGCTTCACAGGTGGTTCAGTCGTTGCAGAGGTCTTCAGCTTCTCTCCTCTTCAGGTTTCTTAGTTTCAGTGGCGACGTCTTGTCCTTGCGTCCTCAGGTTCCTGCTTTTATGCAGAAAAAACCCCATTCATACATCCTAGCTGTCACTTACACAGTGGGGTGGCTATCCTGGCAGGATAACCCCCCAGCCTATCAAGGCAGAGTGTGGGTTGGGTGCCTATTGCCCCTCCCACACATCCTGTCTACCCCAGACTCATTGGTGACGAAAGGAGGGCTTCTGTGCAGAAGCCCGCCAAAAGGACGAACAGAGGATCCCCGACCTGGGTTAGGAATTCAGAGAAAGACACGAGAAAGAAATATTATCAAAGATCTGGCAATAAGAACCTACCGGAGTAAAGTTAATATTAAAATAAACTGCCGGTATGTTAGAGCCTGTCAGTAAAAGTGGTAGCCTCGAACAATGGGAAAATCCCATAGGAAAATATTCGCGGTCGAATATTTACGGTAGTAACCACTGCCACCAGCCAGAAACTTTGGAGAGAGGGACTGGACGGTACCCTCTCAAAAATGAACACCAGGAGAAAAAAATAAACCCTTCAAATCCAGCAAAGCTGCTGGGGGACTCTATAGGTAAGGGAAATTAGCCTTCAAAGAGAATTCTCCCTAACACTCCCCCCCCCAGACTAAGGGACAGGAGGATCTAATCCACCAGCCAGAAACTTTGGAGAGAGGGACTGGACGGTACCCTCTCGAAAATGAACACCAGGGAAAAACTATTAACCCTTTCCAGTACCTCCATAGTAAGATGGTTTGTACTGGTTTTGTTCATAACTATTGACTAGTAAAGTCAATGGTAACTTTACATGCCGTGGGAGACAGTACTCAGTCGCAGGATATGGAGTCTATGTTTGGGGGTCGCTATGACACACCTGTGTTACTGCACTGAGGGTGCTGTGTAACACACATGTAAAAAGATGATACCTATGAGGGTCAGAAAAACCCCATAGACCATAAGCACCAGAATAGCCTAAAACACACATCAGCAATATGTCTAAGAGTGGGAAAAAGACTCTCACTCTTAGCGGGAGAAAGAAATAAACCCTTCAAATCCAGCAAAGCTGCTGGGGGACTCTATAGGTAAAGGAAATTAAACTTAGAAGAGAATTCTCCCTAACAGGGGTGGACCAGTGTGGGAGGATCACCTGGGTGAGGGGTCTTTGGAGAGTGTGAGTGGGACACCAGATGGTGAGATGCGGTATGCCCTTCCCTGTAACACTTTTACCCCATCCTGCCAGGTAGGATACCTAGGAACTCTACCCCCCCTTATACAACACAAACACTTTCACACAGACAGCCCACTATGGGAGAAAACAGACTAACACCCGAGTAGTATACCTGACATGTCCCAATACAATGGTCAGGCGAGGTCAGGCAATTACTGACCATCACACACATCTGACTCCCATTAAACTCCTCCACACGGATAAAAGGCAGAGCACGAGAGTACACTCTGAGCGAGGCAAAGCGCATGAAGTCATAGCAGTTTCGGGATGGCAGGTGAACTTGAGAAGACAGAAAAACAGAATGGGATAGCAAGGAGGGAAATTCCTTTGACCTTTTCGACAAGGAACCGTTACTTTCCAGAACCCTCAAAAATAGAAAGAGTAAGACTAGGAATACAGGCTAAAGAATTCTGCATTGTGTGTGTGATACACCCGAGGCACTCCCGCGTCAGTAATCAATGTGGGGAGAATCAGCAGCCGTCATGGTACTATCCTTGGCTCCAAGACCAAAGCAGAATGAGTGAAATCAACACAGCCTGTAAATTGGGGAGACCGATACAAGACCGGTCTATGTAGAAGCCAAGGTTGCATGCGGTAACATTGTATGGCGAGCACAAAAACAAACATTGTTTGAAACTCGTGTGATAAAAGACGCAAGTAAAGTACAACTGCTGATGAGTGATTGGAGTTCGAAACCAAGATACAATACCTTTGACAGAGTGGTCCGGCACTGCATGCTCAATCGAAGGTCTCTGTAAAGTATCCATCTGAGAAGTGGCAAAAGTGAAAGAGTTGTAAATAATTGTGAATCAAAGCGGTCCTGCGACGGGTCAAGCAAAATCCTGCATACAGTCAAACGTCTTTGATTTTGATACAGTAAAGAAAGTTTGTGTTAAAGTAGATGAATTGGTCCGAGCCTGGCGGAGGGAGACTAATTGAAGGTTTTGTGTTAAAGGGGTGTGAGCCCAGCAGAGGGGTCCCAGGGTTAACAGTGAACCATCCTAGAAATTGGATATGTAAAAGTCCTGAGGACATGGTGTTAAAGTGGGACCCGAGGTGAATAGTGAATCACCTGAGAAATTGCATACATGTGAAATCCTAAGAAGGAAGGAACCTTAATGTTTGTTTGTCGCATCAGGCCCTCTGAAATAAGAGACTTTGAAAGACAAAGAGACTTTGGAACAGAAGACCATGATGCTGAGGTTTTGAACTGCATCCTCATGCTAAAGAAGCCAGAGAGTGTGCTAAGCTCGAGTGTGCCACCTTGTCCTGTGCTGAAAACGTGGGGAAGGGGAGCTAATGGCTAAGATATCCTGACATTTCATTTCTTGAACAGTTTTCTTTTGCATAGCATTGTTTCACACACTATTTGTATTTAGAGTTAAGGATTGTCAATAGGTTTATTAGTATAGGTCCTTTTATTTTGACTGCGTTATTATTATTAGATGATCTTAGCTTGCTCCCATCTTTAGATTTAGGATTAGATAGGCATTTTCCAAACTTCTTTGAAGTTCAATAAACACCCTTGAACTGTGATCACTTGTGTCTGTCTTACTGTTTGATACCATACTTTCCTTACACTAAGGAGTCACTTGTGAAGTTGGGTCAAATTAAGATGACCACAGAATGTGATGTCACTGACAGGAAGTGAAGACACAAACAGAAAGTGAAGCCACAAACCGGATATGAAGCCACAAACTGGAAGTGACATCACACGCTCTTATCACCTGATAGCCTAGTCAATCAGTGGTTGGTCTCACTGATTTTGTCCCTGCTGTTGCTGGAATTTGTTCTTGTTTTGTGTTCCTGGAGGAGTCTCCTGTGGCTTTTAGCTAGAAGATGGGCCCCAGGAAGTGATGTCACAGACTGTAATTGATGTTACTGAGAGGAAGTGATGTCACTGTCAGGAAGTGAAGCCACAAACCAGAAGTAACGCCACAGACAGGAAGTTAAGTCAAACACCGGAAGTGAAGTCACAAACCAGAAGTGATGTCACATGCTCTTGTCACCTGATCAACTAGTCAATCACTGATTCTGTCCCTCGTATTTCTGGGATGAGGGGATTTCTTCTGGTATGTCAATACGTATTGAGCACCACGTTGGGGATGACACTGAGTCCCTACTCTGCAAAACAGTATTTCATGTGGAATTTCGGTTATGACTAAAAACCTGTGCATGGGCATTGGGATTGAATCTACTGGCATAGCTTAGAGATAGGTGAGGGATGCAGTTAGTTTGCCTTTAGGCCTTTCAGCGATGGATTAAAGAAGAAATGAATGTATTGGCAGCTGTTCACCATAATTCCGGCTCTCATCTTGAGGCAAAGGGTGCATTGCATGTTGTACAATATTACAACTATCAATGACAATTACTCTATGTGTTAATGACATGAATGCCCACATTCTTGTGACATCCACTATAATATCATGCTCGCAATAAGATCTATTTGGATTTAATGCTGGAGGAGTCCACTACTGCCTCTAAGCCGATGTATCTACAGAAGCACCCGAAGAAGGGGCAAGTGAACACAAGGGTTAGAGCTTGAGATTTAACATGCTCAGATGGCAGAACAAAAAGCTTTCACTTTTTATGATCTGGAGAGAGAGTTGAGCTGCCTTTGGGAGAATGGGTGCAGAGCTTGCTGAGGAAACAATACCCGCTTCATCAAGTGGAAACAAATGTACTTGAACTCAAAGCTGCAAATGTGAGCCATCTAATCATCACACTGAGAAGCAGTCGTGGAGGAGACCCTCCTTCTTGTTGATATCTCCCAAAAGGCGTGTAAGTGGCTGGTTCTGATGTCATATCCTGATTAGTCTTGTGTGCTATGCGGTGCACTGTGCACGAGGTAAATGAGTAGTGAAAAGCTCCTTGCTTACTCAGTCACTTACTTCACAGTGGAATTGAAGTGATAATTGAGTGAGAGCAGATGAGAGCGGACAAAGAGGGCACATCTGCAAAAAGGAACTGCGTTTGCAAATGCTTGAGAAGACCCGACTCAGTATCAGCACCTCCTGTAAGAGTGAGAGTATAGGTTGAGGATTCTGGGTGACTGATGTCTAATGAGGAATTTGAACTGGTGGATTTATGGACACAAAATGAGGATGCATAATGACCTTTACAATATCATGTCATGTTGGAGCACATTTCGGAAGCTTGTCACACAGAGTTGAGTCAGGTGGTCAACCTCAAGCTGCCAACCATGGATGCAGGTCAGCGGATTGCCCACATGATAAAATTGGTCATGGGCCTTCCTCAAGGACATGGGCCCCTACTAAGAACTCTCTTATACATTACTAGCCTACATGACCACATCATGTCCTTTAATCCACCCCTACCTGCGCCAGCGCAGAATGCCCTCAAACAGGTAGCCATGATCACCATACCCTGCACTGTTTCACAGAGGAACTTTAAATTACGTGCTAGACTACCTAGGCTCTACGACCCTCTAACCAAAACAGTGCACAATAACGCCACTCGCAGCTTGCGTAATTCAAGCCATCACCGGCACCGACACCAACTCAACAGCAGACTCTCCGAGAACCCATCCTTCTCCCGAAATACAAACCTAAAACACAACTAGCAATCCTGAAACCAGTTCAGCTTGGGATGAGAGCCGCTCTCATAAATGCACGCTCTATGGTAGTTAATGCTACTGACATAGCTGACTTACTGCACAATGAAAACCTAGACCTCCTAGCTGTTACCGAATCCTGGCTCCACCCAGCAGCCGGCCCAGCAATTATGCTAGCCGTGCCAGACGATTACACCCTTCTAAGACTCGACCGTACCACCTCTCGAGGTGGTGGCCTTGCTATCATAGCTAGAACCAACCTATCAATGAATCTCTCACCACCACACAACATAAGCTCTTGTGAATCCCTAACGGCTAAGTTAACTCTATCTAACACGCAGACTGTATCCATTCACCTAATATACAGACCTCTGGGTGCATTAGGATCTTGTGAAGACAACCTAACAAATATTATATCGCATAATCTCAAGGCATTATATTAGGAGATTTCAACCTTGGTCTTAGCGACCCGTTAGACACCAATGCTACTACAATCAATAACACCCTAGAGCAGAGGTCTTCAAACTGTGGGGCGCGCCCCCCAAGGGGGCCGCGGCCGCATCCCAGGGTGGCGCCAGAGCCCAGCATGAAATGTGTAAAAAAAAAAAAGAAAATGTTTTTTTTTAATTTTATTTTTTAGATTGGAGGAAATGGGAAGGGGAGGCTCACATGGTCAGACTGGACCATAAAACGGTCTTAGGCACCAATGAAAAAAGGGCCAGCAGTTGCATGAATATTCAGTCCTTTAGTCACAGACTGTTTGATTAGTACAAAGGGGTTGTTTTTTGTTCAAATGTAAACAAATTGTGATATTTAAAGAA
Organism: Ambystoma mexicanum; assembly: GCF_040938575.1. Classification (NCBI taxonomy): domain Eukaryota; kingdom Metazoa; phylum Chordata; class Amphibia; order Caudata; family Ambystomatidae; genus Ambystoma; species Ambystoma mexicanum. Next base: position 979,823,077 of record NC_090930.1, on the reverse strand, counting down.
TATTTATTCTGCAACAATGGTCAAAACTACTAGCTGCATAGTGAAGTAACTCCTCAAACTGGCTCACATTGGCCAAAAAAGTGGCCCATTTTGACTGGCCTACATTAGCATTTTGCATTTTTGGTACAGTCATCACCCTATTGCCCTATAGGCCAGTCTAAGCCTGCCGGCTCATCCGTAATGGTTGAGGTTGCGTCCGCCCACTGGTCACCTCACCCATTATGGAGGAGCCGAGCAGCCAGCCCAGTGAAACACTGAGCACTCCCTCAGCTGCTTTTTCCAGCTGAGGGAGTGCTCCTGGGCTGGCTGAACTGTCAAAGGGAAACACTGTTTGCCTATGACAGTTCATTTCCCCAGCTGCACATGATCACTGAGCCATGCAACGCTGGGGGTGTTTTGCTTCGCCAGCCTTGCATAGCTCATTGGAAATGCTAGCTGGGGCACTGCATGTACGTATGTGCGAGGGGGTGCTCCTGCGCCTCCTCGCACATACGGGCAGAGCAACCTGGAGCGGGGCATTTTAGCAACCACACGCAGGCACCTTCAGAAGGTACGTTTGTGCACTGGGATAGTGGTGGGAGTAGGGTGGGGAGAGCCCAGGGTCTGTACTGGGAGTAGGGTGCGGTGACGGCACGCAAAAGTTCATAGCGATTTCTACATACTGTCCATCTGGCACTTTTGGGGGGGCCCGGCCTGCCCATACATTGCTCATGGGGGGCCCAGGCCAAAAAAGTTTGAAGACCACTGCCCTAGAGGAACTAGGTTTCACCCAAAAAATTACAGCCCCGACCCATAACAAAGGTGGAACCTTGGACTCGCTAGCTGTGCATAACTGCCCACTTACAGTCTCATCTATAATTCCACAGTCGTTGTCTGATCATCACCGGATCACATTCTCCCTAGAGCCCACACCACTGATACAATCTAACAGCATAGCTCCAGCTGTCCCAACTAGAAATAAGAGAAACATCACTCCTGAAAACCTTATTCCTCTGATCCTACCTACTCTTAACGCTATTCCTGACCATGCAGATCCCTCAACTATGGTAGACCTGTACAATAAAGCAATGCTATCTTCCCTTGATGCCATTGCACCTCTCAAAGTGAGAAAGAGCAAACCTTGCAAACATGTGACCAATTGGTTCTCTCCTCACCATAAGGCTATCAGACAGGAGAACAACGTTATGAAAACATTTGGAGATCAGATCCTTCTGAAATAAATAAGAAAAACCTAAGAGATCTAGCTTCCCAGTACAAAAAAGAAATTATCCTTGCAAAACAAACTTCTTATATCCTTCGAATCTCTCAAGCGAAATCTAATACTAAAGAGCTCTTCTCAATTCTGAAAGAAATAGAAACCCCCATCCAGCCACCTGACTCATGCATCAAGGACAAAAACTGGTGCACAGATATTCAAAATGCTCTTGCCAACAAAATTACTTCTCTACAAACTAAAATTAGTAACAAAAAAAAGATTCCCTTCTCTCCATTTCCAAATTGAGCAACACCAGTCCTACTCCACCTCACCCCACCTTGATGTCACCTCCTGTGACCACACCCCTCTTCAACTTCAGTAAAGTCTCCACCAAAGAGGTTGAAAAAGTCATTCTTGCACTCAAACCTTCGAACTGCTATGGGGATCTATGCCCGGCACAACTGATAAAAGATGCAGCTCGAGAACTCTCACCATTTATTACTAAACTAATAAATGCATCCTTTACAGCCGGTACCATACCCAACAATCTAAAACAATCATGGGTCCTCGCACGCCTTAAAAAAACGACTCTAGATCCTGCCATCCCTACTAACTACCGCCCCATCACTACAGTGCTGTTTCTTCTCAAAATCCTTGATAAAATAGCATACCAACAAATTCAACAATACCTTGAACTCAACCACCTCCTAGGAGTCCGACAGTCAGGCTTTAGACCCCCGCACGGACTGAGACTGCACTTATCGATCTTAAGGCACAGATAGATGAGCTGAGAGAGGAGGGCAAGACAGCACTTCTGCTACTTCTCGACCTCTCAGCTGCATTTGATCTAGTCAATCACGAGATCCTAGGCACACACTTACAGTCGGCAGCGCATTTCTCACAGGAGGCAACTGAATGGATCCAGTCCTTCCTTAACAACCGCACTATGCAAGTTTTTTCCCCTTCAGAAGCCGCTGACCCCATGCCCATTACCTGTGGTGTGCCACAAGGTTCTTGCGTCTCCCCCACCTTGTACAACATGTTTACAAAGCCCCTTTTCGATGATCTAGATGGCCTGGGTATCACCTAAGCTAATTATGCGGATGAAACCCAGATCCTCATCCCGCTGACGGGGGATTATGACAAGGATTTGGCCTTTGTTAATCAAGTGTACCTCATCATCCAGGCATGGATGGCCTCTCATGGTCTATGCCTGAATGATGACAAGACAGAACTCCTCATCCTAGGCACCGCACCCAACCTCAATAAATTAGGTCAAAACTACTCCTCTTTTGTCATTGATAATAATATCATCACTGTAGCTAAGGAGGTTAAAACCTTAGGATTCTATTTGGACTCAACGCTCACCTTCAAAAAACAAGTCAATGCCATGGCTTCCGCCACATCTTATACATGCAAACTTATTAGGGCATCCAAACCGTTCCTCTCACCAAACAACTGCATCACTCTAGCTAGAGCACTGATCCTATCCAAGCTGGATTATTGCAATGCACTCTACGTAGGCAGTAACAAACACATTAAAAATAAAATCCAAACCCTACAAAACAATGCCTTAAGAGCAGCCCTAAGCCTCCCGAGGAAAGCACATATCTCAGAGACTAGAAGATCATACAATTGGCTTTCTACAAAAGATAACATTTTCCTTAAATTGGTCTCTCTGACTCATAAATGCCTACACCAAGCGGCCCTCCAATATTTGATAACGATATTCACCAGACCGACTCCTTGCCGCCCCTCTAGAAAGGCCAACTCTAACCTCCTCCTTGTCCCAATATTCAAACGTACTATGTCTGGAGGGAATAGCTTTCCTGTCAGAGCAGCGCAATTCTGGAATTCCTTACCACCATCTCTTAGGGAAGACCTTCCCTACCCACAATTCAGATCTAATACCATCCGCTGGATCAAGGAACATGACATCTAATGCTTTTGACATCTAACCTCTTCCACTGCCACGCCTACTGTATATTGTGTTTAAATTGCATATCCTCTCACCTTTATGCCTAGATATATCAAAAACTTGTAATTGTGTATATTGACCTATAATTTATACTTTGATGTACTGTCCCAAATGTTTGATGCTTCCAACACTGTAACCTAGTTGGATTCATTTACTGCGTACTTTGTAACTTAAGTTTTGCACTCCTCTTGTTGCTTTGCGCCCTGCTACCCACGGGTTAGGTGCGCTTTACGAATAAATAAACAAACAAACAAACAAACAAAGCAGGAGGTCAATCCCAAACAGCTGAATGATGAAAGCATGTCTGAAAGGTGCCCAAAATAGAAGTGCTTCAGTCATTGGTGGGTGAGTGCCATAAGGTTAGCAATCCCTAAAGTATAAGATGTGGGTTAGTAAGGGGTTGGGACTGGAAACTACCTTAAGGGCAGAGCATTAAGCTATCCCATCATATTTGGTCTTAGGTATAAATAGTATCTGGGAACATGTTATGTTATTTTACTGGGAGTTATACCGCATACCTCTGCTATTTGCATGGTTTCCGGGTGCTCTACCAGATCTGAAAGAGAGGAGAGTGTTAGTCTTGTGGGGAAGAGAAGAAGAATACAATGTAGTTTTACTTCTGTGTTGATGTGTTGATGTGTACAGTGGGACAATGGGTGGTATGTGTTGGTCAGTTTTTAGATGGTCTATGTCAAGGGCATATAGCAGTGGTGGGTAAGCTGTGGCCCGTAGGTGCTCCCGCTCACACCTCACATTATCCCCACCATTGATTATTATAGTGAGGGCTAATGGGATCTGCAGGCCAAAACATTCAGAAAGCCACTGGGCACACACCACTGGCAGAGAGGCATTTGTGTCCAGATGGGAGCATTGTGTGCCCATTGTGCTCAGATGCCTTTGCCAGGGTTATAGTATGTAAGTTGGTCAAAGAGGTATAGTTATGTAGGTTGATGTCTATATGGGAGGGGCTTTAGTTGCTGTGTGTATCATAGATGGTCTGCATATAGTGTTTTTGGGCATGAAGAAGAGAATGTTAGTGTTGGGGCAAACAATTCATACCCTGGACATACAATATTCTTGAATGCTAAAGAGCAAAACAGAGTGGACCAACCATAAATGAGGCCAAACAATTCATCTAGAATAAACAATTCACATAATGGTGGGGAGAAAGATATAGTGGGGAACTGTTAAAATAGGGCAAATAAGTCATACCGTGGTGCAGCAGTTCATTTAGGAGGCTAAGGAGCTAAACACACTGTGGCAACAATGACACTAAGGCAAACAATTTGACTAGAGCAAACAATTCATACAGTGTGGCAACGACTAAACGTGGGAACAATGCATACATATTTTGGAAAAAATAAACTAAAGCAATATATTTTCCCTGTTCTCCTCCCCTCAGAGTCCTGAAACCTAGTCCTAGAAAACCAGATTCTAAATTAAATCGAACTGGGTGTGCATGCCCTATGTCTCTCTTTCATATTTCTACCTCATATCCAGCCCTCTTCACACTCATACCTTCCTAATCCACTAAACCCGAGGCATCTTTATCTGCACGCCAAAACCAGGGTTCTGCACTGACCACTTATCACCAAAAGGTTATGGACAATACTCCAGTGACTACTCACTGTCACCTGCAAAGTATCTTTATCAGTGGAGAGAGTAAGTCTACATTAGGAGACATGTTAGACATTATCTCTCTAGTAGATAGGCCCCTGACCCCACTGGGTGGCCTGTTACTGTGTTCATTGGTGCCCGCTAGCTTAGCTAGTGATCCCTTTAAATGCATTCCTACTGCCATTGCTGCGTCACCTGAGGAGATCATACGGTTTTACATTGTATGCAAGATCATGGTTGCAGTCTGACTAAAAGGCCATTCAGATAGATGACAAGATAGAACAACTTCCTGTGAGTGTGATGGACAATGTCCCTGCACATGTTTTTGCAGGGGAATTGATTGGTTGTTTTGGGAATGGTGTCTGTGGTCACAGGCTAAGCCGTATAGATAAGTATCAATGGATGGAAAATCTTCGCAAATGAGTCGGGGCAAGGACAAGGAATGTGTAACTAACAAAATAAAATCCAAAGCCAATGTACAAATGAAAGTATTTAATTCTTGTGACAGAAAGTACTAAAGATAAATTGATAAATAAAAGATGGCACATTTGAATGATCATGAATACAAGGCCTACAACAAGCATGGGAAGCCAAGGCTTCACTGCAAACGTCAAGCATATGTGTATTTAAACAACAAAGGAACACATTATGTAACAACAGTTTCATTAAAATAATTAAATTAGGCAAAAGCTACAATTCTGTGTCAAAATCGTGTTACTGCAATACAAGGCAGAATGAGACTGTGTGTCTTACGTGAAAATGTGGAATGGAACTAAATCAGACAACAGTTGTACAAATTACAATATTTTGGAACAAGAGTTGAACTGTTTTGTATCATGGACCCAGGGACAAGGGTTTCGGCTAAACGGGCACAGACATTCTAAAATAGCCTAGCCTTCATCAGGACGAGAAAAGTCATGACAGGGAAATCTTCAGGCTTGTTGTAGATTTTGCTGATAGATCTGTGATTAAAAAAATGTTTTAATGGTCTTAAACTGTCCCTCGTATAGCTTAATTACCAAAAAAGCTATAAAATAATACTATACTCAATAGAGTGATTGGCACTTACTAGAATGTTCAAAGAGTTGGTGTTCAACCGTGTATCACCATGCAGGTTAAAGTATTTTCAATAGGATTGTGTGTCAGAAACACTGGTATAAAAATAGGGAAAAAAGAAGAAAAGGAGAACAAAGGAAAAAAGAACAGCGAGATTCTGAATAAAAATGAGCCAATTAGGGGCGTGGCCTGCGACCAAACAGGATGACATTATGATGACGGCCACAAAAAGGACATTCTTTGATATTGCCAGAGTGTTCTCTTTTCCAATATCCCGCAGCAGTGACGAGAGCTTTTGGAGGCGTGAGACCACTATGCGAAACATCTGCACAACTGACTAGAATATTGCTGCGTCGCCTGAGGAGATCATACAGTGCTATGTTGTATGCAAGAGCTTGGTTGCAGTCTAACTGAAAGACCTACTCATGACTGACGCCTAGGCCTCATTACTGGTACTGCTGCCTTTACTCTTCACATTTGGACTACTAACTGCACAGATTCACACTCTTTAAAGCATTTCTGCTGTATTTCACTATTATAAAATGAGTGAACACAATTCTCTCACCTCCTCCAAGGAATTAACAGCTCTTAATAAGGGGATGGAAAACATTCTAAATGAACTTGCTACCATGCAGTTCTCTCTCTCAATATTAGACTCCAGACCTCTGGCAATACAGGGTGATTTTGGTGGTTTCAAAAATTACATTAAATTAGTAAATGGAATTTTGAATGAGGTTGAAGAGCACATATCTACCACTGAGGACAGACCAATGGGTTCTGAACATATGCAACATAAATTATTTCAAATGGAGGCAGAATTATCGAGCTTAGAGGATAGGAATAGAAGAGACAGCATTAAAATGTATGGGATTCCTGAAAACTCTTAATAAACTAACCCTATTAACTTCTTATGTTAATTCATTCCTAAAGTGCTAAATATGTTTTTTACTCTACCTCTTGAATTTTAAAGAGCACACAGAATTAGACCTTGGCTCACTAACAATAGTTCATCTCTCAGACCTTTCATTACCTGTCTTCTACACCATCAACAGGCATGTCTAATTATTCAGACAGCGAAAAAGCAATCCAATTTAACAATTCAGGGTATTAAGATATATTTTTCTTCAGACTTCTCAAAAAGTACTCTTTTAGTACTTTGCTAACATTGTCATCATGTTTTTTGGTCCAAATTACTTGGTGGGGATCCTGTAGGCTCACATTATCCTGTCTTGTTCCTACCTACTTCCTGCTCCAATTAAATATTAATTTCCATTTTTTTTAATTATATTCTGTTTTTGCTGCCTACTTACACTATTTTCATTCATTGATGTTTGTTTCTCATCCTTTTTCCCTCATTTTTGTCCTTCTTCTCAAATGTCCCCCTTATGATTTTTCCCTCCCTATAGATTTTACTTCTACCTTATATGAGCTTTCATTTATTTTAATCCATGGCATAATATACTAAATGAGCTTCAAATACACCTGCTTGTGGTCAGGTTATATGTATATAGTTCATATTGTTTGCTTACTGATCACACAATAATATTTATACTAGAATGAGTATTCCAATTGTCTTTGGAATATAAGGGGCTTAACTCATTCTATAAAGAGGCAAAGAATTTTGAATCATCTGGGCAAAAGTAAAGTTGAAATTGCTTGTATCCATGAAACCCACCTAGAGTAGTCTTTGGGTCTGTCATTCTCTTTTTGCACCTGCTGTAAGGAAAAATGGTAGGGATAGCATACTTATTAATAAAATAACACATTTTCAACTAGTTAAGTAAGAGCATGACATTGTAGGTCATTGGTCGATTATCAAAAGCATTGTTAATACATTACCGGTCACTAGTGTCAATATTTATGGACCCATTGCCCCAGATCTGTAATTTTGCTTGAACTTGAAATTGAAAATGATTAAATTAGACTACAAATGACTTATTATTTGTGGGGATTACAAAGAAATCTGTGATTTTGTTCTTGGGCGGAAATCTGATAGCAAATGTATTCATTCTAAACCAGATAAACAATTTCTTAACTTTGAAGACGATTTCAAATGTATTGATACATGGTGTTTCTGCCACCCTGACCTAGAATATTACACTTTCTACTCTCCTCCACATCTTTATTTAGACTACACCACATTTACATTAATACATCTCCTGCTACCACCATTCTCCACTCAGAAAATGGCCCAAATGTCATATCTGATCATGCCCAGGTTTTACTGTCCTGGAATGTGATCTTCAACTTAACTTCTCCTCAAGGTGGAATTTGAATTTGTTCTAATTAAATGGTCCCACTTTTCTTCAACAAATTAAAACCTTTTGTGCCAAATGTTTTATCAAAAGCAAACCACAAGGTACCTCGATAAACAACAGCTGGGATGCATTCAAAGCAACTTTACGTGGCTTTATAATACAATATGTTGCTTCTAAATAGAAAGAAAATGATAATATCTCATATGAATTACTTAGATCAATTACATTATTTGAATCATCGTACTTTAATAACCCCTCGTATGCTACATTTAAATTCCGTTTTTCCTAAACACATTGAATTTAATAAATTAAGTTCCAATAAAGTGTGTTTCTCTTTATTGAGAACTAAAGCCAAACATAATGACAGCTCGAACAAAGCCAGTAAATTCCTAGCTTCATACCTTAAGAAAGAAGAAAGAAAAAACGATTATTACTTCTATCATTAATCAACAAGGTATCAGAGTCACCAGTGCTAAACAAATTAATGGTTCGTTTTATGAGTTTTACTCTGATCTTTATAAATCTGACCATTCCATTGATAACGATAATATTATTACATTTTTACGTGAAAATAAGAAAATTATACACAGTCCAGTATATCTATCCTTTTTGGACTCTCCCATCTCTTGGCAGGAAATTTAAAAAGCAATTCTTCAGCTTACAATTGACAAGGTCCTGGCCCAGATGCTGTAACGCTCACCTGATTCCCACGGAGGCGCCGACCCGTTCTGGACTGCTACAACTTGTTCCACGGTAATGCGTAGTGCTTGGAAGATGGACTGGACTGGACCCCCAAACCTCGTCTGTCTGTCCCATAGAATAATCCTTCTGTAGATGGGAAAAGGAAGTTAACTGTCTGCTAGATTGTGTGTGAGATTCCCCCTTTTTCCCCTTCTCACCCTCCTCGAACCCTAGCTGTGCCTTCTGCAGACTCTCACCTTAATTTCTGTATGGACGATCTCTCCATCCTGCTTCTGACGCAGGGGCGCGTAGATTTCCAGTTACTTCACTGGATCTCGGATTTGGCGAGGGTTCGATGTCTGCTTGCCCTTTCCAAAATGCTGCCGTAAGTATATAGTTCAAAAGATCAAGTCTTATTTGTCCCTTGGCCTTTGTTTAATTTTCAGGGACTAGGTGAGGAATCCGTGTGGAGGAATGGATTCGCCGAGGTAAGCTCAGGTGAGTACTTTTAATGAAGGTGTGCCGTAGTGGTTTGCTCTGACACCTTAATGAGTGTGTCTTATTTCCCCATAGGGGCCGGGGTACGGAAAAGCCAGAAAAGCCACTCCGACCCGAAAAGGAAACTGAGGTCCCAACACAATTCAGGTAAGACTTAAGGTGAGTAATCTGTCCTTTTGCAATTAGTTCGTTGCTCACCTTGTTTTGTCCTTTTTCTCCGTAGGTCTTGAATGCGAGCGATGTCGCCTATGGGTGCTGAAAAGGTTGCCGGTGCCACGTGAAGGTAAGTGGAAGCGGCACTGCAGCGAGCAATGAGATGCGTTTCTAACCCTTGACTTTCTTTTGCAGGAGTGAAGAATCCGGATGCTGGATGAAGGTAGGTAATGTCCTAATGCTTGCCTTTCTCTCCTTGCAGGTGTTCCAGGTGCTGGCGGGTGTGGCAGGAGCCAGGATGCAGGAGCCGACTCGGTGAGCGTCCTGCTGCAGATGCAGAATAACGCAAAGCACGTGTGGCCATCCGGGCGTGGTTTAAATAGCCTTGGAAGAGCTTCAGGTGAGTGTTCTTCCACTGGCCCCACCCAAGTAAGAAAAGAGTTCCTGAAAGAAAATAGTTCCTCCCCAGCCTTAGTTGGCTTGGAGTTTCAGACAGCATGGTCTGCCTTGGGTGAGTATGCAGCATGGTCTGCCTCAGGTGAGTTCACCCAAGCATTACCATATGTTCTGCCATGATGAGCCTGGCGCCTATGGCGCCAAGACAGATGCCTTTTATGAGCCTGGCGCCAAAGGCGCCAGGACAAGGTCCAAAGAGCCCCTATAGGGGTTTGCTGGGTCCTGCTTGGTGAGTATGAAGTCTGCTTCCGGGGACGCTGGGCCTGACCTGGCTCCTCGGGAGCAGGCATCATGACAGATGGGTTTCTTATTGATTTATTTTGTACTTTCTCACAGCTACTCCCCCCCAAATTTATTCAATTATTTGATTATTTCTTTTCTCAGGGTCATAGTTTGGGTACTTTTGGAGAAGCTTTATTAATTTGGTTTCCTAAACTATATACATATCCCTCTTATGTTGAAAATGATCACCCCATTTCCCTTATTAACTCTGATTCTAAAATGTTTGACATAATACCTGCCAACAGATTGCAAGATGCCTAAATTAATTAATGTACATCAATTCGGCTTCATGAAAGGAAGATTTACCTCTTCAAACAGCAGACTTCTTTTTAATGTCCTCTCTTATGCACACAAGCCCTCAGATCCTCTTATCCTTCTTGCACTTGATGCAGAGAAAGCTTTTGATCGTGTTTCGTGGCCTTATATTTTTGAATCTTTGATATGGTATGGTTTTAGTCCTACCTTTGCTAAATTAATTAAACCTCTATTCTGAACTTCCAACTCGACTTTTTATCAATAATACTTTCTCTCAATCATTCCCTATTACGAGTGGTACCAGACAGGCATATCCGCTCTCCCTGTTACTATTTATTCCAGCAATAGCATTGACTTTAAATAATATTAACTGTATTACCATAAAACATATTTTGATCAAATGATCTGCTTATGCTGATAATCTTTTATATATATCGGAACCCTCATCATTGATTCCTGCATTAATGAACATTATTCATAAATTTTGCCAAGTTTCTGAATATAAATGAAATGTTGCCATTGACCAATTCCTGCTGTATCTCTGACTTTCCTTTATACAATATGAAATGGGGCACTTCTTCCACTAAATACTTAGGCATCCTTATATCAAAAGGTATTTCTTCCACCTTAGACCTGAATGGAAATATAATTATAGATAACAATAATTCTTTAACTAATCAATGTTCTCCAGTATTTCTTTCTTGGTGGGGTCGTCTCGATTCAATCAAAATGACACTATGGCCTTTTATAGTATATTATCTTTCAATTATCGCAATTATTCTATCTACTTGGTCCTTTAAATAAATGGATGTTATTATCCAAATTTATTTGGAATAATAAGACTCCTCAAATAGCCCTTAATAAACTTTAAACAAATAAAGACAACAGAGGTGTTAAAGGGGGGTGTGTTAAATTTCCAGATTTTTTCAAGTATCAAAAAGCCTTTTTATTACGACAAATTATTTTACATCATCATAATGAATCACAATTGATGAGTGCACCTACTTGTATTAAATTAGAATCCAAATGTATAGCACCATTGTCACTTTTTAACTTCCTTCAAACATCATCCTGGCCAGGTATTGAGAAACTGCCTCTTTTACATTCTATGAAAAATGCTTGCAATTATTTATTGAATTGTTCCTTTGTTGTATAGAATATCACCAATGCCTTCTTAAGGTTTAACAAGGTGTTCCCTTTTAAACCCAAACATACTTTACAGCAAAGATGGTATACTGCCTCGATTTTTCAAGATAAATACATATTTCACAATTATACTGCTATCCCTTTTCCCCAACTTTGTATATGCTTTAATCTTAAAAATACTGATCACAAAAGATATATTGCCATGGTAAATGTAATTATTAAAGCTTTACCTCCCTACCTTCAAAAAGAACCTTCGAAATACATAGACTTATTAATGCACTCTCCATTCACTAAAGCATCTAAACTATACTCCATTCTCAATTAACTCAAACAAAAAACCCTCTTAATTCTAAAATGTGTAGACAATGCGAATTAGGCTGTGACCTAAAACCCTCACCAGATATTTGGGTAACAATGTGGTATCAATCTTTTACTACGTCAGTGGCAGCTCATTTTACGCAATCACTTTCTTTTATCTTGCTTAGAGCCTATCTCACACCAGTCAGAATATCAAAAATGTCTAATTCTATTTCTAATTTATGCTGGTCATGTCAATCCCCATCTGTAGATTTTATTAATTCTGTATTGAAATGTAAATATGTTTGCTCCTTCTGGGGGAAAATTGGAAATGTTTGCAACACATGTTTGCCTTTCAGGATACATTAACTTTGAGTAATCTAATGGTAGGTGTTTTGGTTAATCCTTTGATGATATCAATACAATCTCCAGATCTGTTCTGCTTTTTTGTCTATGTTGCTTTTCACCTTATTGCATCAAATTGGAAAACTGCACATAAACTGTCTTATAATCTATGGTGGAACTCCATCTGCTCTTTTTACAGAATTGAGAACATGTATGCATTATCCTGCAGAAATGTACCTAAATTTAACAAGAAATGCATGGTTTTCACTGTATATTTAAAGTAGAATTATACTTGTCGTTAGGTCATATTATATTAACCCTCCTCTTCTTTCCTATTGTTTTTGCTAGTCTGTCTTGTTTTTCTCCACATGTGTGTTCCTTTTCTCATATTTAACATCATCAACTTAACTCATTCTATATTATTAATTGTATTTATTTGTATTTATTACATTTATAAAGCTTTGTTTGCCAAAGGCGCTGAACAATGAAAGAATAAACATAAACAGTACAATCAAATTGATACAAATGAGTAGAAGTTACATCAGCAAAGAAAAACAGAGCATTGTAAGAGGCTAAAGATGAAAGAGATAGAGTTTGAGATTACAAGGATTGAGAGGTGGATTCGAACCTAGGTGTCCGTGCGCTGGTGATCACTGATTAAATTATAGTTACACAAACTTGAATATAGTAAAAATAAGATGGGTGCAAGCAGCAATCACTCTGATCCCGCCAACCAATCCACCCTGGTTGGTAAAAATAGAGTATTCCAGTGGAGGATGGGATGGTAATGCGCTTTGCACCATTAAAGTAATAATAGTAAATGCAAGATAAAGTATTTGTGGATTTAATTGAATCGTAAACAGCCGACACGTGTTTCGAAACGCAGGTCGTCTTCAAGGCTGAATAATTCAGACAAATTATGAAATTGCAAAAATATTATCACATGATAATAGGCAAGGTATAAGTCCCAACAAAGTAAAGTTAACCATCATGTAGTGAGTAAACATTAACCATCAAAGAAAAATACATGGAAGTTACAGTGTCACAATCATGCAATTAAAACAAGAAAGTATTCAAAATTGAATGAATCAAAAGAATTCAAAGTAAAATCGCATACCACATATTAGGTTGAGAGGGAGGGAAAAGTGATGCGTAGTCGGTAGGTATCAAAAAGGAAAACAAAATCAAAGTGAGCAAACACTTGGTAATTGGCATTTTTGAAAACAGAAAACATATCAGTAATGTAAATCTAATCAGTTACAGGGTTCATGCTGTAATGTCATATTCTTGAAATAGGTTCTCTGTTTAGTCTCAAAAAGCACCGAGGTCAGCCTGCATGTGGTTCAAGCCCAAGACACCCGAAGACATTTCTAGAATACACTCTCAAAGCAACAAGAAAAGCGCAAGGGTGCTGTGAGCATGCTGCATGTCAGGAGTGGACTAAAAAAGTCAAAGTGTGCTATAAAGTAAAAACAACATGTGTGCACTGGTGAGGTCTCCACTGTATCATAATCCCATGAGGGGTCAAGTGACATAGATAGTTAAGGTGGTCTTACCACGAACAATTGTAGTCAAAGAATAATCCGTAGAATTCTAAATTTAAGTAAAATAATACCAGAAATGAGTGGAAGCAATGAAAAGCTCAATAAAATGCGTTGAAGCAAAATCTTGATAACACATACCTAATGGATGGCCGTGTACGCTAACACAGCAGAAACAACAAAAACCTTCTATCACTTCCTTTCAATTGTCTTCAAATGCTCCCCTGGGCCAGGCCATGGGAGCATTTGAAGACAATTGAAAGGAAGTGATAGAAGAGACAGGATTCAAAAGGAAGTAGTGAGATGAGATTGAAAGGAGGGAAGATGCAATAGAGACCCTAGGGGTAAAGAAAAAAGAAGTCGAACAGAGGAGTTATGAGTAGAAAGAAGAGGGAAGGCAGTGAGGCTGAGCAATAAAGATGAACAGTAGTCGATACAGGAAAGGAAAGTGAGAAAGAGAAGAAGTTTAGTGGTGTGAAAAGAAAGATAAGCGCAAGCATGATGAATGTTAAACACAGCATAACAGCATGAGCGGGCAATAGAGGAAATATGGAGAGAAAAAGAGAGGGAAGGATCTAAGATTACTCCCAAATTGCACCCTGATGGTGAAAAGGAAAGAATGGATGGAGGAAAGGAAAGAGAGGAGGGTGGTGGAGTGGGACAAATAGTTGAAGAAAGGAAGAACAGAACCTCAGTTTCTGAGGGATTTAGATGTAGAAAATGAGAAGACATCCAGTTTTGGACAGCTAAAAGACAGTTTGAAACAGTGGAATGCAAGACAGAATCAAAGGAAGAGAAAGATCTGGGTGTCATCTGCATAAAGGTGAAAGGAGAGGTGGAAAGAACAGATAAGAGCAGAGAGAGGAGCAGTATAGAGGGAAAAAAAGGAGAGGGCCAAGTACTGAGCCTTGGGTAACACCATAAAGAAGAGGGAGCGTGGAAGAAGAGTGTCCAGCCCAAGTGACAGAGTTAGTCTGTTGCGAAAGATGGGAGCGGAACCATTTGTATTTGTATTTATTAAATTTATAGAGCGCTTTACTCCAAAGCGCATTTGAGGCCAGACCCAGAAATATCAAAAGTGGAAAGAGAAGCGATAAGAAGGGAGTGGTCCACAGCATCAAACACTGCACATCGAGATTAAATCGAGATTAGATCGAGATTAAATTAATGATGAATTACAAATCATACATGAAATTAATATTTACTCTTCTATGTTATTAATTATTTGTTATCAATATGTATATTCCTTAATCTGTGGATCTGTTCAGGAAATTATTGATAAAATAATTTTACAAAAAAATAAACGAGCAAATCATGTTGGCAAGCCCAAAGGCACATAGATGGAAACAGCTTACCGGAACAAATAAGCGGTCTGAAGTCATGCAGCCGGGATGCTACCAAGAGTGGATGGCGCCGTCAGGTTAAGTTATGTTTGTTCCGCTTGAAAAAAGTAAACAAGTTTCATCTGAATAAGGATGACTGGGAGATGTTGATGCATGTAAAACTGTGTAAAAGGAGTTGAAAGGGGAATTGAGATTGCCACTGGAGACTCACCTAGCATGCTGGAGTGAACTTCTTGAGGCACAGTCTGATGTTTTCCGGTGTAAAGTCCAGGAGGCGGTATCCGCCGTTCTGGTAGATTGGCGTTGTCAAAGTGCTGTGTGGTTGTGGAAGGCAATCGAAAGAAAACAGAGAGAGGAAAGAACACTAGTCTGCAGTCATGATAAGAGTTTAAGTCCAATGGAAGATGGCCGGACTGAAGTGTATTGTACAGCTGTGAAATGAGTGTAGGGAGGAAAAGCCTGGGTAATTGTGACACTACACGCAATGTACTGTAGAACATGTCAAAGTCTTATGAAAAACAAGTGATTGTTCGTCTGAATAAGTATGCTAACTACTAGGGACATTCCATAGACAAAAGCTTAGAACAGGCTGGTCCATTGTAAATATTCATTTAAACCAGTCTTGTGAGTTTGAAGTCTGTACATCCATTGCTGTTCTAATTTCAACGGACATGCAGTCATGTTATAGTTGGTGAAGTCCGGATCCAGGCTATCAATGATGAACCAATGAAGGTCGTCTTCAGTGTGATTGTGTGTCAGACAGTGTCTAAGATGCAAGTAGATGCTGTCTGGGTTTGAGAGCACATAGAGAGTAATTTACAAGGGAACGTGAATATAGATCACGTTTTTTGATTTATATGTTATAAATAGTTTGGGGGACCAGTTTATGTTATGAGTCACTCATGCCGTACTTTTCGTGGTGAAGTGGCAAGCTGTAATATGGCCACAGGGATGATGCGCTGTGAGATGTGGTGTGCCTATGGTGTCTTCAATTGTTCTGTTGGTTGGGTCATTTTTATGGTGCGCATGGACTAGTTTGTCTTTAAGTTTGGTCCCTCGTTTGCGGCCAAAGATTCGCTTTGAGCTTGCCAATGAGGGCCAAACTGGACCAGTATTGTCTAATTAGTTATCTAAGTTTTGGTGTGTTTCTTGAGTAGGTTGTCACACATGCACTAATACATTCTGTTGCCTTTGTTTTGAGACGAGTTGGGTAACCACAGTCTGTAAATGTTTCATGCATTGGGCCTCATTACAACCCTGGCGGTAGCCGTGCCTGTGCCGCCGGAGTTGCATCTTTTCCGGTGCCCAGAAATGGGCAATTGCCGGGTCATTACGGCCTTGCCGGACTTGGGATTAGCCCATTCCTAAGGCCGGAAAAAAATCTTCCACATTCAAATGGGAATGGGGAAGCCGGATGCAAATGCACCGTTATCAACGGTGCCTGTGCATCCGAAATGCTGTGCTCGCGGATGCCTTTCATTCCTCCAGGTCAGACCTGGCAGAATGAAGGGCGGCTGCGGGCACAACTCGGAGTTTGTCGGTCCGGATACAACCGTACCGGTAAGCTTACCGATGCCATTGTATTCGGACCGGCAAACTCGTAATGAGGCCCATGTGGTAAATACAGTCAGATATCCTGGTGCAATTGCGGCAAAGTGGGATGTTGACTGGAGTATTGGAGGATGATATTTTTGTCTAGGTTTTTTATACAATGTAGTATGAAGTTTTTCTGATTCATGTTTTATCAAGGCCAAAAACACAATTTTGGTGGTCCTGAAATACATGATGAATGTTACATTTGGGTTGAGTCTATTGAGCCAACATAGAACATTTTGAAGTGAGTCTGTTGTTCCTTATCAGATCAAAGACACATCATCGATGTATCTCTTCCAGTAGATGAGATTAGAAGAATGCTGGTGGTCTGAGTAAATATGTTGGTCTTCAAAATGAGCCATGTATACATTTGTGATGCTGGGGTAAAAGCTGTCCTCATTGCCGTGCCATGGATATGTAAGTGCCTTTTCTTACCAAATAGGAAGACGAGTGCCACTCTAAGTAATTTGATCAAGAAGTGTGTCAGTACATCATGGGGCAAGAGGCACTTGTTCAGCAAATACTCAGTCACTTCAACGGCCTGGTCCTGCGGGACGTTGGTATAGAGGGCATTTGTGTGAAAAGTGATGAGTATTTGGGATTTCAAATCAACCGAGTGGTGTTCAAGAAGTTGAATGATATCTCTGCTATCTTTAAGGAATGTTTTGGATGAAAAAGTAAGGGGCTGTAAAAGGAAATCTACATATTTACCAACTGGTTCTAAAATAGAACCACACAGTGGCACAATAGGATGACCAGGAAGGTTGGTTGTGCTCTTATGGATTTAAGGTAGTGCGTCGAATTTTGGGCTGCAGATATCTCAGGGAGAGAAGAAGCGAGCTTCCTTCAGGGTAAGAAATCCTTCTAGGATACCATTATTGCAGAGATCTTGGCTGTCTGAGTGATCATAAGCAAAAAAGACAGAGCATCCTGAGGCTCTCCTGTAACCAAGTGGCCATCCGTGAACAGGAACAAAATGCAATGTGCTACTGCCACCCAGCAGCCCGACCTAGAAACGTTGGACAATCCTGCTCTTGTGAAAGAGGAGTCTGAGACCCCAGATGTGCACCTACTTGTATTAAATTAGAATCCAAATGTATAGCACCGTTGTCACTTTTTAACTTCCTTCACACATCATCCTGGCCAGGTATTAAGAAACTGCTTCTTTTACATTCTATGAAAAATGCTTGCAATTATTTATTGAATTGTTCCTTTGTTGTATAGAATATCACCAATGCCTTCTTAAGGTTTAACAAAGTGTTCCCTTTTAAACCCAAACATACTTTACGGCAAAGATGGTATACTGCCGCGATTTTTCAAGATAAATACATATTTCACAATTATACTGCTATCCCTTTTCCCCAACTTTGTATATGCTTTAATCTTAAAAATTCTGATCACAAAAGATATTTTGCCATGGTAAATGTAATTATTAAAGCTTTACCTCCCTACCTTCAAAAAGAACCTTCGAAATACATAGACTTATTAATGCACTCTCCATTCACTAAAGCATCTAAACTATACTCCATTCTCAATTAACTCAAACAAAAAACCCTCTTAATTCTAAAATGTGTAGACAATGCGAATTAGGCTGTGACCTAAAACTCTCACCAGATATTTGGGTAACAATGTGGTATCAATCTTTTACTACGTCAGTGGCAGCTCATTTTACGCAATCACTTTCTTTTATCTTGCTTAGAGCCTATCTCACACCAGTCAGAATATCAAAAATGTCTAATTCTATTTCTAATTTATGGAAATGTTTGCAACACATGTTTGCCTTTCAGGAAACATTAACTTTGAGTAATCTAATGGTAGGTGTTTTGGTTAATCCTTTGATGATATCAATACAATCTCCAGATCTGTTCTGCTTTTTTGTATATGTTGCTTTTCACGTTATTGCATCTAATTGGAAAACTGCACATAAACTGTCTTATAATCTATGGTGGAACTCCATCTGCTCTTTTCACAGAATTGAGAACATGTATGCATTATCCTGCAGAAATGTACCTAAATTTAACAAGAAATGCATGGTTTTCACTGTATATTTAAAGTAGAATTATACTTGTCGTTAGGTCATATTATATACCCCCTCCTCTTCTTTCCTATTGTTTTTGCTAGTCTGTCTTGTTTTTCTCCACATGTGTGTTCCTTTTCTCATATTTAACATCATCAACTTAACTCATTCTATATTATTAATTGTATTTATTTGTATTTATTACATTTATAAAGCTCTGTTTGCCAAAGGCGCTGAACAATGAAAGAATAAACATAAACAGTACAATCAAATTGATACAAATGAGTAGAAGTTACATCAGCAAAGAAAAACAGAGCATTGTAAGAGGCTAAAGATGAAAGAAGATAGAGTTTGAGATTACAAGGATTGAGAGGTGGATTCGAACCTAGGTGTCCGTGCGCTGGTGATCACTGATTAAATTATAGTTACACAAACTTGAATATAGTAAAAATAAGATGGGTGCAAGCAGCAATCACTCTGATCCCGCCAACCAATCCACCCTGGTTGGTAAAAATAGAGTATTCTAGTGGAGGATGGGATGGTAATGCGCTTTGCACCATTAAAGTAATAATAGTAAATGCAAGATAAAGTATTTGTGGATTTAATTGAATCGTAAACAGCCGACACGTGTTTCGACACGCAGGTCGTCTTCAAGGCTGAATAATTCAGACAAATTATGAAATTGCAAAAATATAATCACATGATAATATGCAAGGTATAAGTCCCAACAAAGTAAAGTTAACCATCATGTAGTGAGTAAACATTAACCATCAAAGAAAAATACATGGAAGTTACAGTGTCACAATCATGCAATTAAACCAAGAAAGTATTAAAAATTGAATGAATCAAAAGAATTCAAAGTAAAATCGCATACCACATATTAGGTTGAGAGGGAGGGAAAAGTGATGCATAGTCGGTAGGTATCAAAAAGGAAAACAAAATCAAAGTGAGCAAACACTTGGTAATTGGCATTTTTGAAAACATAAAACATATCAGTAATGTAAATCTAATCAGTTACAGGGTTCATGCTATAATGTCATATTCTTGAAATAGGTTCTCTGTTTAGTCTCAAAAAGCACCGAGGTCAGCCTGCATGTGGTTCAAGCCCAAGACACCTGAAGACATTTCTAGAATACACTCTCAAAGCAACAAGAAAAGCACAAGGGTGCTGTGAGCATGCTGCATGTCAGGAGTGGACTAAAAAAGTCAAAGTGTGCTATAAAGTAAAAACAACATGTGTGCACTGGTGAGGTCTCCACTGTATCATAATCCCATGGGGGGTCAAGTGACATAGATAGTTAAGGTGGTCTTACCACGAACAATTGTAGTCAAAGAATAATCCGTAGAATTCTAAATTTAAGTAAAATAATACCAGAAATTAGTGGAAGCAATGAAAAGCTCAATAAAATGCGTTGAAGCAAAAACTTGATAACACATACCTAATGGATGGCCGTGTACGCTAACACAGCAGAAACACCAAAAACCTTCTATCACTTCCTTTCAATTGTCTTCAAATGCTCCCCTGGGCCAGGCCATGGGAGCATTTGAAGACAATTGAAAGTAAGTGATAGAAGAGACAGGATTCAAAAGGAAGTAGTGAGATGAGATTGAAAGGAGGGAAGATGCAATAGAGGCCCTAGGGGGTAAAGAAAAAAGAAGTCGAACAGAGGAGTTATGAGTAGAAAGAAGAGGGAAGGCAGTGAGGCTGAGCAATAAAGATGAACAGTAGTCGATACAGGAAAGGAAAGTGAGAAAGAGAAGAAGTTTAGTGGTGTGAAAAGAAAGATAAGCGCGAGCATGATGAATGTTAAACACAGCATAACAGCATGAGCGGGCAATAGAGGAAATATGGAGAGAAAAAGAGAGGGAAGGATCTAAGATTACTCCCAAATTGCACCCTGATGGTGAAAAGGAAAGAATGGATGGAGGAAAGGAAAGAGAGGAGGGTGGTGGAGTGGGACAAATAGTTGAAGAAGGGAAGAACAGAACCTCAGTTTTTGAGGGATTTAGGTGTAGAAAATGAGAAGACATCCAGTTTTGGGCAGCTAAAAGACAGTTTGAAACAGTGGAATGCAAGACAGATTCAAAGGAAGAGAAAGATCTGGGTGTCATCCGCATAAAGGTGAAAGGAGAGGTGGAAAGAAGAGATAAGAGCAGAGAGAGGAGCAGTATAGAGGGAAAAAAGGAGAGAGCCAAGTACTGAGCCTTGGGTAACACCATAAAGAAGAGGGAGCGAGGAAGAAGAGCGTCCAGCCCAAATGGCAGAGTTAGTCTGTTGCGAAAGATGGGAGCGGAACCATTTGTATTTGTATTTATTAAATTTATAGAGCGCTTTACTCCAAAGCGCATTTGAGGCCAGACCCAGAAATATCAAAAGTGGAAAGAGAAGCGATAAGAAGGGAGTGGTCCACAGTATCAAACACTGCAGCTTGATCGAGATTAAATTAATGATGTATTACAAAAAATACATGAAATTAATATTTACTCTTCTATGTTATTAATTATTTGTTATCAATATGTATATTCCTTAATCTGTGGATCTGTTCAGGAAATTATTAATAAAATAATTTTACAAAAAAATAAACGAGCAAATCATGTTGGCAAACCCAAAGGCACATAGATGGAAACTGCTTCCCGGAACAAATAAGCGGTCTGAAGTCATGCAGCCGGGATGCTACCAAGAGTGGATGGCGCCATCAGGTTAAGTTATGTTTGTCCGCTTGAAAAAAGTAAACAAGTTTCATCTGAATAAGGATGACTGGGAGATGTTGATGCATGTAAAACTGTGTAAAAGGAGTTGAAAGGGGGATTGAGATTGCCACTGGAGACTCACCTAGCATGCTTGAGTGAGCTTCTTGAGGCACAGTCTGATGTTTTCTGGTGTAAAGTCCAGGAGGCGGTATCCGCCGTTCTGGTAGATTGGCGTTGTCAAAGTGCTGTGTGGTTGTGGAAGGCAATCGAAAGAAAACAGAGAGAGGACAGAACACTAGTCTGCAGTCATGGTAAGAGTTTATGTCCCAATGGAAGATGGCCGGACTGAAGTGTATTGTACAGCTGTGAAATGAGTGTAGGGAGGAAAAGCCTGGGTAATTGTGACACTACACGCAATGTACTGTAGAACATGTCAAAGTCTTATGAAAAACAGGTGATTGTTCGTCTGAATAAGTATGCTAACTACTAGGGACATTCCATAGACAAAAGCTTAGAACAGGCTGGTCCATTGTAAATATTCATTTAAACCAGTCTTGTGAGTTTGAAGTTTGTACATCCATTGCTGTTCTAATTTCAACAGACATGCAGTCATGTTATAGTTGGTGAAGTCCGGATCCAGGCTATCAATGATGAACCAATGAAGGTCGTCTTCAGTGTGATTGTGTGTCAGACAGTGTCTAAGATGCAAGTAGATGCTGTCTGGGTTTCAGAGCACATAGAGAGTGATTTACAAGGGAACGTGAATATAGATCACGTTTTTTGATTTATATGTTATAAATAGTTCAGAGGACCAGTTTATGTTATGAGTCACTCATGCCGTACTTTTCGTGGTGAAGTGGCAAGCTGTATAATGGCCACAGGGATGATGCGCTGTGAGATGTGGTGTGTTTATGGTGTCTTCAATTGCTCTGTTGGTTGGGTCATTTTTATGGCGCGCATGGACTAGTTTGTCTTTAAGTTTGGTCCCTCGTTTGAGGCCAAAGATTCGCTTTGAGCTTGCCAATGAGGGCCAAACTGGACCAGTATTGTCTAATTAGTTATCTAAGTTTTGGTGTGTTTCTTCAGTAGGTTGTCACACATGCACTAATATATTCTGTTGCCTTCGTTTTGAGACGAGTTGGGTAACCACAGTCTGTAAATGTTTCATGCATTGGGCCTCATTACAACCCTGGCGGTAGCCGTGCCTGTGCCGCCGGAGTTGCATTTTTTCCGGTGCCCAGAAATGGGCAATTGCCGGGTCATTACGGCCTTGCCGGACTTGGGATTAGCCCATTCCTAAGGCCGGAAAAAAATCTTCCCCATTCAAATGGGAATGGGGAAGCCGGATGCACAGGCACCGTTATCAACGGTGCCTGTGCATCCGAAATGCTGTGCTCGCGGATGCCTTTCATTCCTCCAGGTCAGACCTGGCAGAATGAAGGGCGGCTGCGGGCACAACTCGGAGTTTGCCGGTCCGGATACAACGGTACCGGTAAGCTTACCGATGTCACTGTATTCGGACCGGCAAACTCGTAATGAGGCCCATTATGTTGCTGTTGTAAATATAGTCAGATATCCTGGTGCAATTGCGGCAAAGTGGGATGTTGACTGGAGTATTGGAGGATGATATACTTGTCTAGGTTTTTTATACAATGTAGTATGAAGTTTGTCTGATTCATGTTTTATCAAGGCCAAAAACACAATTTTGGTGGTACTGAAATACATTGTGAATGTTACATTTGGGTTGAGTCTATTGAGCCAACATAGAACATTTTGAAGTGAGTCTGTTGTTCCTTGTCAGATCAAAGACACATCATCGATGTATCTCTTCCAGTAGATGAGATTAGAAGAATACTGGTGGTCTGAGTAAATATGTTGGTCTTCAAAATGAGCCATGTATACATTTGTGATGCTGGGGTAAAAGCTGTCCTCATAGCCGTGCCATGGATATGTAAGTGCCTTTTCTTACCAAATAGGAAGACGAGTGCCACTCTAAGTAATTTGATCAAGAAGTGTGTCAGTACATCATGGGGCAAGAGGCACTTGTTCAGCAAATACTCAGTCACTTCAACGGCCTGGTCCTGCGGGACGTTGGTATAGAGGGCATTTGTGTGAAAAGTGATGAGTATTTGTGATTTCAAATCAGCCGAGTGGTGTTCAAGAAGTTGAATGATATCTCTGCTATCTTTAAGGAATGTTTTGGATGAAAAAGTAAGGGTCTGTAAAAGGAAATCTACATATTTACCAACTGCTTCTAAAATAGAACCACACAGTGGCACAATAGGATGACCAGGAAGGTTGGTTGTGCTCTTATGGATTTAAGGTAGTGCGTCAATTTTGGGCTGCAGATATCTCAGGGAGAGAAGAAGCGAGCTTCCTTCAGGGTAAGAAATCCTTCTAGGATACCATTATTGCAGAGATCTTGGCTGTCTGAGTGATCGTAAGCAAAAAAGACAGAGCATCCTGAGGCTCTCCTGTAACCAAGTGGCCATCCGTGAACAGGAACAAAATGCAATGTGCTACTGCCACCCATCAGCCCGACCTAGAAACGTTGGACAATCCTGCTCTTGTGAAAGAGGAGTCTGAGACCCCAGATGTGCACCTTCTTGTATTAAATTAGAATCCAAATGTATAGCACCATTGTCACTTTTTAACTTCCTTCAAACATCATCCTGGCCAGGTATTAAGAAACTGCCTCTTTTACATTCTATGAAAAATGCTTGCAATTATTTATTGAATTGTTCCTTTGTTGTATAGAATATCACCAATGCCTTCTTAAGGTTTAACAAGGTGTTCCCTTTTAAACCCAAACATACTTTACAGCAAAGATGGTATACTGCTGCGATTTTTCAAGATAAATACATATTTCACAATTATACTGCTATCCCTTTTCCCCAACTTTGTATATGCTTTAATCTTAAAAATACTGATCACAAAAGATATATTGCCATGGTAAATGTAATTATTAAAGCTTTACCTCCTACCTTCAAAAAGAACCTTCGAAATACATAGACTTATTAATGCACTCTCCATTCACTAAAGCATCTAAACTATACTCCATTCTCAATTAACTCAAACAAAAAACCCTCTTAATTCTAAAATGTGTAGACAATGCGAATTAGGCTGTGACCTAAAACTCTCACCAGATATTTGGGTAACAATGTGGTATCAATCTTTTACTACGTCAGTGGCAGCTCATTTTACGCAATCACTTTCTTTTATCTTGCTTAGAGCCTATCTCACACCAGTCAGAATATCAAAAATGTCTAATTCTATTTCTAATTTATGGAAATGTTTGCAACACATGTTTGCCTTTCAGGAAACATTAACTTTGAGTAATCTAATGGTAAGTGTTTTGGTTATTCCTTTGATGATATCAATACAATCTCCAGATCTGTTCTGCTTTTTTGTCTATGTTGCTTTTCACCTTATTGCATCAAATTGGAAAACTGCACATAAACTGTCTTATAATCTATGGTGGAACTCCAGCTGCTCTTTTCACAGAATTGAGAACATGTATGCATTATCCTGCAGAAATGTACCTAAATTTAACAAGAAATGCATGGTTTTCACTGTATATTTAAAGTAGAATTATACTTGTCGTTAGGTCATATTATATACCCCCTCCTCTTCTTTCCTATTGTTTTTGCTAGTCTGTCTTGTTTTTCTCCACATGTGTGTTCCTTTTCTCATATTTAACATCATCAACTTAACTCATTCTATATTATTAATTGTATTTATTTGTATTTATTACATTTATAAAGCTCTGTTTGCCAAAGGCGCTGAACAATGAAAGAATAAACATAAACAGTACAATCAAATTGATACAAATGAGTAGAAGTTACATCAGCAAAGAAAAACAGAGCATTGTAAGAGGCTAAAGATGAAAGAAGATAGAGTTTGAGATTACAAGGATTGAGAGGTGGATTCGAACCTAGGTGTCCGTGCGCTGGTGATCACTGATTAAATTATAGTTACACAAACTTGAATATAGTAAAAATAAGAAGGGTGCAAGCAGCAATCACTCTGATCCCGCCAACCAATCCGCCCTGGTTGGTAAAAATAGAGTATTCTAGTGGAGGATGGGATGGTAATGCGCTTTGCACCATTAAAGTAATAATAGTAAATGCAAGATAAAGTATTTGTGGATTTAATTGAATCGTAAACAGCCGACACGTGTTTCGACATGCAGGTCGTCTTCAAGGCTGAATAATTCAGACAAATTATGAAATTGCAAAAATATAATCACATGATAATAGGCAAGGTATAAGTCCCAACAAAGTAAAGTTAACCATCATGTAGTGAGTAAACATTAACCATCAAAGAAAAATACATGGAAGTTACAGTGTCACAATCATGCAATTAAAACAAGTATTAAAAATTGAATGAATCAAAAGAATTCAAAGTTAAATCGCATACCACATATTAGGTTGAGAGAGAGGGAAAAGTGATGCGTAGTCGGTAGGTATAAAAAAAAAACAAAATCAAAGTGAGCAAACACTTGGTAATTGGCATTTTTGAAAACATAAAACATATCAGTAATGTCAATCTAATCAGTTACAGGGTTCATGCTATAATGTCATATTCTTGAAATAGGTTCTCTGTTTAGTCTCAAAAAGCACCAAGGTCAGCCTGCATGTGGTTCAAGCCCAAGACACCTGAAGACATTTCTAGAATACACTCTCAAAGCAACAAGAAAAGCGCAAGGGTGCTGTGAGCATGCTGCATGTCAGGAGTGGACTAAAAATAGTCAAAGTGTGCTATAAAGTAAAAACAACATGTGTGCACTGGTGAGGTCTCCACTGTATCATAATCCCATGGGGGGGTCAAGTGACATAGATAGTTAAGGTGGTCTTACCACGAACAATTGTAGTCAAAGAATAATCCGTAGAATTCTAAATTTAAGTAAAATAATACCAGAAATGAGTGGAAGCAATGAAAAGCTCAATAAAATGCGTTGAAGCAAAAACTTGATAACACATACCTAATGGATGGCCGTGTACGCTAACACAGCAGAAACACCAAAAACCTTCTATCACTTCCTTTCAATTGTCTTCAAATGCTCCCCTGGGCCAGGCCATGGGAGCATTTGAAGACAATTGAAAGGAAGTGATAGAAGAGACAGGATTCAAAAGGAAGTAGTGAGATGAGATTGAAAGGAGGGAAGATGCAATAGAGGCCCTAGGGGGTAAAGAAAAAAGAAGTCGAACAGAGGAGTTATGAGTAGAAAGAAGAGGGAAGGCAGTGAGGCTGAGCAATAAAGATGAACAGTAGTCGATACAGGAAAGGAAAGTGAGAAAGAGAAGAAGTTTAGTGGTGTGAAAAGAAAGATAAGCGCGAGCATGATGAATGTTAAACACAGCATAACAGCATGAGCGGGCAATAGAGGAAATATGGAGAGAAAAAGAGAGGGAAGGATCTAAGATTACTCCCAAATTGAACCCTGATGGTGAAAAGGAAAGAATGGATGGAGGAAAGGAAAGAGAGGAGGGTGGTGGAGTGGGACAAATAGTTGAAGAAGGGAAGAACAGAACCTCCGTTTTGAGGGATTTAGATGTAGAAAATGAGAAGACATCCAGTTTTGGACAGCTAAAAGACAGTTTGAAACAGTGGAATGCAAGACAGAATCAAAGGAAGAGAAAGATCTGGGTGTCATCCGCATAAAGGTGAAAGGAGAGGTGGAAAGAAGAGATAAGAGCAGAGAGAGGAGCAGTATAGAGGGAAAAAAAGGAGAGGGCCAAGTACTGAGCCTTGGGTAACACCATAAAGAAGAGGGAGCGAGGAAGAAGAGTGTCCAGCCCAAGTGACAGAGTTAGTCTGTTGCGAAAGATAGGAGCGGAACCATTTGTATTTGTATTTATTAAATGTATAGAGCGCTTTACTCCAAAGCGCGTTTGAGGCCAGACCCAGAAATATCAAAAGTGGAAAGAGAAGAGATAAGAAGGGAGTGGTCCACAGTATCAAACATTGCAGCTAGATTGAGATTAAATTAATGATGTATTACAAATCATACATGAAATTAATATTTACTCTTCTATGTTATTAAATATTTGTTATCAATATGTATATTCATTAATCTGTGGATCTGTTCAGGAAATTATGAATAAAATAATTTTACAAAAAAATAAACGAGCAAATCATGTTGGCAAGCCCAAAGGCACATAGATGGAAACTACTTACCGGAACAAATAAGCTGTCTGAAGTCATGCAGCCGAGATGCTACCAAGAGTGGATGGCGCCGTCAGGTTAAGTGATGTTTGTTCCGCTTCAAAAAAGTAAACAAGTTTCATCTGAATAAGGATGACTGGGAGATGTTGATGCATGTAAAAGTGTGTAAAAGGGGAATTTTGATTGCCACAGGAGACTCACCTAGCGTGCTGGAGTGAACTTCTTGAGGCACAGTCTGAAGTTTTCTGGTGTAAAGTCCAGGAGGCGGTATCCGCCGTTCTGGTAGATTGGCGTTGTCAAAGTGCTGTGTGGTTGTGGAAGGCAATCGAAAGAAAACAGAGAGAGGAAAGAACACTAGTCTGCAGTCATGATAAGAGTTTATGTCCCAATGGAAGATGGCCGGACTGAAGTGTATTGTACAGCTGTGAAATGAGTGTAGAGAGGAAAAGTCTGGGTAATTGTGACACTACACGCAATGTACTGTAGAACATGTCAAAGTCTTATGAAAAACAGGTGATTGTTCGTCTGAATAAGTATGCTAACTACTAGGGACATTCCATAGACAAAAGCTTAGAACAGGCTGGTCCATTGTAAATATTCATTTAAACCAGTCTTGCGAGTTTGAAGTCTGTACATCCATTGCTGTTCTAATTTCAACAGACATGCAGTCATGTTATAGTTGGTGAAGTCCGGATCGAGGCTATCAATGATGAACCAATGAAGGTCGTCTTCAGTGTGATTGTGTGTCAGACAGTGTCTAAGATGCAAGTAGATGCTGTCTGGGTTTGAGAGCACATAGAGAGTAATTTACAAGGGAACGTGAATGTAGATCACGTTCTTTGATTTACATGTTATAAATAGTTTGGAGGAACAGTTTATGTTGTGAGTCACTCATGTGGTACTTTTCGTGGTGAAGTGGCAAGCTGTATAATGGCCACAGGGATGATGCGCTGTGGGATGTGGTGTGGTTAGGCCTATGGTGTCTTCAATTGTTCTGCTGGTTGGGTCATTTTTATGGCGCGCATTGACCAGTTTGTCTTTAAGTTTGGTCCCTCGTTTGAGGCCAAAGATTCGCTTTGAGCTTGCCAATGAGGGCCAAACTGGACCAGTATTGTCTAATTAGTTATCTAAGTTTTGGTGTGTTTCTTGAGTAGGTTGTCACACATGCACTAATACATTCTGTTGCCTTCGTTTTGAGACGAGTTGGGTGACCACAGTCTGTAAATGTTTCATGCATTGGGCCTCATCACAACACTGGCGGTAGCCGTGCCAGTGCCGCCGGAGTTGCATTTTTTCCGGTGCTGAGAAATGGGCAATTGCCGGGTCATTATGGCCTTGCCGGACTCGGGATTATCCCATTCCTAAGCACCGGAAGAAAAATCTTCCCCATTCCCATTGAGCCCGATAGGGCTCAATGGGATTGGGGAAGCTGGATGCACAGGTACCATTATGAACGGTGCCTGTGCATCCGAAATGCTGTGCTCACGGGTGCCTTTCATTCCTCCAGGTCAGACCTGGCAGAATGAAAGGCGGCCGCGGGCACAACTCAGAGTTTGCCGGTCTGGATACAATGGTACCAGTAAGCTTACCGGTGCCGTTGTATTCGGACCAGCAAACTCGTAATGAGGCCCATTATGTTGCTGTGGTAAATATAGTCAGATTCCCTGGTGCAATTGCGGCAAAGTGGAATGTTGACTGGAGCATTGGAGGATGATATTCTTGTCTGGGTTTTTTATACAATGTAGTATGAAGTTTGTCTGATTCATGTTTTATCAAGGCCAAAAACACAATTTTGGTGGTACTGAAATATATGGTGAATGTTACATTTGGGTTGAGTCTATTGAGCCAACATAGAACATTTTGAAGTGAGTCTGTTGTTCCTTGTCAGATCAAAGACACATCATCGATGTATCTCTTCCAGTAGATGAGATTGGAAGAATACTGGTGGTCTGAGTAAATATGTTGGTCTTCAAAATGAGCCATGTATACATTTGTGATGCTGTGGTAAAAGCTGTCCTCATAGCGTGCCATGGCTATGTAAGTGCCTTTTCTTACCAAATAGGAAGACGAGTGCCACTTAAGTAATTTGATCACGAAGTGTGTCAGTATATCATGGGGCAAGAGGCACTTGTTCAGCAAATACTCAGTCACTTCAATGGCCTGGTTTGGAAAAGTTACTCAAATGCGCCAACCGTATTCAAAGAATATGTTCAAGGTGAGTCAATTCAATTTTGTTTTTATTTTGCACAATAGATTAAAGAACATTCAAACAAAAATTGTACAAATTTTGTGTTTGCTTCACATCATTTCAATCCTTGATACAACTTGATATTAGCTGTTAGCTCCACACCTATAGTTTAGTAGCTTCTTCAAGAAAAATTATTTTTGTTAATCTGATTATCTGTGCCCAACTATATCTCTCTCAACACATGTTTCCCCATTGTTGCTAACAATGGTTCATCAGGAGAGGAAGTGTATTTGCTAAAAGAAAGAAAAAAACTAAATTTCATTTAGAATAATGCTAAATTAAACATATTAAATTTTGCTGTTAATTTTTATATACCCCAAAATGCCTTTTTTATGTAATGACTCACCTAGCAGCCACACAGTTTTGGGATAAACTCATGATGACAACCTAGTACAATCACTTCGAAGTGCACATTTAGTTTACCTTGTTTTACAGCCAAAATTAGCGGTCGCCAAGGGAACACTTCTTTACTCAAGGCTGGAAAGGTTTTTTTCCACATCAACGGCCTGGTCCTGCGGGATGTTGGTATAGAGGGCATTTGTGTGAAAAGTGATGAGTATTTGTGATTTCAAATCAGCCGAGTGGTGTTCAAGAAGTTGAATGATATCTCTGCTATCTTTAAGGAATGTTTTGGATGAAAAAGTAAGGGGCTGTAAAAGGAAATCTACATATTTACCAACTGGTTCTAAAATAGAACCACACAGTGGCACAACAGGATGACCAGGAGGGTTGGTTGTGCTCTTATGGATTTAAGGTGGTGCGTCGAATTTTGGGCTGCAGATATCTCAGGGAGAGAAGAAGCGAGCTTCCTGAAGGGTAAAAAATCCTTCTAGGATACCATTTTTGCAGAGATCTTGGCTGTCCGAGTGATCATAAGCAAAAAAGACACAACATCCTGAGGCTCTCCTGTAACCAAGTGGCCATCAGTGAACAGGAACAAAATGCAATGTGCTACTGCCACCCAGCAGCCTGACCTAGAAACGTTGTACAATCCTGCTCTTGTGAAAGAGGAGTCTGAGACCCCACAGGTGCTGAGTTACCTGACCTAAGTAATCTACCGCTGCTGGAATAATTGCTCAGGGAAGGTGAACCAGAACTGGAAGGAATTTATCGGGACATGGAGAGTCTCCCAGGTTCAACAGTCCGTCCAAGGATCTGGGCAGGCATGAATTGTCAGAGGGTAAATGGGAAATCCCTAGAAAACACAGGGACGGGTTCCTGAACATTGTGCCAGATATCTT
This sequence comes from Ambystoma mexicanum, assembly GCF_040938575.1. NCBI lineage: Eukaryota > Metazoa > Chordata > Amphibia > Caudata > Ambystomatidae > Ambystoma > Ambystoma mexicanum. Next base: position 979,792,018 of record NC_090930.1, on the reverse strand, counting down.
CAGTCAAATGAATACCAAAGGCTTGTGATACTTCTGAGCCAGAGGCCTAGCCTCCCACAGTCATCTCATGAAGTATCCATGGCAGGCCATCTTAGAGTAAGGAAAACTTTGCAGAGGTTAGTTTCTCATTTCTACTGGCCCAGCATTGGGAGTCCAGGAAGAGAGTCATGTCTGACTTGCCATATTGTTCAGTGGAAGGGGTAAAACTCTTTCCACAGCTGACATCCAAGCAGAAAGAGTACTGTTCAGCTTTGCTTTAGCAGTTGACCTCCTCATTCTGCCTGACTCTCTGTCTAACACTAGCATGACATAGAAACTGGAGACTGCATGCCTCTCAAATGTAAATGTTACATGGTGTGAGATAAAGTCTGGAATGAATTACCAAAATGTTGGAACAAGGGTTATCAAAACGTTCAATAGTTCTTGACCAGGTACTGTCGTTTAGGCCCCTAAAACGGGGACCACCAACTGGAGATTTTTCACGGACTACACGTGTCTTAGTACTGTTCCGAAGACACACGCACACCATTTAACACCAGCTGTTGAGTTTATGGATAAGTTAGGGACAATTAATTTGCTTAGTACCATTGACCTGTCCATGGGTCATTGAAAGATTGCCTTAACCTAAGATGTTAGTAAAGAAATAATTATCTACCCCAGAGGGTTTTAATCCCGTTAGATCCATGGCCTTTGGCCAGAAAAATGAACCCGGAGTTTTCCAGAGGCCAGCAAACAATGCCCACCTAGGACTTGAGAGTTATGCCACCTGCTGACACCACGACAAATATGTGAATCCCTGTAACTTTTCACTCCATGGTTAAAAAATATCTTTGTGTAGACTGGGCAACATAACTCTAAAAGCCGCTTGAGTGAGAGTTGCATTTTTCCCGCCTTGAATAAATCCTAGCTTTGCAGTGAAGCTTTTACAGGGAGTTTTGCAAAAAGGACGCTACACACATTTTAAAAGGTAGCCTTAATGCAGCGAGCTGCATAGTTATTCATAATTCCCCCCCCCCCGTTCTGCATTCAGTTCCCTCACTGAAAATATGTTCCCCTGAAGGTAAGCACCAGAACTATGGCAGGCAATGAACAATGTTCATTTAAGTAGGTTAATCGTTTGCTTTGAAAATATATTTCTGAACGAATACTAATGGACATTAAAATCAATAGTAGAAATGCTTTCTATTTATGTTCAATCTGATGCTGCTGTAAAACAGTCTTTGTGATCAGTTTTACTCTTGGGTGTAGTTATTTAGCTCATTTCTAAGCGTTCTGTTATAAATACTATTTCATGGACATATCATTTCCTATCCATTTATGTGGCATTATATGCGCTGTCTAAGGTTTCCAGCTGACTGGCTACAGCCATGTATTTCCCACGAGTAACACACGCAAGAAACCTCTTATTTTAAGTAATAAATAATTTCTCTAGGCATGGTCATTTTCTTTGCCATTCTTATACATCCAACCTACAAACATGCCCAACACAGATTTACATCATAATCTCGAACGGAAAATGCATGTCAGCGATCATACATGTTTGTGCTGCTCTCTGGTGATGTGTATTTTCTTTGAACACGCGAGTTTTATACTGCACTGTGCACTTATGCCGAGCCTTATATTCAATGTCAAGTTCTAGACCTTATTATACAATAATTATTTTATTCCCGTGAACGGTAGCTCTAAAATTCAATTAATGGGAAATAATGCTTATTTCATCTTTGATATGTGATCGGTGGTGAGTCACACACACAATCCAGCCCAGTTTATCAAGCCATTCAGAGATCCACCGAGCTGATTGATTGAATGCCATTGCATATGCGATCTGTCTGGGCAGACCTGCATTGGGGTAGTCTGTTGTATTCTTTCAGCAGTAGTAGGACTTTCCATGGCGGCTTATCTATATGGCTTATCTATATATATATATATAGTGTCCCTTCCGTATGAGTGTACTCTGAATGCCTGCAGGATGACTGACGGCTGAGAGGGCTCAGGGATCCAGGAACACTGCAAGCCCCATTTCCGGTGTAGGAAAAAAGTGGGGGTAATTCCATTACTACCACTTTTTCGGTGGTAACGAAATTACAGCAGTTTTTCCCACACGGCCAAATCAACATTTTTGGCGGATTTACCACCGGCGGAATTATCGTGTGCTAAATCCACTGATTTTTTAATGAAAAGTGGCGGATTGACCTCTAGCTTGTTGCTGGAGGTAAATCCTTCACTTTATCTGAAAAAATCAACAGATTTCCTGCATGGTAATTCCGCTAGCAGTAAATCTGTTGTAAAATTCTCATGGAGGCCTCTGAGTTACAACCACTTGTAATCACATGGTAACCCCGTGGGGTGAAGTAGTGGTAATGGTAATCGAATTTGGTGGTAATTCGGTCGAATTACCCCCAAACTCGTGTATTGTCACAGATGGCCCAAAGAACACACGAACTTTCGAAGACACTTAAAGTTTTTTTTATAGTTATAGGCCCTCTAAAGGCCATCCCGCTGTCTCTCGTCTAAGTCTCCCTCAGGGAACATTCTAGGTGGGCCCTGTTTTAAGGTCCCCAAGATGACTTAGGCTGTGGGTTTGGGGTGTCATTCAGACACTCAGTTCCCCTTGCTCTTACATGCTCAACGATTCTTCTCCCTAAATCTAGCTGTCACTCTCCCTTCTCTCCTCCTCCTCTCCTTCATCACACACCACCCAATGCCTTTCCTCTGACTCTTGCTCTTCTGTCCCTCTGATGTTCTTTTCTCTACTGCCTACCTCCATCCTCTGATCTTACTCCTTACTCCTCTCTCCTCTCTTCTCTTTACTTTGCTTCTACTTCTACTACTACTCCCTTTTCCACACTACTTCTACTCCCCTGGCTACACTACTATACCCCTCTGCACACTACTACTCCATCCACCACACTACAACTCCCTCCTCCACACTACTACTACTCCCCACTTCACGCTACTATTCCCTCATCCACACCAATACTACCTCATGCGCACTGTTTCAACTCCCTCCTCCACACTACTACTAGTCCCCACTCCACGCTACTATTCCCTCATTCACACTTATGCTACCTCATCCACACTGCTGCAACTCCACCTTTCACACTCCTACTATGTCACCTACACCCCCTCTGTCAAACACCCTCCTGTCATGTTCCAGTCACCTTTCTTTCACTCTCTACACACCCACTAATATTCTCATTCACACACTATTGATGCTCACTTAAGTTGCAGTACCACTCTCTCTCATCAACCAATACCTCACCCTTGCACACTCCTCGCACAAGTCGCCTCCATGCCCTTCTGCTAAGGGAACACTCCTCTGCCTGGTATCCTGGTCTCCCCGCTACTCCCTTGACCTCACCCAAACAGCCCACACCTTCCTGTTTCCTGTCCTCCCTTTGACTCCCTCTTCTCCCTTCATTGGCTATCACCCTCTTCGGGTTCCCCGAGCCAACTGCTGACTTCCCTTTTCCCCAGGGAGGCGTTATAATCATCAAAACATTTAAAAGGGGGCCTAAGCCCCACCCCTTTTTTGTAACAAGGTCTGTCAGTCTCCCACAATTACGGTCTGCTGAAGTCCATGTCCCAGTCCGGGTAAGGTGCTCCCAGCAGCGAAACGCTGGTTCGCTGAGGATAAAAACTCACAGCTGCCATGTAGGTGAGTGAAATGTTCTTGCGCAGGTTAACCCTTATGGGCACTCCATGCCCCGTCTTGCACCAGCATGGCATTGCTGTGACCAGATCTCTCTGCACGGGTGGAATTGGTTGCCTCTCAGTGCATTGCAGAATTGGGAATGCTTTTTCTCTGCCCGGCTTTTTGGTGGTTGCGCTCCTGTCATGGCTGATGAACTCATCATTTCTAGGAAACAAAGAGAAAGACATTGGGCCACATTATATGTTTGGTGGTATCCCGCTGGTAAATCTGGCTGGATACCACCAAACGGTATTACCGTTACCAGCACTTGGTCTGGCGGATTTACCGCTAGATTGCAAGTGCCGGTAAGGGTGATAAATCCCCATTCCATGGAGTCCCATATAGGAAATATGGGCAAGAGATAATACGAAAATCTGACTTCGTTCTGTGTGCGACATTAAAGGCTACTCCTTTCGGATAAAATATTTTCCTGTCAACCACCAGGGCCTTCACATCAGAGACCCTCCTGCAAGCTATGAAACACAGAAGCATGGCTAGTTTCCCTGGAAGCTGCGAACGTGAAAGATCTCTATTCTCCGGCCAAGATAGGAATAGTCGGAAAACTGACTGTTCTTCCCAGAGGGCCGAATACTTGGGTTTTGGAGGCTTGCACACCTTAATTCTTTTCAATAGACGCAAGATCACTCGGTGTTCCCCTACTGGTTTGTCATCTACCCTTCAATCCCCTGCTGATATAGCGGACCTGTATACCCCTATCGTCCTATAGGTGCAGCCTTCTGCAAATTTAACACCTGTACTACAGGGGCTGAAACGGGATCCACAGTAACTCTTGTGCAAAATGCAAAATGCAATCCACACCATAGCTCCTGATGGCGGAAGGCACCCAGGAGCCTCTAATACACTCGGCAGCGAGTTAAGAAATGCCTGGCAGCTGCCATCTCTGCCCGAAACCCTGCATGCCATCAGCTGCAGCGTGCCTCCGACAACTGGTGGATGAAGCTGTCCGTCTGGGCCCCGGAGTATGTCGACTCTGTGAGGAATCACTCTTCGGAAATCCATAGAAAGTTCCATCACTACTGGAAACTGTTCCCTGCATCCCTTTGCTAATACTCTCCTCAGTATGACGAATGGCAGGAAGGCGTAGTATACTGCCACCCCCCCATTGGTGTAAAAAGGCATCCGTCCCTGCTGCTGCTGGGTCTATCCTCCAGCTGAAAAACTTGGGAATCTGCGCGTTCAGCCTGGATGCGAATAGGTCGGTGTCTAGGGGACCCCCAAATCTGTTGAAATCGCCCAAAGACGTCTGATGGGAGTCTCCAGTCACTGGAGTCTACCCAATATCGCGAATTCCAGTCCGCCACCATATTCCGGGCCCCTGGTAAGTATTCTGCTGATACTGATATTTGTTGACGCAGACAGTGATGCCAAAAATCCTTCGCTAGTTCGGCCAACATCCTGGAAGATGTCCCTCCTAGCTTGTTGACATATAGTACTGCCGAAATGTTGTCCATCTTGAGCAGGACGCAGCACTTTACTCGGTCTTTGTTGAAGGCCTGTACCGCGAACGAGCCTGCTAAGAGTTCCAAACAGTTTATGTGGAGGAGCAACTCCTCCTCGGACCATTTCCCTCATGTCTCTAAGGAGCCACATCCCCAAATAAAAGCACCTTTGCGTTTCCATGCCTGCCTCATAAAGGCTAAATCACTGAGCTTGTTGTCGATTTTCAGCAATACGCCTCTCCTTCTTTCTGCTGAGAGAGCGCAGTTGGCGTTCCCTAATAGGCAAACCATCCGCTGAGCCCAACTTCCCAGGGTGGCCACGTCTACTGGCGTGCCTGTATCTACAGCCTTTTCAGCTAAATCCATTATTTTTGCGAGCTGGCCCACCCCGTCCATGACCTTGTCCTGACAACCCCGCCACGCTCTGTCTACTCCTTTTCTTATGCCTTTTGATGCCCTTGTGACGAATGCCACCATCTTCTGGTCTAATTCAGGGGTGTCTGCTATTTTCCCTGGTAGCAGTGGTCATGGGGCATTCCGCCCTCATCTTAGCCCGGACCTCTCTGTCTAGATATGATATGATAGGTTATTTATATGCGCTTAATACCCAGAGCTTTCTAAGCGTGGACCCAGGGATCAAACCTGTGTTGATCCGTGTCGTCTTGTTTTCAAGTCGAGCACGCTGCGCTGAGCTATCCTCCTGGGACAGATCTTCACAAGTGCTGTGTCATATATTGTGCACTCTGGGCGATGGCATCCATTCGGAGGATCTCGGATGCGCTATTGCCTCTTGATCAAACATGTCTAGAAGGCTCTCCTCTTCCTCTTCTCGAGGATTGTTTCCACTCTTGAGCCGAGGCATCACCACCTCTTTCCCGCCTTCATCATCTGACGAGTAGCCGGCATCCTCCTCCTCCCCTTCATTATCCACCCATGGGGTTGGGGGTCGAGAGCCCGCCACTGCCGCCCTCATCAGAAAGGCTTTTTTCAGCCTGCTTAATGTGTCGGCTGGCTCTTGGGGCATTGGTTCTACCCCTTCTTCCGTGCTTGGGGGCGTCAAAGAGGTAGACATCTTCCGAGCCTTTTTACAGCCCTGCTCAACCCCTTATCTGGGGTGTCCTCCTGATGTTCCCTTGCCCGGGCTCAGTGCCCTCTTTTTTCTGGACTGTTCCATTTCCGCCTTCTGCTTATTCAGCATGCTCTGCAGGCTGTCCAGTCTTTGTGCCAGGTGCATCATACCCTCTGCAACTGCCTGCGATAAAGAGTCTCCAAGAACCCTTTTGAAACTTAGGGATAAATCTTCCTCCTCCACAGCAGGCTGCTCAGTCCCCATTCCTCTGAACTCCATTCTGGGGAGGTACTCTGGGATACTCTGGGCTGACTGTAATTTGCCATTATGCCAAAGAAGCTCTTATGAGCTGTTGGAGGGAACTCAGCTTTATGTAGCCCACTGTGTATGTATCCCAATTACTTTGAAATATAATCTGTTCTTGTTACTTTTTAATTTTTTTTTCAACCAATATCTGTGTACTGAAGCAGACTTTTTTTTCTTCAACTGTGGAGATTCGTATTGCGCAATGCAAGCTGGGAAGACTTTCCTTCCCTGGCGGCTCTTGCAGGGTCCTAAAGCCTGCTGCCGCCGCACAAAGAGCGCATACGAATCACTGCACTAAAGAGGAGGCAGGCTGGCTGCCTAACGCGGGTGCAATCACCCGTGGCTCTGGCCCAGACCTCTGCTGCCCGAACTGAAATGAAGCGAAGCCCTGCGCTCACACCTGCAAGCTTCGTGCAGTTAACTAAGTAAGCTTCTTTGTCCTTTAGACACGTTCCGTCTAAGCATTCCGATAACTATTCACATATATCAAACTTCTACAACACCATGCCATACACGCATATTATGAGAGAAGTACTTAGCTCTGAAAGCAGCAACAAAGAAAGAGGAGATGTGCTTTCAGAGAGTGCTTCATGTAGACTGAGACAGAGCCTGGTTGGAGGGAGAGAGACAGGCTAGGAATATATGGAAGCAAGGAGTTATAGGGATTGGTAGTTCTTGGAAAACGTTTTAACCTGGAGGAAAACTACCCCTCCCCCCCTTTTTTGGTTGTAAGCCTTCAGTAAGGCTCAGAGACAGACAAAAAACGTGTGTTAAGTTTGAAAGCAGTTACAAATGTTTGAATTTGCTAAATTGCTGTGAGAGCAGTAATAAAGGAAGTTAAAGCATAATGCCACTCCTGTCTCGCCATAGAATAATAAATCTTCAATTATATACAAAAATGGCCAAAACCTTAAGAAACCTACTTTCACCTAGTTTCTTAGAGAATATAAACTTAGAACAAATGAGTCTAACATGAATTTCAAAACCTCCTATAGGCTTGTTTAAATGTGGCACATGCAGTCTCTGTAAATATACAAGTAATAATATACAAGAATACTTGTAAAGATAGTAAAAGAAAAGAAAAAAAATCACACAATTCTCTAATAGTAATTATGTTGCATACGTTATAACTTGTATTTGCATGGAAAAATACATTGGAAGTACAATCAGACCACTCAAATGCAGAATATATGAACATCTAAGGTCCATTAAGATACAAGATGAGAAGTCACCTCTTGCTCAACATTGGAAACAGAGCATCCTATTAGAAAGCTTGAAAATTTGAGATTTTGTGGAATTGCCAGAGTGGAAGTTTCTAAGAACATCAGGCAACAGATAAAATCGTCTACAACTACATGCCATAAGAATCTTCCAATTTCGTAACACATTAAATGGTTTGAACAAAGGCCATGAGATACATTCTTTTCTGTAACAGCATACACATTATACACATTTTGTTGGTGAAGAAGGATGATTGTCTCAAGTTGGTGCAGCATCATTGAACATGTTTATGTTGTGATCACGATTTACCTTAACACTAGAGGATGCTGCCTTTGCGCGAAGGTGGCGTCCGGTTCCCTGGGCAGCCACCACAACCCAGGAGTTGAAACTGGTTCTTGGCTCTGCCCTTCCAGCTGATGATTTATTGGAGTCTACGATGGTGAAAGCGAGAATCACAAACACAATTGATCTCGTTATCAAGCGATGAGTCAAAAGGTAGAGGTGGAGGTGTTTTTTTTTTGTTTGTTCGTAAGTCTGTAGTTTCAACATATGTTTTCAGGGAGATGCATGAAACACCGAATGGATCTTCTTCCAGCTCGTAGGCAAGTATAACTTAAACGCCACAGAACTGATGACTTTCTTGATCTTGAATGGTTCATAATATCTGGGACAAAGCTTGGAAGATAGTAAGCCAGCTGGTAAGTGTCAGGACAACCATACTTGATTTCCTATCTTGTAGTCTGGCACCTCTGAACGTTTATGATCAGCGAATCGTTTGGTAGATTCTTGGGCCCTCAGTAAATTTTCGAAGGTGATTCTTTTGTGTTTGCTGCAAAGATGGAGTAGTTTCTTCGACTGAAGGTACATTTGTGCTGTGATTGGTAGGCAGTGGTAACCAACAAGGGTGGGACCCATAGGTGCAATAAAAAAGACTCATGCCCGATGAAACATGGTAGGAATTGTAAGAAAATTCAGCTATGGGAAGCAAAGTAGCCCAATTGTCACAGTTAGCAGAAGCATAACATTAGAGGTACTGTTTGATTGTTTGATTAGTCCTTTCCGTCAACCCATTGGTCTTCAGGATGATATCCTCAGGACAGCAAATGATGGATTTCCAAAGCCTTACAAAAGGCAGACCAGAATCTGGAGGAATATTGGGTACCTCTATCATGAAATTATTTTGTGTAGAATTCCATGAAGACGAAAAATGTCTGTAATAGAGACATGACTAATTTCTTTAGCAGTGGGCGGTTTTTTGAGTAGCACAAAATAAGCCAGCTTGGAAAAAACATCCATGGTCACCATGATTATAGCATAACCATTGGAAAGAGGAAGGCCCACCATCAAATCAGTGGAGACAGTATGCCAAGGGGTAGATGGGAGTTCAGGTTGGCTAAGTTTAACAATTGGTTTACCATGAGCATACTTGGACTGAGTGCATGTAGGACAAGGCTTGACATAGCGTTCAATGTCCTTCTTGAGAGATGGCCACCAAAAGTGTCTTTTTACCAATTCTTTAGTAGTACATACTCCTCAATGCCCAGAAATCTGGGACTCATGACATACTTCTAAGCTTTCCATCAGTTGATCTTTGGTAGGAAGGAACAATTGTTGGCCATGAAACAAGAATTCTGAGATTTCTTAAGTTTGGTAGATGTCAAACTACACACCTAAGGATGTTGGTGTAAAGCTTCTTTAATACGTTGAACAAAGGTGTCAACCGTAGCGGTAAAGGCTTTCTCTGTAAACATTGTTGGTTTACAGGACCGTAGACTCCAGGACAGAGCATCCGCAAGAATGTTTTTAGTACCAGGAATATGAGTAAAAAGTAGATCGTAATGATGAAAAGAATTAGCCTCTTGAGCCTGACGGCTGTTTCGGCATTCAAACTCTTGTAGGTATTGGAGATTCCAATGATTTGTGCGGACCAATGTGGGAAAACGAGAATCCATCAAGATGTGACACCAATCTCTGCATGCAAGTTTATTAGCAAGGAGTTCTTTCTCTAGGATTGAGTAGTTATTTTCTGCTGGTGATAGTATTTTGGAATAATATGCCACTGGGTGATCTTGGTCATCCCTTTGAACTTGTTTCAATACGGCTCCTACCGCATGATCCAAAGCATCAGTCTCCAATATGAAGGCTCTATCTGTGTTAGGCTGGCAAAGGATGAAGCGGAGGTCAAGCATCTCTTCAGCTGTTGAAAGTCTTCATCAGTCTCATTAGATCATAAAATGCAGACTAGGTGTTAGGGGTATGACGATACAGGAAAAAGATGGTATGAATTTCCAATAAAGGTTTGCTAAACCCAAAAATCTCTGTACTTGTAAAAAACCTGCATAGTTGTGCGGCAAGGAGAATAGTCCAGGGTAGTAGCTGAATCCAAGTCGAAGAACCAAACGAATGACCAGCAGAGCAATGGTGCACTACACCAAGCAGCAGAAGAGGAAGGGCCAAGGCAAGGGAAAGAAGCAGGCGATCAGCATGGAAGGAAGTTTGAGAACAGTCGGCAATAGGCAAACAGGAACACCGAGGGAACCAAAGGGGAATTAGGAAAGAAGAAAACAAAGTGTCCTGCAATAGAGTAATATTGCGACGCGGTGCTCTGCAGTGTGTTCATATACATATAGAACTTCAGACTCTTCCGGACTTCCAGGCGGGTGACGTCATGGCACAGCGAAGTGTGCTAACGTGACATAGACCTCCATGTTAGTATGGTAGGAAGTGGCGTCAGCATCACCATAGCTACCATGATGGGAAGCCAGTGCTCCGGTGGAGCATCAGGAAATCTTCTGATCAAATACTTATTATAAGGACGTAATAATACCAAGTATAAACAAAGTAGAGATAAATGAGTAACATGTTGTGCCAGCGAGAAGGTTAGGTACATTATAGAGTAGTATGTAAATACTTCTAACTATTTTAGACGATTTCAAATATGGTACTCTGGTAATGGGCTATATTGAATCATAAAAATTATGATTACCCCGAGGCTTTCCCTATACGAAGCAATTCTACCCAGCAAATATTGAAACATCTAATCTCTTTCCTGTCAAGGGTTTGATTTCCCAATAGATCCTTACTGACCAAAGCACCAGTTTTATGAGTGAAGTCATGGCTGATGTGAACAAAGTCCTTCAAATTAAGACCCTCAAGCCATCTGTCTATCACCCACAGACTGATGGCTTGGTCGAACTATTTAACCAAGCCCTAAAAAGAATTCTAAAGAAATTGGTTGAGGCAGATAAGAAGAAGTGGGTCATGATGATACCCTGGGCCCTGTTTGCCATAAGAAAAGATTCCCAAAGCTCTCTGGGATTTTCACCCTTTAAACTCTTATATGGGATAGATCCCAAAGACGTACTAAACATGCTGAAAGAGACGTGGGAATAGAGGGCGGAAGCTATTTTGCATTATCTCAAACTGTGCAACGAATGAAGGAGCACATGGTGCTGGTAAGGGATATGGTAAACTCCAATCTAGCTAAGGTCCAAGAAAAACAGAAGTGCCATAATGATAGGAAAGCAACCCCTCACTCCTTTGCAGTAGGGCAGAGAGTCCTTGTTCTATTCCCCACTTATTAGGTTTGTTAAAGTGCCTATAATAGCCGAAAGTAGATGTCTGTTGAATGTGGACTATAAATGTGAAGACAATCAGATGAACAACAACAAGATTGTCATTCGGTTTGCCACCAAGCAATTTCTCAGGCAGTATCAAGATGAGTTGCTACCAAGTACACTGCAAAGGTTCTATGCAGATGTAAGGATGTGCTATGTGCAGTGTGCCACCTACATTAGAATAAAACGTCTATGGGAAGACCAAATAATAAAGAGTGAAAAGTTCTGTGACTGGCAACATTCAGTTTCCACTTCTAAGCAAATTTGCTAAGGCTCTTCTTATTCTACGTCACAGTAATGTAGACCCAGAGAGGGTTTTCAGCATGGTCAGAAAAAACAAGACTGAATTCCGTGAACTCTTGCATCCATTATTAAATGCAAAGTGACCATGTTGAGTGGGAAGCACTACTATGATATGAACTTTGCAAAGCCTTTGCCCAGGAAGGTGAAATCTGCACATACTGTGGAAATTCATGGCAACAAGTCATAATTTGCTTATCCTCACAGCTGAACAAGCATGGGAATCGGCACCATTGTTGCTGCCTCCATTTTTTAATTTGTCGTTCATTGATGAAAGATGTCGTTCATTGATGTTCCCAAGAATCACACACTTTTTAATCCTGGTGATATTGCATGTTCTTGGACAATCACATTTACTATATTCCAGTGTAAATCACAAACTGCAAATGTGTTTCTAATGGCAACTACTACAACCGAGTTTGCCTTTTTAACATTTGGCCGGGGCATGTGGGCAGAGCCTTGTGCCGTTGGGCTGAGTCTTGTGTTGCTATGTGCAGTGCATAAATCTCAGGGTTTTCAAATGTAGGCAGGTCTGGCCTCAGAAGGGAATCTGGATAACTCACACAAAGGGGCAGCAGTGTGGTAGTGAATGTACTACAGAGTAGAGGTAATAGCTCAGAGAAAGGGAAAATTCATACTTCCGACTTCGTTGACATGACCTCCAGTAGAGACCAATTTATGCAAATGAGGGCAGCAGAAGAGGAGGGAACGTCTGAAGGGATGAGCAGGAGGGAAACAGAGTCCCAGTTGTTGAGCAGTTCACCTTAAATCAAATGACTCACAGGGCAATCAGGAAAACATACAGAGTACAGCAGCAGTGTCGTACCAACAGACTGCGGGGACTTCTAGTAGCTCTGAGGTAGGGGAGAGTTTGTACTTCTCCCTAATTTACACAAACCTTCTGTAATAAACACTTCAGACAAGGGATGGTGGTAGAAGAGAAGGGGTACAGAGGAGAGGGGAAAATGCTAAAAGCAATGAATAAATACAGATATGTAACTAATTAGTCACAAGAAAACACAGTCTGTTCAAACCAATTCACACTAATTGGATTACAACAAACCTCAAAGGTATTCAAATATTGTATTCCTTGCTAAAACATGTTGTGCTGCGTTCTCTGTCTTGTGATGGCTAATTGCACGGTACTGCCTATCTCAGTTAACTTTCTCGTGCTAGTTTTCCCAGCACTTACCTTGGTTGATCACAGAAAATTCCGGGAATCCAACAGTTCAACTACCTTACCCATGTGTTACTATGTACCGGCCACACTCTTTATGATCCTTGACTCATGTACACTCATGCAACTGTTCTCCATCACTGCTGCCACGTTCAACCTTTAATGTCCACTGAATTTCACCCCTTCCCACCCAAAATGAGATGAGAGAAAGTGTTATGCAATGCTGTCAGTGCCACTGAGGTGAGTGTGGCTTATAGACAGTAAGTTAAGGGCAGGTTGCATTTGGTCTGCCAAAGACATCACTTTTATATGTAACACACACTTTGAGGTAAGTTGTACATTTGTAATGTGAGAAAGAAGAAACTACATTTGAAGAAATTAACTTTCAAATGTAAACGACGAACACTCAGTGTAATTGTGTACTGAAAATCACTACCTGCACGGTAAAGTGATTTGAGTCATACAATAAGAGGTGGTACATTTTTTAAGAATTGGCTGATATGCGATCAGATATAGTAAACCTTCAGAAGTCTTGCATTTCTAAACTGTATAGGAAACTAGTTGATGTTCCACAATTTGAATTTTTGGTCCTAATAGAATAGAATTCTAAAATCTCAGGGGTGACAATGCTTAAATGTATACATCTACAAATAAGTGATATCTGTGGTAGATGGGAAATAAAACCAAATCACAATTAATACTGAAACGCTTACGGCCCTAATCTGGCTGATTCCAGGTCATATAGGAAAACCTATCCAAATAATTTCAAAGGCCATGTATTACAGGTGGGGATTTAAATCTCTCTTTTCAGCACAATTAGAAAATCCATCAAAGAAATAGAATAAACACATATTTCCAATAATTCTGAGAGGCTTTAAAGGAAATCCTATTCGAGTTTAATTGAACTCATACCTGGAGAGAGATGAATCACCAAAAAACAGGAATGTACATTTTATTCCTCAAGTCATAAGCAATACTCCCATACAGGAGTCCTCGTGATAAGTAAAGACATGCAGACCGAAACAAGAGTAACTATAAAGATATGTATCACATCATGCAGATATTCATGTTGAAATTAATATAAATCAAAATTGGAAAACAAGTTTTAATAATAATAATGATTATACAAAAAAGGTAGCAGGCGCCCCTCTCCAGAACAAACATGGCATGATAACCTGTTCTGTGTTATTTTTTCTACTTTGAGAGTTTGCAACCATCGCTTTTTGCTCACTGTACTTTTCACAAAGGAGGAATATCAATTTGCATATCAGTCTTTGTCCCGCCCACAAGGGCAGTCCAGCACCAAAATGCCAGGCAAAACTCCTTTGAGCAAGAGCAACCCCTTACACGTGTTTCAGCCTTGTTGGGCCTCATCAGTGAGGTGGAGCTGTGCCTCTCTGAGCAGTGAGCAAGGGGTCCACGTCTGGGTTCCCCCAGGTTACTTAGGGTGACCAGCCCCAAGTTCCTTCCAAAAATACAAAAAAGGTTGCAGGCGCCCCTCTCTGGAATTAACATGGCATGATAACCTATTCTGTGGTTTTTTCCTACTTTGAGAGTACGCAGCCATCACTTTTTGCTCACTGTACTTTTCACAAAGGAGGAATATCCATTTGCATATCATTCTTTGTCCCACCCAGAGGACTCGCAGGACGAGAAGTGGATAGGCTCTGCCATTTCCCTGAGCCTGGGAGCCTCCAAAATTTGGTACCAGAAGAAGGGGCTGCTGGAGAGCGCGGAACCCCGAGGACGTGGTCCACGTGTGAGAACAAGAGCCAGAGGTGCTGGCGTGAATGAGAAGCTGTACAGTGAGTGAGTGAAGCTTGCACCAGTGGGTTTCCCTGCGTCTTGAGTAGAAGGGAAGCTGCGGGAACCATCAGACAACTTAAAGAAGGCTGGTGAGTGTCGGAGGGACAGTGAGTAACAGTCCTTGAAATCTAACAATTGAACACGTATTGAATACTGAACTATACAAAACATTAACTTTGAAACAAAGCAATATGTTTTGAATGCCAAACTATATGAAAACTTAACATTGAGTCAAGCAAAGTATTGAACATCAAACGTATTCATAGTTTTGCTGTGAAGCAAACACATTTACAATTGAAGCTGAATATCATTAAGCATATAAAACCACTTTGAACTCTGAACTGAAATTCAACCATAATGAATCTAAGTTGCACAATGAGTTACACTTAAGATACAAGTTGAATATATTAAAGGCTGAAGGAAGCTGGAATACTGAAGGATAAGAACTGAATGCAGTGTGGCAAATCTACAACTTGACAAGGGGTGTGTGATACATGGTTGCAGAGCAACGGGGCAACCAAGGAGAAGCCAGAGGAATAAAAGAGGGCCCTAAAGCCAAGAGGTCCATACAAGGGGGCAAGTGAAAGTGACTTGGTGCACAGGAGTGAGTTCCAAGAAACCTGCATATGGGCTAAGAAATCTAGGGATCCTGGTTGCGCAACCTTTTATGGGTGGACCGTGTGGTATGACCGCAGCACCTAGACCAGAGAACCCTGAATGGTGAAAAGTAAAGGACACCACAAAGTAAGCCCAACAAAACCACTGCAACACTTTAAAAGGCTCAGGCAATTGAAATGTTGGGGAAGGGAATCTTGAAAATTGAGGTATTACATTTGTTTTCTTGGGAATGAAGTCCCAAGATCCTTTTTGTTTGGATTGTGCAACATAAAGCTTGGGGAGGGAACCCCAAGGTTTAATTTGGAATCATGTCACATTGAACTGGAGAAGGTCAAATTTTGAGACATTTTGTTGAAGGAATTGTCATATGCTTGTGGAGAACTTTTACATACTTGGAGAAGGGGAGATGAAAGAAAGCTGTGAGCTGGAAGAAGCTCAGAACTTTAAGTTGAATACGGTTTCTTTTGACTTTGATATCCCTACACATTTAGTGGTTATATTTGTGAGAGCAAGGATAAGCTTTGGACACAGATGGACTATTAAGTTGAACTCTTTGACACAGACTTTCCTTAGTTTTTTTTTTCATATAGGGAAATCCCACCATACTGTCATGTTGTCACCCAGTCTAGTCCCGATGACTGTGAAACACCCCTTGTAAAGATTAGAATCAACATCTATGTATCATTGAGCATCTTGGTCATTTATAGACCTCCAATGGGCATGCCTCACTTTGAGGAAAAATTCCTCAACCTTTTTAACCTCATTACTAAGGCCAAGACTCCAGTGATTATTCTCAGAGATCTGAATCTCTGCGCTGAAAGGCTAGCTTCCTCCATTATTAATGCCCTCCACATCATCGATTTCACACAATGGGTGACAATTCTTACCCATACAGGAGGACATACACTTGACTGGGCTATACCTTGGCCAGCATAGTAGATCAGGATCATTCTGCCCTGCTGATGCCGTTGGATCCCTCTGGGGCCTTTGATCTGGTTGATCACTTCTTGTTGGTCACCAGACTAAGGGATCAGGCCCAGTGTTCAGATTTAGCAGCTCAATGGATCTCTTCTTTTCTCAGACAACGCCCTGTTAGATTGGTGATTGGTGAGGCAAGCTCATCACCCACCACACAAACATGCATCGTGCCATAGGGGTCATACATCACACCTACACTCTTTAATACCTATATTAGGCCCCTCCTCAGTCTCTTGGACAACCTGGGTGTACAGTATACCAACTATGCAGATGACACCCAGGTTGTCCTTGAGCTCACTGGGGATTATGCTGTGGACTCTGATGCTATAAATAAAGTGTATGATGCTGTACAGACGTGGATGGCGGACAACTCACTAGCTTTAAACAGATAAAAGAGAGTGGCTGATCGCAGCCTTAGGTCCCGGCCTGGAAAAACTGGATCCAACCTATGGCTTTTTCAGCATTGCTGGCAATTCCATCATTGTCTCTAAGAGTGTGAAGGCGCTATGCGTCTTTTTAGACGCTGAATTTACCATGAAAACACATGTCTCACAAACATGCGCTTCATGCGGTTACACAACAAAGCATCTAAGCCCGATTCGCCCCTTGATCTCGGCAAGTAACTGCTCTCTTCAAACCACTGCGCTGGTGAACTCAAAGCTAGACTATTGTAATAGTCTGCTGGCAGACACCATGCAAGCTAATCTCTAATCGCCCCACGTATCTCAAAACTTTGCTGTCCATGTTATTTATGGTCTGTCTAGATGGAATCATGTTTCCGATGCCAGAAGAGAACTTCACTGGCATGCCATCGAACACTGCATTACCCATACGATCCTAACTCTCCCTTATAAATGGTGGACCAACACAAGCTCTAAATACTTCAAGGATCGGATCAAGGTGAACAAATCGGTACGCCACTTGCACTCCCAGGACAATTCTAAACTGTTTCAACCGAGATACAGGCTCGTCAGGCGTGACGGCCCTGCTTTTCATGTCCAGCCCTCCTTGCATGGAATGCGCTACCAGGTTCCATAAGATCAGCAGGTACTCTTAGTGTCTTTAGAAAAGCACCACCTTTTGAACCTGAAACCTGGCTGATTTGGTATTCTATCCTAGCAGCTTCCCCTCCCAGGGTTGACCCTTTTACGTCATATTTTTGTTTTGTGTTTTTTTATGTGCGTCCGGAGGCCCATGGGCATGTGGCGCTCTATACAAATTAAATAATATTTTTAATAATAATAATAGCATAGGGCAAGTTAGGCTTTCAACCATCCTGACATTTGAGTTGATAAACATCTTTTGTTTGAATTTTAAGTCTGTTGTCTGTGTCCTTCTTCATGTTGCCTCCATAGTGCTTAAATCAAGCAGGAAAGATCTACTGTGGGAGGCTAAATAGGCTGAGAAAGGCGTTGCAGGTATAATGATCAACTCCCTCGGCTGTCGCCTTTGGAATTGGTTCCCAATCTTAATTTGTCTCTGTTCTACCATGCAAAGCTTTAAGACTAGATTAAAAAAAGCATCTGGTCTCGTCTTTTTTTATTCCATGAATTGCTCAGATATATAGAACACTGCTGATTGGAGGAGGCCTGAACTGTTTCTGTGTTTAATATAATTTTAGGTTGATTATGTTTTAAATCTAATGTACGTGATTGTGTTTGTATTTATGTAGCACCTTGAAACTGGTTTCGCTGGCAATAATTGCGCTTAGTAAATATTGATCTATCTATCTATCTATCTATCTATCTATCTATCTATCTATCTATCTATCTATCTATCTATCTATCTATCTTTTGCTTACAAACTTACCTGGTGTTAAAAACACTTCTTTAACAAACAGCATATGCAAATAACAACCAACTGCAAATGCGTAATGTACATCAACCAATCAACATGCAGAAAGACTCTGCCGTACTTACGTTACCACAAACGCACGTGCAATTTATGCTTTAGAGAAGACAATGCCCAAACGTGCAACTTATTCGACAACTTCAATTGAAGACATTGGTCAGTGCGGAGGCAAAGTAAGTGCCCTTTACAAAGATATAAATAAGGCACTAACATATACATAATATCACCATATCACCATATACAAATATTAAAAATTTCAATTTTGGAATTTTCAATTGGACTCTTTTTTAAAGGTTCTTATTCAATTTGGAGGTAAGGGACGGCTTAAAGGGGTGATGTGGAGGCCGTCAAAAACATTTGATTTCCATTTTCACAAATGTAAATAATTTCAATTTTACACAATTACATCAAAAAACACAATTAGAACAAAAAATTAAATATTTCAATAAAATACCTTTTAAGACATAATACTCTCAAGAATTCAATAATAATACTAAATATTGTACTTATAAGTTCACAACATATATTATTTTAATATTAATTATTAGTTACGAGTACATTTCCTCAAATTCTGGTGATTTTCATAATGATACCCAGAAAAAATATTCTTCTATAACTTAAGAGCCTTTAATTGGCATTTTTCTAAAAGCCATTATACATAACTAAACTGCACCTGGGCGAAGTACCGAGAAGTACCGCTTTGCCGCTCTACCTGCTGGTTTCTAATCTTGTTTGGAACTGTACTGCTGAGCAACACAGTATTTTCCTCTTCACGGCTTCAAGATCTTCATTACCTTGGTGTACAATTGTGGATTGAATCTAAGTTTCTTTTCTTTTTCATTTTACAGCTCAAGGAAGCCTTTAATAAGGCTGTTACTACTTAAATATTAGACTCTGCCCCTTTTTTTGGCGTGAACATATATAATCTGGCACGCACTCGAAGTACCGAGAAGTACCGCTTTGCCGCTTCGCCGCGACGACGCGAGCGGTGCTGGCTTTTTCTTACTTAGTACTTTGCTTTGTACAGCTCAGATTGGCTGAGGTTTGTGCCTTTTGTTGTTATTTACGTTGTTGTTTGCTTTGAATTGCATTTGTCATACTTGCACTGTGAGTGCATATTGTAGTGCTTTAGCTCCTTAGCATAGTGTGAGAGGTTTCTCAAATGAAACAAAGCCGTTACACGCTGCAAACAGGCATGCCGCCTCCTTACTGTGAAAGCCAGGATGCAAACTGCAAACAGACTAAAGCTGTCCCCAGTGTCTCCACTCCACGACAAGTGTGCTCTACCCCGAATGCTCGCTTCAAAGCAAAGAAGCGGGTGATCCAACGCTCTACGGACATAAAAGATTCCGCTGTGCGTGATATATGGTTTTTCTATCCCGAGTTTGCTGTAAAACTACAGGCTTCAAAGAGCGATGTGGCTGCTTGTCAGTCCCATCCTAATATGGATATTAAGAGCAAGTCCACTCAGTGCACAATCACTAATGTCTCCCTTTCCGACAGTACTGTCTTGAGAGGAGACTCCATTGCCCCTATAGTCTTGGTTTCCCAGGATAAAAGCACAGCTGTTTCTGCAGTTTCTGATGACGTTGCAGTCATCGATTTACTGTCTCCAGGATCAAACTTCACTGTGCAGGAAACAATTGAAAACTTGTCCTTTTCGCCTAAGATGTTTACCAATACTGACCTCACGAAATCTAACATAACTTCCTCCTTTCTTGCTCCCACTCCCCGAAAATGTAATACCACGGAAAGTCGTCCAAATACTCAAAGCATTCCAAAAGTAGTCGAATTCACATTGGAAGCAATGAACCTTACAATGAAAACCATTACTCAACTCTTCAATACGTTAAATATGAAATTAGATGCTCAAAGTGCACAACTAATTTCCGTTATTGCTGGGCAATCGAAGCAAGACCTACTCTTGGAACAAAAGGGTTTTCATTCAGTTGAGCCAACTTCGCGCAAAATTATTCCTCTCCCATTAATTGATCGAAGCACATCTCCTATGAAATCCTTAACTTCAACCATCGCAATAAATACTTACTTTTCAACATTGGAAAAAGATTCTTTGGTCATGCTTCCGTTGGCCCCATGTTCGCTGCCGCAAACGAGTACAACGACTGCGGTAAATCCTGGTTTAATCTCTTCTCTTTTTTTTAACACACAAGAACACTTATTGGGGTCTACCTTTTCAGTGTGGAGACTGATCCTTATTTTGGTACCATTTAATGGGTGACCTCAGAGGATAGGTTTCACAGAAGATTCCTCATAATGTATGGGGGCTCCTGTCCTTAGGCATGGGGTGCATGGGGCTGTTGCCCATTTCAGAGACAATTGTGTTGTTTCATAAGAACTTGGGGCCACATTTCAGTGAGGAACTATTTTTTCTTTTTATTCGACCTTCATAAGAAGTGTGTGGTCCCCGAATTATAAATCACTCGGTGATTCTTCAAGAGTGAGGTTATCGTAGGAAAAATTTAAAAGCAACGAACTTCGTCCATAGTGCAGAGTTATATGGTGTTGTTCACAGGGTATCCCGGGTTGGTTTTTGAGATATCCTTAGTTAAAAAATGGTCGACCGGTTTCGATGAATTTAATTGATCATCTTCTTCAGGACCTTGATTTTGGCTTGTCTCTATGAGATCAGGGGTATGGGAGGGGCATAGACACCATCATCCCTTTTACCTAAGAGAAATCAAACCGAAATGGGTTTTAGATCTTGGGGTCACAGTGATTCTTGAAGTTTTATTCTATAGTACTTTCTATTGATTTTACACAATTAAATTGATATGCTAAAAATTTTTTTGACAGTCATTTGGCTATTTGGGCTAAAGTGGACATAGAAGGCATCTGGTGATTACCTTATATATATATAGACACTGACAGCCAGGTCTTTTTTGTATCATGCGTGTCTCCAGTCCTGCAAGACATTAACAAGGCGTATTTTAGAAGACAAAAAAGCCTGCATGAGACCTCGTGGTGCTGTATCATAAGTGAGTCGTAATACGATTATAGGGATGTCTGGCACCGTCTGTTTTGGGGTTGACAGACGGAGCGCTGGTGTGCGCTCATATCTCTGTATTTGCTTCCATTCGCACGTGCAGCTGTTGGTGTGGCGGTTCGCGGCACAGTGCGGGGAAACCATTTGTTCTAAGGAACGCCACTTTCTTGTGAAGAGGGGCCATCCCAGTCACATGCGCGTAGGCCATATGGGAATACATCTGCCCACATTCATGCGCGGTGAACAAGTCTACATACCTGTCCATAGAGCGTTGATATGCGCCCGAATGCTTGTAAAGATACCGATCGCGTGCGCGGCTGCTATCCCAATAACAGTTCGCGGTCGTGCGCGAGGGATCTTAATTCTAAAAGGGCCATGAGTGTCGACGCATGAATCGCGTTCGACTAGGAGATCACTCACCGTGTGTCACGAATGCTTGCTGGTGTCTGTGAGACGCCGGAGGAGTTGTTCTGTTTTAGCAACCGTTGCCCGGCAACGGCGGCATTTATACGTTGGCCGTTTTCGCTGTTGATGATCCTCGTTTTTGGGGGCCATCTTAGAGTGACTAGAGTTACATTTAGGGGATATACATTTTTGCATAGGCGGTTTAGTAGCGGGCTGCAAAGATAGCTGGTGCAGCAACCTTATTTTCTTTTAACTCCTGTATTCATTACAGCAATCCTTTTTAAGACACAGTGGTCTCGTTCCCTTATTTGGTTTTTGAAAAAGGGGAAAAGGCAAAGATAATTTGTTATTCTAAGCAGTGTCCATATTTTATTTATACCACCTACATATGTATTCGCCTTCTGTCTTCATCACGGGTGCTGGGCAGGGGACTTGGGCATAATTGCGATTCCTTATTTGGGTAGCTTGGTGATTGTGTTATGTGTAAGGGGGGGGCGGGGCGGGGCCTCAGCAGAACTTGACTGCGGAGAGGAGGTTCCACATATGTAGGGGGTGTACATTATCATTTTTTTATCATTTTTCAGGTGTATCCCCAGTAGACGAAATCCCATGTGGAGTTTCTTGTCATGCTTCTTCATCTCTTTTTTGAACAATATCTTCATTTCATTAGAGCCAGGCTGTTCCACTGGATTTCTTCATTGAGTCCATTTTTCTCTGTATTGAGTCTAAAAATCCAGAGTTGTTCTCGTTTCAGGAGCATTTTTCCAAAATCCCCGCCCCTTCTGGGTGGAGTTAATTTTTCCAAGATGGTCCATGTGAAGTCTTCTTGTTTGTGACCTTTTTTCACGAAATGGTTCACAAGGGGGGCTGTCAATTTTTTTGTACGAATACATGATTTGTGTTCAATAAGTCTTGTTTTTACTTCTCTCGTTGTCATGCCTACGTATCGTAGGGTACATGGGCACGTGATGAGGTAAATTACCCCTTTGGATTTGCAATTGGTGAAACTCCTCTGTTGCCATGGTGTATGCATCCGATCTCGATGGATTTGCTACGTGTAGTTTGGGCGCACATTGAGCACCCTCCACATGGTGTGTGTCCCGTTGATTTGTTGGCTCCCCAGATTGTGTTCTCCGATTCATTGTTGCTTGGTTCTCTCATAGTGTGGACCAGACTATCCCTTAGGTTTCTGCGTCTTTTGATGGCAAAGGACGGTAGAGCCAAAGAGCTGGAGCCTGTGTTTAGGATGGGCCAAAGTTTTTTTATTTCTTTTTTGATGCGGTTGAACATGGGGGAATAACTCATTACTGCTGTTATTTCTTCTCTTTTTTCATCTTTTTTGTGTTGTTGGAGAGTAATTTCTCTCGGTATATTTCTTGCCCTTTTGCATGTGTCATTAATGATTCTTTTCAGATAGCCTCTTTTTTTCAGTTGTTTCTTGAGAGCTCCAGATTGTTCTTTGAAGTCTTCTAATCTTGTACATGTCCTGCGATATTGGAGAAATTGTCCAAATGGGAGGTTGTCCCTCAGGGCTTTTGGGTGATAGCTGTTGTATTGTAGTAATGAATTCCTATCAGTGTCTTTTTTATAGACCCGTGCCAACAGTTAATTTCCTTGGTTTGTGATATGGAGGTCCAGGAAGTGTGTCTCTGTCCTGTTGGCCTCAATGGTGAATCTCAGGTGTGCATTACAGTTGTTCAGCCACTGGTGGAAGGCTGTGAGTTCTTGTTCAGTCCCTTCAAATATCATGAGGACATCGTCGATGTACCTTTTCCAGACTTTTATTTTGTCCCTATAGGGGTTAGTGTCTTCATATACGAATTCCTTTTCAAAATGTTCAACATAGAGATTCGCCAAGCTAGGCGCAAAGATTGCGCCCATTGCTGTCCCAGAAATCTGCTGGAAGAATACGTTTTCCAGAATGAAAGAGTTTCTAGTTAGGGCTATTCTAGCAAGTTCTGTGATGAAGCCCACATGTCCTGGGGTTAGACTCTGGTCATTAATCAGGGTTCTTCTTACCATTTCCACTGTCTCCTGCTGGGGAATACTGGTATAGAGTGCCTCGATGTCCATTGTTACTAGCCATTGGTTGGTTCCATCAAAAGGGAGAGCAGTGAGCAGATTTAGTATGGCCGTTGAATCTTTTACATAGGATGTCATCTTGGGGATCCTGTCACGTAGGAATCAGTCTACATATTGGGACAGGGGTTCCAAGATCGAGTTGATTCCTGATACTATGGGTCTTCCAGGTATGGGGGTTATCCCTTTATGCACCTTTGGTAGTGCGTAAAACGCTGGCTGCCTTGGATGTGTTGGTGTGAGGAAAGAAGCTTCTTTTTCGTTAATGTGTTCCTCATTGAGTGCCTCCTCCACGATAGGTGCAATCAATCTTCGTAGAGATGGAGTAGGATCACAGGGAAGAATTCTGTAACTGGTCTGATCTTGTACCAGAGTGTTGACCATCTGTTGGTAATTATGTATGTCCATTAGGACCGTGGCTCCTCCCTTATCTGCTGGCTTGATTATTATTGTATCATCATTGGCCAATGTTTTAAGGCCTCTGCTTCTGCTTTACTGTAATTGTTGTGTACGAATTTGTGTTCTTTTTCCATTGTTTCCACTTTTTTGATGAGTGCTTGTTCAAAAGTGTTACACTCTGAGGTGTTGCTTTCAGTAGGCGTAAAAATCTGTGAGGCCGGATGGAGGTCCGTAAATTTCCCAGTTTCTTTTTCCATGGTGTCTTGAAAGAATTGTTTCAATCTTATTTTTCTGATCAGTTGCTTTATTTCGATTCTTGTTTGGAATGGGTCATATCGAGCAGTTGGTACAAAAGAGAGTCCTTTTTCTAGAATTTTTCTTCCTGCTTCTGTGAGTATATGTGATGACAAGTTCATGACTAGGGAAAGTTCGGTTGTTGGAATCCTTTGCCGCGGCTGCGGGTTGTCATTGGGGAAAAGGGTTGCCACCGTGGTCTCCCTCGTTGGTTCCCTTGTTGGCCTAAAAAACAGACATTGTTGGTGCCTCGAACAATCTTCTGTGAAACCTATCCTCTGAGGTCACCCATTAAATGGTACCAAAATAAGGATCAGTCTCCACACTGAAAAGGTGGACCCCAATAAGTGTTCTTGTGTGTTAAAACATTGTTTCGAATAACACTTCGGGAAAAACTTTGAAGCCTAATTCAACGCCTCCCTGAATGTGATCCAGTTAATCTCTTCTCTACCTTACATTGGTCAAATTATTACGGAACAAACAGCCTGTAAATATAATTGTGCTGTAGCTCCTCTCAGCTCAAATAGTACATTTTCAGACCAGGAACCATATACCATCTTTTGTAAAAAAGAAAACTCCTTTAAGTAAAAAAAACATTCTCTCTGAAGAGAAAAAATCAAAAAACATAAAAACGAGCCAAGTTACTTCAACAGCTGGCTCAAAGCAATTTATTAAAACATTAACCATCCCACCTAAGAACAACCATCTAGCCTCTATGGCTGTAACCAGAAAATACATTCAATTGAACCAAGCCCGTATATTAAAACTTGCAAATGCAAACAGTACCTCTAAACTCATAACACCCTATGCACCGCTGGATAACTTAGTTCATGCTGTTCAGAATCATGAAAATTTGCAGTCAGCGTTGGAAGCTAAAAACATAAAAGCCATGATATTTGTTGACACTGATCAGGTTCTGTTGAATAACCCAAATATCTCAGTTGAAAAGACTAAAACTCTGTATCCAGCTCTAGAATCTCAGACGATCAAAGCTTATTCCCAATGTACAATCTCCTGTGATAAACACTGACCCTGTAAATAAATCCTCTGTAAAACCTCGGCCTAGCAATGGCAGTTTGGATTTGGTTTCCCAACCCTTCACTCTTCTCATGATGCTGAAATAGCCCTATTGCTACAATCATTGTTACCTTCTAAACAACATAAGGTTCTAACACCCATAGCTTCCAATCCCCAAAAAATGACCCAAAATCCAAAGCCAATTGCTAATGCAAAACTTTGCAATAAAAACTCCACAGCACTAATACTTGGTTGTTGACCTTTACCGTACCCGCAATATGTTCTTAACAGACGCAGTGTTTTAGAATTGTTTTCGGATATTCCATTATTGGAGGACATCAGTACTGCAGATATTGAACAAGTTGAATTCTTTAATGACTCTACTTTGAGCACGGCATGTTTGTGGGCCAGCTAGCGAGTTGTTCAAATCTTACCTGGGAAGCTAAAGATCCACTCCTAGCAATGCGGTTTTTGATTCTGTTGGGTACTTCCCAAACCATTAATGAACAACCACAAGCGGGTCTGTGGGTTGATGCGACCGCAAAAGAACTCAGCAAACTTACTATAGAAAAAACAGCCGAACAGGCTACCTCGAAATGCATTTGTAATTGTGATTCCAGAAGTTAACTAGAGTGTATTAACAGCAAAGAGCACTTTATAACTCTCGCCTCTTGGAACACTAGTGGTCATCATCACCTGATCAATAACGAAAAATTCACATTGAACAGTTATGACTTGATCCTCTTACAGGAAACTTGGCTGACAGTAGAACCTTCTTGGGACAACCATGCTCTTCATTTTACTCCTGCCCTTAAGGGAGATAAAGGTCGTCCCATGTCTGGTCTCCTGACTAGATCTAAATTGAGTTCTAATATTAGCATTATTTTTACCTATGCTCTGAACGCTTATTCCCAATTTACTGTTGTTTCAATTGATGCAGTTTTATATGCACTAGTTAATTTATACTGGAATCCCAAGAGCATTAACGATCAGAGGTTCTTATCTGATGGATTAACCGTGCTGGATTATATTGTATTGGTACCTGAAATTGCTCATACGATTGTAGCTGGAGATTTAAATCTGCACTGCCTTTTGCAAAATAACATTTACGATCTCTCAAGACGTACACAATGGGAACAGTTTATGACCGCTAGAGGATTTTGCATGCTTAATGGGAGTAGCTTTGACAATAGTGACTCAAAACACACTTGGTCTCAGGGGTATAAAAAAGCTACCATTGATTATATTTATGTTGACGACAAATTATTTTTACAATCTAAGTCCTTCCAAATTAAATCTATGGTGGGAAGTGATCAGTGTATGCTTGTCTTTGAGTGGATCGTAACCTTGGCTTCTCCTAATCACCTTTCTTTGCCCACAAAAGGAACAATGTTTGTCAATGGACGCCTGAATCGAATAAATTGGACTGAAACCACATTGATCCAATTTGACCAATCCTTACATTCTGTTTTCCTCCATTCACGAGTAAATCAATCAGCTTGCGACATTCCTTATTATGACCTTATGCAATGTTTTGCTGTAGAAGCAATAACGATCTATCTCACGGACGCCGTAACCACACCTTCGAAGTCGAGGTTAAGAATATGAAAACTGCATTTCGTTTGCAAAAACGAGA
Organism: Ambystoma mexicanum; assembly: GCF_040938575.1. Taxonomy (NCBI): domain Eukaryota; kingdom Metazoa; phylum Chordata; class Amphibia; order Caudata; family Ambystomatidae; genus Ambystoma; species Ambystoma mexicanum. Next base: position 979,765,087 of record NC_090930.1, on the reverse strand, counting down.
AGCCATGAATTTACCTTTGATTCTTAGATCAAAAGCTCTGACTAAGGCCAAAACAACCTATAGAAATTGGCGCCGTTGGCATCATATTACATTTTTGCAACAAGATGGTGAGACTATGTTATTAGCCACTCGGGATAAAAACACTGCCCACATCTGGAAAGTGCTGAATAATGCATTAGCTACCCCTCAGCCTATGTCTCAAGTACACAGTGTCCCTGAGTCTGTATGGATTAGCCATTTCACAAAAATGTATGGTAGTCCTTCTCGCTCAGGCAAAGCATCCAAATCTGTCCCTGACAGCACTTTTTATATCAACATAATAAAGTCTGTTATACTATATTTCATTACTACAGTAAGCCAATCAAGAGCCCCTGGACCCGATGGCCTTTCCAATAAAATGCTTAAGCAACATCCTGAAATGTGGTCATCAATCTTGCAACAAATATTTGAACAAATTAATATAACACAAAACATACCTGCCTCTTGGAAACATTCCATAATTGTCCCTGTCCACAAGAAAGGTGATTGTCGTTTGCCTGAAAGCTATAGACCCATTGCCTTATTGGATGCACCCGGAAAGATCTATAGTCGCATTGTTTCACAAGAACTAAACAAGTGGACCTTAAGAGAGTGCAAAAGAGACCCATTTCAATCTGGCTTTGTCTCTGGGCTAGGCACCTCCATTAATTTGTTCACTCTAAATATGTTAAAGTCTAAATATTTTGAGCATAATCAACCGATTTACATGGCATTCGTGGACTTCCACATAGCGTTTGATTCGGTTGATCGAGAACTTTTCTTTGGTAAACCAAAAAAATACGGCTGCCCTTCTTCTCTTTTAACTGTTATTATGAAGCTCCACACAAATACCACCATCCAAGTTAGATTATCACTCGATGGTTCTCTATCAGCTAACATCAAGACTCAGAGGGGACTAAAGCAAGGGTGCATGCTTGCATCAACGTTATTTAACCTCTTTTTGTTGGATTTAGGAGTGGCCTTCAAAGGTGTTCTGACTTATTCACCAAAATTAGGCCCTCAGAAGATTATCTGGCTATTATATGCTGATGATCTTGTATTACTTTCCCAAACTCCAAAGGGCCTGCAAGAGTCATTAAACAAACTGGATGAATATGTCACTAATAACACCTAACTATTAATGTTGACAAAACCCAAATATTGTTTTGCGGAAAAAAGAAAGAATCCCAAAATGTCAAACTACCAATGGTCCCTCCAGGATATAACACTTGTGGTGGTACCTCATTACAAATATTTGGGTTTGCCCTTTGCAGGGACCGTGAACAATTTGATCTATGAAGCAACTATGTATGCTAAAATTAGGACACTGATTTCGCAAGTAAAGATCATACTGCACAGATTTGGTAAATTCACAACGGCTCATATATTAACCTTTTTTCTTCAAAAAGTGGTCCCTATTCTTTCATACGGGGCGGATACCATACTACCCAGACAAAGAAAATTTTGGGACCGACTTGAGGGTACATTTTGGAAGTCCGTTCTCTGTTTACACTCCTGCACTCCGATCAGTCTTTTACAATATGAATTGGGCTTCATTTCTATGTTTGGACAAGTGCTTTGGAAGATGTGCAATCTTTACCGAAAATGTTTATTGAGAATGAATGCAACAAACATACTAGGCTCGGTTGCAGTGTACATTCACACTTTGGAGGCTGAATTTCCTAAAAAATGGGTTAAATGTCTTTTGAATTCCCTTGTTGATGCTGGCATAACTATTGATCTATTACTAACTAATCCTGGAAAGGCAAAAATTCAACTTTATCGTTATGACTGGATTTTGACACAAAAGTCTTGTGCATGTTATGTGGACTTTAATTTGCAACTATTTCCACACAAGAATCTTAGAACAATGAAAAGTTATCACATTCAACGTCCATCAGGTTCCGTTATATCTGAAATGTTAAGACTGCGCCTAAAGTTGTGCCCTGCTAACCAAATTCTAGCGAGAAGAGGTTTAATTCACAAAAGCCAAAACTTCTGTCGATTTTGTAAAAACCTTGAAATGCTGGAGACTTTACCACATTTGATAGTAGAATGCCCAGCCCTTCTCTCACTACAAGTACAGTACTTTCATAACTTATTGCAATTCACATGTGCTCGTACCTCAAATGAAATATGGAATACTTTGCTTACTAGTTCTAGAACAGTTATACATACCGCGTTAACTCAATTCATAAAAACCATTCTACCTCGTGATTTGTACCCAAAGGGAAATTGAATAACAGTATTCATATATCTATTCTCAAATGTGTATTAACCAGCTTTAATACTGTTTTTTACTTTATGAACAAAATTCCTTTTATAATTGTAATCCTTTTTTCCTTTTATTCTTGCTTCTTGATTTGAATTGTTGCAAATAATGAATTATATTTGCAGACTTGTATTTTAATTTTGTATCTGTGAAATTCTTTTTTAGGATCTTCAATATTTTTGAACGTTTGTATTTTGTTAATGCTGATTATTACTATTAATTGATGTAAATATCTGTTTTAACCTTGTTGAAAGTAAAAAAAAAATGAAAGGTTGAACATTTCAGCCAAACAAATAAAAAAAAAATAAAAAAATAACTAAACTGTAATTGGAATTTTGAACATTTATAATTTGGAATTTTTAATTGGACTCTTTTTCATGAGTTATTATTACATTTGGAGTGTTTGCTGAGTGTTTGAAGGTACAAGGCTGCCCTCTATTGCTGTCCTTTGCAGCTGCACTTGGAGAAAAGGAAAGACTGCTGCAAAAGGTCTGTCCACAGTGACTACCACTTAGCTTCACTCAGCTTTAAAAACACTTTCCAGACACGGTGCATCACAGAATGTTTGCAGAGTTTTCGTGGAGTGGACGTAGCCTCAGAAGTGCATTGACTGACGTTCTTCTAATGGAGGAAATTCACAATCGACGTACGAGGAGCCAGGTACGTTTACATGACTCGCACAAACTGCATGCCAAAGCAGCTTTATCTAGTAGCCTCTGTAAAAATTCAAAGACATCATCTCATACTGTTAAAGTCTTAGACATCACACTTGACAATAGTGTACACAGTGATGGCAAGGCCACCTTCGCAGACTGTGAGTTTGCACAAGCTTCAATATGTGACCCACCTCCCCAAGTGCTACTGCTGACTTTTCCATTCCTCACACCGCGGCTGACCGAGCAGCTCTAAGTTCTGCCAGAGATTTGGCCTCTGGCACCTCTGTTCTTGCTGCAAGTTCTGGTTGTTGCGGCCGCAGTGTGTTGCGCAGCAAGAAGGTGGCTGGCGGTCATGCAGTGCTGCCAGAGCAGGCAGTGGAAATGGGTGCTGTAGCTCCCCAGCTTTGTTGCGAGAAACTTGCTAACGAAGATTCTGACATGACTCTACAGATAGTAGATGAATACAACACACGAAAGGAAAAAGCAACACACACTGACAGCTTACAAGATAGCATCTGTACTGCCCCTAGCGGCCCTGTGGCTCACAGGTTTGCTCAAAAACCAATGCAAAATCTGATCATAAAACCTTAAAAAAGACAGCTACTAAGAGAAGCTATTCCAGTTTTGATATGGGGACCCTAAAATGGCATTTTAAAGCAAAAGTGACACCCATTGTTGCATGTCCTTGTGAGAAAGGTATATTAGACTCAACCCATACTCTCCTGAACGATTGCAGAATGAAAGCTCTCCCGAAGCATCAAAAGAAACCGAAATTACCAACGAAGACCTGATATTTGGCACTCAAATGATATGCACTGAAATGGATCAGATAAAACCTACAAAACCAATTGCCGTAGAAGAGATGTCCAAAGGGCTGATATCTCCAGAAGAAAATCCAAACAATACACACAATTCTTGTACATTCAGTCCACGAGGTACATTCGAAGGCGACCCTGAAAGTGAGTCCTGACTGCAGTCCGGTGCAAATAATAGAACTCTGCACGCTGTGCCAACAATTTCTCTGCTTGCAGATAAAATTATGTCAGTATCAACAGATCTATTGGCAAAAGATCACATTGCCCTTTCAAGCAACGCTATTGATCAACCGCTGACGCAATTGGAATCAGAAAGGTGGGCTCTCAAAAGACCGAGATTGGCACAGAATAATAGTAAATTACCCTCTTATGTGGAATTGCGAATCTAACTATGAAAACAGGAGCCTCACAAGGAGCCCCCATTTGATTACCAGCAGAACTTTCATTCCCACCGCGTCGGAAGGTGGAACAATCACCACTAGCACCTTAAATGTGATCTCATTTGACAAATGCCGAGATTTATTGTGAATCAGCATGGTCATTTAAATTCTAAACCCAACAGACGGTTGATAAACTGTGAAGATTCTTCAGACTCCTCTGATACAAATGACAGTGAAAGCCCAAACCGGGAACCTGCCCAAAGACCAAACGAAAGACAATCAAACTCATATAAATTGAAGAAAAACGCCAAGACCTCAGAGACAGAGTTGATTGAGGTAACACGAATAAAAGAAATACAAGAAGCAATCACCTCTGCAGTAACAATAACACTGGCCCCCTTCCTCAAATTGTATGAAAACTTGACCAACAATTACATAGACCAGAGTACTTTGATTGCGCTAATGAATACCAAGATGTCTTATGTTGAATCAGTTATGGAGGCACTCAAAGAAAAATGCAGTTGAGAAAAAGAAATGGAAAGCATAGTCCTCAAATCACTGATCGACCTCTTACAAGATGCAAAATCTGATAAACGTATGTTTCTAGAAGGAATTAAAGAAATTGTTTCCAAAATCCATCCAACGGGAAACAGTTGCACAATGGACTACTCAAAATTTCCTGAAATAATAACAGGCTCAACGAAAGACATACCCTTACAATCAACTTCTGGAAATTTGATACACAAAACAGCAAATTTAGCAAATGTACCTTCGAATATTCAATCCAAATAATTCCTGGACAAAATCCACCCTTCGAACAGTGTACAAAATCAAGGTTGCCTGCTTCCGACTAGTCAACCTGACTGCACTCTTGATCAAACACAATCCACAGGTAGCGAGCAAAAGCAAGATTGCATACATGACCTAACAATCAGTGAGACTAAAGAACGGAACACAGAGAACCCAAATACAGGAATAGATATGAATATGACAAATCCGTTTTCAATTTTTGATCATAAGAACTGAATGAGAAAAATACGAAAGGGAGCGGTCTTAAACACACGTGTAAATCAAAAAATATCAGGAAACCGGATTCAAAGAGATTCTGTGGATCGAGAAG